>NW_027132559.1:16127500-16727500 GCF_026122565.2 Emydura macquarii macquarii | reverse complement strand
CTGATTTTTTTAAAGAAAGTTTGAGAAAGCAAATATATATTCTTTAAATGAAGGCACAGAAAACAGATCACATAATTAGGCAAGTTCTGGTGATGGAGAGAGAAAAATTTGGTGAGGATCCTGTTGTGATGGTATGCAGAACCCCTGGGTACCACCTAGTACCTGGGATACTACTGAAACCTCTGTCTGACCAGCTTGGGCTCCTTCTCACACTGTGATGCTGTGACAGGCCAAAAACCGCTGGTATGTTTTGCATTTACACTGCACTCCATAGGCAGGGACCACACCCATCTTAGTTCAATGAATGCTTTCCAGTCAGTCACTCAGGATCAAGATAGAGAAACTCTAGCTGGCTTCTTCAGTCCAGGACCACACCATCTACTCTGGCCAAAAAGCCTGACCAGTACAGATTATTATCCAGTCCACTCTTCCCTCAAAATAGAAAAAAGACATGCAACACCAGCTTTTGTTACTAAGCAGTTCGTCTAAATACTTCACTCAAAGGCACACTGGTTAAGATAAAACATTAAACAAGTTTATTAGCTACAGAAAATAGATTTTAAGTAGCAAATGTAAAGAGATTAAAAGAAGTTACCAAATGAAATAAACAAAGTCGCAGTCTAAATTCTACACATAAACAAGCTCTTGAATTAGCAATCTCTCACCCTTGTGAGCTGATACAAGCAGTTTCTTAAATGCAGGCTGGCCAGGACTCCGCTGACCCTGACCCTCCCACCCTTTTAAAGTCCTTTTGTCTTCCAGCAGAGCCCACCCTTTAGGTGTTCAGTTGAAAAAAGTGATGATGTCACGCTCCTCCTTTTATACTCTGTTTCAGCTTGCTAGAACAGTCCATGCATGTGATGTGGCGCCTGCTTCCCATTGGTCAAGCAACCCATTGCAAATGTGATCCTTACAGCAAAGTCTTCACTGTAAACAATTCTTGTTAGGGGAATTTATTCTTGAATGGGGGAGAGAGAGTCATTAACACTGTCTGGCTACTCCACTGTAGTGCCTGAAAGGCTGTTTGTGGGAGTTTACCGCCTTGCAACATGTTCCAGTAGCATTTACAACAATGTATTATAACTTCACATACTATAGTAGCACATAATCTCCTTTTGGACTGAAACGTTCAGCAGATCAAGACTTTTAAAATACCACCAAACAAAGCAAACTTTTTACAGAAAATATCATAATTATATGACATTGGTTAAAATGGGGTTTTTGGCGTGTTCTTTTCAGACACAGGGTATCACACCTGTCACAGAGATTACTCCAAATTCTCCATCCAGGGGTACGATCATCATACTATGCACGGATCCTCCAAGACTGAGGGCTAACTATTTACTGCAAACACAAGACCATCCATGCAAAATACATCTCCACACTCTCTCTGGGGCATCCCCATAATTCTAGAAAATCAGTCCCCCTGGGATGACTGCTCCTAGGTCCCTTCTATATACAGTGGGAGGGACAGGAAGAGACTCCTCCCACAGATGCATTTAATTTTAGAGCGACATACTGTGGTTAGCTTTAACTAAAGCTACCAATGCGGTCACCAGGAGTATATTGGCAGCCTCATGCATGTTCTGGCTGATTGCCAGGGAGGCTTCCAAAGCCCAAGGCCCTCTGCAAAGAGAACATTTGGTCCTGGAAAAGTTCCGAGCAAAACCATCCCAGTCAAATTTAAATTACTGCAAAAGGCAATAGCACAACTGATAAAAGTGAAAATAAAGTGAAATCTTCAGACTTTTTGTTGCCACCTTGCCATAATCATATTGTCACCTACAAATAAAGTCAGTTTATGAACAGATACATGCAGCTAACCCTAAAAACATACCCAACAACAAAATAGATTAATAGACATTAGAAAGAAATACCTATTAGAATGACTAGACCAACCTGGGCAAGACTGTCCCAGGCAGTATAATTTCTGGAGTTCCACAGAATTTAAGGCCAGAAGGGACCATCAGATCATGTAGTCTGACCCTCCTCTATATCACAGGCCATTAAATTTCATCCCTCTATAGCTCTATATTGACTCTAATGACTTTAATTAGACTAAAGCACTTTAGACCTCAATGTAGACCAGGCCTTTGTCTCTTAGGAAATTAGGTCAGTATAACTAGGTAGTTTAGATCTAACACCCAGTGTCAATCTAGCTAAGCTACTCCCCTTGTGGAGGTGGATTACCTACACTAACAAGAGAATCCTCTGTGATGCTGCATGGAATATGGGTGACCATTTATAATATTATTAATACCAATATTACAAAATTGCAATTAATTTTACAAGATATGCCATGTAGGGTATCAGTAGAAAAGTTATGATTTGCTAAATATAAGCTTATTTGTATGTTAGCATCATCTTTCTATTGTAAGTTATAAACACGAGATATATCTGTATCTCAGACTTATGCTGTGTTCCTTGGTGACATCCCCAGACAAATTGAGATCAGCACTATCTAGACTGTTTGATTGCTCATGAAGGGTAATCAGCTGCACAATGAACCCAGAGAGAAAAGCCAGGGGCTATGCCTATAAATCAGCAGGACATTTAAGGACATACCTGTGAACAGGGGACTCCAAGAGCTTTTCCATGCCAATGTGCTGTGAATTTGTGTTTGGTACAAGCCAAATGACAAAAGATATAAAAAGGCAGCTGCAACATCTCCATAAATTGTCTTCACTCCTGCTTTACCTCTGGAATAACTTCTCTACAAATTGAAGCTTTAAGCAAAGGACTGACAGACCCATTCAAGTTTTGGATGTGTTCCAAAGGGACTTTACAAGCCAGCAAACTCACCAGTGCTGCTCAGAACCTGATATATGGACATTGAAGTCATATGGATGTATCTGAATGCTTTGACCATTTAGCATCTCTCTCTTCTCATATCTTTTATAATGAACCTTTACTTTTAGATACTAAATGATTGGCTGGCAGCGTGGTATTTTGGGTAAGATCCAAACTAATATTGACCTGGTAATGTGGCTGGCCCTTCGGGGATCAAAAGAACATTTGGCGTAGTGAGCAAAGTTTTAAATAACTTATCACTTTGCTGGACCTATTTGCTGACTGGCAGCCAGAGACTGAAATGCAATAAAGGGGGCTGTGTGATTTCTTTTTTGGCTTCTTGATAACCAGGGTGGGGGATCAGAAGCATAGTTTGTGATTGGTTAGTGAATCTAACTATAGAGTTGGCCACTAGTTATGAGAGAATCTACTTTTTTTTTTTGCAGCCTGAGTTGACCTTGGCATTTTCAGCATGGGCTATCCTAGGCACTTTGGTTCACACACTCCTCACTGGCGTATGAAGCATCTTCACTGAAGCACTACAGCAGTACCACTACAACATTCTAAAGTGTAGGCTAGCCCCAAGCTGTTGTGTGCCACACGCAGAGAACAGGAGAGACCAAGGTGCTACGAATATCCGAGGCCCCTGCAATGGCAGGGAATCGATTGGTGAGATATGTGCTGATGATTCTAATAGGCGAATCATAACCCATGCTGCAGAGGAAGGTAAAAAATTCTCAAGGACAAGCAACATACTAAATATCTTCTGCCCAGTAAAGACCAGCAAACAAAATAAAATAACAACATGATGAGTGATTAGGAAAATAAAAGTTTACTTTATAGAAAAATGAGCAGGCAAGAATATGTTTTATAATTAAAAGCCATTTTACAGCACTAAACATGTATGCCTAATTGTAACTGGTCAGAACAATAATATCAATGTAAAAATAAGTTAACACAAGTACTGCTGCATCCATATAGTCTAACCTCAAAATCCAATTTGTTACATGCAAAGTTTCTTACTGATGGAACTTAAAACCTGTGTTTTAAGAAAGGCAACATATACAAAGATTTATTTCACATTGCAACATGAGAAAACATATCTGACATATCACATCTAAAAACACAAGTCCAGACAGCAATAAAAGTCAAAATCACATAAGAGATGGAGAAAAAGACACAAACTTCATTGGCACAATTTTTATGAGTCATTGTATTCATCTGAAACATTGCAGAAAATATATAAAAAAGGATGTTCACAATTCAATATTGAATACAAATGACAACTGCTAATAAAATTATTTTAAATGTAGAAAGGGAAAAGACATTTTAAAATAAGTATTAAGAGACTTATGCTTATTTTCAGTACATTAACTCCCTTTTCCATAGCAGGAGGCTTCTTAAATGACAAAGAAAGACAAGATGGAAATTCCTCTTTGGACAAGTGTTGCAAAATTTAAATCAGCCAATACCACCATACCAAGAGCTTTTCCAAACCTAAAAAAATGAACAAATTTTGATGTCCAAGGGCAACAGTTTATTTGCTGACCACAACAATCTCACATTTTACTTGGCATAGTTACAACAACAATCAGCAGAATGCAGTGGTTTAAAAAAAAAAAAAAAGAGGGGGGGGAGGAGGGGACAGATATTCATTCCTTCTCTGAGCCTCATCTTCAAAAATCAGTCAAACCGATGTGTCCCTGACAACTGTTTTTGTTTTTAAGTAAAAAGTCAACAGCTCAAATGTCCCTCACCAGAATCTTCCATGCAGGTTTCAACATGTCCACCCACCAATTATCCAGCTGCTACAAAAGAGATCAACCTTACCATCTACACTACAGTATACTCTCTCAGAGACATGGCATCTTCAGGAGACAAAATACACACACAGTGCGTGAATTCCTGGCCCCATTTAAGTCAATGGCTGAACTCCTCCTTCTCTCCCCCCCACATTGATTTCAGTGAGGGTAGGATTTCACCCATAAAGTTTTTCCACACTTTTCAATATTTCTGTGCACCTTAAAAAAATTTTTAAAACTGAAGTTAATTTGAAAGAGATACAATGATAAGATAATATACTTTGTCTCTTTTCCTTCACATCCAATCATCTTGGTTTTCTGAGTTGATACATTCACTAACATAAAGATTGTGAAACATGATTTTTAACCTTTTAGCCAGCCCTAGACCATTAGGGTTCCAATCCTGTTTACCTTAAGCTCACACAGGTAGTTCTATTCATCACAATAGCGTCATGTGCAGGAATAAGGTTAAGCAGGATGTGCTTCTTTGTTTGTAAATGAGGTGGGAGGAATCTTTTATAATCTACTCAAGAGCCCAAATATTACATATTCATGCTAAAGAATATCCTTGATATTATGATTGTCTACTTCTATATAAACTGAGTGTATAATCCACACACTGAATCACAAAGCACAAGACTTTTTTTTTTTTTTTTTTTGGGGGGGGAGGGGGGGGGAGAGAAGAAGAGAGATTTAATTAAGGATTCCTGCATCATAAGGCACTGTTAAGATGTTTTTTTTGTTTTGTTTTTTATTTTAAAAGAAGTTTGGTTAAAAGTGAAAAAATGGGTCCATTTCAATTTGACCCCAAATTTATCCAACCATCCCTGGTCAATAGATACCTATGGATTTACACTTCAAACACTTTTTGTTTTGAAACACAAGTTTGTCAGTAAAAGGACATAAATATTACTCTCTCAATATACACAATGTATTTATGAAAATCTAAACCTTAATAGGTCCCATCAACTATTATTTAGCATGGTAGGCTTTTTGCTTGTTTTTAAACAGTGGCCATGAGAGGGAAGTGTAAAGTTACTGAACAAATACATTTCAGTTAAAGAGGAGATATGGGTCAGTTTGGATAGCTGTGTTTAGAGAATGGTTAACTTTTTCCTCTTTTTGTTTTAAATACACAAATATAGCATCAGCAGAGCAATAAGCAACATTACAAAAGGTGAAAGGAGAGAGACAGATTCCAAACACAAAATTGACGCTAGGTAGAATGAATGAAGCAATATCAGCAGAAGGGTTTGTGTGACCTACTGGCTAGCATATAGGATGTGTTCCCCTCTGTGCCCCCCCCCCAGCTGGAGAGACTGAATCTTTAGTTCAAGCTGTAGAAATTCATCCTTTTAGTTCTGGGGATCCCCAATTCAATCCCCAGTGCTGGCCGAGATGCAGCCATCATATAAGTGGGGGGTAGGCCAGAATTATGACCTAGACTTGCATACAGCTTCTTATTTGAAGTAACTGTTTCCAGCTTTCTGACGGGGTAGAAATGTCAGTTATTTATATCAATAGTTCACTAGTACAGCTGAAGATTCAGGAGCCTATTTTGGTCCTTTCACAAACACTATAAAGTGACACTAGCTACATTGTATTGACAGCATAAGTTAAAACCACTACAGTTTAAGTTTGCCCGGATGTTAGGATTGGAGGGCAAAGCTATGTAAAGACAGTCTTATATATTTTTGTTAAAGTATGCCCCATTCACACCACACAGAAAAACCTGAATCAGTTTTAGAACTGGTCCAGTAACACTTATTTCCTGTCCAGACAGAGCCTGTATCATCCAGGACAGATGGATGTATAGAAGACATGGAGCAATATTTCTTTCTATAAATGTTCATTCATTCTGTCCATGCAAAAGCCTTCTCTTTTCAAAAATAGCAGGAAACACAAGTGCCACCGACCTGTTATTATTTTTCATTTGTATTATCATAGTGCCTAAGAGCTTTACGCATGGACCCCACTGTGCTAGGTGCTATACAAACACAGAACACACAGATGGTCCCTGCCCCAAAGAGCTTACAGTCTAAGACAAGACTGCATCAAATACCTCTGCTGATGAAAGCTGTAGAACGAACGTGATCTGGCAGGAGAAACTGTACCAGGCCTCAGAAAAACTGGAAATCTACTGGCCATGTGTATAGTATGTATGTGAAATAGCTATTCTAACACTCGCCATGTTCTGATCCACAGCTCTGGCAAACGAACATTCCTTTAAATCCAGAAGAGAATGAGAAGAGGAAAACTATGCAAAATCATAAAGAGTGGACAGTATCTTCACATATCTGAATGTTTTTTTCTATTTGTAAAAAGTGGAAGCCCTCACACCTAGCCCTCAGACACTGAAATAAATGGGCTTAATAGATCAAACCACATCTACTGGCAGTATATATTACATTTGGTATTTGGACTATCAGAAGTTAACTAAAATACTTTGGAAGAGAAATAATGATGTTTAAAATTTTAAGTAATTTAGAATACTTGTGTAACTTTAAAAAGAACAAGTAAATATTGCATGAGTTAATTAAAAAAAAAAAAAAAAAAAAAAAAAAAGATGCCAACATAGGAATTGCAATATTAGAGCAGAGCAGTGGCCCACCTAGTCTAGCATCCTGCCTCCAACAGTGGCCAGGGCCAGATGTTTCAGAAGAAGAAACTCTGGAGCAGTAGGCAGTTGCAGGACAACCAATCTCCTGGGAAAGTTTCCTTCTGCACCCACTGATTGTAAGTTGGTGGATGCCCAGAAGCATAAGGGTTTGCATCCCTTCTAAAGTTTGTGTTTAATAATTTTTTTAAAAAGTATTTACTATTATAACTCAATTCATGGTCCTGTGTTTCTCCTGCAAGGCTGATGCCATTGCATACACCCAAAGCAGAACAGAAAACTCCATTTTTTAGGCTTCTTGATGAGCCTCTAGTATCTTCAACTATTTTAGTTAACACACTCTACAAACACAGGTCCTAGAAGGTATGTAAACTGAATCATAATTGGACAGACCTCCAAATTCCCACAATTTGGTCACCTCTACATCATTCCGAAGTATCCATTTTCCTGCGATTACTCCTTCTGCCACCCACCAAAAAAGCCCAACCTAAGCCTTACCTCCTCAGAGCACTTTTCAGAAGTCCCTTGTAGCTCCTCCCCTACATTGAGGTACCTCTGCCCTTTTCCTTACCTCTTTCTGCCCTTCACCCCCACAATTGGCTCTGGTCCCTAACTACAGGTGGCTGGGTTTAGCAAAAAAGGCTGTTACTGCCTGCTATTCATCATGGGAAGGCAGGTAGCCACACCTTCCTATTAGACAGGCCATTATTCCAGTTTTAAACCGGACCATCCTGCATTTGTAATGCTTGTCCTCTGACTGGTACTGAAACAAAACCAGATCTGGTTTCCTGGATGGGAGACACCATTTTGAAGAGAGCACTGCTCTACACCCACCCACCCCATCAGCATGACCTCACATGCACCAGGCCGATATGACATTCCCAGAAATACTGGAACATCCAGTGTCCTGGGGATGCCTGAATGTTCACCTTATTCCCTACACATGTAGAGCCCTGCGCGAATACAAAAATGTGGATCTGCATCCGTGAGAATAAACTTATATCCAACCCGAAATCCGCTCTCCATCCTTTATGGATATCCGCATCCACAGTGGCGGCAGCAGCCCCAAGCCACCAATCAGTTGTTCAGCCCAGCTCCATTGAACAGCTGATCCCCCACCAGTCAGCCATTTGGCAGGGCCAGGACTGACAGCTACTCCAGCCCTAACCCAGAAGTTACGGAGGTCATGGAAGAATCTATGACCTCTGTGACCATCTGCATCAGCTCCTCCATCCACAAAAGTGGTCCATGGATATAAAGCAGATTTGCAGGGTTCTATATATGTTGCTTCGTCTGACTGCTTCTGAGACTATCGCAGTAACTGGGGAACAAAGCAGTGGACAGGCAGAGACACAGCGTCTATGGACCTACAATCACCTATCCCACCCACCCTCAACACTTCCTAGCAGTGGCAGGAACCTCTTGCACTGAACACGGACATTTGACAGCGCTCACTGCTCCTGCTGCTCACCTGCTCTCCTTTCTGGCACTCCTGCTGGTTCTACCCCACACACCAGATTAAAAAAAAAAAAAAAAAAAGGCAGCCCTTTTATAGCCCAATGTTCCTTTTACAATAGCTTCTACAAGGCCACCGAGACTCAAGTT
The DNA here is from genome assembly GCF_026122565.2 of Emydura macquarii macquarii. NCBI lineage: Eukaryota > Metazoa > Chordata > Testudines > Chelidae > Emydura > Emydura macquarii. The sequence goes on along the minus strand of NW_027132559.1, from coordinate 16,718,686 downwards.
CTGAAGTCTTGCAAAAACTTCTGGGGTAAGAGTTACACCTATGGATAAAAAAGAGGAAGCTATTTTCAAGTATTTTTAAGTGTGTTATTTGTATATGAGACTACAAATGTATTCTGTTCAGGTGTGTAAACGGGCTTTTGACTTTACTTTTAAGAGCATTTCAGCTCACCTTTAAAGTCACTTAATATCTCATGTTAAGTCTTACAGCTGATGCCAAGGATTCGATTACTAAGGCAACAATGAATTGTACGAATGGTCAGCCTTGACAAGTCCCATTGCACAAATGGAATCAAGAATACAACCAATGGTACAGTCTTTTTTTGTTCTGTTTGTGTATAGTGCTTAGCACAGTATGACCCTGTTCCATGCATGGAGCTCCTCTGGGCTACCACAAAACAAAATAATAAAAGCCAAGCAACAGGCTATAAAGCTTACTGATCCATTTACAGACTTTTGGTCTTAAATCAATATTCAAAAACAGATGGAATTAGATGTCCAATTACTAGTGCATTCTATCCTGCAGTACACCTTGATAGTAACTTTATCACTATTTATAATACAGTTGTGATCAGCTTTCACAATTAAAGACATTTAGTTAGAACTGTATTTCCTACACCTACTCACACTTCCCTCATAAGCTGCTGAATATTTTTTCCCCAGCTGTCTGTCATATCACATGCTGAGTAGCCACAATATTATTTCTGTTCTGGTTTCCCCTTACCCTAGCAATATCTTTTGTCTTTAGCTCTGTTGTGCCCATTAGTCCTCCTACAAGACCATTAGAGTCCTGCAGCAGCTAAAAACACTTATTTAAAAATCAGACATTTGCTCTGAACCGTAAACCATACAATCATGCAGTAGAGTGGGTAGGATCCTGGGCCCATTAAAAAAAAAAAAAAAAAAAAAAGTCAATGAAAGTGTTGCCATTGACTGCAACAGGGTCAGCCTATCACAAGATGCACAAATGCAGGGTGTAGAGAGCAGCTTATTAGCTATATAAGTTAGCAACAAATATCCATAATTTACTTTCCTTCCCTCCTTTCTCTTCTTCTTCTCCCATTACAACCCTCCCCATCAAAATAAATAATCACTTACATAAACCTTGTTTTAAATTACGCTTAGCAAATGTGTATCAACGTCAGGAATTTTAAGAAGTTATTTTAACAAATAAGCCTTCAAAATGCACAGTTAATATTAAAATAAAGAAAGTTGATTACTATACCTGTGCTCCCGAGTCTTGAAATTCTTTGCAAGCTTCTGGGAATACGTCATATGCAACAACAGGATATCCGTGTTTTACCAGGTTTTTTGCCATTGGATTTCCCATATTACCCAGCCCAACGAATCCAACTGGGGTTTTGGAGGCCATTGCCCTAGAACACACTGATTTCAATACAATAAATGAATATTTTGGAGAAATACACCTTAAAATGTGAGAGTAAAAGCTAGTGAGCAATTTAGTTGGTATCATCTAATCATGGGGGGGAAGTAACTTCAACCTCAGTATATATTTAAATTTCATTAAATGGACAGATTTAAATCCTATTCACATAAAATGTAAACAGTGTCCTATTATTTTATACCAATATAATCTCAGTCTGAGACAAACAATTTTATATTTTATTTGGAAAACATTTCTCCAGTTTAAATATTGGATATTTTTAAAAATTGAATATTAATGAACAATACCTGAACAACAACTTTGGAGACAGAAATCCTATTTAGTCACAGAGTAGATAAGGTGGGTGAGATAACATCTTTTATGGGAAGAACTTCTAGTAGTGAGAGAGAGAAGATTTTATGCTACACAGAGCTCTTCCTCAGCTCCGGGAAAGGTACTCGGAGTATCACAGCTAAATACAAGATCATAACTTAAGTAGTTAGTACCTATTTTAAGGGACCCTTCGAGGCAGACTGGCCTCTGTCATAGGACAAAAAAAGGGGGGTTAGGGTTACGGAGTGTTGTAATAAGCCATATATCCAGTGTCTTTATTAAGACCATGATATCTAGCAAAAATTATGAATTTAAGCTCCCAGGCTTGTCTTTTGAAAGTATTGTGCAGATTTCCTTTGAAGATGAGGATGATATGTCAAATGGACAGTGACTGCTTTATGAAAAGTGTTCACCCAGAGGTGACGTTGCGTTTTTGTCTTTTGTCATTTCCCTGTGTGAGTTCATTTGAGAGCTTAGTGATTGTCTGGTTTCACTCACACAGTTCTTATTGGGGCACTTAGTGCTCTGGATGAGCTAGACCACATGTCATGAAAGGCATGTGTCAGACCCCTGGATCTTGAAAGGTGTGGTGTGAGGGGTGTTGATCACTGTAGCAGTGGAAACATGTCTACATGCTTTGCGTCTGTTGTTCTGAGAGGGTCTGGTGCCACTTGGGGTTGATGTGTCTTGGTCTGTGAGGAGCTTGCTTCTGATGATGAACTTGGAGAGGTTGGGAGGTTGTTTGAAGGATGGAAGAAGGTTTTTTTCTCTCAGTTCCTTTCCCAGAGCTGAGGAAGAGCTCTGTGTAGCTCAAAATCTTCTCTCTCTCACCAGTAGAAGTTGGTCTAATAAAAGATATTACCTCATCCACCTTGTTTCTCGAATATCCTGGAACTGACACAGCTATAACACCACTGCATATAGAACAGATAAGGCAGACAGCAACTGTATAAGCTTTCCCTCTTAGTTTTGCTACCCGCCTCAACTGAATGAGCAAGAGGCAAATTCAGGTTCCACACATTTCATCCTTTGCCTCTCTGCTGAGACAACCAGTTGTGGGTGTGGCTTTCAAGTGCAAAAGGGTTAAAGCTGCTCTTGGAGCAGACATGAAGTTGTTGTGTCACCTTGCTGTCTGAGGAGGAATGAATGGGTCATTAAAACACTGTTTGAAACCAACTCAAATCAGAGGATCTCAGACAATGAGAACAATTAAACAATCAACACCTAACAGCAGGAAACCCTGGCAGGCGGAATATGTGAACTCAGCTGGAGAACAGAGGGGAAAGATTCACATGCTGGCTCTGGAACTTTTCACAAAGTGTTCATTCTCTCTCTGATTTATCAGTTCTCATCCTCAAAGGAAAACTGCACACTTTCAAAAGACGAGCCTGGGAGCTCAAATTCATAACTTTGCTAGACACTAAAAATCATGGTCTTAATAAAGACACTGATGTATGGTTTATTACAACAATCTATAACCCACTAACAAACCCCCCCCCAAGTGCCCTCTTCCTTTGCCCACTGTGATTGGAGGGGTATTAATAGGCCACTTCACCTTGAATGGTCCTCTTGAAATGTGTGTTAACTCCTTATGCTAAATCAACGGTTCTCAAATGCGGCCACCAGGGGGTTTCTGTGCGCCAGGAGCAGCTGGGGAGGGAGGGGCAAGGATCCACCCGGCCCAGCCAGGTTTCACCTGACCGCTAGCCGGGACTTGTCGGGAGCAGCCCCTGCAGGGTGAATAACCCCTGGCCCTTAGCTCCCAGAAGCACCGTCTGCCGCCGGACTGCAGTGCCTAGGTAAGTGACCCCCCGCCCCGTGCGTCTGCCTTGGGGTCTGCACCCCTCCCTGCCAGCCACTGGCTGTCCACTAATGCCTAGGGTCCCGCCTCCCATCCCCCACCCCCTTCCATCTCTGCCTTCCCGACAGCCACCCTCTCTCCCCAGCCATGCCAGTGCCTGGGGTCCCGACTTCCACCCCTTCCCTCCCTGCCTTTCTGACACCCACCCCCTTTCCTCCCTCCCTGCCAACTGCTCGATTGCCTCCAGGGTCCTTGCGTTCACCCACTCATCCCCCCTTCCCTGCAACCGTGCAAGTGACCCCCAGCCACCCCGTCCCTAAGCTGCAGTTTCTCTGCCCTTCCCCCCGTTCTCCCCAAGCAAACCCCTCCCTGCCTCCTGCCAGGTGGCTCAGAGCAGTTGCTGCACATGTAGCCAGATGGGCTGCTCTGCAGAGTAATTCCCTCCAGCGACCTGGCAGGAGCTGCAGTTCTTCATGCACTCCACTTACCTTTCTTACCTGAAAGGTGAGTGGGACAAGTGAGGCAGCCTTTCCATTCAAAGAGCGCCTCAACTTTTGCTAATATTCTGATCAACACAACTGATGCATCAAAACCCAGAACTTTAATATTTGGACATGTATGTGTGCATGTTTATTTGATTTTCCTAACGCTAACTGAGTATATTAGGAAAAATTGTCAATGCGACCACCAGCAAGAGTTGGTGGCCACACTGTGAGGCCACCAAAAAAATTGTTGCAAGAACCACTGTGCTAAACAATCTGTTCCACCTTGAATTTAGCTGTGACATTCTGTGTACAATACAGTTCCTAGACCTGAAGAAGAACTGTGTGGCTCAAAAGCTCGTCTCTCTCACAAACAGAAGTTGATCCAATAAAGATATTACCTCATCCACCTTGTTTCTCTAATATTCTGAGATTGACACAGCTATAACATCACTGCATACAACAAAGGGGAAAAGGGGCGAGGGGGCTGGAATAAGGGCTGCTCCTTGGAGAGACAGAGGGCTCTCACTTGGGACTAAGGACAAAGGGAGAGAACCAGAGCCAGATACGGACTGCATAAGAGCTTGGCTGGCTGACTGCACTGTCTTGGCCAGGATGGACTATACTTTAACTTTTGCCTCTCTTTGCTAACCTAAGGACTTTCAGATTCCATATACCAGGTGACTAATAAATTGTTACTTTGAAAAGGCTACCCACTGTTGCTGCAAACACTCACTGAGCTCATTGCACCGTGAAGGGGTTCAGAACAAGCCTCCTGCTGGTGTCTAACATGGCTGGATTCACTGCAGGAAGCCACAGGTAAAAACAGGGATTGCTGGTGCCTGAAGGCACCATCTTGGAAGCCACAGGCCTGCCCCTGTGGAACTGTGTGAACCACTGGGGCTCAGCACGCTAAAGAGGTCACTCCTAAAAGACTAGTTACAGGCTAGGGCATAGACCAGACACTGTGGATCTGTGAAAACTACCAATTCATTTCACACAGGCCACCAAACCACGATCAAATGGTAACTGGTCACTACAGACCGTGTGGCCAGATGTAAACGACTGAAAGAGGAAGTCTCCGTGACACATTACCAGTTCCTTGAGCCATTTGATCCCCTTCACTGCTGTTTGAAGCTATCCTTAGCATTATTTAAATATCCATGTAAACAAGAACAATGCCATTAAGATTATTTATAGAGTGCTACAGTCTTCACTAAAGGAACAACTTTCATAGAAGTACAGAAAAATGGGACAGAAAAATATAGCATGATATACAATATACTAATATCGTGTGCTATTGTGGTTTATGAATACATGGAAAACAATGAGTTCTATAGGGGTAGCTGTGTTAGTTTTTAAGGACTCTTGCTGTTTGTCTAAAAATAAACTAACAAATTTATTTGGGCATAAGCTTTCGTGGGCAGAAACCCACTTCGTCAGATGCATGAAGTGGAAACTTCAGTTTGGTAGGCATATATACACATGCAAGGATGGGTGAGTTACATCACAGTGAGGAGGGCAAGTGTTAAGGAGGTAAATTCAATCAGGGTGGATGAGGCCATTCACAACACTTGATGAGAAGGTGTGAATATCAAAAGAGGGAATATTTATTTTTTTGTAGTGGGCTAGCCACTCCCAGTCTCTACTCAGACCTAGTCTGATAGTGTCAAGTTTGCATGAGGGTTCCACCTCTGCAGTTTCGCGCTGGAGTTTGTTTTTGAAGTTTTTTTGTTGAAGTATGGCAACTTTCAAATCGGTTACTGAGTGTCCAGGGAGAAGCTCTCTCCTACCGGCTTTTGAATGTTACCATTCCTGATGTCTGATTTGCGTCCATTTATTCTTTTGCATAGAGACAGCCCGGTTTGGCCAATGTACATGGCAGAGGGTTTCTGCCCACGAAAGCTTATGCCCAAATAAATCTGTTAGTCTTTAAGGTGCCACAGGACTCTTGCTGTTTTATGGAAAACAATGTAGTTTTCAGCCATTTTTTAGCACTAGCTACTGTGTATGAGTATAACATATCAGGCAAAGCATACTTCCCATGAACACAAGTGTACAATCATTCCTTTCTGACCATTCTAAATTAAAATAATCCTAGCTCAACACTAGGGCAGATGCCAGTTTTTAGGTCTCATTGCCAGTTTCAGAAGGCAATATTTCCTTAAAAGTAAGAGAAAAATCTGATTCAAATTAAACATTAAGACAAGTGAACACCAAACAGAAATGAAGATAAGAAATTAAACCATCCAAATTCAAAAGAAGAATTGCATACTCCATGGCTAGCCTTTCAGATGTCTCAGTGCTTGGAACAGAATTCTTCTTAGTTCAGAAACACTTCATTAATTATTTTAATGTTTTTTCCAACTTTAAAGCACCTTCTTAGCTAACAGCAGTCAGGCTCTGATCTACAGCACTATTTTGTTAGTATCATACTTAATAGGTTAGTTGTATTGAAAGGACTGCTGTTTAAGCCCTGGTTTCCACAACTGCCAACAACAATTATCTGGCTGGATAAATATTGCCAGTTTAAAAAAAAAAAAAAAAAAAAGCACTGTAATTTATATATATGTTGTAATACCTATATGTCCAACTATACAAAGAGCAAATCACTATAAAACAAGCTAAACATAGTAAACAAACTGAGAGCTAAAATATATCCCTGACCATACTCTTCTTCTTGAAATCTAATCCTCTCTTGGTTCTGTGATTCTGACCTTTCCTGGTTCTCCTCCTGACTTTCTAATTGCTCCTTCAGCATGTCCTTTAAAGGATCTTCCTCATGCTTTTCCCCCTGCCCCCTACAACTTTCTGTGGGGATTCCACAGGGCTCTGTCCTTGGTCCCCTTCTCTTTTCCCTCTATGTTGTATCTCTGGGTAACCTCATCCACAAGCAAATTCAACTACAGTCTCCATGCTCATGGCTCACAGATCTACCTACTTCAGACCTGCCTCCTTCTCCCAAAAAGTATAATCTCAGCCTGACATCTCCTCACAGATGTCTAGCCATCAGATCAAGCTCAATATGGCTAAAACAAATCTTGCCCCCCTGCACCCACTAGATTCTCTCTCAATCGCTGTTTACAACACCAAACTGCCTGTCCCTCAGGTCTGCAACCTAGGAGTCATTTTTGACTCTGACATCTCTCTAGGTCCTTCATCCAAGCTATGTATAACTCTTTCGGATTCTTTCTGCATAACATCTCTAAGATATGGCCTATCCTTATCCTTCATGGAACGTGAAGGGTAACAAGAAGGGTTTCTACAGGTATCTTAGTAACAAGAAGGTGGTCAGGGAAAGTGTGGGACCCTTACTGAATGGCGGAGGCAACCTGGTGACAGATGATGTGGAAAAAGCTCAAGTACTCAATGCTTTTTTTTAACCTCTGCCTTTACAGACAAGGTCAGCTCTCAGACTACTGCAATGGACAGCACAGAATGGAGAGGAGGTGAGCAGCCGTCAGTGGTGAAAGAACAGATTCAGGACTATTTAGAAAAGCTGGATGTACACAAGTCCATGGGGCCAGAAGCAATGCATCCGAAGATGCAGAGGGAGATGGCTGAAGTGATTGCAGAAAACTCGTGGCAACTGGGGGAGGTCCCAGATGATTGAAAAGAGGCAAATATAGTGCCCATCTTCAAAAAAGGGAAGGAGAAGGATCCAGGGAACTACAGACCAGTCAGCTTCACCTCAATCCCTGGAAAAACCATGAAGCAGGTCCTCAAGGAATCCATTTTGAGGCACTTGGAAGAGAGGAAGGTGATCAGGAACAGTCAGCATGGATTCACCAAGGGCAAGTCATGCCTGACCAACCTGATTGCCTTCTATGATGAGATGACTGACTATGTGGATATGGGGAAAGCAGTGGACGTGATATATCTTGACTTTTGATATGGTCTCCCACAGTATTCTTGGCAGCAAGTTGAAGTATGGGTTGGATGAGTGAACTATAAGGTGGACAGAAAGCTGGCTAGATCATTGAGCTCAATGGGTAGTGATCAATGATTCAATGTCTAGTTGGCAGCTGGTAACACGCCAAGTGCCCCCAGGGGTCAGTCCTGGGACTGGTTTTGTTCAACATCTGCAGGATGGAGTGGATTTCATCCTCAGCAAGTTTGCAAATGACAATGAGCTGAGGGGAGTGGTAGATACACTAGAGGGTAGGGATAGGATAGAATGACCTAGACAAATTGGAGGACTGGACCAAAAGAAATAGGATGAGGTTCAACAAGGACAAGTGCAGAATCCTGCAATGAGGATGGAAGAATTCCATGCATTGCTACAGACTGGGAACCAACTGGTTAAGCAGCAGTTCTGAAGAAAAGGACCTGGACAAGAAGCTGGATATGAGTCAGTGTGTCCTTATTGCCAAGAAGGCTAATAGCATATTGGGCTGCATTAGTAGGAGCATTGCCAGCAGATCGAGGGAAGTGAGTATTCCCCCTCTCTGCAGCATTGGTGAGACCACATTTGGAGTTTTGGGCTCGCCACTACAGGAAGGATGTGGACAAATTGGAGAGAATTCAGCAGAGTGCAACAAAAATTATTAGGGGGCTGGGAGCACACGACTTATGAGGAGAGGCGGAGGGAACTAGGCTTGTTTAGTCTGCAGAAGAGAAGAATGAGGGGAGATTTCATAACAGCCTTTAACTACCTGAAGAGGGGTTCCAAGGAGGATAGAGCTAGGCTGTTCTCAGTGGTGGCAGATGATAGAACAAGGAACAACGGTCTCAAGTTGCAGTGGGGGAGGTCTAGGCTGGATATTAGGAAAAGCTTTTTCACCAGGAGGGTGCTGAATCACTGGAATGGATTACCTAGGGAGGCGGTGGAAACTCCTTCCTTTGAGGTCTTTAAGGGCCGACTTTATAAAACCCTGCCTGGGATGATTTAGTTGGGGTTGGTCCTGCTTTGAGCAGGGGGTTGGATTAGATGACCTCTTGAGGTCCCTTCCAGCCCTAACATTCTATGATTCTATCCATCCACAAACCTAGCACTTTCATCCAGAGACTCATCATCTGACATCTCAGTTACTGCAACATCCTTCTCTCTGGCCTTGACAAATGCAATCTTGCCCCACTCATATCCATTCAGAATGCTGCTGCAAAGATCATTTTCCTAGTTCATCATTTTGAACATGTTACCCCTCTCTTTGCATCCTCGCACTGGCTCCCCTTTCTCTGTTGTATCAAACAAAGTTATTTGTCTTCACTTTCAAGGCCCTCCTCAACCCATCCCCACACTGCCTACCATCTCATTCACTATTGAGAAGTCGACTTCTGCCTTCATCGTCCATTTCTTAAATTTTCAGACAAGCACTTTCTCTATGCTGCCCCATGCACTAGGGAGGGGAACTTCATAAATCGCTGCAAAATTACCTGTGATGCCTACAAACAAACAAACAAACAAAAACACTTGACAATAGTTAGTCTGCTGGTGTGCTGAGACCACACACATTGTCATACTGACTGATATTGTCACACTGTTTACTAGTATTCTCCCATTTGTCTGTATCAATCTGTCAACTCTAATCTTATATTTAGATTGTAGGCTCTTTGGGGCAGGGATCATTTTTGTTCTGAGTCTGTACAGCCCCTAGCACAATGGGGTCCAGGTCCCCGAGTAGGGCTCCTAAGTGCTAAGGTGATATAAACAAACCATCTGATTATACTAATTGGAACACATCTGAATGCCTGGGTAACTGGATATTTTCACATTTGTTATAAAGTAAATTCCATCACGGTTTTTATTTCTTATATAATTTTCAGTTACCATATCAGTAGTTAAACCAATTGTTGAATAAGCCTCATTAAGAATAATACAACTTGATTTACAAGAACTTTGAAAATATCCCGTTTCTCCTATATTCAAATACAGACAAATTAAACTATTAAAAATAAACTGCCAAAGTTGACTTGTAGAGGCTGTTTTCAACTAGTGGTATTTGAAACTTTGATTTACTTTAAAGTGGTCACTTGAGACAGTGGGTTGCTGAGTGGAGGTGATTTGGAGTGAAGCATCATTGTCGCAAGATCCACTTCCCATATCTACATCCTAGACAGAAGAGGCATAATAAGTAGATGCCAGATTTAAAATATTCAAAGAATCTAAGTTTAGAGATAGGCCAATAACTGATCTTTGTGTTCCCCGGCAGTTCTGAAAACAAAATTTGGTTTGGGTTGAACTGAATAAAACATAACTGCAAAAAATATCAGAAAATATTTCTTCAATCAATTTCAATTAAATGAATCCTCCTGAAATGGACTTTTTCAGCTGGTGACAGGATACTTTCTTATAACTGTTATTCCAGGAGGTAGAGCACTGACCTGGGTTGTGAAATGTCCAGGTTCAATTTCCCCCTCTGCTGGGTGTAGAGACAGAGTTTCAACTTGGGTCTACCATACTGTAGGAGAGAGACCTACCCATGGGATATCCTGGAGCAGATCTCTCCTGTCAAAAACCTTTCATAAATAAATAGTCATTGGAACAGGGACTTGAACTTGCTGAGTGCCATAACTACTACGCTATAGAATCATACTCTCTCTCTGTCCCAATAACAATGAATAGTTACTGAGCTAGACAGAGAGAGAATGACTCTATATGCTGATGGTTAGGGCACTCACCTAGTATCTGGGAGACTCAAATTCAAAGTTCCTGCTCTAATGACCAAATATTCATAGAAAGCGGAACAGCTTCACAACAGGAGAAATTGAGAGAGACCTGCCCACAGACTATTCCTTAGTTTAGTGGATGGGGCACTCTCCTTCAGTGTAGGAAACCCAAGTTCAAATCCCTCTTCATATCAGGCAAAGGGAGGAACTGAACCTGTCTCCCACAGCCCTGATGAGTGCTCTAACTACTGAGCTAAAAGTTTTAAGGGAGGCCACTGCCTCCTCCTCTCTGATTCCTCAATAAAAAGGTTTGGTCCTACGCTATTTGACAAGTTTGTGAATAGTTTTGAGTTTACCAAGCTGCACTTTTTGGCAAATAAACTATTTTTTGCAAATTTTTCACCCAGCTTTAAGTTAGCCTACCCTTCACTTATCAGAAATAGAACCACAAACACTGGTTAAGCATATGGGTCTGAAATTCACTGCTGGCATAAGCACATGTACAACTTCATTAATTCCAATGGAACTGTGCCTAGCTACAGCAGAGGTTAACTTGGCCTGTTTATAATGTCTTCTGGCTCAATAGCTGAAATACTTTCAATTGCTCTGTCATGAAGAAACTCTTGGCTAGGCCTTTCCTTCACTTTACTGGCAAACAAAAATTCTGATCCTGCAATCACCCATGCAGGCAGACTCTTTTGCCTATACAAAACCCAGTTACTTGGAGGATCCACCTGCACTGATCCAATTGCAGATTCAGGGCCTTCAAATGGAAGGCTTTCCAGACTATAAATTTAAATGTTCCACTTTTAAAATAAGTCTATAAGAGTAATGCTAAAATACATCAAGATTTCACAGTTTTGCTGAAGAATTCTATAAAACTGAGCAAATCTCTGCCTGTTTCTTGATTAATGTTAATAGGCAATTGCGGAAATATGAGTGAGATATTTCCAGGGTAGATGTCCACCTTATATTAATTTCCGTATGAGGTAAGTATTATTTTACAGACACTGGGCAGTTGGGAGCATTAATAAACAAAGTTTGTACTTTAGAGATAAAAATGTAAGTATTACATATTTCTCTCCAAACATGCATGTAATGTTACGATTCACATTTGACCTTGTGATTAAGTACTACATTGGATTTCATTCCAATTGTCATTAGGCTAATAGGGCTAAAAGTTAGTGGTGCTTCAGTCAATTATATGGCACCAACTGAAACACCAACCATTTGAGTGGGTCCACATTATCCATCCTGAATTGATACAAGGTTTGTTTGTGGCAACAACAGGGCTGCCTAACAGATTCAGTGGGATGGAGAGTAGGTTGTAATCTTTGATAAAAATAACAGCACTCCCTCACAGTTGGAAAACTTTCTCAGTTTGCCAGCAAAGCCTCTCCACCATACCTCCTTCAGCAATCAGGACCCCTCACATCCCAGAAAAGGTTTCCCCCATCATTCCCCCACGTATTTTAAACACACGCACACAAATTCCAGATGGAAATCACCAGATGAAACTGCACATCCTGGCCATCTGATATCCTCATACAGAAAGGTCCTCACACACAAATATTCCCCCTACATGTTTCTCTATTGGCTGAATTAACACCCCCAGTACAAATGTACAAAGTCAGCAATCCAGATATGGTTTGTCAGCTGCAAGTAGCAGTTCAACAAGCCACTAGGGAACTCACAACGTACTAAAGAGGTTCACTGGCTGTGGGAGCTGTCAGATCTGAGAACTGTCAAACCCCTAGACTAGTCAGAATTAAAACGGGAGGACAACAAGACTAACATGTATGTAGGCAGAAAGGGAAGGAGAGATCATATGAATGACTAGCACTGCCTTTAACAGGCAACAGTAAGTTACATTTATGCCCCTGATCCTGCAAACACTTCACAGTCAATGGGACTTTATGATAATCACATAAGTTTCACCGCACAATCAATTTAAGCACTTAGGGTATGTCTACACTGCAATATAAGACCATGCTTAAGCTCAGGTTCAAGCCTAACCCCTCTCACGTCTACACTGGAGTTGTACTAACTCAGGGCTCTGCTGCATACACTGCAGGTTTCTCACCTTAAAATATTCCCACCTTAAAATAACATCTCCCTTTGCCAATAGGGCCACACAAGAACAGTTGTGTCCCCCAAAATGTGAAAGGCCTGAAATAATAAAACATCCCTTTTTCAGCAAGTGCACTATACGCACCCCACCCCACCATATGCCAATTAGTTATGAAATTTTTATAAAACAGAAAAAAGGTTGTAATTTTAACTTTACCATTGTCTCTGCACTTCTGTAACTGCAGTTAACAAGGCTAGTGGGTCCAGAGAGAGTATGTGGACTGAAGCATCACAATACATAATGGTTCAGTTTAGATATGTAACATTTTATGTCCTTGAGATACCACAAGAATTAGTTCTGTGCTCCTCCACTGAGCTACTTTAGACACTAACCCTCAGTTTCTTGCCCTATTTCAGGGCCTCATCCTCTATTGCCTGTTGTTCATCAGGAACTCAAACCATGGCCCAATGTACCTTCACAGACTGTTCTCAAGGGAAGCATTTTTCTGATGAAGTTATGGTTGATGTTCTTGAGAGAGCAGACCAGCAGGTTCTATACCAGAAGCAGAGGCACAAAGGACTGGAGCAATGGCATGCTGACAGGTAAGAAGAAAGGCTGAGGCTTGCCGCCCAGGTGGAGGACAGGGTTTCAGCAAGGGAGCAGTTGCTTGCAAAGCAGTTCCTGGAACAGGAACAGTGGCTAAGGGAGGAGGACAGAGCTCAAGAGAGAAAATGTTTCAGCAACTCACATTCTTCATGGTTGCAAGAGCACTGGCCCCTACTATTTCCCCTACATCACAGCCTGATCCCCCTGCGTCATACCTCAGGCATGCAGTAGCTTGGATAACTCCATGTTGGAGTAGCCCAGGCATTCAAGCCTCATGAGCAGATGGGCAGGGCAACTAAACCCCATGCAGCCTTCCTTCTTCAATCCCTCTCCTGTGGGATATCGCCACCGCCCTCTCCCAGAGCCTAGTGAGGGGAAAGAAGGGAAGAGAGAGAATGCAGGGCCAGGGAGCAGGTAGTGGTAGGGGGTTTGGATTGCGTTTGCAAAGTTTCCAGCACTTTTTGGGAGTGGGGGGAGAGAACAATGTTCTTCCAGTATGTGTTCAGGTGTGTTGTAATGGTAGCCAGTCTGCCTAGCACTGGGTGACGTACTGTTTTAATACCTGTTTACAAATAAAGCCTTTTAGGTCTTCAAGGAAGTTTACTGCTAACACTGAATCACATGATATAATCATGATTTCAAATAATAAATTGTACCTTAGTAAGCAAACGCTATTACTCTATTTATCAGGGTACAGCAATTCACATTTCAATAAATTCCATACAATAATCCATGCTGTCCCCCCCAATTCATTAATCATCATGTTGTTCACAATTATATTGGATGACACTCAAGTCCACACACCTTCCAAAGCACTAAACACCCAGCCCCAACATTTAATTAGCCCCTTTCTCCCCCACAAGCATATTTGTACAGGTATTATCCTCCCCTTTTCCACTGGGCCATGCAAGTCCATAATGTGAGAACACAAAAGTATCCCTGACTTCTGCTGCCTGGGTGCAACCAGCTCCCACAGTGGTAGCTGCATTTTCTGGCAGAGGGTACCGATTCAGCAGCCATAGGTCCATTCAGGGGAAATGGCTCACCTCTGGCTTCATAAAGGTTGTGAAGAGCACGGTAAGGCACTGTAATGCGGACAGCACTGATGACACTGGCATCTAGACAGATCTGTAGACATCTCCAAAGTGATTTTAATCTGCCAAAAGCACATTCAACAGCCGTTCGACACCTGCTGAGAATGTAATTATAAACCTTCTTTTGTCAGGGCCTATGAAGTGGTCCCTCAGAATAACAGTGGGTACAGGAGCTCCCTTTATGTCAATGTCATTTGGTGGGAATAGTGTCACAGCCAGTCCATGAATGTAGACTCCTGGGTGGCAAAAAACTTTAGCATCATGAACTTTTCCAGCACAGCCCACATTGTCATTCATAAATCAGCCTAGCCTCTGAGGACCACAAGGGCCTGCATAACAATGGAGTAATAACCTTTACAGTTTATGAACTCATGTGCTCCTTGAGGAGGGCAACCTATGGGCACAAGTCTCATCAGTGGCCCTGGTGCAGATACCTCATTCTCTTAAATCCAGCAAACATCTCTGGAATATCTTTAATGCCTGCCACCTTGGGGTAAACCACATGCCCCACTGCCTCAGATATCTCTGCCACCACTTTACCCACAGTAGACTTTATAACCCCCAACTGGTTGGCAATGGACCTGTAGCAGTCCAGGGTAGCCAACTTCCCAGACAGTTATAGCAACCCACTTCTGGACTGGCAACGGTGATCTCAGTTGTCATTCTTTATGCTGAACAGTGGGGGCAAGCTGCTCACAAAGCTTCAGAAATGTTGCTTTCTCCATGCAAAAGTTCTAGTCCCACTGCTGGTCATCCCAAGCCTGCATGACAAAGTGATCCCATCTGTCTGTGCTTGTGGGCCTGAGCCAGAAGTGCCAGTCTATGTAGGGAATGTCAGCAGCTATGCCAACTGTACTGAGCAGCATCTGTCAGGGTGAGTCTGCCATGTCATGCCAGCGTACTCTTTCTCCTCCTCCATCAGGAAATCCATCAGGTACCTTCGGCGGGGCAGAATACACCACCAAATTGTCCACCAGCACCTTCTGGATGCTCTGCCAGTTTCCTGACACAGGAGTGAAAGCGCAAGCAAGAGAAGTTCTTCAAAAGGTGCATCCTCCATGGGCTCCCAGCTACTGGAGCTAGCAGCACAGACCAAAATGACTGCTCAGCAGGTTGTGTTGGTAGGCTGTTCAAACTTCCTATGACATGCAAGATTTTCCCACAGTTTATCATGGCCATAGGGTAGAGCATCCACATTTCAGGACAGCAATAGGGACTCTGGAATATGGTTGGTTTTACTTGGGTCTGCGGGCTCCAGTGTGGACTCCAGAGCCCCAGGTTTAAGCACAAGTTCGAAAAGTCTTAATTCAAGATTAAATAAACAAACAATGTAGACATTTAAGCTCAGGGCTGCCTTACACAAATCAGGTGACTCAATTCCCACTAACCCTGGGCTTGCATTGCAGCGTAGAAATACCCTGAGAGTGAAATCCTGGCTCCAGTTTTACCAGTGGAAGTTCTGCCATCGACTTCAATAGACCCAGAATTTCACCTCATACTGCAGTCATTGCTCTCTCAAGTCTCTATGCAAAAAATTAAGCAAATCCATTTGCCAACCTTAAAACCTCAAAAAAGGGTTTATCTCCCCTCCCTTTCTAAGGTAGTTATTTCTTTGAGATATATAAAGTTACTTTGTGATTCTTGAGGGGAACTGCATTCTGGATCTCCTCTCTCACATATATTGACCATAATCAAGCTGTCATGTTTAAGCCAGTGAACAAAATCATAATGCTACTTCAAAACTTTTATAGAACCTTCTTTATGAACAGTTTAGATGGCAGGTATGAAATGTAGTGACAATTACTATTGATGGTTCTGTGGTGAAAGACACCAGACACACAAATGGTACTGAGAATAAGTCTATTTCATTTAATTTCACTAACATATGACCAAGTGTATCCATTATTTTGTATTCCACCTGAACAACTAAAAACTTTTTTAAAAGTCAGTCTCAGAACTGTGAAAAGTTTCAACAGATTGTGTTAGTGGAAGAGATTGCTTTACTTTACTATGTCACTCAAATTTAATTTTAAAATAAAATTAAGAGTCAGACATTTGTTTTCATTGACATGGAAAATAAAATGATAAAAAGCACAATAGACTTAAAAACTATACTTAAAAGTAATAGAGTTGTTTCAGGTTTTACCCCTTTTGCTGAGTCCCCTATCAAATTTTGTCATTTTAAAGTTACATTCCCCTTTTTAAAAAAATATACACATATTGCTTTTTTGTTGTTATGAGAAAGACACCAACCAACACAGGGGAAACTGACTGAACTACACAAGAGAAACAGTAAAACTGACTATAAACAAAGTGCTGTCAAATGCACAAAATAAACAAATTAAAAAAACTGTAGATAAAAATTCTACTTTTTTTCACTTTTGTAATCTTAGATATTACTTGTAGCAACACTAGGTAAAACAATGTCAAACAAAAGTATGACCTTTAAATCACCAGTATCCCTTTAAAAGGTAAACTAGGAGACAGGGAAAAGGTATAACTTGGGCCCTAGTCCTGCAAATACACTTGCTAAACTTTGCAACTGTAGTCAACTAGACTACTCCTGTGTGTAAAGTGAAGCATATATGTAAACGTTTTCGGGAGCAGGACCTTGAATGGGAAAAAGTGCTGCTGGATTCAGCTTCGGATCATAAATAATGAAATATAATCACAGAAAAAGAAAACAAGTATGAGTACTGATTACAAGTATGAATAACATGCTGTTTTAAGTCACTAGCTTCACATAAACTTCTGTGGGCTGTTTTAAACTCTACATATGCTACTTTAAATAAACATGTTAAAATATTTATTACACTAGGCTACTCATAAGATTAAGTAAGTATTGATATGAATGAACCTCATATAATTTTACAACCTATATGGCTTTAATAGAGTGCACAATACTTGTAAAAAGGTGCAAAACACAAGTGATAATCCCCTCGTGCTATGGAGGATATTTATTTATCAGGGGATTCAGAAGCCAATGCATGTTTCATCTGAGGAATTAGAAACCTGTCAGGGCCCAGGGTGGGGAGTCCAAGTACACTGATGCGCTGGTTAAATCAGGAGGGCAGCTCCTGTGCCTGCAACTACCAACCCACTACCCTCCACTCCACTGTTTTCATGTGATAAGAAGTTTAGGCGCGGTGCTGTCACTTCACTGAATCACATGATGCCGTTTTAGCGAGGGGGGTAGAAAAGACAGCAGCAGCAGAAGCATTTCTCTGACTGGTCCAGAAGCAGGCCTTTTAACAGTGACTGGGCAACGATTTGCAACCCCAGCTAGCGCTGCTAAAATGTCCACCCCCCATTAAAAAAAAAAACACAACTCCCCAAGGCCAAGGGAGAGGCGGGTCCTTACCCGCGGCCATGCTGGCAGCATGCACCTTCCTGTGCTTGTACAACAGCCTGGCGGAGCCTCTGAGCATGAAAACTGCTGCCATGCCGCTCCGCTCTGCGCGCCTGACCTCCACTCCAGCACACACGCCACCGCTCCCGCCTCCCCCGTGCGAGCGGCCTGTGACCGTGGACGGGGCGGGGAGACAGGGAAAGAGTGGCAGACAGGGTAGCCAACCACAGCTTGACCTGGCAGCCGCGCACCAATGAGAGGGGGCATCCTCCTGCCTGTGACCTGCTAGGTTCGGCTCCAGCCTCATGATAGACACGGGGGAGCCACCTCCCCTCCTCTGCCCTGATTGCTCCAAAACCAATGCGGAGCGGGGGGGCAAGGCAGCCTGTTCTGCTGGGGAGCGCCCGCTCGTGGGTCATTGCAGCTGGAGTTAGCACCAAGGGGCAGGAGAGGAGTCCCCATTTCCCCCACCAGCACCCCTTGCAGCCTGCAATGCTCCCTCCGTGCTGCTGAGTAGCTGAAGCAGAGGAGCGATTTCTCCGCCAACCGGCCCTTAGGGGGCTTTGCCCGTCTCTCTTCCTTTTCCCATCAGGCGTCCACCCACCCTCCTCATGCCATCCCCACACCAGCTCCGGCTTCCCTGCGCTACAGATGGCTTTAATTAGAGAGGTGACAAGCAGAGCAGCCGCCTAGTCCCAGCGGCTGGTTTGCCAGCCAGTCGGCACTTTATCCAGGTGTCCTGAACTCTGTGCAGATGCCACTCAAACGGGGCACACCTCAACATAGGCACCAGAGCAACATCCCTGAGCCCTAACGTTTCACAGTGCTGTAGGGTGACACAGACAGGTTTCCCTTTACCTCTGTCTGCCTCTCCCTTTGCCGTGGCAGCTTTTAGCTTGACTATTTCCCTCTGCAACCAGGCAATAGAATCTTCTTGGTGTCTATAATAAACATCTGAAATCTTATTCTCCTACTGTAGCCCTAGCGTTCACCACCCTGCCTGCTTGCATTTTTATACACACATCAATTACCTTTTCAAATATTTTTGGACATCAGATCTTACATACTACATAACTCACATTGGCTTTTTCCCATTTTAGCTGGTGGCATCATTTCTATTGTCATAATATATAATGCATAACTGTAATGTAATATAAAACTGTAATTAATATAAAGATCTGACCCTTCAAACGTGTGTAAATAGTCCCTTTTCTCCTGTTACATTTTGTTCCTACCATTGAGATTAAATAATATTCTCTTTTGAAAGGAGGTTTGTTGTGGCTGTATTCACAACTAGTCACACAGCTCCTGAAGGGAAGAATTTCATGTGACCAAACCTAGTCAGGCTTCCAGAGGAATCACAGTTGGTACACAGAGTACTGTTGATCTAAGAGTTGGAGAAGCATAGGATTCCATCCCAGGGCAGGTAAAGGGATGAGGGCTAAGACCTGAGGAGGGTGCACTCAGAAAAAGTAGAGAGAAGTCAAAGGTGCAGCTAGGCCTGTGAATTGTGACTGCTCCCTTTTAGTCCTTAATTCTGTGTCATCTTGTGTTCCACATATAAGCCATTGCAGATGGAGAGGTGTAATTTTCCACTCGTCATAGTCAATGTAGACATTATTGGTTCAATTGTAATTTAATTGAGTAGAAATCCAGTATTGGGCAGAATTAGTAAGTTCACTAATGAACTATATAAAACAGCTGATCCAAAATCCATTCCTAAATTGATTTCATGTAGAAATCAAAGAGGACCAATGCATCGGTCACATTACACGGGATAGGAGCTAGAGGCCATATGGAAATCAAGTTAATGTCTTAGGCCTCGTCTACACTAGCACTTATGCCAGCAAAACTTTTGTCACTCAGGGGTATGAAAAAACACACCACTGACTGACATAAGTTTTGCTGGCTTTTGTGGACAGCGCTATGTTGGTGGGAGACACTCGTCCGCTGACATAGCTACTGCTGCTCATTTGGATGTTTTTATTATGTCGATGGGAGAGGTCTCTCCTGTCGATATAACGCAGCTACATAAGCACTCTTACAGAGGCACAGCTGTGCTGATACAGCTGTGCCGCTATGAGTTTTAAGTGTAGACTAGCCCTTAATAAATTGATAGACTGACTATTCTACAGTTAAGCCTTAAATTAGTATCATGCCCATATAATACTCCCAAAGAGAGGACTCTGGACTCCACCGGCTATAAACTAGATTCTGCTTTTCTTACAGTTCATCATACAGTAAGAAATCAAATGGGTAGATCACATTACAACACAATGAATATGGTAGTTCACATATCACACAGCAAAATCAACCAGAATGCAGGTTTTGTATTACATCACATTTTAATTCAAGTACCAGCATTGTCCGATTAACATACTAAATTATGCAAAAGTTTCATATCACCCACATAAGATATTAAAATTTAAGAATGATTTAAATAATAGTTTAGGAATCTCCTTTTTTTCAGCACAAAGGTTAATTTATGTGAATAGAAAGATAGTTAAGACTGCAGCTAAGTTTCACTTAAAGCCAAATTTTGCATCTTTTCTAAAATCTACAACAAAATATCATTTAAAAAAATCAGATCATCTTGAAAATGTGTAAGCCAGATCAAGAGCTGGAGTAGAGTTAGTGGATAAAAGTTTACATAATTTGAACAAGGGGTTCCCTAGAAGAAGCTCCTTCACCTTGAAAACTGAGCTGTTTTCAAAGTTGCAAAAGTCATCTTATACTTTTTTGCACATATAGAGATAGGAACACATTAAATTTATATATTTGGATTTCCCTTGCTGAAATCTAGTGCACGATGCCAAAAGAAGGTCTAACACAAGAGATATGAATATGAATTAGACCTCCTATTTGGAACTACAGGCTGGAATGCTCCAATGCTGAGGATATTGACAAATGGCATGCAGACTCCTTACCATAACTACTGAAAGAGCGGCAGTGACAGTTCTCTTCCAAATCTAAAAGGGAATGTAGTGGGGATAGGCAAATGCTTGCTTCTCAGTGCAGGATATCCCATAACACAGCACAGACATCTATAACTCGAATTTAAGGACTAACTCCTTTACTTGGTAACAGGAGTGCCCTCTTATACAGACTAGCCACTACAGAGGAAGACATAACACACATTGAACTAATGGGGTCCACTTACATAGCCACATGAAAATACCTTTGGAGCTAGGCAGTATGAAGTATCATTCACTCATTTTTACAGAGTAATAACCAGGAACAAAACCCATATAGCATAACTAACTTTTATCCACTTACCCATATTTCATCACATACATTTATCATGCCAAATCTACATGCTTGGCTGTACTGTCTGTACAACAAAGCTACTTTCACATTTTCATCTCTACACAGAGTTGTGAGACACACGATTGAACTGCCTAGCAAATAGTTGCACGTGATGGAATTTCTATGTAGTAAATGAGGCAGAGGGCTGCAGAAAAGAAAACATGACACTGTGGTTAAAGCAATGGAATACGAGCAAGGAGAACTGGAGCCATTCTGACACGCTAGCATTTTACATTGATGGGTGGAAATGTCTACAGAACATGCAAAGCCATGGAGGATCAGACCCCGCTATTATATCTGCAAGATCCCTTTCCTCTTTCACTGTGAAGGTTGAACAGTGCAAAGTGAAGGTGGTAACTGTGCTGGTATCCTCAGTGAGTGGACTGCTCTCTCATTCACTGCATACTGCCCAGCCTGTACATTGAATGTGGCTCTGGATGCTTGACTCATTACACATTATCCATCCCGTGCACTGAGTGCCAAATTAATCATTGGTATAACTCCATTCACATTCAGTAGCATTTTACATCTACTTTGCACAGGTGTAAATGACTACTCAAGGTGTAATACAGTGGTGAATAAAACTGTGAGCCACAATGCATGCTCACAAGAGGACACAATTAAGGTTACATGTGCAACTCAAAGCTTGGGATTTCATGGCTTTTAGGTGCTTGCATTTACTAATCTTAATGCACCTCTTACATAGCTTTTGTAGAGAATATATTACAGAGGCACATTAGAAATACTTTAGACTAGATTAAATTAATTAGAGCCCCTTTTCCCACACTGACTGTGAGGCACCAGCCCACGCATTCTGGAATAGGTCATTTGAGAAGAAAACTTGCAATTGCAAGGCAACTACATTATGGACATAGAAAAAAAAAAGTAAGTAAATTCAGACATTTTTCCAAAATACCCTCTAGTGATGTTTGAACTTTTAGTAGTTTATAATAAAGTTAGCTCATTTTGTTGAAAAATATATAATTTTACCTTTAGTACAGTTTATCTTAATATAAACTAGGCTTTTCTAGTAAATTTATTTTTATATGTTTCTCATTTCTTTGCCAAGCTAATCACATTCTTTCCACACAAAATGCAGAAAAAAGCTTTGTTAGACTCCAAAATAATTTTGTTTGAAGTAAAATAACTATGAAAGCTTTCACTTGTATTAGACCCTGGGACAAGCATGTTCTAATTTATTCAGTATGGCAGCAATATCTTCTAATATTCTAATATATTAGTCACAACTAATAGGATAGTGTTTCATAAAGAGATTTGTGTATGATGATTTCTGAAATTGTTCAACAGTAAAAATGTAAATGTGTAATTGAAATATTTATTATTTGTATGGTATATTTCTACATATTGCAACATTTTGTCTTCCACATGTTAAATATATGGGTATGTACACTTTTTGGGTGCATCAGATAGAACTATTTTGAATATTTTTAAAAATATGACAGTAAAACCTAGAGTGTCCATAAAAAGAAATTCATTCAATATTTCAAAGTATCTATAAGTGCTAAATAAGTTTTCCAGAAATCAGTGATTATACTGCAAATGCATCACAAAGGAGAACTGTTAACAAGTGTGACTTTGCCAGTAGTAGGAAGGTTGCCAACATTTAATTGGCTTTAAAGGTTCTTTTCTATCAATGGTGTATTGTATCTTAAAGGCAATAATAGTAGCTTTATGATTTAGGTGTGAAGTGGGAGCTAAAGGTATCTGACTAAACGTGGCATGAAGCAACTATTTTCTTCAACAAAATTTGCTAAAGTATTTGTCACCTTAGTTTAACTAAGATGTTAATTTTGTGTTATACAGCAAGAACGTGAATAGAAAAGTATAATACATAGCTCTTATACAGCACTTTTCATCTGTATATCACAACGTATTTTAACAAAAGAGGATAAGTAACATTACATCTATTTTAGAGATGGTAAAACTGAGGTACTAAGAGGTGTAGTGAGTTTCTCAATGACACCCAGCAGGTCAATGGCAGAGAGAAGAGAACACAGGTCTCCTGACCATCATTCCAGTGCTCTAATTCACTAAACTGCACTGCTTCACTATAACTAATTATAGTATCATTCTTTGTAAAACACTAGTGGATAAATTATGGCTAATCCTGAGTGGTGCATTAGGTACAGAAGAAAATGCAGGCAGCCTTTTCACTGTCCCCCATGCTCCATCCCTTCCCCATCTGCTCAGAAAGCAAACCAAATGCTGCCATTAGTGATCCCTGAGCTAGCTAGCAATCCATAGTCACAAAGGTTGAGAATATAGTCAGAATTGTGCCCAGTCTGAATATCTATTGGTGTCTGGCAGCAGGTGCTGGTGGGGAGCAAATGCTGCTCTTTTCTGAAACAAACCAAGAAAGGGAAACATATTCTTCCTGAACCTTTTCAAGACATTCTGCCTGCATTTTCTCTGCTCAGGCAGAACTGCATGGAGAAACTCTACTTGGCCACTACAGTTCCGCTTCTCATTCTAGAAACCCTCAGTAGAAATTGTCAGAGCTTGGTTGTAAGAGCCTATTCCAACCTTCCCCACCTTTGAAATCAGTGGAAGGGCACCCTTCCTTCCCTC
Organism: Emydura macquarii macquarii; assembly: GCF_026122565.2. Classification (NCBI taxonomy): domain Eukaryota; kingdom Metazoa; phylum Chordata; order Testudines; family Chelidae; genus Emydura; species Emydura macquarii. The sequence goes on along the minus strand of NW_027132559.1, from coordinate 16,695,065 downwards.
CATTGGCTTCAGTTGAAGCTGAATTGAGCCCAAAACATCCTGTTTTGTTGTCTGTCAAGTTTTTTTCATGCTATCATCCATAGTCCAGCTATTCTAATATAGTGGAACCTAAAACAGAACACCAAAAAAGAGTTTTTCTGTTCCCCATATACAACTTAAATATTTAGTATATATCATAAACCATAATAAATTAGAATGAAATACCTTGGTACAAATCAGTCATTGAGGTCTGATATTGTTAAACATTGATCATGCTACATTCTCACAGTTTATAGTTCATAAAAAACTCTTCCATTGATTTATAACATATTAATGCATCCTTGCTAATGCTTAGTGACCTTCTATATATGAGCTCTGTCTTTTAGTGATTGAAATTGATTTTTATCATGTTACTATGTGAAGATGTTCCACGTGCCCCTTGACAAATCACCTGAGAGCATATGGTGCCATAGATACTAAGGAATGAAACTGTAGATTTAATATATGAAAATTTCATATTCTGTCCTGTGTTGAAGCAGTATTTTTCGTGGATTTTTAGTGATGGTTGTAAATGTGACTGTCCATATGATCACCAGATTTCAGGGGCACTTCAGATTAGAAACCATGGAGATCACAAAGAGGTACCATTTATTTTTTGTCAGTATGCTAAGGAAGCAGCATTTAGAATATTAGACAAATTACTATTCCATGGGCATTACAGGAGAATTGTAACAAAGGCTACTTATTTGTTGCTAAATAAGAGTAGAGTTTAAATCTGTTCAAAGACATGTAAGACTACTTTTTATAGTCGTAAGAGGGATGTTTTCTTTATCCACAATATGAAATCTCCACTTGAATATGTTATAAGCCAAGTCTGCTTTAGGCATTGGTATGTTGCCACACATTTTAGGATTTCTTGCTGACAAATAATAGGCAACTGATTCATTCATATTATGTACTCATCAATTTACGTTGGCATAGATCTAAGGAATTATTTGTTCCTTAACAGTAAACCACCTTAAAGTAAATGCGGGTGAATATATAATGTTAATTTAAGCTAATTTAATGCAACCTCAATACAATTCCTGACTCTGCCATTGACTCACAAAGAGATGGTTACAAGCAGCTGGGATTGTGTTTCCCAGTGAGGGTAGACAGACATATGCTAGCTCCGTTCGAGCTGGCATGCTAAATATAGCTGGGTGGCCAGGGCAGCATGGGCAGTGGCTCAGGCTAGCCACCCAAGTACAAACCTGCCCAACCCACACGTTATGTACTCAGGTGGCTAACCCGGGCCACAGCGGCCACACTGCTATTTTTAGCACACTAATTCAAGCAGATCCAGTGTGTATCTGTCTACCCACACTGGGAAGCATGCCTCTAGCTGCTGTGTAGACATACCTTCTGTGACTTGGGCTACTCATTTAGTCAGGAATAGACAGATTTTTCAGACATTCCCACTAATTAGGGGTGATTACATTTTTGAGACCTAGGGCTTTATTTTCAAGGGTGCTGAGTATGCATAGCTTCCATTGCATTTAGCTGGAATTGTATGTGCTCAGCACTTGTGAAAAATGAGGCCATAGCTGTAGAATATTTAAATTCAACCGTAACTCAATTTAGTGATGCCCAAGCAAGCTATAAAGGATTCAGCAGTAAATCTGAGGTTGTAGTCAGAAGATAACTGATAGAGCCAGGAATAGATTTCAGTAGTCCTGACTAACGCTTAACCTCTCACTTCCTCTGTTTACTCACCTACCTTGTATAGTTTCCTTACAGGAGTATGTCTATATTGCAGGGGGGAGCGTGCATGCCAGCGCGAACTGACAGACATCCACTAGCTTGACTCAAGCTGGCACACTAAAAACAGCAGCGTAGCCATGGAGTAGCATATGTGGGTGCTTGAGCTAGGTATCCACATCCGTTCCTGGGGAATCAGACAGGTCTGTACATGGGCAGCTAGCCAGGAGTCACCACCCAGGCTACATCGCTATTTTTAGCACTCCTAGCTACAGTGTAGACATACCTTGAAGTATTTTGAGATCCGGAATGAAAGGCACTGTATCAATGCAAAACAGTTTCTATAAATATTATATTGTAAAATTCAGGAATTTCAGAGTTAGGATTCTTGTTTTAGTTCTCCACATTGTATGTATTTTTCAAATAAAACACATAAATAGTCATACACATTTTTATGTTTTTACATACATTATTGTACAAAGTGCAGTTCATTTGCATTGATGTATTTTTGCTGAGTTATGTGATGCATTGCTCACTGGTGTGTAATCAAGTAATCAAGAACACTTCTGTATATAATGCTTATATACAAGGAGGCAAAATTTAAGCTTTTGTGGGAATCCTACTTCTGAAATTCCTAATAGTTGAAAGATTAAAATCTCAATGTTAATGTATTTATACAGTTTTTGCATGAATGTTTACCCTAGTCCTATTTTGTTAGATTTTTTTTCTGATATATACAATTCTGTTGCTGTCCAGTTGGACATTTGAGGACATGCCAGAATGCACAATATGTGTCATCTGTATTCACATCAAGTTCTGTAAAGTCAAGCATTACTTTTCATGCCTCTTCTTGTCTTTGAGAAATTACATTAGGGCTCATAACTTTGAACCTGAGGATGATATTTTCAAAAGAGTCAACAGGGGCTAGGCATCAAATGAGATTTGGTGACCTAACTCCCTTGGGTTCCTTTGAAAATCCCACTTAAAAAAAGAAAAACATACAGACTAATAAAAATACTTAATAAAATAGAAGTCTTTGGAGGAATGAGCATTGGAGAACTCCAATCACAGACTTCTCCAAGGTAAAGGGGATGGTGCTGGCTGTGAGAAATTTCAGTCACTCCTATTTTGAGGTTCTCCTAGTACCTGGGCCACTAGCAACAGAGCTACTCCACTTCCAGAATTTGCAAGACATCACAATATGTGATGTTGTATGTACTGCATCCTATGAAACTTCAGATTTTGTTCCACTTTTGTATTGTAATTGAAGACTCTTTCAGCTGACTTCAATGGATTTTGGGTCAGACTCTATGCTGCTCATTTTCAGATGCTGTACACGAACAAAGGCAGAAGAGTAAGGCTCACAGACCAGTCCTATTGTATATTGCTTAGGAATCTAACATAAAGAGTCATTTTGTTTTGAGGTTCCTGGGAAAGTAGCTAAAGATGCAAACAAAAACAAAAAAAAAAAAAAAAAAGAAAGAAAGAAAGAAAAAGAAATAGTGGTACGTATACAGAAGTAATGATAACCATTTTATTTTCATCATTAAGGTATGCAAGGTTACATACAGGGCATACCCTGCATAATTCTTTCAGGCCCACTACAAACTTGTAACACTGGCTCCCTCCCACACACACCCATGGGGGTTGCAGCCTGAGCTGGGCCCCCCAGGGTCTCTGGGCCCCCGTAAAGTGTACCCTTCCCCCCCCCCCCATGTGGGGGCCCTGGTTACATATCAAAATGTAGTGAATTATTTCAGAATGTGGTGAGTTTCTGTGGCCTGCAATATACAGGAAGTCAGACTAGATAATCATGATGGTCCCTTCTGGCCTTAAGATCTATGAGAATTGCAATAAACAAAAACCACATAATGCACACTTGTTGGTTATGAGATACAGTAAAAAAATAACTTTACACATAAATTAAAACATTTTCTTCATTTGTCACTGCTCTTAGCAAAATCTTGAATCACCCTAACATAGGGGCTGATTCTACTTGCACTGAAATCAATGGGAATGGTATAAGGCCCATGGGAAAGAAAAAGACCTCCATCACTAACTGGCTGTCTGACCTAAAGGAGTCTGTATCCATGTATGAGGCTACTGCAGCACGTGAAGATAATTAAATAACTTTGAATAAGGACATTTTTAATGAAGTAACATAACTCAGCACAGAAGAATTTATTCTTTTGCTTAGTGACAGTCTGGTTTAGCCAATGTACATGGCAGAGGGGCATTGCTGGCACATGATGGCATATATTACATTAGTAGATGTGCAGGTGAATGAGCTCCTGATGGTGTGATTGATGTGGTTAGGACCTGTAATGGTGTCACTAGAGTCGATGTGCGGGCAGAGTTGGCAATCGGGTTTGTTGCAGAGATAGGTTCCTGGGTTAGTGTTCTTGTTGTATGGTTGCTAGTAAGTATTTGCTTCAGGTTGGGAGGCTGTCTGTAAGCAAGGATAGGCCTTTCTCCCATGGCTTGAGCGAGTGAGGGATCATCTGCTGGGATAGGTTATAGATCCTTAATTATGTGTTGAAGAGATTTTAGCTGGAGAGATTTAGATTTAGATGTACATTGGAGAGATTTTAGCTGGAGAGATTTAGATTTAGATGTACATTGACCAAACTGAACTGTCACTACGCAAAAGAATAAATGGACACAAATCAGACATAAAAAATGGTAACATCTATAAACCAGTAGGAGAGCACTTCAATCCCCCAGGACATTCTGTAGCTGACTTGAAAGTTGCCATACTTCTACAAAAAAACCTTCAAAAACAGACTTCAGGGAGAAACTGCAGAGCTGGAACTCATATGCAAACTTGACACAATCAGACTGGGTCTGAACAGGGACTTGGAATGGTTATCTCATTACAAGAAGTAATTGTCACTGTTCACACATTCTCACTTTCTAAGCAATGGTTGTGAATAGGCCTCATCTACTCTGACTGAATTGACTTTGTCAGCACTTGCCCTCACCATTGTTGTTTCTTACCCTTGGATTTATATATATACCTCCTATCTGCGATTTCCATTTCATGCATCTAACGAAGTGGATTGCAGACCACGAAAGTTTATGCCCGAAGAAATTTGTTAGTCTTTAAGGTGCTATAGGACTCTCATTATTTTTGCTATATACAGACTAACACGGCTACCCCTCTGGAACTTGTAATTGGCAAAGTAGCGTAGGCCTAGGCATTCAGAGGGGACTAAGTATTCACACAGGGAATATTTCTTCTTAATCGTCATCAGTTAGAGCAGTGGTTTTCACCTTTTTTTCATTTGCAGACCCCTAAAAAGTTTCAAATGGACGTGTGGACCTCTTTGGAAATCTTAGATAGTCTGCAGTCCCTGAGCGATCCACGGACCACCGGTTGAAAACCACTGTTCTCTGGAAGTGACAACCTTTTGCGGCCCCCCAGGGTTCTGTGGACCACAGAATGAAAACCACTAAATTAGGGGTTGGGCATTATGCTCTGATCCATAAGAGTTTATATCCTTTCCAAAGCTCTTGGGTATGTTGTTTTTTTTAGCCCTCACTATTGTAACTTACAATATATGATATGCCACATGTGTTTCTCTGGCTCGGAATATAAAAAAAATCAGCCATTTGCGGCTCTAGCTTCTCATTACTTTCAGAGAGAATACAGAAAGATACAAAGCTGGTGAAATCAGTAAATCTACCAAACCATATAAAGCATACATAAAAATACCTGTTTTATATTTGTTAAAATTCAAATAGCACCTACTCAATGATCATTTACATGCAGTTTTCTATGTGCCAGTAGGAGGTGTGCTAAAAGTAGAAAACCTGAAAACACCATAAATAAGAAATTAAACACTCCCCCAGACCTGGGTCTCCAGTGCACATATATTAATTACACCCCAGAGAGCAAAGACTCAGTGCGTGCAAGCATTTACTTCATTATTTGGATTTATTAAAAACATTCCTTTTCACTTTAACAATACAGTAATCCAACTGTGAAATAACAGCAATTCAAATGTGGTCATTTACAGAAATGTGGTTTCTTATGCCCATTGTACAGTGCAAAGCTGCCAAGTCTCACACCTCAGGAGTTAACTCTCTCTTTCTCTCTCATACACACATGCACGCACACACACACAAAATTAACATGTCTCCTCTCACCTATACCCTTATGGGAAAAGTCACAAATTTCATCAATCTCACTCCTACAGATTTAAAAATCCTGGCAGCTTTTGAATAGCTTTTCTTCATCAATTCCAATTAAGTGCTGGAAAAGAAATCCAAAGTACACATAGAGAAACTTTCTCCTTAATAAGGAATGTTAGCAATATGTGATTTCTAATATGTTCCAAAGGGGTGCCTCCCAATCTTTTTTGAAGGTGAAGTCTGTAAACACTTTGGTTATACTTTTTAATGTTCAGAAATGAAACATTGTCAACAATGTAATAATATTATTTGTAATTGTGACTGATTCACAATAATGTATCTATTGATTTTCTGTAAAATGATCTTAGATAAAAGAGTTAATTGGAAAGTATACTTTACAACATGATTAAAAAGAGCTCCTGTTTTAGTGACTGATATATATCTTCATAGCAGCCTCAAGCTTTTTACGGAGGTTTGAATATGGGTAGGATTACAACTAATTGGAATCATTGGAACTTACACAAATCAATACCCATTTTCATCACTAGCACTAAGTCATGCCCTTATACTATTTAACCAGAATATACAGTACCCTTTCTTGGGTATTAATTTAAAGTATATTATTTGTTTGCAATGTGTATAAAGCAGAGATGAGCCTGAATGGAAAAGTTCAGATCCAGGCTGAAGACTCCCACAGTTTTGGTTTATCCCATTTTAGAGACAGGATCAAACAAGACATTTGGATCTGGACCTGAATCCAGATTCAGATTTACATTTTTGTTCAGGACCATCTCTAATTTCCTGGCATAAAATTATTAAAGGACCTCTTATTTTTAAAAAGGTATGTTAGTAGGAAGATTAATCCCTTCCTTTTGTTCCCATTAGTAGTGTTGGTACTCCAGCAGTATGTTCATATTGTTGGGAAAATGTGCCTCTGCAAAGATGTCTGAACCAATAAGTGGTTTTAATCCTGCCAAACATTAGGGTGTCTTCATCAGAAATATTCATTTTTTCAACAGTTACCCTTTTGGAAAGCTCATATTACTGATAAGCACTGCATTATCTTAAAAGATTTCCATATTTTACCATCTTTACTTTATCTGCTGGAGGAATTGACTATTCTTAGAAGTGGAGATATTTGTATTTGAACCAATTCAGAGGTGAGAAATGGTCAGCAGTGCACTGTGATGCCAAGAAGACAGTACTCTGGAAGCAATCTCGGGGCTTCTGCTTATTAGGCCCATGAACACCAGGCATGATTCTAAACTAGTGCACTGAAGTGGAGGATCCTAGGTGAATTGGTCTCTATGGATATGTCTACACTGCAGCTAAATACCCATGGCCGGCCCACGTCAGCTTACTTAAGCTTTCAGGGTTTGGGCTACAGATCTAAAAATAGGAGTGTAGATATTTGGGCTCAGGCTCTGAAACCCAGCGATGGGGGAGGGTCTCCAACACTGGGTTCCAGCCTGAGGACAAATGCCTACACTATTTTTAGCCCTGCAATGCAAGCCCCACAAGCCTAAGTCAGTGGACTCAGGCTCTGAGTCTCACTGCTGTGGATTTTTTATTCTGTGTTGACATACCCTCACTCCCCAATATTGGTTTGCTCATTAAATGACCACAGAAGTATTTATTTAAATAATTTCTCAATAAAATATATCCAGCAAAAGAATGTTTCTATATTTTGTAATGATACTGAGTCAGAACACATAAATGTTTTTAATCAGATGCTCTCTGTGCTTTTGGGAATGATAATTGATGTCCACACACAGAAGAGTCACTTCACCAAGAACTCACAATCTGCCACAAAATTGCTCTGTAATCTTAAACAGACAATTCATTTCTCTATTCTTCACCTACCCCACTCTAGATAGTGGACTGTGCTGAGTCTCTCTTGGCCAAGGAGACCTAGTTTAAATGCTCTATGTAAGTGCACAATATTATTAAGAAGCATAGGGATATTTTACCAAATTATGATCTTTAGATTCTGTTCTGGATTTTAAATGTTGTCAAAATCTGGGTTCAGATCTAAGGTTTAGATTCATGCCCATTTTTATCTTGTTAATTGCACTATACTACTCTTTGCACTTCATAATTCAAACCCAATAAATGGTAGTTTCATCCCCTTTCTAAGTAAATGTTTAGTATCCAAACCTGGGTGACTAAATTAGGTACTTAAATCAATTCAGTTTGAAAAACTGTCTAACTTCTGTTTCAATTTTCCAACTCTAGATTAAGGATTATATTTACTTATCTCACAGGCGTTTATGAGAAATAATGGATTATCTGTACAGAATTTTGAAGACACAAATTATTATTTGAATAATGAAATGAAACTAAAAATTAAAATCAATTATCTCCCTGTGAAGCCTCCATGGCATGAAATATTTCTTTCTTTGGATGTTATACAAGAACGTGATCACATCTCATCTTGCTCTGAGATTATTAAATATTCTTCATTTAGTTTAATTAATATACAATGTGGACTTAATCTGATTAAAAATACTCTCTTCCCCTTTTTACAAATGGGGATGGGTACCATGCTGAAGTATTTCTATGTGATATACATTTTTTTAAACTCACTTGTCTTTGGCACCTTTTTGATTCTTTGATTTCAATTTGTATTAAGAATAGAGAATAAGATGCAACTATTTTTATCTGAATCTCTGATAAAACTCTGACTTGGCAACTCTTAAACAACTCATATTTCCTCTGTAGCTATTTCTGGGCTTGTTAAATAAAGCAAAGAGATGAACAGGAGGTAAAATGAATGAGTGACAGTGAGTCTATGTGAGTCACATCAATATATATGCATTCCGTTTCTATTTGTCCTTTCACATCCTAACAGACACACAAGTAACAAAAGGGTTCTATCCCTTTGTGATCAGCTTCAGGAAGAATATACTGACAAGTCAGTTTTTCCTGACAAAGAGAAATTAGGTTTACTATTTTAATCATTTCCAATGTGCCTGCTTCTGTAATATTTAAGCACCAGATTCAAAATTAAGAGATGTCTCAAAATTGTCATTTAAGGACTATCTCTGCCACAACTGCTGTTACTTAAAGATTTTATTTAAATTTTTTCTTTAGTCCTTTTTCTCTTTATTGTTATCTGTCCATGAAGATATTGCATAGCAATTAATTATTTCTTGATTAGTACTGTTATGATGGAGATTGGGTGAAATCTCCTTGAAGCTGGATAGATGAAAGAAGCAGTTAAACTCCTTTTGAAATAAGATAGCTGAAACAATAGGATCCCCACCCAAAACACAGGCCACATGCAAGGCCAATCAGAAACTGAGCTATATGTGGGCAGAGTGATTTCCCTGGCTATTGCTTGATGGAGTGTGAGTGTTGTCTGGGACCAGAAATACCCAGAGCAGCCAGAGAGAGGCAGTAAAAAGAAAGTAAAGCAATGGTAAATTGGCCCTGAAAAAACTGGAGAGAAACCTTTTTGGACAGAGCGCTAGCTGGAAAGAGGCTTGGAAGTGGCCCAAAAATACCCCGTTGTTTGATTCCTGTATTCAAGACTTTGTGTGCATTGTTTGTAAATAAACAGGACTTTGTGTTCAAACAGGATTGCATTAAAAAATATCTGACTCCATCATTTATTTCTCCTCTTAACAGAAACAACTTGCAAGACCCTACTTGTTGGCTGACCACTCAAGATAAAAGGGGTAGCAATACAAACAATTTCAGGAAGTATACAGTTATTTGTGAAATACTGAGCTGTAGAAAGGCGTTTTCTACTAGAAAACAGAACTGTTTCAAGTTAGTCAATTAAAAAAATAAAAGCAGCCAAAGGCAATCGTGATTTAGCACCACCCATTACATCCCCATAAACTAGTAGTATGAGTACAACTATACAAAATGAAAGCAAAATTAATTATTTTCATCAGCATCTATATTCCTAAGTGGTGACTGTAAAACTTACACTATATTAGAGCTCCAGATCACAAGAGAACAGTGAAAGGAAAGCAAGTACGGCTCATAAAAGGCAGCTACGTCTCACATCTCAAAGAGAACAGTGTGGGAAAGAAATGGAGGATAAAGGCAAAGCAAAAATAGCTCTCCCCATTTCTTTAGAAATATTTATTGGTTTTCTGATTAGCATACAAACTAGTTTCATTCTCCATTCTAACAAATTCACTTGTGCTTACAAGAGAAATATTATTGCATGCTCTCTTCCTTTGCCTTGTGAACTGATCTATAAGTAACATACATACTTATTGCTTTTTAAAAGCTTACCGTATATCCCAAGATGATCTAATTAAATATAAAAGTCATTTAAATAGTAAATTATAGTAGAAATAAAATACATTTCTATTTGTAATTTCTTGTTGCACAAAAAGTACAGTAAATTGCTTTATCACTTGAAATGTCCATTAATGTAATCAGTTGTAGCTATGTTTCTGTCAGAGCTACTCATTAAAGAGCAATAACCTTACTAAAAAGGTAAATCTGGTTCCTCAAGAACTAGTATGACTTCATGCCTTTATTTATCATATGCTTCCTTCATTGAGGTATGACTTCATGCCTTTATCTATCATATACTTCCTTCACAGTAACCATCACAGATAGAGAATACAAGAGGACATTCAGGGTAAAGGGAGTTTTGAGGAGAGAAAAGGTTTCAGTGTACTGAGCAAGGCTCATCATTTTTCAATCCCATTTACCTATTCAATCCCTCTTTTATTCTGATAAATCACCTACCAAAGGGTTTATAGCCTAAGACTTTGAATCCAATTTAGGCAGGATTGGGTGGATCATGGGGTCAGATCCTAAGATGGTACAGCTATTGACTTCAATGGAGTTTGTCAATTAATACCATTTGAGAATTTGCACTAATGTGGCATGCTTGCTATTATCTAATCCTTTGATAGGTTTGGAAGCAGAGGAGGTTCAGATGACTAATTTGGTTAATCTTAGTGAATGAGGAGGTGCACATGCACAAGAGTGTATGTATGTATATCATGCCAAGTGTAAGAGCATATGGTAGAGATTTAGGGATAAGTAAGTATTAGGACAGGAGGAAGGGTGTAATGATGCATGTAAAAGGTGAATCTGTGTGGTAAGGCAGACGTGTTTTATGGGGGTAAAGACTGTGTTTGGGTTTTTGCAGATGATAGGGTTTGGGAAAGTGAGCACTGGACCTGCTCCTCTTGTTCCTCAAAGTGCGTATCTGGCAGTAGCTCTCTGGGGTCAGTGTGTGTGGGGAGAGGGATGTGCTTTGGGGCCAGCTCCCCAGGGTCAGTGGGTGTATGTATGGGGCAGGGAGAAGAGGGAATGCTGTGAGACTGGCTCCCCAGAATCAGTGTGGGTGGTGAGGAAAGAGAAGGAGGAAGTGCTATGGGACAGGGTCCCCACCAGGACCAGTCCGGGGGAGGAGGAAGCAGTGCTATGGGGCTAACACCCCAGGCATCAGTGTGAGTGTGCTGGGGGAGAGTGGGGGGGGTAGAAGAGAGTGCTCGGGAGCGGGCTTCCCAAAGGTCAGCGGGGGGAGAAGGGAGGGGAGGGAATGCTCTGGGGCCAGACGGCCTTTAGGCCCAAACCCCTGGAGAGCGACGTGTTGGGGGTAGGGATGTCTCTGCTCTGGGGCTAACTCCCCTCCCGGGGCGGTGTGTCGCTGGGGCCGGGGCGGGCTAGTCGCGAGACGAGAGAGAGCAAGTGTCTCAGGGCGGCCCCGGAAGTGACGTTACCGGGGCGGGGCCACCACGAGCGCTGGCTGGCGAAGCGCTGATGGCGTCGGTGGTGCCGTGTTGATGTCTTCGGCGTCCTCCGAGCCCGCCCCAGGTAAGGGGCCTCCTGGGCCTGTCCGTGCCCGGGCGAGGCGGGAGAGCGCCCGCGGCCCTGGAGGGGGCGGGGGGGAGCTGGGGAAGAGAAGGGGAGGGGGCGTTTCACGTTAAGGGCCGTAGTCTCCATTCACTCCGCCTGGTTACCGGCCACAGCCGGCTGCGCGCCCCGCCCCTCGCTCTCGGGGCCTGTGTCGGCCCAAGCGCCTGCCGGGCCTTGGTCATACGGCGGACAGCGGCGCTGCTGCTGCTCGGGAAGGAGGTGGGGGCCGGCGGGTGAGCGGGCTCGAGGAGCTGGATCGCTGGGGGGGGGGGCGGATCCCCCTGAGTGGGGGGCGGGGAGGCTGGAGCCGGTGCGTCAGAGGAAAAGGTGACCTAGTTGCGGAGGGTCGCGCCTCGGGCCGGCTGCTGCCCGGTCTATATCAGGTGCCCTTCCCCCCACCGCAGGCCCGCGCCCGCAACTGCTTAGTTGGGGCCCCGGCTCACGGGCTCAGCAGCAGGGGGAGGAGCTGGATCCGGATCCTTGTTGTTTTCTAACGAGCTATTCCTTATTAAGCAGTGTGTGCCGGGCTACGCTGTTTAACGTCTGCGTCTCCCGTAGCCACGCGTGCCCCTGACTGAGTTGAGTAAACACAAACAAACAAACACCCCACAGAGTTCTGTAGCGCTTTAAAGACTAACAAATTTAATTTCTGTAGGCATAAGCTTTCGTGGGCTGTAACCAACTTCATCAGATCGAAGTGTCCCTCGCTGCTTCCCAAGTAGCCGGCCTGGTCACTCTAAGTAGGTTTCAGCTGCGTCCCAGGGGAGGGATGTTTCTGCCTAAGAGTAATAATAATTCCTGACACATTCTGCTGCCCTATAGCAATGGAGATTTGTAAATGATGAGCCTATCTCTAAAAACAGGTTTCATACAGTTATTGGTGATGGTAGATGGCTTGACTGGCTGCAGAAAGTGATATTTTTGTGCTCGTATTACTAAATAGCAAGTTTTTTTAGTGAAAATTTTAGAAGTACAATTGGCTTGTCATGCCTTTTGTTTTGGTTACTCCTTTGTGCTTCTCTCATGTGGGAGAATGGAACAAAAAACCCCAATGATGTCCAAGGTTCAGTGTCTGTCAGGTATTTTTAGCCAGTCAGGGACAGGTCATGGGCAATAAACAACCTCCTCCCCCCCCCCCCCCAAAAAAAAAAAAAAAAAAAAAATCACAGAAGCCTCTGACCTGTCCCTGACTTTGGCTAAAAATAGCCTAATGGAGGGGAAGAAACAGGTGTTGGGACTTATAGCTGCTCAGTGGCAGCCCCCAGGGCTGGCTGCTGATCCCACCCTGCCCCAGCAGTCAAAGGTCACATGCTGTGACCTGCACTACCAAGTTTTATCCTTACTGTCTACTTCATTGTAGTTTGTGCTATGTTTTGGTTTTTAGTGTTACCCCCACATTTTAAGCTCAGGAACCCTCCAATGACTTATTTGTAGTGACACTTTGTTACCTTAAATTGTCACTTTACCTGTTTTTGGTAGGTAAGCTACCCTAGATAAATTGTCAGGGTTTTACCAGGAGTTTCCCTTTAACCTTTGGCAAACTCCCCAGAACTTTTTAACTGTTAACCCTTGGGAGGACATACATACAGCCTTTCGCTCAAAGGATTGACACTCAGGCAGTAATCTTCAAAGGCAAGATATTCTTTATTTAAAATGTACCACTTTTTAATACAAGAGATTCCAAAAATCATATTAAGGCAATACAATACAAATTCCCTCATAGATACATACATTAAAGTAACCAATATTGTAATACCATACAATAGGAATAATGGTATTAAGTAGTTACATTGTACATGCGGCGATCAATCCCATGTAGGATGACAACAGCAAGATTTGATTTGTATATTAAAACAGTATACCTAACATACACAAACATCCAATTTTCTTAACCCATGCATGCATACATATTCATACATCCTAGTTGTTACTATAGCAGAATCATTATGCTTACTTTACTGCAAGGTTTTTCCCCTCTATGGTCTGTAGATCCTTCTGCTCTGTCAGCTTGCAAGAAGTGTAGTAGTTCTTTTTTGTTTCAGCTCTTGTGTTCTGATGACTCTATTGCACTCACACACTGACTTAAACTGGTGTCAGTTCTCTGCCTTATACAGATTTTAACCTTTTCTGATTGGTTGCTTTTTCAGTCCTATGTCTATCCATCCATCAGCTTCAAGCTCTTCCTGATTGGTCTGTTCTTACGGCCCAGTCATGGCTGCTTAACTCATCTGTCAATCAAACGGGGCCTGTTTGAGAACCTGTGCTTATTTTACTGTTTTGTTCCTTCTCTGTCCGCCCCCCCCCCCCCCCTCCCCTCCCCTCGACAGGATTTACAGGGCAGCTTCCTGCACTGGCTGTAGGTTCCGGGTCTGGACTTGGCCCGAAGGAGATGGGCAGGCAGCCACGGGTGTGCTTGGCTGCCTGCCAGCTGTGCTCCTCGCCTGCTGTGGGGGGCTGCTTGGCCTTTCCTACTGGCAAGGGGCACTTCAGCAGGGCTGTGTGGCGCTGTCGCCCCCTTAACCAGCCCCGCCCCCTGCTGGGACCCAAGAGTGACAAACTTGGAATTATTTTTAGCACACAGCTATGCCACCGGTCTAGTCTAAGGCAGGGTACTTTGTAGAACCTTGTAGTATAGCTGCTCATTATTAGCTCATAGTATAGCTGCTCATCTTTTTTGTGAATAGAGGAGTTGATTTCTGAGGGCTCACATTGTTGCACCTTTCAAGAGAACTAAACTCATTTATGACATCTTAAGCTATTTTTCTAATATAATTTTTCTGAAGTAATGATAACTCTAACATTGTTACAGATCAGTCATGTCATCCTTTCAAGAAGCTCCATCTTCAAGTAATGCTCTGCAGACTTCCAATTTTGCACATGTGATCTTTCAAAATGTGGCAAAAAGTTATCTTCCGAATGTGCATCTTGAATGTCATTATAGTCTGACCCAGTATATCCAACCACACCAAAAGGATTGGGTTGGTATTTTCAAGGTAAGCAAGTTTATACTTTTACAGTTATTCCCAGTATCCAATGTATTCTAAATTATTGATTCAAAAAATAAACTGTAAAAGCTCTTTTATATATGTCTAAGTGCAGGGCTCAACAAATTTGTTTTGGAGCTAGGAGCCAGCCCAAAGATTAAGGAACCAGACAACATGGGCCCAGCGGCGGGGCACCCTGGCTGGAGTGCAGCAGCCGCTCTCCCCTCCCAGCCCCGCCCCTTCCCCCTGCCCTTCTCCCACAATGTGGGCTCAGCGGCGGGGCACCCTGGCTGGAGCGTGGCAGCCGCAGCGCTCCCCCTCCCAGCCCTGCCACATGGGCGCAGTGGCGCCCTGGCCGGAGCCTGGCGGCTGTTTCCCCCGGAGAAATACTAGGCGCCAGACTTAAATTTCTAGGTGCTATGGCGACCTGGCACCCTGGGTTTGTTGAGCCCTGGTCTAAGTGGGATAAATCCTGGTGATGTTAGATCTTAACATTGCGTGCAAATTAGTGTCGTCTTTTGGTTTTCAAATATGCTAAATTAAATCCAAATATAGGTCAGCTGATAGCACCACCTGTTCTGAAGGTAGCACATGATGAGGAACTGAAACAGGATCTTGTAACATTGCCAAACTATAATTGTTTTGGATGAAATTTTCCATGCTGGTTGTCTTCCCAAAACATTTAGTTTGAGGCAAACTTCAGCCAAAACATTTTGGCTGTTTCTGAGGAGAAGGCTAGAGAGAAAAATGTTGTCTTGCTATGTTACATTTTGGCAACTTTTTCTTTGAGAAAATCTAATGCCCCAATATTTTGGAGCAAAGAACATGAAATTTGGATGGGGTATGGCCTCTGTTTCAAGAATGTGCCTTTTGCAGTCCTTGTGAAAAGTCTGCCCAAATTTGGCCAAATTATGACCATTTGAAAAATCACAGTTTGCTCATGCTCAGTAGAGGCTTTCTAGAGCATCATAGCTCAGTTATTTGAAGATTCTGTCCACACTGATCAAGTCCCTGCACAGGGCTGCAGGATGCTGAGCTGGACTTTCGCAGAATAGAAACTCTAGGTTTCTGTGGGCTGATCTGGGACTGAGTCCAGGCATGGGAACTGAGAGCAAGGACTGTTTCCCCTGTGTTCAGTGCCCCCCTTGGTGTTGCCAATGCATATGGTAGGAAGCCATTTGAATAGAATGGGTGGGATTGAAGATGGAGTGGAGGCTTGTGCCGGGGGGGGGGGGGGGGGAATTGAGGTTGGGATGCCGACACTGGCAGGTAAGGAATTTAAGAGTGGGAGCCTGAATTTAAGAGTGGGGAGAGACTGAAACTGGATGAGGAGCCAGTTAAGAGTGTGGGACAGGGAACTTGTTGGGAGGAGGAGAGACATCTGTTAATGAGCCATGGCGTGGAAGTAGAATGGGGACTGGCTGGGCAAAAGGCTGGGGGTGGGATGAATTGGATGATGAACTCAAGGAGAGAGACTGGGACTGGAAGCTAGTGGGATGAGGAACGTGCATGAGGACAACTGGAGCAGGAGAGGAATAAGGACTTAAGAGGGAGGAACGGACTGGCTAGGTATAGAAACTGGGGACATGGAACTGAGGAATGGAGGGAAACTGGGGTAAGGGGACTGGTACTAGTACTCAGATAAGGAGTCCATAGAGAGGAACTGGGATGAGAAGCTTGAGAAATGGACATTGGGACTAAGAAAAGGAGCAAGGGGTGAGGAAAAGACAGGACTGGAATTGTGACAAGTTGGAGAGGACACAGGAGAATGGGTCAGTCTTGGGGGGGTGGGCTGGGGGGGATGGCAGGAGAGAATGCTTCCCTCCAAAACCTGGGACAGAACCTAAAATTCCAGAGTCTCCCCATTCAGCTGCTGTCAGCAGATATCTGTGAAACACACGGACAGAGTGTCTCATCCCTCTCAAATGCTGGTCCAAATAGAGGATTGCAATCTACAGTTACTCTGTTAACCCAAGTGGTGGAGTCTGGAGGTTTCAACCCTGCTGATGACCCATGTGGATGTCAATATCATGCCACATGATTCAATTTCTGTTTTTTTCCCAATATGATGCTACATGGTTTGTTTTTTTTGTCTGCTTTAAAAAAATAAATAAAAATTGGGAAGTGACACAAACACAACCTACATCAAAAGGACATTGATGAGATTGCAAGGTAAAGCATGCAGAAGTTAGGAAATGTCAGAATTAAGTTATTTGTGCAACCTTAATTCAGTCCCCTTGTGAGAATGCATTATGATAGTCTTCCATTACATGAGCACATACTATATTTTCCACAAGATCCATGCCTCATTGAGTTTGCAGAATGGATGGTGCTCACTTAATGAGGAAAACTGTGTTCAACTGTGGCCCCTTGCTTTATTTACTGCACACTACGGTACTCAAATTCTGCTTAAAGGCAGGATTATTAACTAATTCATGTGCTTTTCTACCAAGGATAGGACTTACAGAAAAATGAAATATTTTTAAAGAGTTTGACTTCCATTTGTCACATTTTTTCTTCTATTTGAATGTAGCTAAACTTAAGTCTTTTGTTAGTTATTTTTTTAGAATAACATCATAGAAAAACATTTTTATCTTTGTGTATCTGGATAATTGCTGACAGAGGATTTTGAACAATGTAGGCTCTTTATTTCCTTCTTTCCTTATAAGCAGATCAAAGCCAGGTGAGACAGCAGTGGGAGGAATTATGGAGCTCAGCATTTGGAATTGGTTTCATTATCCTGATTTGCTGAGCTTCCCTGCAGTGTTCCTCCTGTCTCTAAAATGACGGTCTCTTGGATGATTCTCCCTCAATTTCCCATTCCTGTTGACAGAATTTTTATGGCTTAGGGCTCATCTACACTAGAAAGTTTTTTGTTTAACTATACTGGTATTGTCAAATGTTAGGTTTAAATTCTCTGCTAAGTAGCGTGATATCTCTAGTCTTCAGATTGTTGAAAGATAATACTGGTGTTTTAGACCAACAAATGAGTTTTCTCTTAGATATGTACTGTGACTTGCTTACACGTCCACTTTATCTGTGAACATTGTACAATGCACTGCCTGCAGCACTAAAATGTAATTGCTACAAGAATTATGCAGGAGTATGGTTTTATAAAGGGCTAATTTTTTTAGCACACATTTTGTTAATCTGCAAAGGTTGGGAGTGGGGAATTAAAGTACGAGTTCAGTCAGTTGAGTCTAACTGAATAAACCTCATGTGAGGAAAAATGCACATCAATTTGAAGAACGGCGGTTCCAGTGGAATGGTTGTATTTCAAGGGAATGTTGTTTTAGTGAAGAGGAAATGGGATTAAAAATGTTCTAGTAAAAGTTTGCAGTCATGTGGCAATGACTATTATTTGTATAACATAGTTTCATTTCATTTTATAATTAACTTAACTGTTAAATTATGACAATAAGCTCATAAAAATTAGGGGATATCTTTGAGAGTGTAATCAATTATGGGTATATTGCTACAATAAGAAACTTTGAACTTAAAATCTTTAAATTTTGGATTCATCATAATTTTTTATATGTTTTGGGATGATGTCTGTTATTCTTTTGAAGTAGTTAGAATTTAAACTTTAAAAAACGTATGTTACTTGCATCTGATAAAATCAGGGAGGCAATTAGTATACATTCTAGTGTCCCTGTTTAAAAGAAGAAAAATCTCGAGCTAACGCCATAACATTAGTTTGTTTTTCTCCTTTTTACATGTTCTTTGTACCCATGATAACAATGTTGATACAGTTTATGCTAAATGTTTCCTAAAATATTTTTAGGACAGCTCTAAGCCAGATATGTATCTTAAAAATATTAGTTGGGAAAATAGAAAAATTTGTAATAGTTTCATAAATTATAGTGATTAATGATCTGCATTACAGTTTTATGATTCTTATGGAATGTTTTCTAAGTAATGTTTTAGTCCAAATATCTCCATATATTTTATTTTGATTTTAATTACAGAAAGAAATAGTGACCTACTTATGTGTATGTCTTCCAATCTACATTGATAGAACTAACAGCAGATATTAATGTTGGATATTAATGGATTTAATGAAACCAGTTATCAAACTTCATTCTGCGTGTATGTGTTTATGTGTGTTAGTATTGTATACTTACAGCTTACAGTAAAATGAAAAATAAGAATATGCCTGACCAAGAAACTGTTGTCTTGCTGAGATAGCCATTATTTTAGTACAGGATCAGACTCTATACTGTGGCCAGAAATGCAAACAAATGACTTTAGAATTCCAACCTTGAACACAGCTTTAAGCCCATTCTTTTCACTTAGTAGTCCTAGAAATAGTCTTGTTTCTGCACTTTTCTGTGTTACATAAGGCATTTGTTGGCTATAACTTCTAGCCTGGGTTCTTAAACATCCTCATGGAGAGGACCACATCTTAATAGCGTTTCATCTCTGCTTGCCTTTTGGGTTACATGATGTAGCAACGATAGCAATTGCTTACATGAATAAGTAAGTTTAGGAAAGGGCTAAATATATGTATTTTTAACTCTCCTTAATGCAATAAGTGTGTGTTTTTTACATTAATCAGTCTCATTTTGCTCTTCATTTTGTCACCATATCCCATCTGTTCTGTTTTTCCCTTGTGCACACTGCTTGTTTCCATCTTTCCTGGGTATTCCTTTCTCACTAAAGAGTTTCTGGGGGTGCCTGGCTTCTGTTTCCTTGTCTTATATAGCAGTGGCTTGAAAGCAAGGAAGGTAGACTAGCTCCTTCTCATTGTCAGCTGCTTTTGCAGGCATCCTGGCAAGGACATTTGAGGTAGCTGAAAAAGAGAGAGAGAGCCAGCATCATGTCACCTATTGGCTCTCTGTTGACCACCGGCAGGTGCTTTGTGAGCCACCATTAGTTAATAAACCAGAGTTAGGGAGCTAGTATTCTAGTTGATTTATACGTTACTTTAAATGAATTACCTTGCCCACTGAATTCAGTCTCAACCTTTTTGCACATGTTATTGCATGTCTTTTTAGGGTGTTGATTTTTAATACTGATACATTTTCTTTGACTGGTTATTTGTCCTTTTAGAAGAAAAGTAAATTTATTTTTCTGTTTATGTATTGATGCGTGGTCTGAGTTTTGAGCAAACCCTGGTAAGCCTTTGAATTTATCTAGTGCAGACATAGTCATCTTGGGTGATCAGTGCTGAAAAGGTCAAAACTACAGTTGGCACTAGTGTCAATGCAATACATGAATTTATCTGTAACTTAATGCTTTAGCGAGAGAGAATGATGGCATCTACACTACAAGTTAAATCGACTTAATTTAAGTCAACATCCAGCCACTGGAGTAATTAAGTTGGTCGGGCGTGTCCACACTGCACTCATATCTATCAGTGGAGCGTGTCCTCGCTAGCAGCACTTGCATTGATGCACAGAGCAGTGCACTGTGGGTAGTTATCCCACAGTGGAGCTAGCCACAGGGAGTTTTGGGAAGGGCTTGCAAAGCCTCATGGGACAAACAACCCATACTTTTCCGTGCCTTTTTTCGAAAGCCTGGCTTAGCTGCGTGTTCCCCATAGCTCAAGAAGCATGGACCTTGCTCAGCTGTGCACTCTTGTTGTGAGCATTACAGACACCTCATGCCTTATCCTGCAGTTTTTCCAGAGCCGAGAGGAGCTGCCACGCAGAAGTTTGTGATGTCATTCAAGCAGACCTGCTGCAAGCTGTAGAACAAAACAAATTCCTGGTTGCTGCTGGCAGTTGTTCAGCAGCTGAACATGGTGGAACGCTTTTTCTGGTCCCAGGAAACAAATCACTGACTGGTGGGATCGCATCATTCTGCAGCTATGGGACGACAAGCAGTGTCTGCAGAACTTCTGAATGTGGAAGGCCACTTTCCAGGAACTTTGTGCTGAGCTTTCCCTAGCTCTGAAGCTCAGCAACATTAAAATGAGACCTGCTCTAACAGTAGAGAAGAGAGTGGCAATTGCTTTGTGGAAGCTTGCAATGCCAGACTGCTACCAGTCAGTGGGCAATCAATTCAGAGTTGGTAAATCCACCGGAGTTGTTGTGATCCAAGTCTGCAGGGCCATTAATTGACTTCTGCTAAGGATAGTGACTCTGGGCAATGTGCAAGACATAGTGGATGTTTTGATGCAATGGGGTTACCTAACTCTGGGGTGATAGATGCCAAAGAGTGCATAAGCTGAAAGGGATATTCTTTAATGGTGTTGCAAGTGCTGGTTTATCACAGGGGGTGTTTCACCAATATCAACGCGGAATGGTCAGCAAAGGTGCATAATGTGTGCATCTTTAGGAACACAGGTCTGTTTGGAAAGCTGCAATCAGGGACTTTCTTTCCAGATGGCAAAATAACCACTGATGATGTTGAAATGCCAATAGTGATCCTTGGCGACCCAGTCTACCTCTTGCTCCCATGGCTCATGAAGCTGTACACCAGCCACCTGGACAGCATTAAGGAGTGGTTCAACAATAGTCTGAGCAAGTGCAGAATGGTGGTGGAATGTGCCTTTGGAAGTTTAAAGGGTCGCTGGCACAGTTTACTTACTAGGTTAGACCTCAGTGAAAGCAATATCCCCATTGGTATCGCTGCATGTTGTGTGCTCCATAATATCTGTGAGGCAAAGGGAGAGAAGTTTCCGCAGAGGTGGGGCGTGGAGGCAGGTTGGCAGCTAATTTTGAGCAGTCAGATACCAGGGCATAAGAAGAGCCCAGCAAGAAGCTCTGCATCTACAGGAGGCTTTGAAAACCCATTTCAGTAATGAGCCACAGTAATGTGCGCCGCTTATCTGAGTTGTCCCTTCCCCTCCGTTGCATCACTTTCCCTGTACCTCCCTTTTCCCCCAGGCCCTCATGAATGGAACAAATAATGAGTATTTCATTTGCGAAACGTTGACTTTCATTGCACAAACATAAAGAATATGAAAGAACAGGAAAATAATTTAACCTTGGGGAAATAGTGTGATAAAATTGGGAGAGAAAAAACAAATGCAGCTTGTCTGTGAAAACACAGAAGTCTTTCCCATCAAAGATCTTCGAACGGCTTCCTTTGTTCTTAGTACCCTCCCCAGGTGTTGTTGAGTGTAAGGGACATTGCACATTCTCCTCGCGCCTCCTGGAATATTTAGGAGAGGGAGATTGGGAACAGGGTGAAGTTTGCAGGCTGTTCTGCAGAGGGACTCTAGTCTTGATGCTTTTCTTGAAACTCAACCAGATGCCTCAACATGTCTGATTGGTCCTTCATAAATCCCCAGCACCTCCTCCTGCGTGGCACATTCATACCCCTGGGGTGCTCTCCTGCTCTCCATGTCTATATCCAGTTTTTGAGACAATGAAATCCTCTAGGCTCTTAGATTCGTGTCAGCTGTCCCAGAGGCATTCATTATCTTGGTGAACATGTCGCCATGTGTTCTCTTTTTCTGCCTTCTAATGTGCAAAAGCCTCTCCACTGATGTGGAAGATGTGCTGAAGGCCAAGGTTTCCACTGTAAGGCATGCAAAGTACAAGGCAACCATTGTCAATGCATACACTGGGTCTAGTGCAAGGTGTTCCTATTTAAAAAATGCTCACCTTATTACATTCAGGTGCAAGCCAGAACATAATCAGAATCCCTAGCTATTCAATTAACCGGTTTCTGTTCTAGCTGTGGTGAGCTATGGCCTAGTGGGATGGGCAGCAGGACTTGTGCTGCAGCTTGTGGGAAACCTGCATCCAGAGCGCAGGTGGACAATGCACCCTCTTTCCCTGACCTGTTGTTTTGGAGCCAGGGACCAGTGCCAAGCCTTCAAAATTGCAGTCTGTCTGAGGTGGCTCCCGGGGTGGGGTGTGTGAGTTTGCGGCCACAAGAAAACACAGAAGCCTCCCTGCCTCCCCTTTCCCTTAATGCTGCTGATAATCGCCCTGAACTAGAAGATTCTGAGGTCCGTGCTAGTGATTCTTGCCAACCAAACCATCGGCATGTTACAAAAACTGTGGTTGAGAGATCCAGAAATCGTCATGGGTGGGGGATTACATGCTGTATTGTTTGTGGTACGAGCACTTGTAATGAAAATTTCCACCATCTCCCCTAGGTGATCCTATGTGATATTAGTCTCCTGAAGGTAACAGAGGTGGCAAGGGAGTAGATGCTGCAAGCGTCTGGGTGCAGACCTGGTCCTTACACTGGTATGCTGTATATCACAATGATGCCAGCAGAGTTAATAGTGGAGTGGCACGGGCAAGTGTCCTACCATGGTGGAAGAAATAAGGCAGCTCACCCCAGAAACCTTCTGCAGAGGATAGCAGAGTACCTCCGTGAAAGTTTCCTGGAAATCTCCATGGAGGATTCCCAGGCCATCGCTGTGCACATAAACAATCTTTTCTGGGAAGCACCCTCTGCGTAGCTGGAGCAGACTTAGGAAGCAGATACCCACTGCATCTCACCTTTTCTTCATATTACACACACAATATAAGAGCAATGTAACCCCTACTGTAGAGTTGCATACTCACCAGAGGTGCCTTCCTTAGCATCACCTTGCATCACTATGCTGTCCTGCGATCAGCTACACTGCTCTGGGGTTAAAAATAGCTCCTTACTCTCGGGGAGAATGGATCCCTCGCTCACCTGTCTCCCATTCTCCTCCTTATCTTCCTTGTTGTTGCCTGAGGTGGCCTGGGACTCAGACTCGTGGGAGGTGCCCACGCTGTGTTTGGGAATAGTGGAGGTGTTGCCACCAAGAATAGCCTGCAGCTCATTGTAGAAGCGGCATGTCTATGGTGCAGAACCAGAATGAATGTTCGCCTCTCTTGTCTTCTGGTACGCCTGCTGAAGTTCTTTGTTTTTCATGTGGCACTGCTGCGTGTCTCTGGTGTAGCCCTTCTCCATCATGCCCCACACGATCTTTTCATAGATGTCTACATTTCTTTGGCTGGATCAGAGCTGTGCCTGCACAGACTCTTCTCCCCACAGACCGATAAGATGCACCACCTCCTGTGTACTCCAGGCTGGAGCACATTTGGATCATTGAGTCACCATGATCAGCTGGGCTGGCAAGCTCTCCATGCTGATCAAACCGGAAATGGAAATTCAGAATTTCCTCAGGGCTTTAACCAGGGTGGATGTGGGGGAGGGCTGTTTCCTGTGTACCTCTGCAGCAGAATTCAAAACCATCTCCAGAGCGGTCACAGTGGAGCATTGTGGGACACCTGGAGGTCAATTCATTCAGCTTTCACTGACTCTGTTGACCCATCAACATCAATTTAAGCGCCAAGCCTCTCGTGGAGGTGGAGTAATTAAGTTGGGCCTGGTAGTGTAGATGCATACATTATTAGGCTGACATAAGGTGGCTTCCATCGACCTAAATTTGTAGTGTAGACTAGGCTTTAGAAACTACATCATTTGTTACTTATCTCAGAGTTTCTGAAGACTCAACAACTAGCTACAACAGGAGGATTTAGTGTTTTTTACATTTACAGGGATACGTTTATGATCTGTGCTTCTACCAAATAACAAAAATTTTGTTTTTCAGTGCACACAGAAGGGTTGCCTCTGATTTCTCCATATTGTCCTTGTAGTATAGTTAAGAGAGTGATCACATTAGGTTGTCTTAGATACCTAACTTGCTGCTATCATCATGATACCCGAATATCTCACGATCTTTAATGTATTTATTTTCACAGCACCTCTCTGAGGTAGGGCAGTGCTTTTATTCCCATTTTACAGATAGGATCTCTGTGGCTCAGTTTCCTAAGCAACTTACCCAACAAGCCTGTGGAAGAATAGGGAATTGAATCCAGGTCTCCTAAGTTAGTGTCCTTCCTCTCTTCCTTGTTACTTTTCATTATAAATAGTAGAGATAAAGGGAAATCTTAAAGTAAATTAATTCATGTCTAGAATAAAATGCTGTGGTCTAAGTAGGTACAAAATCCCATGTGGTTACTATAAAAAATAAGGGTTGAGCCACCTAAATGTTAAAACAGAAGGGAAAAACTCTGTATATACTTCAAAAGTGACTTAGTGTTTTTTCTTCTTTTTTGTTTTCAAAGTGGAATATAAAAGGACATCAGGCAACTTTAAGGATTTCCTGAGTTGTTGATTTTTTTTTCAAAATGAAATATTTCATTATTTGAAAAAATTTGTTTGTTGTTGAGGAGAAGGTAAAGATAGTGGGGAAGGAAGGTACCTCTCAAAACTAGATTAACAGACATTTCTGGTTCATTTTATATTTTTTGGCTACAGTGAGAACTACAGTGAGATTTTGGGTGTAAATGGTGGATAGTAAATTTTAAAGTTAATCACTTGGTTTTATAAAGGAAAGCTAGTTGTATCTTTAACTTGTGGGGAAATTATGGTCTCTCCATAAGATCTGACTTCTGAGAAGAAGAATAGCACATAACTTTCTTTCCATTACAAAAACTACTTTTGAGAACAGGTGACACTAAATGGTATAGATCTGAGCTTTGACGTCATTGGGACTGCTGGTGCCGGTAAAGGTTTCAGGATCAACTAACTAATTGTGAAATGTAGGGTTTTTTTCCAAGTGAATAAGGGAAAAGTAATTGTAAGGAATTGCTGTTTTTGTTTTGTTTTTGCATTTTTTTTTTTTTTGTTAATTGGAACTGGGATTTACATTGATCCCAGAGAGCATAACACTTTTTTCTCAACATACATTGTACTTTCACTAAATTGAGTTCCAGTTGAGTTCTCATACAAGAACTAAATTTATGGTCTTACTGGCCCTGTGTATCATCTGTTTCATTTGTTACTTCTTTGAAAATAAAAGTCCATAGGCTGTGTTCTGAATTTTACAATAATCTTTTGTAGGGTAATACTTGTGTATTATATGTCATAATTCTAAAATACTGAAAGAACCATTTATTACTTATGGCAAACTTTGAAAAATATAATTTTAAAAATAAATAATTCTACCTCTGTCTTGCTTCATATTTCCTCATTTTTTAAACAATACTTTAATGAAAACTGGTTAATCCTGCCTTTGGCTTCACATATCTCAAGAACTTGTGTAAATGTTTGTAGGATCACATCTTAATGATCAGTTATTTATCATTCTATAACGAAGGAAAAATAGACTATATGATGTAGTTGAAGAATGGTTTATAAATATGGTTTTTTGTCATGGATATAGTGGAAAAAATTCAGTTGAGAGAAATAATTATGGGAAAATATAGAAACAAAATATTTTTACTTCCCTCCAAAGCCATGATTTCAGGGGCTTGTGTTGCCTGGATAACACTACAACACACACTAATGCAATGCATGGTGACTAGTTTATCATTCTGTTCCATTGTTAGTCAAGTATTCCCATGTTTCCCTGAGAATATTTCCTTCCTCCTCTTCCTCAGAGACAGTTTTCTCTGTTGCATTCGCAATTGGTTTTAGATGGCAGTTTATCTAAGTTTTTTTCCTAATCTAGTCTTAAATTTATCTTTCCCATTTTAGCCCTTTATTTTCAGAAGGCCGTTGGCTTTCCTTCAGAGGTGATACAAATGTCATTGTGAAGAGGTCATATCCAGGCCACTGCTTGGGTACAATTTGATTTTATAATCCTCATGTCTGTGACAGTATAATCTGCTGCCATAGAGAAGATTATGATGATATAAGAGTATTTAGTGGTTGTAAGATGCATGGTGTATCTCTAAGCCAGATTTTAAAAAGGACCTTGTCAAAATGACTTAAAATGATAAAATAAATTAATTAAAAGTCCTTTAAGCAGACAAACATTACTTTAAAATATTTTGCTTACTAGATACTTTCTAGATAGATACTCTTTCTTGACTTCTATTTGTAGTAATACTTTTGAGAATTTGGGGTCTAATCCTATCATCCCTACTCTGACTACTCCCATTGATGTTCATAGGATTGTTTTCTACATAGAGACTTCAGGATCTGGTCCATGGCAGGGTCCTGTGTATCCTGCAACAAGCTGTAGTTAAACTAATGTTATGTGAACTTTACCTTTACTTAGATGTATAAAAAAGTCTTAATGAGTTTTAAATAGTGATTTCCTTTTCTGAATTATCTGATCAGAAATAGGCCTGGAGGATTAATTTGCCTATACTGTGCTTGGCTGTTTGTTTTGATTTGTGTCCAAATTGTCATTAATCCTGCCTTATATTGAATATCTGTTACTTAATCCTGATATGTGGCATTAAAAATGAAATATGTAAAAACTCTGTAATTCAAAACAAAGTTTCAGAAGGTGCTATTAAATTTTCAAATCAACCTATGGTAATTGAATAGGAAAAGGATGCTTTCATGCCCAGAAAATAGTTGTCAAACAGCTAAATGTATTTCAAAATAGGAAGATCCTAGGAGATTCTCTACCCTTCTTCCATTATTCTCCCCATTCACTCCTCTTAAAAGTTATGCTGATTATTGCCTTTTTGTATGACTGTTTACACTAATTATCAGCAAGATTGCTATTTAAAGCGATAAGAGAGATTCAAAATTAATTCTCCTATAAAATGATCTAGAGCACGAGGAAGCTTACTTCAGTTCTTTCCAGCATTTTAGAGTTGTAAATGTTAGAAAAATTAGAATTTGCTTCGTTTACTATGAAAGTGAAAAGATGATTGCTTGCTCAATGAGAAATCAGTTTCTGAATTTCAGAGTTGACATTCTTCTCCAGTTAAAAGAACTAAATTAAAAAAAAATACAAACCCATCATATCTTAAAAAGCCGTGGCCTTAATTTAGTATCTGCTTGTGAAAGGGCAACTAGTTATTTAAAGTAGTAGTCTATATGTGAGTGAAAAGCAGCTACAGCAAAACGTGTTAGGGAAACTAAACAATGTATTTTCATAAAGTGTAACTTCATTTTAAAATTACAGTGAAATTTGAGGACACTTCATCTTTAGAAATTTTGCCTTGGTCTGCATTCTAATACAAAATTGTAAAGAATACTTCCAATGAGTAATGCTTGATTATGTTGTAGGCTTTCTTCAGTATATATTGAAATCATCAAAGAAAAAGGAGAGCATATGTTAGGAACCCCCATTTCTCACTGAAATTTAATTCAGATTTCAAAACTGAAAGCTGACTTTTTAAAGCTTTGATTTAAAGCATCCAAATATGACTTAACTGTTTAGAAGAAGTACATTTGAAAACTTCTGGGAGAGAACGATACAGTGCAGTGTATTAGCTCTTTCTACAAGTGAATTGTATGGTTCTCAAGTTTCTGTTCCCAGAACATCAAGAAAAATAGGGTTTGAAAACCCACAAAAGCAAATATTCATTTGTTTGCTAAATGGTCAGTACTTAGGTGCTATCTATTCTCATAGAATAAAATAAAAATATGCTTTTGTGCAAAGTTATTGGGAATGTCATGTTTGACTTAATACTCACACCATAAAATGCTTTTGATGTTACGTAGAGTATTTTTCCCCAGGACAGTATATTTCAAACATTTCTTTGTAAGGTCGCAGTTTTGAGATATCATGGAAGCCTTTTTCCTTTGGTTAGGCTCAGGAGTTAATTGGTTCCATTTTGCTGCTTGAGAATTTTTCCAGTTTCTTTTTTGAGATATCAAGGGTCAGTTATGCTTCTGTTTTATCCAAGTTGCTTGCTAATTGCTATCACTTCTGCCAGAAGGATTGTATAGTCAACAGCATTTCTTTGTAATTATTTCTCTTCCTTGTGAATACAGGAAGTGCGACACTAGATCACACCAGTTCAGTATGCTATATCTAACAGTAGGTAGGTCAAGATGCTTAGTAGAGGGTAAAAATACCCTCTAGTGGACAACTATGGAATAACCTGTCCAGAAATTTCTTGCTTGTCATCTTTAGTTGTATTAGCTGAAGGGTTTAGGTTTATATTACTTATGTATATTTTCTTTAAAATCCTGTAGCTATTCTCATTTTCCATATGACTATCCTTTTAAAAAGGAGTTGGGATAACTGTTAATACTGATTCTCCTTTCCAAATTGAAGTTATTTTGACCATAGTCATAAAAGAAGATAAGGCATAAATTTAACATAGTTAGAACGTGAATTCTGCTGAGATAGGAATCTTGATTGCTTAACTTATTTTGGTGGCATTTTAGAGACAGTCCACTGTGATGTGGGCTAGGGTGACCAGATAGCAAGTGTCTAAAATCGGGACAGGGAGTGGGGAGTAACAGGCACCTATATGAGACAAAGCCCTGAATATCGGGACTGTCCCTATAAATTCGGGACATCTGGTTATCTTGATGTGGGCAGCCACAAACCATATGCATATGCCAAATAAATAATAATAATAATTGTTCAACTTCATTGCTTATTCCACTTTTCCTTCTGAAGGACTGCCTTCTCTTCTTACAAAGTTGATGAAAACTTGAGAAGCTATAAAAAGAGAGTGAGCCACTCACATTCACTAGTAAAGTCCATTTCACCAGAGTTTTGGCTAGACAATAAGACTTTTTTATATCACATCACAGAAAAACTGTACGACCTGATTTTTTCCTTCCTGATTTTCAGTACGCTATTAATAATTTGTCCATCACTTTTGCTAGTGGCTTTGATAATTAGAAAAGGGATTTTCTTCCCACAGACCGTAATTCCTGTTATTCTAATCCACGTATTTAGCTCAGTAAATTGTGATTCTTTCCTAGTGATACGTATCATGGGATAATTTTTTTCTTTTTAAGGAAGTTCTGTCTAGTGATTAAAAGAGAGGATTTAAGTGAAAATCATAAAATTATAGGAGTTAGAGATAGAATCAATCTGATCTAATAGATCTTTTCTTTCTGCAAGGGTATGTTACTGGATCCTTCCCAGTAGAGGGCAGATGAGATATTAAACTGCCTAACCATGCAGGTGTGATGAAAGCAGGGATGCTGTTGAAATCAGTGGGCCAGACTTTCGCCCCAATTGTTTTCCATGTATTTGGAATGTACCTAATGAAGAATCGGTGTTTTGGTATAGTGTTTGGGCTATGTCTACACTACAGAGTTAAGTCGATGAAAGTTATGCTAATGATCATAAACTGCAATAATTACATCACTTGTGCATGTTCACACAATGCTCCTTCTTTGACTGAGTGCATGCACAGTTGATGTTCTAACATCGACAGTAGAGCAGTGCACTGTGGGTAGCTATCCCACTGTGCAACTCATCACCTTCTGCAGCTAGGAGTTGTGGGAAGGCAGAGTGGATCACAGTGCATCACGAGTGTAAGCTCAACAATGATGCAGTTTTTTCTGTACCATCATTCCATGGGCTTCCGATTATATTTCGTGCCATTTTTCAATCGCTCCTGTTTACTGTGCTACTGCTATCTCGGCCTGAAAGGATGGACCCTGCACTGCTCTCTACTGTTGTGATCAGTGTTATGAACACTACATGGCTGATCATGCCGCATATCATGAGCTCGAAATGAGAACAGGAACCCGCGGTGCCTACCCTGCTGTGTGCCAGGGAAAGAAACACACCAGATTACTTTTGGCATTCATGGAACAGCTGCACACGGTGGACCGTTGCTATTGAGTGGTGGGATCGCATTGTTATGCAGGTCTGGGGTGACAAGCAGTGGCTGCAGAACTTCCAGATGTGCAAAGCCACTTTCCTGGAACTGTGTGCTGAGCTCGTCCCTGCCCTGTGGTGCAATGACACCAAAATAAGAACTGCCCTTTCAGTGGAGAAGCTCATGGCAATCGCTGTGTGGAAGCTGGCAACTCCGAACTGCTACTGGTCAGTCACTAATCAGTTTGGAGTCAGGAAGTCCACTGTTGGGGTTGCATTCATGCAAGTGTGCAGGGCCATTAACTGCATTCTGCTACGAAGGACTGTGACTCTTTGGGATGTGCGTGAAATAGTGGATGACTTTGTGGCAATGGAATTCTGAAACTGGGGGGAAGGGCGATAAATGGCACGCATATCCCAGTTTTGGCCCTGGACAATTTTGCAACAGAGTACATCAGTAGAAAGGGGTACTTCTCTAAGGTACTGCAAGTGCGTTTGGGTTACCGGGGTTGTTTCACTGATATCTGCGTGGGATGGTCAGGGAAGATGCATGACATATGCATCTTCAGGAACACTGGCCTGTTCAGAAAACTGCAAGCAGGGACTTTCTTTCCAGACCGGAGGATTCCAGGGGGGTGATGTTGAAATGGCCAGAGTGATTCTGGGAGCTCCAGCATACCCCTTACTCCCATGGCTCAAGAAGCCTTACACAGGAAACCTTGACAGCAGCAAGGAGCACTTCAACAATAGGCTGAGCAAGTGCAGAATGACCATGGAATAAGTGTTTGGCAGAACAAAAACTCGCTGGCGCTGCCATTGTGACAGGTTAGATCTAAATTAGGACAATATTCCCATGGTTATAGCAGCCTGCTGCGTGCTGCATAATATCTGTGAGGCTAAGGATGAAAAGTTTCTCCAGGGGTGGAGCATGAAGGCAGATCCGCCTGGTGGCTGATTTTGAGCAGCCAGATGCCAGAGCTATTAGAGGGGTGTAATAGGGGGCTTTTTGACACCATTTTGACAATGAGCACCAGCAATGTGTCTTTATAGAAAGCATTTTTCCATGCTTTAACTTGCTGCCCTACATAAAAATGTTGATGATTGCCTCCTGACTGTGATTTGTAGTGTGCAAATGCACCAATTGCTGCTGTGTATGAATTCAGGCAGCAATCACTGTGTGTAAAAGACAAAGATTTGATTACCTTTCAGAGAGTGTTTTTTAATAACAATAAACAACACACAGAAAATGCTTGGTTGAAAGGGAGATAACGCTGAAGGGAGCCTTCTGAAGGAGGTTTCAATAGCTGTGTGTAACTCCAGTTATCATTTTGGAAGCTGTCCAAACAGGTGAAGTGAACAGGATACTGAGATGAGTGGGAAGATGCAAGGAATGTGTGAGAGGAGTTTGGGGAATGCCTGGTGAGCAGTTCTCTATGGGCTGCGGGGGGAAGGGGGGATGGGACGGTGAGCATGCAGATGTTCTGCCTGCAGTGCAGTTAGGAACTTCAGCATCTCTGTTTGCTCCTCCATCACTTTTATCATCTGTTCCTGGCCCTGCTTCCTCTGCTGCCTATCCATTTGTAAATTTTCAGTAACTGTCTCTCTCCACACTGTGTTATTGTTCTGTCTCGATCGGATTGGAGCACCTCCTGAAATATGTCCTTATTGCTCCTTCTTGGTTGCTTCCTTATCTGGCAGAGGCGCTCCCCTGAACGCCACATCTGGAGAACCACAAGAAACAATAAACAGAAGTGTGATTGTTAGTGCAGTCACAGCATTGAATTATAATAGTGAAATACACTATTCCTACTGTCCCTTAGCAAGCACACAGCTCTGCGAAATCTCTAAGCATAGTGAGTTGGGCCCTGGGGGAGGGGATGGCATTCAAGATGGGGCAAAGGGTCTTGGTGGTTCTTTAAGGGGATCACTGCAAGTGACTAGGGACAAATTTGTAAAGTCTGCCACCATTTTCCATAGGGGGGGTTCATTGAAGCCAATATCTGCAGAGGGTAAGCAAAGATGCATGGATGCATCTCCTGCATGTGTGTGGCTTCAGACCGGCGCCCTATGCTGTTCACCTCTGTTCTGCTTTGGTCCCTGCACAAGTGATTGCCGATTGGTGTGGGAAAGCTTCCTACAATGCGGGAAGGAACAAGCTGCTATGGAAGGAACCTTCAGCAGAGGTTTGGCATGTACCTCCAGCAAAGTTTCCTAGAGATATCTCTGGAGGAATCTTGTGAAATCTTAGTGTGCGTTAACACATTGTTCTGCCCCACTGCGCAGCTGCAAACGGGAATGTGAAGCAGACGCAAACATAGCTAGTCTTGTGCATTTCTCTGTCTTAACCTACTTCTAGCATATAGCAAAGCAAAGGACAGCTCTACATGTAACCGAGCAGTATCAACTCAAAATGATTACTTATCAAGGCTCCCCTCTCCTGCATCATGCGTGTTAGAGATGGACTGCTGGGACTGGCTTAAACCCTCCAAGTTTGAGAAGAGGTCCTGGCTCCCCATGGAACCGGATGACCCTGTCCCATCTCATCCTCCAAGTCCACTTCCTCGTCCACCACTTCATATTCGGGGTTGAGTCTGCCTGCCACTGTCTCCAGCCTCCTTCCCCCTCCAAGTATCCCCGGGGCTCTTGGCGGTGGAGGTGGGGTTGCCGCCTTGCCTTCTGGTATGCCTGCCTCAGCTCCTCTAGCCATTTAGTGCATGGCACTGATGCATTTCCCGTTCAGAACCCTTATCCAACATGCCATGAGAAATCTGAGGTAGGTATCAAAGTTCCTACGTATGGAGCGGAGCTGGGACTGCACAGCCTCCTCTCCCCACAGGTCCAGCAGATCCAACAACTTTGGTGTGCTCCAAGTGGGAAAGTGTTTGCTGTGTGGAGCTACCATGGTCAGCTGGGAAGATGCAATGTGAGGTCTCCATGCCAAGCAAACAGGAAGTGGAATTTCAAAATTCCCGGCCCTTTAAAGGTGATGGGGCGGATGCCTGGGTACCTGGGTGCAGGGCAGTGGAGTTCGAACTGCTGACCAGAGCAGTCAGGATGGGCATTGTGGGATACCTGCTGCAGGCAATTTAGGGCGACATCACAGAGCGCAGTGTCTACACTGATGCTTTGTTGACATAACTTTGCATTGAGGTAGTTTTATTTTGTCATCAAAGCAGGAGAGTTTTGTTGGCGGGAAGAACATTGTAGTGTGCCCACCTTCACTGTTTTGTTGACGAAAGATGACTTTTGTCGATTAAAACTCTGTAGTGTAGACAAGGCCTTTGTCTTAAAGTAAAAGACTGTGGTATTCTGCAGTGCTTAGCAAAGGATTTGAAATCCATGTTTTGAGACTGGAATATAATATTGATGCAATCTATTCCTGCCTTTTCACTGGAGAAGATAGCATGCCTTACCTTCCAAAATTTTATTTCTTCTTTTTGGTTGATAGTTTATCTGTTGCATTGTAGTAGAAATATGTAGTCAATATTGTCTCCTTATCTAGGAAGTTACAAAACAATTTTAATACAAACTTCTAAAATATCTGTCTCATTTTTGTATTTACTGATGTAGCTTTATCAATTTGTAATTTAATGTATAATAGAAATTGTCTGGTGTTTAATTTATATAAAACTCTTTTATTGTATTAAGTAACAGCTTAATAAAATCCAAACTAAAACTCGACATACTTGCTAAACATTCCTGATTTGTAAACATTATTAAATGTCTATTTTCTGCATGGTGAAGCTCAAGTATGCGGCTTACAGTATATGGTAAAGATCAGACCATCCTAGCTTAACTGTGTGTAACATATTACTCAGGTTTTCTCTCTTGATTTTTTTTTCTTTAGGTTGGTTGGAGTACTGCTCGAGACTATTATACATTTTTGTGGTCACCTATGCCAGAAAATTATGTGGAAGGATCAACTGTTAACTGTGTGCTGTCTTTTCAAGGTGAGCAAGTACATACTTGGTAAATCAGTGTCTGTCTGGATTTTATATTATATTGTCAATTTTTGTAGTTTAAAAACACCAATTAGTTATATTAATTTAACTGTATGTTTATTGAATTTTTAATGTACTGAGGGTCTAGTGTCTCCAAGTTTAACAAAACTAACTTGAGAATGGAATTTTCCACATCAGTTTATTTTTCACGTTTTTCTTGTCACATTTTACTAATTGTTTAATATATTTGAGTGATGTTTCCTCTTTGCAGACTATATTTTTCTCTACTTCATGCTTCAGGAAATTATGATAGTGAATTTGTGATTTCACAAATTTTACATAGCAATAGACTGTGTTGATAAATGATCTATCAAAGGAGAAACCATATGGTGTGGAAGCAATATTCAAACAATTTTTTTTTAAATAGAGAGAGGGAGGAATACAAAAAATGACCTGTTCAATCATTTGGGCTTTTTATGCCATTGAATGTTTTAAAATGAAATTGCTTTGATGTTGAAGTTACTCTTTAAATAAAGAGTGGTGTATCAGGTTAAGAGACTATAAAGCGATGAAAATTTAATTTTTTCCAAATTTTCAGGTTTTTTTCTTTCATTTAAGATTTTCTGTCCTATTCCATGTTCCCTCAAATGTAACTTTTCTAGCAGTCTTTTTATCACGTACTTTTTTTGTATGTTGTCTTTATCTTGATGAAATGTTTCAAAATGCCAGTTTTGCATTTGAAATATTACAAGTGTGTTGACTTTGGTTTCTAAAATTGAATTTCAGTGTTCTTCACATCTCTCACTTTGTGAAAAATGATTTTGGATAGTAAGAAGTTGCCAGTATTCTATTCTATAGTTTATGAGAGAAGATGTACTCTTGTCTCTTTAGCATGTAAGATTCCCCAGACATCAGTGAAATGAAATATAGAGCAGTTGGAGATGGGGGAAAAGATGATTATGTGATTACTACTTGAAGTAGGGGTGGTTATACCTGTGTGCTTTTGAGTTAAGTATAGAATTAAGACTTTGAATAATAATATAAGATGACAAATTGATAGTCACACTGTGTTGCTGAATGCTGCTTTGGAGGCAAGTGTTGAATAATGTACCACTACATAGAAAAATGGCTTACAGAATGGTGCTCTTAAATCTCTTATGTTGCCAACAACTGTATGACTTCAGCGTGTAGAGCGAAGTGTGAGTGTTTATCTTTCAAGGATTTGGAGAAGATTCCTGGAAGTAGAGAGATGGCAAAACATCACATGAACTGAGTGGATTGATATCTGGAACAGAAATACTACTCAGGTTTTTACTTTTCCAGCAGAAAGTTAGTTATATGATCTGCTTATGCATTAGATGGATCTGATCTGAAGGGAAATGATAGTGACCCTTGCATGAAAGATGCTTACAGTATCATAATGTATCCTACTTTAGACTGCTGCATTTTAGAGAAGCTCTTGGGCAAGTTCTGATTCTCCTAGTTTATATGGAGAAAAGTGTCTCCATTGAGCTTAAGATTGTGTACTTGTGTGGATGCTTTATAGTTAGGGCCCTACCAATTTCATGCCTGGGAAAAACCCATCACGGACTGTGAAATTGGCCCTTCTCTGTGAAATCTGATCTCCCCCGTGCTGCTGGGAGCGCCTCAGCCAGGGCCCCTAGCTGCTAGTCCTGGCTTGGCTGGAGCTCTCCCAGCAGCACAGGGGAGATTGGAAGCCTCCTCTGACTGCAGGAACCTCCGGTGGTGCTGCCCAGCCCCAGAGCTTCCTGCCACAGAGGGAGGTACTGGAGGTGGGTCCAATCTCCCCCCTTGCTGCTGAGCGCGCCCCAGCCTGTCTGGGACTAGCAGCTAAGGGTCCTGGCAGGGGTGCTTCCGGCAGCACAGGGAAGATTAGACTCAGGTTTGCAATCTCTCAGCAACCCCATTTTGTGTGGACCCACACTGTGAAATTTCAGATGAAAACATCTGAAATCATGAAAATGACCAATTTTCAAATCCTGCGGCTGTGAAATTTACTATAATTGACCATGAATTTGGTGGGGCCCTATTTATAGTCCTTGGCCCTCTAGCTCAAGTTACTAAAAAACAGTTCAGGGTTTAGACAGGTTCTATGACACACAACCAAAGTTGCATCAGCTTTTAGAGGATCTGACTGATAGCTGGGGAGCTAGTTACTTGTATTTGCATATCACCAGTTTTTCGGGGGGTTTTTTTGTTTACCACTAACTGCTAGCAGCTTTTATGTCTAATGCCTAAACTGAAGATTCTGCAACTAGTCCAAACAGTAAGGAAGTTTTGTTTTAAAATCTGTTATAGTGTAGAGTGTATAAGGAAAAATACATTACATTCTAGAGCTACTGAAGTCTCGCTTCTGAGGCTGAATTATTAATTTTTATTCTTTATGGGTTATCAGTCACCCAAAAGCATGCTAAAACCCTTGTGCATATATTAAGACAGATCCTTGCCCCAAATAACTTTTTATGTAGACAAAATACAACAGAAAACAAGGCTTTTGACTGGCCTTGGTTGATTAGTTAGCTTGTTAGTTCCATGATACATATTGTAATTTAGCATTTTTTAAATCTGTATGAAAATATATGAATTGCATTTCCGAGAGGTAATTTGAAATAGTTGGAGAAACATGGATGAATGAATTTTGGAAACATCCCTCTTTAAGTTTTGAAAAATCATGTTTAGAATATTTTGAAATACTTTTGAGTTCTGACATCTCTTTACATCAGTGAAAGTTCCTGAAATAAATACCTTTTGCTTTTTGAAAGCTAAAATATGTTTTCAATTTGTTTACATAATTCTGTAGGCTTGTTATATGTGGTTAGTTTTCTCTGAGATTTTGAGGAATAAAAATGAAAGGAAGAGAATGCTAAAAACTCCATTTTTAGTGTCAAAATATAAACCCTGTGATTTTCTTTAGAAAATTTACCAAACAAACCCACCTTCCATGCTTTTTAGGCGTTCTGAGTAGTACTTAGTTTTTTCTCTTCTTATTTGCGGCCTTCTCACTCGTTGTCCTATGTCCTGCTTTTCCCAATCATGGTGCAGTACTTGATGTGGTGGTGATATAATTAAGTTTTGCTAAACTAGTAGCAGAACAGGAGTGGTACAAGCATGGCTGGAAATGGTGGCATGGCGACTTGTCATGACCTATTAGTAGTCTGTGCCCTGTATGGTGGTACAAGCTTACAAGATACTATATAACATTCTGAAAGGTTGTTGATATTGTGAAAACAGAATGCATAACAATATATCTGGTTATTTTTCTGATTTATTAAAGGATGTACACACAAATCAGACTAGCAAGCTATTGAAAGGCAGTTAGGCCCAGGTCTTCAAAGGTATTTAGGTTCCTAATTTCCACTGAAATCAATGGAAGTTAGGAGCCTAAATGTCTTTGAGGATTTGGGCCTTGGTTCTCTTTGCTGTTTTAATCTGTGCCCATCTGTTTTGTCTACTTTTATAATTCCTAACTGAGGACTGCAGTAACTATGTAACTGTGAAATCACTGCTTTTATTTTTGCTGTTTAAAAACAGACCAACCCCAATTTCCAATTTTGAAGGAAAGAGCTTTCTTTCCATTAACCTGAAATGGCAGTTGCATTCATTGGGACTAGCAACCTCTTGATGTAATGTAGTCATCTTTACAACACTCCTTTTTAGCCACAGTCAACTTCAGTGAGCTGTGTATTGCTTCTTACAAATAGGACAGTAATGTTCAGTGTCCAATGCTGTGTAATCTGTGGCCAAAGTCTTTCTTATGGCTGTTACACTGGAGTGCATACTTTTAAGAAAGAAAAAAGTATCTGTAAATAACTACAGTGTGGCCAAGGTTTCCCTTCTCCCTCTTTTCCCCAAAACAAACTTGCCAGTATTGTTCTGAAGCGACCACGACAAATGCTGTGAGAATAGTTTGGTCTCATAGTTTGTTTAATCTTCCATTTCAGTCGATCAAAAAGTTGTATGCAGTGTTCTTGTAGCAGTGTTGGTCCCAAGATATTAGAGAGACAAGGTGGGTGAGGTAATATCTCTCATTGGACCTGCTTCTGTTTGATGAGAGAGACAGGACTTGAATCTTGAAGAAGATCTCTGTGTACGCTTGAAAGCTTGTCTCTCTCATCAACAGATGTTGGTCCAGTAAAGATATTACCTCACTCACCCTGTGTATCAAAAAGTTGTCATTTTGTCCTAATATTTTGTCATGGTAGATTTTGTGAAGTGATAGCCTGTCCACTAGGAACTAAACAGTAATCACCAATTGCTTTTATAGTCTACCAGACAGTAGATGGAAATGACTGTGGAGCTGGGTTGGATTCAAACCACCAGTGACTTAAAAGTGAAAGGCTCCACATCCATTATCAGTCTTTAGAGCAGTGGTCCCCATGATGCCCCCTCTTACTCCAGACTGCGGCGGCCGCCCCCCCCCCCCCCCGGGAGCCGGAGCCAAGAGCGGGACCACAATCAGGGTTGGAGCTGGGGCTGCAGCTGGGAGTGAGGTGGTGGTTGGGGCTGAGACTAAGGCCAGGAGCCAGAAGGCTAAGATTGGGGATGGGTTAGGGCCGGATTGGGGCCAGCGGCTGGGGGCGGGGCTAGCGTCAGAAGCAGATTGGGGGCCGAGGCTAGGGGTGGTGCCGTGGCTGGGAGCGGAGCCTTTGGCTGTGGAGCCACAGCCAGGCCGGATCAGAGCAGGGCTGGGTGGTGCTCCCTCCCCACCCCATGTGGAGGCTGGTCCAGGACCCACCATGCCCCCTCAAATGTTCCTCTGCATCCCCCTAGCGGGTGCGCCCCACAGTTTGTGGACCTCTGCCTTACAGTGATCCAACGCCTTGATGTGCGGTGACACTTTAAATAAAATTTCACCTGCTACATTCCTTGTTCAAAGTCCATCATTCTTATAAAACTTGCCAGACTTAACCTCTCTAGAATTCAAGTGATTTCCCAGTTGAATATTGGAAAATATTTTAAATCTGATGAGGTGAGCTCATTAAAGTTTACAGAAGTTAAATTAGCCAAGGTTATTGGATGGGAAAGAATCTTGTGACGCATCCTTTGGAATATTTTATATTTAGTGAATAGGTGTTTTGGAAAAACATAGCCTGGCCAATGCTGGGGAAATTTCCCAAAATATTCTAACTGGTTTGGCTAAACCAGTTTTAAAACGTGTTGGTGCCACAATGCATGTTCTGGTGACCAGAACCATTTTTACTGCAGCTCCAACTGATTTAAATATTCAGTTTAGTTTTAAAACTATTTAGAAATGCACCCAGCATAGAACAGGCCCAAAAGCACAGGACTCTGCTGCACTTGATATTAAGATGCTATTCCCTGAGTCACAGCAAATTTCTGAATTATTTATGTAAAAAGAAAAACATTAGTGAGAAATGTTCCATCTAAATTCTTTGTTCTGAGTGGTGTACAAACTCCACTGATCACTACATTTTTGTCCTTGTTTTTTCTACTGTATTGCATTGAAAAAAAGGGTAGAGTGACATTTCAGTAATATATATACATATGGGACACATAGGCATACTTATTAGTGGTTTGATACTTGTTAACTTCCAAAAGTTTTAGAGTTGAAAACCACACAGTTAGAAACCCAGGAAGGCAGGAGTCCCTACCTTTCCTCCCATGAGCCCCTGCACTCACTCCCACCCAGGAGCCACAGCCCTTGAGGGAGCTCCCCTGCCATTTCCTCCTAGAAACCCCAGCTCCTCCCCACTCTGTTCATTACCCCTCTCTACTGGTTCAAGGGGAAAGATTTTCTTTCTTGTGGGGAAAGATTTTAGAATCTCTGCCCCACAGTCAGCTCTGCTCTTCAGCCCTTCCGGGTCCAGGGGAGAGAGTTGATATCGCAGCCGGGAGCTCACAAACTGGGCACCTCTGACCCAGCAGTGATGGCAGAACTGTGCTGCAGAGCCAGGCTGCCGGGGGCTCATTTGAGCACTGCCAGCCCTTTGATACTGCTGTCAGCAGCAGGGACCAGCCTCTCCACAGCTGGCTCCTTGCACCCAGGATGGGACCATGAACAGCCTCTCCACCCCCCATTATACCTAAATAGTGATTCTGAACCCTGCCTTCTCCATCCCTCCTGGGTTGAGGCTTTCTGTGGTACAGAGAGAAGCTGCTGTGGGTTCTGGTGGGCAGAACAGGGCCTGGGGGCCGGCTACACTCCTTCCAGAGCCCCTGATTCCTGCACCCCACTCCTTCCCTTTCCTCCATGCTGGCTCGAGGCTTCCGGCCTGTCCCTGGTGCTGAGGAGTTGTCATGAGTTCTGACAAGTTGAGGGCCTGGGTGCCAGCCACATGAGATGTGCAGTGGATACCAGATTACTGCATGGCCATGCATGTGTGCAGCTGAAAGGAAACATAATTAGTGAGTGTTATGAAGATCTGCTGAATATATGAAGTGTAGTGCATAGTTAATGTTATCTATTCAGATTTCAACAGATCTAGTTAAAGTTTTTACACTTTTACTAAACAGTGTAGAATGCTATAAGAATTTTCCATTGGCCAAAATGCAAGTTAGAGGTTGGTGGTAGAAGGATAGAGGTGTTGAAGTGTGCCAAAGCCAGAAACTGAATAGACATCTAAAGGAACTCATTAAAGAAAGCTCTTGGTTTTTTAAAAAGACCATCTTAATTGCTACTTGAATTCCTTCAGACTTTTGCCAAGTCTTAAGACAGAATCTGTATCTGACTGATATGGAGTATAAATGTGACTTTTAAAATGCAGATTTATGCTGCCTGCTCAAGCTTTATAAACAAGGCAACATTTTTCTTCCATCCAGTAACAGCAAAACATGGTGAAGCTTCTAATTAAGATTGAGGCAGTGCATCACAAAATTGTTAATTTCCAAGCTTCAGGAGCACATTATAAAATGTTCATTAAAAAAATTAAACCCCCAAAACTTTTTTTTTTTTTTCTTTTTTTGTCCTTCCCAGAGAAAATCATGGTGGGTTTTACTTTTTCTCCCTTCCACCACACTTTTTTGAACTTTTGTCATGGAGTCATAGGGTTTAATGGCAGAAGGGACCACTTGATCATTTAGTCTGACCTGTTATCACAGCCCACCATCACTATTGCCCACACACTAAACCCAACAACCTGAATTAGATCAAAGTATTACAAAGAGTCCAAACTATTGTGTGCCACAGGCAAAGGATAGGAGAGATTGCGGAATTAAGAGAGATACTCAGATGATCCTTGCAAGCCATGTGCACCCCATGCTGCAGAAGAAGTGAAAACCCCCAAGGTCACTGCCAATCTGACCTGGCGGAAAATTCCTTCCCAACTCGACATATAGTGATCAGTTAGATCCTGAACATACAAGCAAAAACTAGCCTGACAGAGATTACTACCTCATGCAGACCTGCCTCTTCTAGTGTTCCATCTCCAGCTGTGGCTGGCTGTGATGCCTCAGAAGAAGGAGACAAAAAATAAACACCAGAATACATGGTGGGAAAAAATCAGAGTGCTTGCTTATATCAATTCCAGTTAGGTGTATGCACACTTGTGCATGGTTGCCGGAATGTTTTTCTCCCAGTGGTACCTGTAGGGTCGGCTCTGAAGCCCCCTGGAGTCATGTCTTCATGGCGCCCTATATAGGGATCTGCTGACCCTCTGCCTCCTCAGTTCCTTCTTACCATCTCTGACGGTTGGCTGGAATCGGTTGCTTCTTGCTCAGTGTTTTCCTCTCCTATGTCTCTAAATAGTTAGAATAGTGTTAATAATTAGGAGTAAGTAGTTAGAGTTACAATAATTGTATTAATCGGATCCCCTTAAGGGATGATTACCTTCCTCTCCAGGGGCCGGGGCTTGCCTTGGTCCCTGGATTCAAACCATGTGGGGCTTGGAAGAAGCCCATTTTTAAGAGCGACCCACATACCAAGTGTCTTAAGTGTCTTGGGGAGACGCATCAAAAAGAATGCTGCAAAATTTGTGGAGGCTTTCGTCCCCACACACAGAAGGGAAGGAGCCAAAGGCTACAGTTGTTCCTGATGGAAGCGGTGCTATGTCCATCCCTGAGCCCGTCGGAGCCGGGATCCAGCTCCTCGGCATTGATCTGGAGTGCACCAGTGTTAGTTCGAGATCCAGTACTGAGGAAGGACTCTGGTTCATGAGACCTTTGGCACCGCAAGGGGTCACCAGCACCAAAGCCACAATGAAAGTACGGCACCGTTCTGACTCTCCAGTGCCTAAGAAGCAGAAAAGCACAGACTGGTCTCTCGCTCCTGCCTAGGTCATTGGGGCATAAGAGCTTGGGTGCAGTGCGACCCATGTTGGACCACTCAGGCACCGTTCCTGGATCTGCAGCACTGTTAACTTGGCCCTGCAGAGGGGTGCATTGAGTCTGGGGCCGACGAGCTCCCCTGCCAGGGAATTGGAAGAGGAGGAAGTACAGCTACTGTCCACTCGGTAGACCTTTGAAGCTGCCTGGCAGCTTATTGACAGCACTGAGCCGCCGCCGCCGTAACAGTCCTGTGAGAGGCCTTTGGATGCGGCAATCCCGGTACGGAGGCAGCTATTCGCATTGTCGAAAGGGAAGCCAGCAATGATGTCCCGGCAGCCGTCATCCTGGCCCCAGTTGCCGGCACAGAGGGGCACTGCAGCACCTTGGTCCCCTATGAGTGAGCGCTTTGGATCCGACTCAGAGTCAGAGTCCTATACTTTGCGGAGGAGTCAGCACCGGGACAGAGGAGGGTACCGAAGCCAGGAAATGGCTTACCCTTTCTCCATGCCGTGGCCTCCACAATGGCAGGTCCCGTCAGAGTGGCCCTTTTGAATCCCATGGGCCTTCCCTTAAGCCCAGGATCCTCAGTCAGGCCAGTCTCTGTCTCTGGGAGCAGACTACCAAGCCAGATCAGAGACCGTTTCAAGACCTGAGTCCGACCTCGGCACAGACTAGAAGCTTGAACCTGGGCACGGCTCCGAATACGGCACCGGCACTGAGCTCAATGCCACAGGCATTGATGTGGAAGCAGAGTACCCAGCACTGTGAGATCCACAGGGCGCGGAAGGACAGGATTCTGCCCTGATAAGAGAATCCTCCTCTTCATTGCCTGATGAGATGGTCGCCAGCTCCATTCCGGCATCGGCGGCGGAAGACGGCAGGCCCATCAGGACCTCCCCCGTAGGTTCCCAAAACCTGGGGATTCAGGTCAAGGAAGTCTCCAAGGGCGGGGGGGATTCCAATGACAGACATCTGCTAAGGTTGCCTTGCCCTTGATTAAGACAATCGACAAAAACATGGCAGTACTATGGCAAACCCCTGCCTCGATTCTCCCGACTGCCAAGAAGGTTGAGAGAAAATAGTTTGTGCCATTGAAGGACTTTGAGTATCTTTACATTTACCTGCCTCCTGGGTGTTTGGTGGTTGCAGTGGCAAACGAGAGGGAGAGGCAGGGGAACCAGGGATCCACGCCGAAAGCCAAAGAGGCAAAGAAGACGGACTTCTTTGGCAGAAAGATTTATTCCACTGGGGGCAAACCGGCAGGCAGTGTTAAGCAGATTTTAATTTAACACTTGGGGGGCCATGATGAAATTCATGGGCTCTATTCCTCCGGACTCAAAGAAGGAATTTGTGGCTGTGGTAGACAAGGTTAAAGCAACAGGGCATTGGATGCCGCTGATGCAGCAGCCTGTGTTATGGCCTCTGGAGTAACAATATGACACTGTTTGTGGCTGCAGGCCTCAGGCCTCCCCCTAGAGGTCCAACAGACTGTGCCCTCCAGGCATGGTGTAGGGCCAGAAACTACCCCCAGGCCCAAAGCAGAACTTTTCAGGATATGCCCGGGAATGGCGTACCAGTCTGGACCTTGGATCCTCCACCTCTCATTTTCAAACCGCTTATCCCACTTCTACCATGCATGGGCCCAGATTACATCAGACAAATGGGTGCTATGCATCGTGGAACTGGGATACTCTATCCAATTCAGCTCCCTTCCACCATCACATTCCCAACCCTCCTCGTCCCTCTTCAGGGACCCTCTCATGAGCAACTTCTAATTCAAGAAGTGCAGCAGCTCCTAAAGGTGGGAGAAGTGGAAGAGGTCCTGCTAGAACTGAGGGGAAAGGGTTTCTATTCCCAATACTTTCTAATTCAAAAAGCCAAGGGCGGTCTCAGACTGATCCTAGACCTGAGAAACCTCAACAGATACATGAAGAAGTTGAGGTTCCGCATGGTCTACCTGGTGTCAGTCATCGCCTCTTTGGTTCCAGGAGATTGGTATGCTGCCCTTGACTTGAAAGACACATACTTCCATGTGTCAATCATCCCAAGGCACAGAAGAGTCCTCCAATTCGCGGTCAACCGATCTCACTACCAGTTTACAGTGCTACCATTCCGCCTCTCAGCAGCCCCCAGAGTCTTCACGAAGTGCATGGTGGTGGTGGCAGCGTTCCTCAGAAGAAGGAGAATACATGTCTACCCTTACTTAGATGACTGGTTGTTCAGAAGTCACTCCTGGCAGCAGGTAGAATC
Organism: Emydura macquarii macquarii; assembly: GCF_026122565.2. Classification (NCBI taxonomy): domain Eukaryota; kingdom Metazoa; phylum Chordata; order Testudines; family Chelidae; genus Emydura; species Emydura macquarii. Next base: position 16,650,528 of record NW_027132559.1, on the reverse strand, counting down.
GGACATGGAGGTTGTAACCCTGATGTTTGTTAGGCTATGCCTCCTGATCAATGCACAAAAGTCAGTCCTGGCCCCCGCACAAAGGATAGAATTTATAGGGGCAGTCATAGATTTGACCCTGTGCAGGGCCTCCCTTGCGGAAGCATGATTCCCGACCATACTCTCCATCATAGAAGAGTGGAAACATTACCCTATGATCACAGTCAGAAACTGTTTAAGACTGTAGGGTCACTTGGCAGCCTACATTTATGTGGTCCAGCATGCCAGACTGTGCCTAAGGCCTTTACAGGTATGGCCAGCCTTGGTTTGCCAGCCTTCCAGGGGTTGCACAGAGAAGGTTGTGTCAATCCCAACATTTGGTATTTGACACACTCCATAGGTGGCATGTACAAGAGTCCCATTGTCCCCCACCTTCACCCTAGTGACTGACGCTTTGGACATGGGCTGGGGGGCTCATCTGAGTCACCCAAGGACTCAAGGGCTGTGGTCGCGGGAAGACCTGTCCACCCACATCAACGTGCGAGAACTGAGAGCGGTACGACTTGCCTGTCAAGCCTTCAAGGCCCATCTGGAAGGCAGATGAGCCGTGGTAGAAACAGATAACACGACAGCGATGTTCTATATAAACAGACAGGGCGGTGCTCGCGCACTCTCCTGTATCAGAAGCCCTCGACCTCCAGCATTTTTGCATAACTCATGCGATGCACATAGAAGCTTCGTACTTACTGGGATGCCAGAATGTGCTCGTGGACTGTCTCAGCTGGTCGATATCTACTCATGAGTGGTCTGTTTGCCCAGATGTGGTGAACGATATCTTCCGAAGGTGGGGAATTCCCCAAGTAGACCTGTTTGTGACAAAGTCCAAAAGGAAATTTGTGCAGTTCTGTTCCTTCCAGAACTACAGTCCAGGATCGATTGCAGACAATTTCCTCATTCCCTGGTAGGAGCGTCTGTTCTACTCCTTTCCCCTGATACCTCTGGTACACAAGGTCCTTCTGAAGGTCAGGAAAGACAAGCTGGCAATGATCTTGGTAGCCGTGGCGTGGCCGCAACAGTATTGGTTCCTTACGCTGCTTGAGCTCTCAGTGGAGGCCCCATCAGTCTTCCATTAGTGCCAGACCTGGTTATGCAGGATCACGACGGCCTTCGTCACTTGAATTTGCAATCCCTATACCTTACAGTGTGGAAGCTCTGGCTGAACCAGTAGGAGATGGCGTGCTTGGAGCAGGTCTGAGAGATCATCCTGCGGAGTAGGAAACCCTCAACTAGGGCTATCTACCTAGGCAAATGGAAGAGATTCTCCCTTTGGTCCACACAGAAAGGCACTTCTCCAGGGATGTCACCAATACCTCTTTCTGGGGTACTTATTGCATCTTAAACATCAGGGGTTGTCTGTATCTTCATTTAAGGTCCACCTAGCTACGATTTCAGCTTTCCATCCATGGATGGCTGGCCATTCGATTTTCTCGAACCACACAGTTAATTGCTTCCTCAAAGGTCTTGACAGGTTGTTTCTTCAAACATGCCAGCCGGTTTCCCAATGGGATCTTAATTTGGTGCTGTCTGCACTGATGAAACCAGTATCCAAACCATTGGCAACATGCTTTCTCTTGTACCTGTCATGGAAGGTAGCCTTCCTAGTGGCCATGATGTTGGCCAGGAGAGTTTCAGAACTCAAAGCCCTGATGTCAGAGCCTTCTTATACAGCCTTGTTTAAGGGCAAGGTTCATCTGCAACCGCACCCAGCATTTCTTCCAAAGGTAGTATTGAAGTTTCACTCAAACCAGGACATTTTTTTTTTCTGGTTTTCTACCCCAAACCGCATGCTAGTGGTCGTGAACAGAGACTTCACTCTAGATGTTAGGAGGGCAGTAGCTTTCTATATTGAAAGAAAAAAATATTTAGGAAGACACCTCAACTTTTCATAGCTTTGGCAGATAGAATGAAGAGCCTCCCGGTCTCCTCCCAGAGGATTTCATTATGGATCATGTCATGCATTAAGGCATGCTGCGACCTGGCAAACATGCCTGCACTGTCATTGACAGCACACTCCATGAGGGCTCATGGGGCCTCAGCCTTCTTAGCTCAAGTCCCGATCCAGGACATCCATAGGGCAGCGGTGTGGTCCTCCATCCATATCTTTGCAATGCAGTACGCCATTACTCAACAAGATGATGCAGCGGTTGGCAGAGTTGTTCTGCAATCAGTATCCCGTTGAACTCTGATCCCACTTAGGGGGCTTCTTGCGAGTCACCTAATTGGAATTGACATGAGCAAGCACTCGAAGAAGAAAGGACAGTTACTAACCTTCTGTAACTGTTGTTCTTTGAGAGGTGTTGCTCATGTCCGTTCCTAGACCCTCCTGTCTATCCTTCTGTTGGAGTCTGCCAGCAAGAAGGAACTGAGAAGGTGGAGGGTCGGCAGAGCCCTATATAGGGCGCCATGGAGACGTGACTCTAGGAGGCTCCAGAGACAACCCTACAGGGGGGAAAACCTTCAGGCAACCGTGCACGAGGTGCGCGCACACCTAATTGGAATGGGCATGAGGAGCACCTCTTAAAGAAATGTTACAAAACATTACAGAACGCTAGTAACAGTCTTTTCCTGACCCCTGCAGATGACCAGCTGATGTCTTGAAGCATGAGATTTTAGGAACATATACTGCGAGAATCCCGTCATCCCTAGGGCTGCCGAGTCCTGTCCCCCCACCATAGGCAATCCCGTAATTCAGTCCCACTCATAAATTTGTTACGCTCTCTCTAAGTACTAATTGAGTTTTGTTCCCCTAATCATCCTAGGAGCTCTTCTCTCCATCTGTCACTCAGAAGAAGCTATACGTGTATAACTTCTTCCTTCTAGAAATGCTGGGCTCTAATTTAATTTGTGCATGAACAGTAAGTATTCAGAAGAATTAAAAGGGAAGTGGTGAGAGATTCAAAGTTCTTTTTATGCCTGTGAAGGAGAGAAAAATAGGTTAGAAGGAGAATGGGTTGAGATATTGAGGGTCATGAATCATTGGATGCTGAAGAGAGGGGAGTGAGTTGTACACTGTTGTGGGTAGCTTGGTTTCCTAGATTCTAGAAGCTTCTGGAAGCTGGGTAGGACACCTAATTAATGGGATTCTATATAAAGCTTGGATAGCCTATCTTGTTTCAATTTTCAGTGTTGAATTCAGTGGAAGGTGGTTTCTTGTTTTAACCAGTAAATACTAAGCCTCCTGATCAAGTCTGCGAATGAGTAATTATTGTCTGCCAAACTCCAGTATATGAATTTACTTGACTCACCATGCCTGAAGTTGAAGGAAGTAGTAGGAAACAAGTGATGACAGTGAAGTAATCAAAACAGAATTCTTCTGAAGTAAAATATAAACATTATTACGGATTATTATTTACAAAGGAGAGAGAATTCATTCTCTTAGAAAGACCAGATAAATCTGTTTGGATTCTTCAGCATCAAATGCTGTTGTCTTTTGGCTTCTAATACAGTTAAATATTTTAAGTCCCTGATCCAAGCCTTCTGACAACTCCTCAACATTATATCCATTCAGACTGTTTCTAGCTGTTTGACATACTGATGTCCTACTAGTTGTAGAAGTTATAAGGACAGCGTACATTTAGTGTTGTGATGATTTGTATGTTAGAGTTAATAAACTTTGAAAACTAAAAAAAAAGAGTTTAAGGACAGCTGTCAGTTGGCAACTCAGGAGATTGCTGCAATTGCAAATGTGAAACATTTATGTAACATTTAAGATTTAGTTTAATAAAATATAAGTGCTATTGTGTTTATGTGTGTGTGTGTGATTTAGTTCTTACCATTCCTAATGTACTGCTGCTGCATCTGCAGCTTGACACAGGTAATGAGTATTATGTACTATTTCCTTAATTAATAAAAATCAAGTTATCTAAAAAAATTACACTCCTAGATGATGTAAAATGCTGTATTGGGTTGTAAATTAACGTGCTTCAGTAATCACATTTTGCATTTTTTTCAGCAAGGATGCAGATCCGCTTTCAAATTACCAAAAAAGCTAAGAGTGACTGCACTTAGAGTGCACTTAATTTTGGAGTAAGCCCCATAAGCGTTCACTGGCACGTCTGTTTTTTGAGAAAACAAGTATAGGATGGGGTTTCCCTGGGAAACCTGAGTTATACTGAAGTAAAATAGGGACTAGACTTATGACATCACCATTATGGTCTGTGGCCATGATGTTCCAAAATAGGGGGCGTGTGTTATGTAATATAAAAGAAGAAAATGAAACCCAATGGCAACTAGTAACTCTAGATTTCTTACTGCAGCTTTCTGTACCGTATACTTGGGTGATAGATTCTAAACCTAATTAACCAGTTAAACAAGTCCATAAGGATTAGCTAAGCTAACCTTTTTTCTAACAACATCCAACATAGCAAACAGCTTGGGAATTTACTTGTTAAATCACACTTATACTAAAAAGTAGAGAGAGCGTCTTGAATAATGATCCACATTGTTCTTCAGACACATCCACATTTTCATCCACATCATTTTCTTCCAATAAGCAGTTTTCATTATGATGTTTCATTCTTGCAACTAGGCCCTGCATCTCCTCCTTGCATTGCTTACACTTGACACATTTTCCTTCTTTACCCAGGAAAGGAATTTCTTCAAAATATTCCCAGATAGTCTCTTTTACTCCCAGAAACCATGACCATTCTTCTGTGGCAAAAGTTGGGGGGAGTATAGGAAGTTCTGTGTGTACTGAATGTCTTCCCTTTCACTTTCCAGTCCACTGCCCTGTTCTTTTCTACTCTGCTTCCATCCTTTGTCTCTGTCTTTAAGACAGTGTCTTAACTAACTCCTCTGCCTTGCTTGGCCCCGCTTCACCACCACATAAGCACAGAACAACAACAATCCTATCCCGTCTGTGTCTTTCTTTGCACATGTAACTTTAGTCTGATGAGAAACAGAAACTGAAAGCCCAGAACCGTTCCTGTATCCTCCTGGGGCTCTTATTTGGTAGTATCGCCAGTATCCATCCACTCTTTTTATAAGACTAGCTGCTCTTCTCTTCTTCCTTGCCTTATTACCTTCAGCAACCACCTGCTGAGCCCCTTCCTCGTTTTCCAACTCTGCAAACCTATTTCTGAGCTCTGTTTCTCCTTCACCAGTCTCTTTTCCTCTTCTGGGTTCTCAGTCACATGTTTCCACTGGCCACTTTCTTCACTCAGCATTCTCCCCTCAGAGTGCGTTGGTCCTGCTTCCAGCTGCAGGTCTGGGTTTTTCCTTTCCGCTCTTCATTGCTTTGCTCTATCATCTGCTCAAACCCCCTTCTAAACTCAACCAGAGTTTCAACCTGCATCTCCAACCCTTAAATCTTCTCTTCCATCAGCTCTATGAGGCAACACTTCATACAAACAAAGCTCTTTTGAGGTACTCCCTCCAGGAACATATACATCCTGCAGCTTCCACATCCAGTCATCTTCATTGTCTCTTCCACTGCTTGGGTGACTACCATTACCACCTCTGTATCTGTCATAGCCTTTCCCCCTAGTTCCCGTCAGTGGGAGACACAAAAAAACCCCACCAAAACAACCCCCAGTGAGCACCCCAACAATACCAGAACACCACTCCCCTTGCAAACTCCCCTGTTTTCATCTCTGTTGGCTGGCTCCTGAGCCACTGCAGCTATGCCCTGCCTGATTGAGTAGCCACCTTTATAGGGTCCCTAATTAGGGAAGCCCTGCCCCGAATTAAGGTCTGCTGATCTCAGCACATCACCCAAATAGCAAAAATCAATAGCAAATATATCAAAAAACACTTTAAAGACCAAGACAAAGTTGCAGATTTTGTCCTACTGTTGCTTTCAATGTATCATAAAATGAGCAATGTAAATAAACGATCAAGGCTCTTCAACCTGGATATATGTCTTTAGACAGATTTAAACGAAAAATTGTATGATTGTCTCCCTCACCCTTTGTATGTTAATTGACTTCTTAGGTTATAAACTCTTTGGGACAGAGACCGTATCTACCAATGTGTGTTCAGTGCCTAGCAGATAGGGGTTTTGATCAGGCTGAGACCTGTCAGCCCCTCTATAACATAAATATTTTTTTATTAATATTGTTACAAAATATAATAAGAAAAATAGTGTGGTTTTGGGGCAGCTGCAGAAATTGTCTTATTAAAGTAGCTTAATCTTTGCAGTTCTGTGGTAGTTTAAAATACAAACATCACATCATAAGGCTTCTTTCTGTCTTGACAGTCTGCATTGTGCATGTGCCAATACAGAAAAATGGCTAGAGGGTTTCTCTTCCTGCCATTTTATATGCTTTAAAGCTTGACTCTTACAAGTGCTCTAAAATGGGAATGGTTAATCGGATTGCTTTGTGGTTTGGTGTGCCTTGAGGGCACAGGGAGGCCTTAGTAATCCAAATTTGGGGTCATTTGACTGAGGGTTCCTGAGTTTCATGCCTCTCCCCAAATACAGGTTTCCTCCTTCTGCCTTGTACTGTTAAACAAAGATACTAATGAATGGACGAATCTCAGACTTCACTGGGGCTCATGGGCTGTGAATCACCATTCAGTTAACATAACAGGATAAAATTAATCACAAGCCCCATCTAAGATAAAAGGAGTTTTGAAGTGAGTGGCTGGGAGTTGCTATAATTTTTGTCATTGGTATCGGTTTTAATAGTTTTGGGGGAGGGAAGGGGAATAAACGTGAATACTTCCTGGGAGGTGGCTTCTGTGGAGAGGTATTTGGAGGCGGAGGAGTAGGAGAATAGGGGGAGAGGGGTTTGGGGTTGCAGTGAGGAGAGGGGAATAAATGATAATGGATGGTAGGGGAGAGGAGAGAGGCTGGGGGCTCAGTTAAGGGAGGCATGGCACCTCTCAGCTCAGCCAGTGTACCCCCAGCTCTTCTAGCACACCCCAATGCCGTGCACAGCATCCTTCCTGCCTCCAAGAGTCCTTGGGGGGAGAAATACACGTGACTGTTTTTCTTGGGGGGGGGGGGCAATTAGGAGGTGAAGGAGGGGAGGAATACAGGAAAAGGTGATTGGGACTTTAGTGAATGGTGGTTATGGGGAGGGAGAGAGAGAAGGGAGGGGAGAGAGGATTGTTGATTTGGCGCATTCTGTGTATTGTGGGACATCATGTGTACAACTGCCTTAAATGACTACTAACTTCTATCAACAGCTTTTCTTTTCCTGTTTAAAAGACTAGGAAATTCAATGGCAAAAAACTATGTTAATGAAGAGTTAAGGTTGCTTGGTGGTATGTCATCCCCTTGCAGACTGCTGAGATGAAGAAACTCAAACTTCTGAAAACCAGTAAATATACAGTTAGGGTTGCCCATTTAACCTTAATTCTGCCTTCTTTCAGCAATGCCCCAAAACACACCGTTAATACACACACATCTTTACTCTGCCAGCTCTGCAGTTGCTGAAATGTACAAGCTTTTCACCTTCTTTCACGACCCATTCACTTTTATCCACAGAATTCCCTATAACACTATTAAAGGACTAAAAGGAGGAGAAGATTGCCCACATCACCTTCCCTCCACACTCTTTGAGCAATGCCTCAATACAATGTATAGCACGTAGTCTCACTTGGTCTTGGCACTCTAAAATTCAGGAGGTTCCAGATCCTGGCTTAGCCAACTCCAGATCCACTTAGCCAGCTCCCCAGAATCAATACCACATGTGTACAATTTAAGAACCACTTCACAGCCATTTACAGCTTCCTTACACTTACTCACAGGATACCATCTCAACCTGTACTTTCACTTAATCATCATTAAAGCATTAGAATCTCTCATATTCCACTTCATTGTTGACAATATCCTTTGTAATAAAAAGCCCTATGTCCTATTACTGATATAACCTACACAATTCTGCATTGCAGTGTTGCATACTGGATCCTGAAGATACACATGCAGCTCTTCCCTTTGTTCACACAGATGAGAGGGTGCAAAACATAAATTTCTTTGTATCATAATCATAGCTCAGTCACATACCTCAAAATATCCCACACATAACCTCACATCACAAACACGCATTTACCAAGCCGGCCCAACTTTTGACCCCACCATTTAGTGTAGGTACACCTAACACACTGACTGCACCTGGAATATATGCAGATAATTCCCATTGGCTACTGCCAGCACCAGAAGGGAAAATGGCATGTATACCCTTTATTTTCTCCTTTTGGTTTTGCAGTAGTGTTAGATGGAATCCTGTGGGTGAGAGTGAATGGGTTGTAAAAGGAGGTGAAATGATTGTACATTTCAGCAATTGTGGGATTGGCATAGTAAAGGTATGTGTGTTAATGGGGTGTATTGGAGCATTGCACTCTTAAGATTGCCCATGCAACCTTATTTCTGCCTCTTTCAGCATTTCCTGGTTTTCAGAAGTTTGTTTTGCTCTACACAGCCATCTGCAAGAGGATGACATAACCACCAAGAACCCTTAACTCTTCATTAATATAATTTTTGGCCATTGAATTATTCCAAAATTCACACTTTGTCTTGCTTTATTGCTTAATTTAAATATGAATCATAATGGTGTACTGTATGCAGTAGTTCTCATGATCAATTTGTTGCCATGTAAAATTGTTTTATTTTAAATGTTGATTTTTCTTTCTTAGGATACTATCTACCAAATGATGATGGAGAATTTTACCAATTCTGTTACGTAACCCATAAGGGTGAGATCCGTGGAGCAAGCACCCCTTTCCAGTTTCGAACCTCTTCTCCTGTGGAAGAATTGCTGACTATGGAGGATGAAGGAAATTCTGATATGTTGGTGGTGACCACAAAAGCTGGACTTCTTGAGGTTTGATTCAACAAACACAGAAATGTTATCCATATTCTTTTTCTTTAGTGTGTGTGTGTGTGTGTGTGTGTGTGTGTGTGTGTGTGTGTGTGTGTGTGTGTGTGTGTGTGTGTGTGTGTGTGTGTGTGTGTGTGTGTGTGTGTGTGTGTGTGTGTGTTTCTGGTTCTATCTGTAGGAGTTGGTGAATTAACGTTATTTAAAAATAAAAGCCAAGCAGATTCCAGAAGTTTTTGTTGCCTACAACTTGAATGCAGGTCTCATTGCAGAAGATGCTTGTAAAATACATAAATTCAAGTTTAAACTTAAGTGCTCAGCATGGCAGTGAGTGTAGCATAAAAAGTTAAATAGCTATAGGTGCCATCATATCCTTCTCTTCCTTGTCTTTCAACTGAGTAAAATAACCCAATGTATTCCTGTTTTAAGTTTTTGTTTGTTTGTTTTTTAAATCTCTGTTCCCTCTGAAAGAGCCTTAAAGCAGAAAAAGAAAAATAAGTGTGCAGGGCCCTGAAAATCAAGTTGCATATAGTACCCAGAGGCCTAGCAAGTTAGAAATTGCTTTTTTCTCCCAGCAATGTTCTGTTATCTTCTGCATCACAAATGAATCCATTTACTGATTGTATCACAAATGCTCACAGAGATGTGCCCGGTGATGATCACACATTTTATTTCTGGTTCCTATTTCATAAGGAGAAAAAGGCAATTTTTTTGTTGAATTGTTTTAAGTAATGATTGGAAAAAACACTCTACATCTTCTCCCCATGCTTCAGATTTGATTGTTGCTGTCTTGTCTTCAGATGTCACGTTCGTGCCCCTATCTAGATTGTTGTTATGCACCTGTGCCAGTTGTTTGGGGATTTCAAGTGTTTAGGAGAAAAGGAACTTTACACAGTGGGGGGTATCTAGCTGGCATAGTTTGCCTTTCCTGTCTTGTTTGCTGTCTGGTGGAGAATGGCTATTCAGATCAGTCTACATCCCATGTCAGCAGAGTCACAGAAAAAAGAAATTCCCACTTGTCATTCCTATCTGTTGTTCTGGTACATGCTTAATTTGTCTTTCCTTCACTTTGGCTATGTCTACATTAAGGATTTTGTGAAGTCCTCCCAACATTGCTGTACCACATGTAGACACACCTGCTCAGCGCAGGTCTAGATGGTAGCATTGTAAAAACACTTTGTTTCTGGGTCTTAACTAGCCCTTACACTCTTGCTAACACTGGTGGAACAACAATAGTGCTTTATTGAAGGGCAAGGAAAATTTCACTGAAACCTGAGTATAATAAAGCCCACAACAAAATTTGGTTATCTAGTTCTAATCAAAGTTAAGCTACACTCTGGAATTTCACAAACTAGGGAAGAGAGATGTTAAGCTGATGTAGCCAGAGTGTGCACATATTTTTGGCTTCTGCTGGTTGTCATCCAGTGCTTGACTGATGTGATGGGAAATAATACACATTAGTTTGTAATAGTTTGATGGGAGTCCTTGGGAAAAAATCACCTGAAAAAATATTTATTCTGTTTTCTAGTTTAAAATTGAAAAAACAATGAAAGAAAAAGAAGAGCTGTTGCAGGTAACTATTGCTCTGGAAAAAGAAACTGTACAACTTAGGGATCAACTTGAAAGACTGGAAAAAGAGCTTACCTATGAAAAGCAGAGATGTGATCAACTGCAAACAGAGCAAAAGGTTAGTTATTAACTGGTTAAAGCTGACTGCATAACATCTGTAATCTACCTTTTTAAAAAACTAATTAAAATGGGTGAAAACGAGCTATCAAAAAACCCTCAAGTTAGATTTTTACACTAGATTAGGTCAGTTCCTATTACCCTTCTGCCACTATTCTTTTTACATTGTAAAATAGTTAAAATACTTCAGGATTTTGGTACCAGGCTTGATGAAATAATTGATGACAACTGTTACAAGACATTTGGCATTTAATTGTAGAGTTCATAGCGGGAAAACTAGTTGAGATAGTTCAATTTACTTTAAAATAGAGGAAGCATTTTCAAATTCATTCTAAGCAATAGGTTCCATAGAATGTAGCATTAAAAGGATATTAGATTTCAAGAAAGGAAATTCTAGAGAATTAAGGAATTTAAGCTTTAACAAGCAGTTCCGCTGACAAAGCATACTTAGGGGGAATAAAGACTGACTGTGTGGGCTTCTCTGGAGGATGTTTCAAAGATCTGAGGGTAAAAAGTACTGGCATTAGAAATGGTAAAAGCAGAGCAAATCTAAAAATGAATTTACAATGTCAGGTAAGGTTTACAGTAGCAAAAAGCAGAATGAAGTAATAGTTGAAATTAGGAATAAGAATTACTTCTCCACATATACCAGGGAGAAAACAGATGACTCTAGACAGCGTATTTATAGACTCCTAATCAATTATTAAAATATAATGCTTTTTTAAACCTATTTTTAAAAAGTAAATAAAGTTGGGGGATGTACACGAGGTGATGACATGGAGAACTTCGAAGTAATGAAGCCTATATAATGTAGCTGAGGATAAAAAGCAGTTACTAGAATACTTGTAGAAGGTCAATATGCACGAATCAACAGTTCTGAGCGATAGAGTCTGGGATCTTTAGAAAATCTGTTGAAGACCTTAATGAACTTTTACAATTTACTTTTGAAGAGTCATGGTGAAATGGACAGGTGCTAGAGTGTTGGAGGATGAAGAAGTTCTAGTACCAATTTTAAATCATGGAAGAAGAAGCAATCCAGCAGTTACTGGCCAGTAAATCTTTCTTTAGTCTTTAGTGAAAAAATATAATAAATATTAAGAGAAAAATCTGTAAGTGCCTAGAAAATAATTTTTTGGAAAATGGGTGGGGACAAGGGAAGGGGAAAGGGTAAAATTACAAAATAAAGCTCAGTGGTCCAAACACATACGCATATACTTAACTTCAGGCATGTAAGCAGGCCCACTGAAAGTAGTGGGACTATTTATAAGGATCAAGGCCTTAGTGGATAAGATCACGAGTGTAATAGATATCTGTCTATGATGTGTTTATCATTGTGGTATCTAAATAGGCTTCACTAAGGCATTTGAAAATGAATTTGTCTGGGGATGCAAAATTAATTGGCCTAGAATATGAATATGGACTGAAAACTATCTGAAGGACTGTAAATTAAGGGAAATAAAGATACTGTATTGATTTGGGGGATATCATACAGATTAGTATTAATGATCTTGAAAAGGAGGTAAATGCATTCCATTTTCTGATGGTATTAAATTCAGTTAAGTTGGAACATTTAGGAGAGAATACTAATGCAAACAGATCAAGAGAAGCTTGGCAATACAAGTAGGAAACAACATTGGGATATGGCCTGATATATAAATAAATACATCTAAGGGAAAATACACTGAAACACAGAGATTCAATTAAGACAGATAGTTAGGAAGTGGTGACATCAGCAGACCATAGATGGTGAGAGGCAGTAAAGTAGATATAAAATTGCAGTGTGAATTGTTTTCAAATAAAGACTTACACAATAGTTTGAGAGACAAATAGGAATAATTATAATTTGCATTAAATTAAATTAGGCAGTGAGATTTATTAGATTATGGAATTGTTTCCTGAAAGAGATGTCAAAAGCTCATTTACAAGAGCTCTGGACAATATACTGTAGGGAACAATCTTGTATTAGCAGGTGAATGCGGTAGTTGTTCTGAGGTGCATCAGCCTGGCTTCCATTTGTTTGAGTGCAAATTGTGTGGGTTTAATTTTTGTGTGCTATACTATCTGCACACAAAAATTACATGTGTAAAATTACATTGCACAATTTGTGGACATTAAATTTTAATTGTGTGAATGATTGGTACCAATTATATAACCATTTATAATTTTTATAATTTTCTGAATGTCTATTGAAGTGCCGTTTATTAATGCTTATATTTGGTGTCTCCTCTAAACTATCATGTATGTTAGGCACTATAAAAATGTGTCTAACACTTGTATGTGAAGTAAGTCTGCAGTTGAGCTAGTATTCTAAAGTACCATGTACACTGGCCTTCCAACAAAGTTTAAAAGCCTTTTGTCTAATGAGGCTCTCGAATGCTTTAAGTCGTATAGAAGTGTGTAGTACAGACCAGTGCTCAAGCTTAGGTTGAGACTGCTCCAATATTTTTTTTCCATCATGCTTGCCTGCCAGTGTGAGAACAGAAAATTTCTCATTTGTATGACACTATGGATGAAATCTTGCTCCGTTGAAGTAAATTGCAAAATTTCCTATGGGAATTCCCCTGTTTTTCCCTAAAATTCTTTAATTTTGTTGTGGAGTGTTTGTGGGGTTTTTGTTTTGGTTTTTGGATAGAGATTCAATTTAGAGAGGTTTTTCCAACTAAAGAGAAGCTTATGCTAAATATTACAGAGAGAGAGCTCATGCTCCCTTCTCCCAAAGTGAGGCTGGCACAGTTGGGTGTCTTACAAGCAGTCTTATAGAAGCTTTCTTTTCTGAGTTTTTCCTACTTCTATTCTCCCCACCCCTCCATCTCCAGTTTTTTTCCGTTGTTAGTACTCTTTATAAAAAAAAAAAAAAAAAAAGTCTTACCTAAGTAATGATATTGAGTTTATATTCTGGAGTTCAAATCAAATTTCTGAACTAAGGATGGTAACTCCGGATTGAAATTAGGCAAAATGAGTTAAACACCTTGCATGCTGCCTTTTCATCCAGCATTTCCAAACCCAAAGTTGCTTTGTTTTCTAAACATAATTTACTCAGCTCTCAAATTCAGCCATTTATGAGTCGAATACATGATTTACCTTTGCTAGGAATGCTATATAACAAGTTAAAGGATTTTTTTAAAGAGCGTCTCCTGCGGACATAGCGCTGTTCACACCAGTGCTTTTGTTGGCGAAACTTGTGTCGTTCAGGGGTGTGTGGTTTTTCACACCCCTGACTGACAAAAGTTTTACCACTTAAGTGCTCATGTAGACAAAGCCTTTGTCTCTTAAAAACTGGTTTGGGCCTGGCTTTTCTTAAACTTGGAGTATGTTACTGCAGTGATACATAGAATCTTATAACTTCACAAGCAATATTCATACCCGTATTTTACCAGGACAATAAAGTTCAGCGGATTATGATTTTTCAAATGTTACCTTACAAGGCATACATTTTACAAAATTTATCATCGTTTTGTAAAAGTGGTGAACATTATAGTATAGACTGTTACATTGTGCATATGTGTTTGTTTTTCATATGCTCAGTGATGTTAATATGCTAGAAACTATCATTTGATTTATTATTATTGGTTTATTTATTATTATTTGTATTGCAATAGTCCTCTCCCTCCCCAAATCATGGACCAATATCCCATTGTACAAATACAGAACAAAAAGATGGTTCCTTGCATAAGTGGAGAATATACCCAGATGAATAATAATTTTATTGATTTATTAGTATTTTAACTTTGAAAATTGAGTTGAATGATAATTGATATTTCTTCTTTAAGTGCTGATCCCCATGATGGGGTATGCATGTGCTCGACGCACCTGAGACCGAAGAAGTCTTGCAAGCAGTGTCTGTGTCAGCATCTGTGTCCCTGATTTCCTTGTGTTCCACCCCAACAGCATAACTTCCCCAGTTTCATCTTAGTGCTGCATAGCCTGAGTCAAAATCCTCCAGTGCCCACAGCATATCATTTTTCTTCTTCCTGTAAATATTCAAAGTTATATAGTCATCTTAGTTTTTTTGTTTTTAGTGTTTAGATAGTTCCCCAGTTAGTGGGAGAATCCCTGCCTGGGGGAACCCTCCTGGTCTCCTGGCACAGGATACTGATCTTCAAAAATAGTGTGTCCTGCCACTGCTCCTTTGTGGTTAGTGACAACCACCAGTGTGGAGAAGCTCATAACACTAAGTGCAGTATCTGCTGCTCTTTTCCCAGCCAAATGCAGCAGGCACAAGAACTCCAGCTTCAGAAGCTCCTTATGGAATGCGCAATGAGGCCCCAGTCAGACCCATTGCCAAGGAGATGCTCTGAATGCTGGCCAGAGTCATCAGGGAGCAGTCCTCCTACTAGTACCTTGTCTGACTCTAGTGGAAGGGAGCAGAGGGAAAGACCCTTTATCTGGGCCCTTTCAGGAAAGTAAGGAGCACTACTCTCTCAAATGTAAAAGTAGATCCCCTCCTGGACCTTTGAAGAGGAGAGATCCTTCCCTGACCCTGTCCAATTGGGTGAACCTTCACACCCAAATCACAAGGACTTAAGCCCCCTAAGCCTCGTGGGCATGATCAGAAGGTGCATGGGGCAAGGCTTGTTCAGTACCAGCCTCAGCATCAACTTCAGCACAGTCTGTAGCACCAACATGGTTTTTGTAAAGGGAAATCAGACCTCACCGATCTACTATAATTCTTTGAGAGGGGTCAACGAGTATGTAGACAAGGGTGATCCAGTGAATATAGTGTGCTTAGATTTTTAGAAAGCCTTTGACAAGGTCCTTCACCAAAGGTTCTTAAGCAAAGTATGCTGTCATGGGTTAAGAACAAAGATCCTCTCCTGGATCAGTAACTGGTTAAAAGATAGGAAACAAAGGATAGGAATAAATGGTCAGTTTTCAGAATGGAGAGAGGTAAATAGTGGTGTCTCCCAGGTGTCTGTATTGGGACCACTGTCGCAGGGGAAGCCTTCATTGGGACCCTCTGGTTGGCTCAGGTGATCCCTGGAGCGGGGAGGAAGCTCTCCAACAACCCGTTGCCCTGGGTGGAGGGGTCAACGCAGTGCCGCTCCCCCAGAAATTGCTTCAGGTCACGGTCACCAGAGCATCCTGCATTGGTGGGGCTCGGAGTGAGGTCACCCTCTCGGCACCGGTCACGATCCCTGGCACTGGGCGAAGTTTGTTCCGGGAGGTGGCACCTGTCTGGGTCGCCTGAAGGAGGCCGCTCCCCAGAGGGAAGTTGGCGCCGTTCCCACTCCCCGGCATCGAGGAGTTCATCTGCACCGGTGCGGCACAGAACCCGGTTGCCGGAGGCTGACATGACACCAAGAGGGAAGTGGCGCCATAAGTCATTTGTGCCCAGGCGCCGCTCCAGTCGCTTCAATTCGTAGTTGGAGCATAGTTCCCCGCGTCGGCACCGGTCGCAGCACCGGCATCTGGTCTTGTTGTTGTCATGATTGACGACGCCGAGAGGCCGTTCTCCAGAGTGCCAGAGTACCCACAGATTGGGTTATCGCTCCCCCACCACTCGGCACCATACAGCGGGACCTTCTGAGGCAGTCTGACAGTGATCATCTGACAGTGAGTTGGTGTCCTCTTGAGAAGACTGCCACCGGGTGAGTCGTTGCCGCCAGCAAAAGATGCCGGAACACCCTTCGGCTCAGGCAGCCCCGGGATGGTCTCAAGGGCAGTGGCCATCCCAATGGCCGTATTGGGGACCCTGGGGGTTTCTGGTTGGGCCAGGTCCACAATTGTTCAGGTCATCTGGGGTGCAGTCCACACCACTGCCACCGGAGAAGAGCCATCGTTCGGCCTTTAACAATGATTCGGACTCCTAGGGAGGTCGGGAAGGGATGCCACCATCTGCATTAACTCCAGTGCAGCGGATAGAGTTCATCGGGGTGGTCCTGGACGTTTCCCGAGCCAGAGCTTTCCTGCCCCAGCCACACTTTGAGGCGATGTCTGCCATCATTGCTCGCCTGCACCTCTGCCTGACGACAACAGCCAGGCACTATCTGCAGCTGTTAGCTGGCCTGCACTTACGTGGTGAGGCTGGCTTGCCTAAGACTCAGACCACTCCTATCATGGCTGGCCTCAGTTTACGCCCCGAGCAGACATTCCCTGGACTGGGTGGTCACGGTTCCCCCCAGATCCTGGCCACACTAGACTGGTTGTGGAGCTCCCCCCGGGCAGTGTTGAGGGAAGTGTCATTTGAAGAGCTAGTCCCCTCGGTCACCCTGGTATCGGATGCCTCGGATTTAGGGTGGGGGGTCTATATCAGCGCCAACCTTGGCACGCAAGGGGTCTGGTCAAGGTAGGAGAGGCGCATGCACATCAACATGAGAGTGTTATGGGCTATTCGAGAAGCATGTGGAGTGTTCATCCATTTTATTGCGGGCAAGGTGGTGCAGGTACTGACAGATAATATAGTGGCTATATATTACATCAACAAGCAGGGGGGAGCCCGTTCCTCAGCCCTCTGCAAGGAAGCTATTTGTCTGTGGGATCTGGCAGTGAGGCGAAATTTTCACATAATAGCCTCTCGCCTCCTAGGAGTGAGGAATGATGAGGTGGACCACCTTAGCGGGTCATTTTTACCCTGCCATGATTGGACATTACATCCAGGTGTAGTCTCTGATTTTTCCAATGGTGGGGCTCTCTCCAGGTGGACCTGTTCACATCAGTGTGGAACAAGAAATGCCCACACTTCTGCTCCCTCCGCGGTCTGGAGGCCAGGTTGCCCTCCAACACCTTCCTTTTGCAGTGGTTGGGGAGTTTCATGTATATATTTCCGCCCATTCCTCTCCTTCACAAAGTACTGCTGAAAATCAAGAGGAACAAGGTGGACATTACTTTAGTTGCACTGGCCTGGCTGCGCCAGCACTGGTTCAGCATGCTGCTGTACCTATTGATCACTCCTCCACTGGAGCTTCCGAAATGGCATGATCTCCTGTCCCAGCCAAGTGTTTCTCATATTCCCATTGAAACTGTGATGTCAGTGGGAAAATCATAGTAGTTCTATAGCTATTACATCTGGACTCCTCAAACTGTACACAATGCATGAAGCGTTCCTAGTCCCTTCATAGTGTATTGTATTCAAAGGAGCCACACACCTGAAACAATATTTTTGAAGGCTTTTTTATACATTGTACATTTCTTATATATTTGGATTGACCTCTTACCTACAAGTGCCCTGATTATTTTTTTAATATGCCACTCAATTGTTACATTAAAATACAGTATGAAATGAAATTCACAAGTAAGGTAAGGGAAATTGAGTGCACTTGCAAAGGTACTTTTCATCCATTGATATAAAAGTGGTTTAGAAAGATGGTTATTCCCATTTTACAAGTAGGTAAATTGAGACAGACTTGGTTTGCCTAAGGTTGCATTGCAAGTCAGTGGCAGAGCTGCGAACAGAGTTGAGGCCTGATGACTCTGAGTTTATCCAATCCGTATGATTAGACCATGGTTTCTCCCTAAAGTGTATAGTGCATGTAGGATATATTGGTGTACACTAATGCTGATTTTACAGTATGGGTTTATGTGTGTTGCCGTTTTCATGAGGGGAAGTCTGTACCGCTTTCTTATCATTAGCCTTTTTAATGGTATTGGTAAATAATTTTATAATGTGGAAATGAACATGAATCATGTCATCCTTCATTCCGTTGTATAACCTGCAAGGAAAAAAATATTTTAAAATAGTTATATATATCTTAGCTTAGTAGTTAATGTTTATAATTAGCATAGAGTACTTCTTTTCTCCAGGTTAGGGAACCCTTCCCCAGCTCTAGCACTTTGCCCACAGTCCTGGGATTCAATAATTGCGTCTCCTGCCATCGCACCTTCTCCATCAGTGACAAACATCAATGTTGCCTGTATTGTCTGGGTGTGACACACATCTCTGCAAAGTGCAGTATTTGTCATTCTTTCCCACCCAGAAATCAAGAAGCCCAGGAGCTTTGCCTATGAAGGTACCTGATGGAGAAGGCTATCAGGCCCCTCTCCAGTCCAGACCAGGGAGACCCTGGTGTACATTGGCCTTAACTCCAAGCAGGGGCCTTAGAGTGGAGTCTTCAACATCTAAGCCTAAGGACTCCCTTCTTCTAGGGCTCCCCATGAAAGTAGAGGATACTTTCATGAGCACAAGGACAGATCCCCTTTGAGGACTCTCCATAAGAAATGTGCTTCCTTCTTGAGCCTGTCTGGGTCGGTTGAGAAATCACACATGGATCCCAAGGAATAGGCTCTGCTGAAGACCCCCAGATTTGAGGGCAAAGCAAGTAAAAAGAAAGATCCATCAGTTCCGTTGGTCTCCTCGGTTACTGAAGCATAATGACAGATGTTCGTCATTTCCATCTACGGGAACTGGTCTGGTCCCATTGTAAGGTACCACCTTGTTCATCTAAAGACCAGCCAGCTGCTGCAGATGCTCCAGGTCCTTCAAACTTGACTGCTGGAACCCCTTGAACACCAGGGCATAGAGACACACGTAATGCCAGGGGATATATTCCTCCCTCATCTACAGTTTCCACTTGTTTCTTGTCCTACTCTCCTTGAGATGTCCTCACTTAGAAGGAGGAATCTATAGAAATGTCCTAGGAGCATCCTATCTGGCAGGATGCTCTAGTACCAGTGGCACTGCCACTACTGATGAAACAGTTCTCAGACTTGGATGAGTCAAAGGAGATAGCCACACAGGTATCTCCATGGCAACACTTGAGCCCTGACAGACAGTCAAGGGATTATACTTGCCATTTCTCCAGATATGACACCTCCCCCTCCCCGGGACTGCTGATACAGATTCCTTTGGGGTCCCCTGCAATTGATCAACCCCTCTTTCTGGCCTTATTGGGATCCGCAGATTCTTATGGCAGGTGTCCAGGCCCTCAAAAGTCTTATCACTCCTCTCCCTCTCACCAACCGGTTCTGTCGGTGTACAAGGAGAAGGAGCTGGAACCCGAGGCACAGGTACCGATGGTTCTGACAGGTTCCTCTTCGTCATCACTGGACAACACTGTCACTCCTCCTTCACTTGATGACCACCGGCAATACCATGCGCTGTTACAAAGAATTGCCAGTGACCTACAGATCCAATTAGAGGAGATCAAGATCCCACAACACTGGCCCCTGGGCATCTTGCAACTGCAGGGACCGAGTAAGGTGGTTTTTCTGATCAATGAGGCCATATTAGTACCAGCTAGAATAGTATGGTATACTGCAGCATCCTGTGCTTCTGCACCAAAAAGAGTCTAGAGATATTTTTGTTCCTGACAAAAGAGCTGAGTTTTTTTATTTTCCCATTTGGCCCCAACTCACTGATAGTAGAGGTGGCTTCAGAAAGAGCTTGGTCGCAGTATCAAAGGGCTACCCCATCACGTAAAGGCTCTAAGAGACTGGACCTCCTGGGGAGGAAGGTCTTCTCCTTGTCAGGCCTGCAATTTCATGTAGCTAAGTACCAAGCTTTGTTGGCAAAATATGACTTTAATAACTATTCCAGACTTGTGGACTTCAAAAGATAAGCTTCTCACAGAGGACAGGATCCAATTTCAGCCTCTCTTAGATGAAGGAAGCTCAAGGCAGAAGTAGCCCTCCAGCCTGGAGTGGATGATGCTGATACAGCTTCTGGAAATTTTGCCACTGCTTTAGTCATAGGGAGGGACTTTTGATTACAATTACCAGGGCTTCCAAGGGAGGTCAAAAACATCATACAGTACCTTCCCTTTGATAAGTCCAACCTCTTTAATGAGAAAATGAATGAGTCCCTGCTAAGGGACTCAAGATCAACTCTGCATTCCTGGGGATTTATACTGCAGCCCCCAGGAGAGAAGACCAGAGACAGCTCTATAGATCAAGGCTACCTCTCATGCACCTTATTACCAGCGTCCAGCTGAGCCTTTGGCGAACTCTAGAGGGTTCAGAGGCCTCACTTCTGATAGATAAATGCTAAAGTGGTAGTCGTTTCACATCTTGCATCTGTCAAAGTTTAAAAAAGAAAATGAGCATCCAGAGGGGAATCAGTTTAGTGTGCTGTTCTCCCCCTTCCTGTTTAAGGCCCTGATCTTGTAACTAGCTCCCAAGGATATATAGAGCCTTTTGTAGATGTTTGGTTTCTTTCTCCATTGTCAGGTATGCCCGTGTCTCTGTTTCCACTGTTTGGTCTGCAGTGTCCTGCTGTTGCATAGTTTGTTCCTTGTTTTCCAGATTTGAAATCCTTCTGTCATTGTATGGTAGTTTAGCCATCTGGCCAAATATAAAATCCTCTCCTTCAGGGGTAATGAAAGGGCCACACAAAAAGAAAACAGTTGTTTCTTCTCCTCAGGCCAAATATTCTTTTATCCAGAGTCCACCCTGGTCATTTTTCATAAAATGAGTGAAGGCAAGGCTCCATCCATCCCACTCTCTCTGAAATCTCTGGCCAGAAACCCCTAAATAACAGTGGATGCACATGATAGGCATCAAGCCCATATGGATTTGCTTTTCCCAAGTGATTTCCTTTTCAAGTACGTCTACACACTACTGCTGGGAGTAAGCCTCCCAGCCCAGGTAGACGGACTTCTGCTAGCAGGGCTTGAGCTAGCGTGCTAAGTAGGCAAGACTACTTCACCCCCTTCTATTTTTAATGCACTAACTCGAGTTCCACCAGCAAGTCTGTCTACATGGATTGTCTGGCTTGCTCCCAGCTGCAGTGTAGACATACTCTTACTGTTTCCCATGCAGGTCTAAATCTCACTACAGGGCTTCCAAGCAGCCTTTTCCTCCACTAAATAATGTACCCCTCTCAGAGGTTACTTCCTTTCCTGTGTTTTCAGGCTCCCTTCCATGGCCATTCTCTAGTGCCCTCACATGCATCATCTTAGCTCTTTTCAACTGGAAGAAGCACTCCAGGTCTTGCCTCCTCCCAGAAAACTCCTTTCTCAGTAGAGAGACCCACAACTGATCTTTTCACTCCCTGATTTATCTTGCTGGGTAAAAAGCAGCTCCTCTTATATCCCTGCCTCTTTCTTGCTATTAAATATATAACTCCCATTGGTCCCTCCAAATTGCACTTATTTGGGGCTGTGCAGGGCTAGGAAATCTCTCAAAGTTATTTTTCTTTTCTGATTTGGCCTTTTCCCAAATTTTCAATTTCAGTGTCTTCTCTGTTTTTAACTTTTATCCTGGTCCTAAACTCCCTTTTTATTCTCCCACTGCTTCATTTCTCTCTCTCTCCAGTTGTTTCTTTTGTGTGGCACTCACGTTGCAGGTACGTCTCATCCTCCAAAAGTGGAGCGTGTTCAGGAGCCAGTCAGTTTGAATGTCATCCTCCCAATGCAGATGAATTGAGAGATTTGAGATCTGAACATACTCTAGCATGTGTTGCATGGTTAGGGTAGGTTTTTTTATACATGCCTTGGGGACTAAAGATTGTCAGAGATCTTATTTTACAGATGAGAGAAAACTCAGTGATTCCTAATGATGTATTCTTCATTGTACTCTAAATTAAAAACATTAATATACAATACTTAAAATGCTTAGATTTCTTAATTTTCTAAAATGTATCTAGAATACTTTGTTATTCATCTGATGCACATTAAACAGAATACTTAAATTCATATAGAAAAGCTGTACTTCATTTTGTGTATTAATGGCTAGATAACTTAAAATATATCAACATTATTTCAATTTTTAAATAATGTGGTGATTGGTATTAGAAAGCATTTGTAGATGTAATAAAGAAATATACTGAGCAATGTATAAACAATGTATGTGTGTGTAGGGATTTTCGATAATAGTATACAAATGTATCTATAGGTATATTCGTAAAGTATTCTTGTGTAATGGGGAGCATAGTAAAATGGAATACCTAAGATTATATTCCATATAATCTAGAAATAAACAGGCCCACTTTTTTTTTAAATGCTCTTTGATTTTTAGCTCATTTTATTATTAATTCAGGTAATACTTGACAGCAGCAACAAAAGTTAAGCTGATTTACTAACTCTAGCAGTACCTTGCAGCTCTGAGCTGAGAAATACCTGCTTTCTTGCCAACAATTTTATATTTATTTAAATTAATAACTCCCCCCCCCCCTTTTTATGGTGTTATTTAAAGAAGAAAGCTTGAGTTAACTTATGGCTTTATATATATATATATATTCCCCCTCTTTTTGATCTCTTCTGAACCCTTCCCCAATTGTGTGGATTTATACATATGTGTTAAATGGATACACCTGTTTTCTGTATGTTGTGGGCAATATGCTCTTAAATGCATACATTTTTATATGAAAACGTATGACATTTGAGAAATTAGAACTGTTAAAGACCTTTTGGAGCCATCTAGCCCATCTGTGTTAGAGCAGCTTATTTTACAGTGTGATATTAAGCCTTTAAATCCCCTTGTTCTGTTTCATCTTGTTATAGGTAGCTAAAAGTATATTCAGTTAGAGCACCCCATATAATTTCTCTCCCTTTGGTGAGTTAGTCAGTCACACTTACATGATGACGGGTATCATCCTCAAGATCCCAATTTGCATTAAATTGTTAAAACTGAATTTTATTTTTGCAAGTATGTTCCCATTTTAGAGATGTGTATAGATTTTAAAATACTAAGAGCTGGACAGATATAACATGACCAAAAAACAATTGCTTTACATCCTATGTTTCCATAGTTGAACAAGTGTGCTACAATATGAAAATAGGTGGTACATATTCACAGTTTAGATTGTTTTGAACTTATAATAAATGCAGTGTGTTTTGTTTTTAAGTAGAAAATTATATTTTAAAAATGCATTAATGAGTGTAATGAAGAAGATGTTTGTTTAGAGTAGTGTAAGCTTTAAAAATATAGAAATTGGGCCTCTAAACTATATGAAAATGTTTCTAAAGAAAAAATGTATTCCTTATGACAAATTATTTATATGTATGTGTATATATATATATTTTAAAAGGATAATCTTCAAGCATCAGAAACTCTTAAAATTGAAAATGAAGAACTAAAGAAAAAGTATGATGAGACTACTTCGAAAGTTCTCCAACTAGAAGAAGATATCATGACTGTTACTCAGAAAGCTATTGCAAAAGAAACTGAGTTAGACAGGTATTTGGCCAACTTATTGCCTGACTTGTTTTATTTTAGAGTTACTTTTGGTGTTTATGTATTCATATAAATTGAGATGAAATGTAATATTTGAATGAATTACTACATTAATATCTATCAATCAATCCATTTCCTAGTCTGAAAGACAAATTGAAGAAAGTTATTTTTGAGAAAGAACAACTTGAATGTCAGTTAAAGACTGAAAAGGATGAGAAAGAACTTTACAAGGTAATGTATTCTTTCCAGCTGTATATTCTTAAGCTAGGTGGCTTACAATAAGACTAATGACGTTTTATAGAGAGAGATGATAAATTGGATAATCTTAGATAAAAATAGATGGGGAAAACATCAGAATTTGGCACAAGATACATCAATGGAGTCCCAATGACTGAACTCTTTTTTGCTGATGTAAACTGCATCTCCACTAGGAGGTTTTGCCAGTGCAGCTATACTTGTAAACCCTTTCTGTTGTAGAGAAGGCCTCAGTAGTAAAACTTTCTAAACCCTTCTAACTAGTCAAAGTGAGCTGCTGGAGCCATCCTCGTTACAGTGAACATGTATTTCTTTTTGTATCATTCTGTTGTACTAGCCCAGACAAATGGATTTGGCCTCTACTTAGAAGGTGGAGACAGGAATCAGTGGTACTTCAGAAATGTCGGTGATCCTGGGTACTGCTGTTGCAGTCCCATTTGTCTAGACTGATATAATAGGATGTTGTTAGAAGGGTAACTCCTCTCTGTAATTTCCCCTAAATAATTTTATACTTGTCCAGACATCTCATCCCGGTGAGGAGAGTGTTAGAATTTTTAGAAATTTATGCTTGCTCTTCTTAGAACACGGCTTAGTTTTCTAATAATATAGTAAAGCTTATGTTGGATGGTATAGCTGGAAAGTAACAGCCATAATGCTTCTAATATAAGGATAATGACATTATCAAATGTCTGATTAATATCTCTATCTGCTGGAAGCTGGAAGTCAGGGCTGATATAGGAGGACTTAGAAAACATTTAAATGAACAGGTAAGAAGTTACTCTTTGATTTTAGACAAACAGTAGTCTTTATAATATGACTGATTCCTGTGATGTAATTGGAAAAGATGTTTGACACTTTTGAGCATCATTACAGATACACTTGAAGAATACAGAAATAGAAAACACCAAGCTAGTAAAAGAGGTCCATACATTAAAGAATTTGGATGCAAACAAAGAAAACATGATATCCTATTACAAAGAGGAGGTTGGCAAGTTACAGCTACATATAGCTGAAAAAGAAAACATGAAGAAGGCTTTTTTGCTTTCCTCCTCAAACAAGGTAAGTGTTACTGATATAATTGGCCCAATTTAAATGTACACTTCACGAGGTGAAATCATTTTTAATTTAAGGTTGTATGTGTTTGACAAAGGAGCAGGAGGAGTTGAAGGTCACCTCCAGGATATATGCCTGAATGTCAGGGAGGATGGTGGAGTTTTCAATAAAGACAGAGAAATGAGAAGGTGGGAGAGGATGTAGGAACAAAATGAGTTCAGTTGTAGCTATGCTAAGTTTGAGTTGATGGAAAGATATCTAGGGAGACTTTGGAGTGAGGCTTAAATGAGGGGAGAGATCGAGGAAGACAGGCATGGAGAGTTAATTTGTAAGTTATCAGAATGGAGAGGGTAGTTGTCATGTCAGTAGATAAGAATACCAGAGGAGACAAGGTTGTAGCCCTTTTGGGACTCCATCTTGTGGGTGGGGTGTGGGAAGAGAGGAAGAAGCTTCACCAAAAGAGATGTTGAAGGAACAATTAGTAAAATACATAAACAAGATTTAACAGTGGCATGAAAAGGTAAGGGAGGACAACATACCAAACGAGGAAAAGATCAGCAAAAAGCTCAAGGAGAATGAGGGTGGAGAGTTGGCTCCAAGACATCTTCAGGAAGAGTTAACTTTGAAAGCTGTGTGGAAAATTTGGGAACCAGAATAGACAGGATTTAGGGTGGTGCATGACAAGGAATTCAAATGAACTGATCCTGTTAGTCTTCTCTTAGAAAAAGTCATCAAAATCTTTGCAAGCTTCTGTTCTTTCATCTAGTAAGGAGGATTATGGGGATGGTATTCAATGGAATTGGAAGAGTAATGCTATTGACAAGGGAAATAGCAAGAGAGGAAAGAGGAGAGCATGTTGTCTGCAGTTTAGACTAGATGTGGTGTGCCTAACTTCCTTCTTTTTTCATGGCTTTGCTGCTGAATATATTGATAAATTGATAAAGCTACTGTGTTTTACCTCAAAGTATGTGTTCCAGGAATGGATAAAACAGTATCTATATTTCATTTGTTAAACTTGCTGAGCACTTACTGCCATTTATTGAGGGATCCCTAACATTTCCTTATTATGTGTTACTAAACTACAGATTTGCAAGGATATTATTGATTAATGTGACCTTGCTCCTTTACCTCTGTGGCACAGTGATTATGCAGTTGCAGAATATCTAGTTCAATGAAGCCCCGGTCGTGGTTGGGGCTTTTAGGCACTAGTTTAAAGCTCATGTACACAATGTAAACTTCCTAAAAACCTACTCAAACTAGGTATATGGGGTTTAAAAATAGTGGTCTTTGTGAGATTATGCTCCTGATTTTATTTTTTTAAAAAAATCTGTTTTTGGATACTTCAAATGGCCAATATTGTGTAATGGTAGCCATTTTGAAGTGTGCCAAAACTGTCTTCAGCAGCTGTCTCTCGACACCTTCTCAAACATCCCCCACCTGTTATTTCCATACCTCCGCAGTCTACTCAGGGGTACTCTTTTCAGCAACTGAAGATTTCACCACTGAAATATTTTTATGCTGGGTGGTTTTTATATATGCATTCCCTTGAATTTTATTTAGTATGCAGCAGAATCTGTTAATTTCCATGTCACATGTAATTTTTTCCCCAAAAAGTAAATATTAGGCTACCAATCTTTGGTGAGTGTAATTATGTCTATACTCAAATATATGAAATAATACAACATATTGGATGGAACACAGCCAAAGGGCACAGCGCTTGTCTACGTTACATCAACCTAGAGCTGTCCTGTGGTATGCAGTACTGCCTGGAATCTTTGCAGCACTGTGTGCTGTGACTTTGGTCCCATCTTGCTCCAGTCATACTCTGGCAAGCTTTCCAGGCCATTCATGAAGATATCCTTACAGCTGTGTCTTCACCACTGCCTGCATCAAGGGAATCCTCCGTTAGTCAGATACGGGGCTTTTAGGGCCCCTCATCACCACTTCCAGCCTTTTCATGGTATACAGGTCTGGAGGAAGAGAGAGCATGTCACTCAGTACTTTTATGTAAAGTCTCCTCTATCATACAAGTGAATTCTGTTTGTGAAACTGTGGATAGCTTTTTTTGCTTATCAGAACTGTTGTAATGTTAATAGAGAACAAAATACATTTTAAAACCTGAGTTGTGTTAAAAATGTAAGCTGGAAATGCAATAAAATAGTGTGCAAAGTAATAAGTAAAAATATTATTTACGGACACTTATTTTGCAACAAAGATTGACCATATAGTATGCTTTTAACTCATTATAATGAGAGATGATTTACACAATTTTGAATCAGGAAAATTAGGAGGAGCATTTGTACAAGTTAATTACTTATTATACTTTATAATGTTTTTGCTAGCGCTATCAGAGAAAATTGGTTTCTATTTGTAATGTTCAGATCTCAAAATAACCATTCCAATAGGAAACTTTATATTTAAACAAGTTAAAAAAATATTTTTTTCAGGAGGATGCAGATATTTTGAAGGAGCAACTTCGGAAAGCTGAAGATCAGATTCAAGCTAGCAAGCAGGAAGCTGTTTTAATGTCAAAAGAGCTGAGTGAGACAGTAAATGTGCGAGATAAGACAATGGCAGATCTTCATAGTGCTCGACTTGAAAACGAGAAGTTGAAGAAGCAGCTTGCTGACTCTATAGCTGAGCTTAAAAAAGTCACTCTTGTGAAAAATGAACAGGTAGAATGTTGTTTTTGTTCTGAGATTTATCATATTCACAAATGTTGTGCGATTGTTTAGTTACAGCAGTTTTAGACCTCTGGTTAATAATAAACTCATTCTCATTAGGACCTTAAATATATTAATGTATTACTACTTATTACAAAAGTTTAGCAAGAATCCACTTCGATCCACAAATTGTGAATATTAATCAGAGATCTAATCCAAAGCCCATTGAAATCAGATGGAAAGATTTGTACTAACTTCAGTGGGTTTGTGGCTATTACGGATAGGAGTATTAAAATAGTGTGCCAGCCTGAAAAGTCACGGAATGTGCACCTACACTTCCAAAATGTAGTAAAAGGCAACATGCTTTATTCTTACATTTTCAAATATCCCAGCATTCTTTAGTTTGAAGGTAGAGTTGAAAAGGTATTTATTACTTTACAATCTATCTTTGAAAAGTATTCTAAGAAAAATAGGCCAGATTATCTTGGTCCATTGCAGGCAGCAGAAAGGAGCCAAAAATTGGCCAAAGCTGGACAGGTGAGAATTACCCCACTGATTTAAAGCTGAGTTATTTGGTTCCTGCGACAATCCTATATCTCCACTCCACTTTTCCCACTGGCATAGTGGGCATGGTGGAGCATAGCTGTGCTCTGCCAATTCTGAGTTGTACATAGTTTCTTCAGAACCATAGTCAGTTGGCATAAATTAGAACAGGCCCTAGAATGCTCTAACATGTTGCAATGGATGTAGATCAGCTCACAGAACCAGAGTCATATTTCTCTGAATGCCCTCTTACTCCATCACCTTCTCCTGCTCAAAGTTGATCTCATTGTAGAGCCTGTGTTCCTGCCACCAAGAAAAATAATTATCTCCCATCTCTCCCCCCAGAATCAAATTTTTGTCTTCATTCCTACTGCCTGAAAAAATTCTATAGTATTGATTTGAATAAAAGAGAATATATTTTCTGATGTTTGTTTGTTTTTTTAAATTTTTTTAAAAGGAAATTTCGAACACAGTAGAGCAGGAACTGCGCAGAGAGGTTGAGGATCTGAAGCTTCGTCTGCAGATGGCTGCTGACCATTATAGAGAAAAGTTCAAGGAATGCCAAAAGCTCCAAAAACAAGTGAATAAACTTGTAGATCAGACAGTAAGTAGCATTGGAGAATCCATTTGCCCTTTGTGACTTTTCAACGTTTGTTTAATTTGTTGCAAAGAACAAAGCATTTAAACAAGAATCAGAACACTGTGAGGATGGGTCAATGAATTTAATACTTTCTGTAGTAGAGCAAACTTATATCTATGATATTTGATTATAAGCTGTCAAAACCAAGCATAGGATCCTAGTATTTGGTATATGTAGAAAGCTTATTGAGTTTGTGTGATGTTATAAATTGGGTTATCTTCAAGGCAGAGCTTTTTTTTGATGAGGCACTCTCTCCCCAACTATGAAAGAGAGGAAACTTGGCACAGCATTTTCATTCCTTTACTCATCTCCCATGCAGAGAGGGTGGGAGAACTTGGGGAAAAAGACTGTGTATAGAGACGGGAAGAAGGGTTTCATGCAGTAGCAGAACTGTGTATCTGCACCTATTGTGTGTACAGGCTTGCTTATTTTATCTATTTATTTGGAGTGTGGAAGCTTCCTGATTCATATCTGCAATTTCCTGTTGACTCGACCTTATCATCCAGAAGGTCAATGGGGAATGAGATGTTATCCCATAATGTCTGTTGACCAGTGTCTGGTCACCTGTCTGTGTCATAGAGTGTGGTATGCAGTGTGTATGGTGTGTATCTGACTCCCAGCTTAAATCTTAGCTTAAAAAACAGGAACCGTAGTATCCACAATCCGTCATTTATTAATCTATATCCTTCCCAATTCCTAACATTTAAGTTGGAACATTAAAATTAAATCTTTAAAGCTTTCCAGATCCTCTGCGGAGGAGATCTCCATAGTTTATCTGTTTTGGAAAATAATTTTTATATTTATTGTTTTTGCAAGAATTTTTTTTAAAATATGGCATATATAATAGAGAAATCCCATCATATTTCAGGGTTGGTGGCAAAAATGCAGTGGAGTTTGTATGAAGTGTATATTTTTTTAGTCTTCTTCTCTACCTTGACTACCAGCAACTTTGATGAGTCCGTTTCCAGTAGAAGATGTTAAGCCAGAAAATTAAATTACTTTGTTTTTGTGGTTTTCTTTAAACAAAAGTGGTGGATGGTATACAGTTATCCACTTCTTCAAAAAGAAGTGAACTAAGTCAAATTATAACACATCTATGTTTTCAGCAGTTGCATAAGCAGTACATAATAATTCTTGATCTAAGTTTTCTTTGAATAAAGTACCAAAATATTTTTTTCATAAAGAAAACTGCAGGGAACCAACAGAAAGTGACAGATGCCTCAAACATAGAGACAGCTACTGCGGTTGTTACAGATAAAAATTTGACCACATCTCCAGGTATCAACGTAAACTTTTTTTGTAAACTTTTTATTTGTTAACCTCAAATAGAATATTTATTTGTGAAGTAATCTTTAAGAGAAGTACTTTGTATATGAACAACTAGCTCTTGGTGTTTGGTTAACCCAATGGAAACAGAGTAGAAATGTGAACACTAATTTGAGAGCTTGTTCCTGCAAATAGTTGCACCTATAAATATTCCCACTGCGTCTGCTCGCATCTGCTCAGGTGAATGAGGTTTACATATGTAAGTGTTAGCAGGATTGAGCCCCGAGTTGGAGATGAATCAAATTCAATTATTTCTTTAGCTAAAAAACAGAATTTCAGTAAAAAGAAATCTCAAAATTTGTACAGTAGCATGACAGTTCTTCAGCCACGGCATAGTTACAGTTTAATATATTTTATTGCAAAATCAACGCTGGTAAAGTGTTCAGTGATCTGCAGAAAAGAACAGAATATGTATCCTAATAATTTATGAACAGTAATGATTTGCTAGAAAACACTTGACTGGGTTGTAATTTTCATGAATTATTAAGCTTCCCACAAAACTAGCCTTCTAAGCATAAAGAGAAGAACATGTACTATGTCATAACACATACTAGAGACAAAGTGAATGATTGCAATTTTGTGTCATTTAGAGCATTAAATATTTTTTCAAAAGGGTAAAATATATGTACCAATAATATTGTACTCTGAGAATTAAATTTATAAATGGTTTCATTTCTCAAAGAGGTGTTCAACCCTCCAAACACTTATGTGCTGTGGAATATTTTCTATTCAGCATGGGTATCCAGTCTTTGCCCAGCTGAGGGCCTCATTGGCAAGAGCCTGATCGCATATTCCACATGCATAAAATGGAGCAAAATGCAGCTGCCCTCATCTTAAATATGGCTGTGGCTGGCAGAGATTGAGTTATGTGCATTAGGGATGTAAAACTTAGTTTAATTAAAAATCAGTTTAAACGTGTTAAAAATAGAATGTTTAAATGGTTAAATGCTGGGGGGTAGCCGTGCTGGGCTCGGCTTCTCACTGCCAAATGAGAGTTGCCTAGCTGTGGCTGCAGAGCCAGTGCTGGGCAGCTGTCACTTGTGGGGAGTGGAGCTGAGCCCAGCTGCGGCTCCCCTTCTCTCCTCTTTGCCCCCTCATCCTCAGCGCACCCCCTCCCCCCCATTCTGGGCTCTGCACCTCCCTGTAAGCAAGAGCTGCCCAGCTGCTCTTGCTTGCGCAGAGCTGAGCCCAGCTGTGGCTACTCCTCTCCCCCCCGTTCCCCCCCCCCTCCCCGAGCTGGGCTCCCTGCCTCCCCACCATTCGCAGGGAGCTGAGCCCAGCTTGTGGCTCCCTTTGCCCCCCTCCTCCCCACTGGGCTCCATGCCTCCCTGTGAGCAAGAGCTGCCCAGCTGCTCTCCTCAGGGGGAACCAAGCCCCCTCCTCCCCCCCCAACCAGTTTAAACGGTAATCAGCTATTTAAAACATTGAAACAGCTGATTACCGTTTAAATGGTTAAGCTTTTACATCCCTAATGTGCATGTTGTCTCCAGGACGCATGTTAGTATGTGATCATTGGCAGCATTTGAACTGTTGTCCACCTGTCACTCATCCCTTTTGCACTGCATTTAATTTAAAAAATCAAGAATCAATATTCTTTTTTTTCCCTCCCGATATTTGCAGTTAGCTCCATTTCACCTGATAAAGTTTCAGAGTTCGTGGTAAAGGAGCAAGCACGTGAAATGAATAAAGAAATTGCTGAGAAAACAGAGAAGTATAAGAAATGCAAGCAAATGTTATCAGTAAGTAAAGGGCTGCTTTGGAAAGTTGAATAGAAAATAGCTACAGGGAATAAATCTCAAAAACATTGAAATACTCTTCAGTTATTGAACTGTTTGTTCCTTTAACGCTCATTCATAGAACACAAAAATGATCATAATAGAAACTAACGTAAGCAGGTATCTTTATAGTAGAATTTTTAAGACCTCATTGGGTTGGGTACTCTTTGCAAAGAAATCTTCAGAGGCAACTATTTAGATAAAGTGCATTCACTTTTTTCCATTAAGCTTATCACCCTATATTGCTTGTTTTTACAAATATATTATGCTAATATGTTCATTTTCCATGGTGTGACACATGGAAGGCAATTTCATTCATTACTTCTTGTGGTGGGGGGATCGCATTCGTGCTGGTTCATCACTGACTTGTATTGGTCATTTGAGTTACATGGGATACTTTAAAAGAAACTTTCCCATTGGCCTTCTGGATGAAAGGTGCTCTGGGTGTTTGCTGGAATGGGCTTTTTTGTTAAAGTGGATGTGAGACACCTTGCAGAGTGGCAGCATGTTTTGAAGAGCAGGAGTAAAACTGTTTGAGAAGCTAGAACAGATAAGGGGAGAGAAGAATAGCAGCTTGTTGAAGGCTCAAGGAGGAAAAGTATATTGGACCTCATTGCTATAATTCCCAGTATTCTTGTCGTCTTCAACGCCTTACCACATAGATAGGGGTCTGCTGGGTTGTAATCCATAGGGAAGCCACCTGGCAGTTGTCTAATTCTGGGAAACACTGAGTTGCATGGTCAGATGATTTTAAAAAACTAAATTCCATAATTTGTAAAATTTTAAGTGATTTGTCATGACTTCCATTATACTCCTTTAGGATGAGAAGATGAAATGCAGTATTTATGCTGATGAACTGGCCAAATTGGAGCTGAAGTGGAAAGAACAAGTAAAAATTAGTGAGAGTGCAAAACTCCAGCTAGTAGCAATGGATGATCAGTATAAAGTAAGTTTACTGGCTCTTGTTTGTTAATGTGATGTTCGATAGGTATCCTGTGCTCTAGCAGTTGAGTTATTTATAATAATTCTAATAACAAAAATAATGTTAATGGAGGAAAGCATAGAAATGGAAAATATAGTTTGCACTTCAGAGTAATAACCTCATTTAATATTTAAATATTTATACACAGGAGAAGATGAAACAGATCTTCTAAATGTATTATGGAAAGAGAGCTCCTGAAACTTTATTTAATACAGTGGATTTAGATAGATATTAAAACTATTACTTTAATCTTGTTTATACTATAAGATGAGAAGTAGTAATCAGTTCTAACAGCCCTGCTGTTCATAATAATATTAGTAGGCATGAAATATGTGTTGAACATTTACATATAGCTTTGCACTGTTGTATTTGGAGTGCAATGATGCATGGACAAGACATCTTATTTGTCCTGTTAAATTTATGGCAGACCCAAGTTGACTCATTTGTTCTTGGGTCATCAATGAATTACCTTCATTTAGGGGATCTCAAGTGAAACCTTAATAGATATCTCCCCAGAACATGAATCCAGCAGACAGGAAGGCAAAACTGGCAGCCTTTGCCCTTTAGAAATTTCATAGCTTATAGGTGGCATTGCAAATTACGTATTAGCAATACTTTATTTTAAACCAATTATTTGGATAAACAGACGGAAAGACGCAGAAATAAAATATTTCCAAAAAGCAAGTTGTCAGGCATGTTTTCAATCTGATATGCTGAATTAGTATAATTGGCTTACAGGCAGAAAAGCACAAACCCATCCTTCTCTGTGCCATTTCTTCTAAATATGGGTTAAATCTAATTGACTGAGCCCTGGCCTACACTTACCTGGCGATTTGGCGGCAGTCAACGGGAGTTACACAAGCTACTCAGAATACACATCGACTGCTGTGCTTCCCTTCTGCGCGGCATGTTCACTGCACTCCGTCGACGCAGTGCTACACCACTTAAGGGGATGTTTTTCCAGCATCAACTTCTGGATCAATTGAGTGGGTCTTTACTGACTGCTCAATCGATCCAGGTAGGTCGATGTGATAGCGGTGACTTTGCCGCCGTCAGTGTAGACAGACCCTGAACTGATTACCTCATAAGAGAAAGCTCTCTTAGAGACATCAACAGTTATTTAGAAACTTTATCTTCTACAAAATGTGGAACAGTGCTAAAGTAAGTCAGAGAATAGTGCATAAATCGCACGGTCAATGATTTCTGATTCCTTGCATTTCACCATCATAAGGGCTATTATTCCCCTATTATAAAATGTATTGAGGGCGTACCTCTTGGTGTTTAATTATTTCTGTGTTAATTGGTGTTGGAAACTTTTCAGAAAGTCAGTTAATTTCTTACTTGGTTTATTTTTTTATTTATAAACTGCATCATCTTTAACATGTTTGGGGATCACTTGCCATATATCATCTAATAAAAACATACAGTTTTTGCTCCTATACAACAAAAATAAAAGATCATTGCCAAACAACAAAGCAAATAATCCCCATATGAAATTCTGTTCTTCCTTAGGAAAATGTATGTAATTAAAAATGGGCCTTGAATCATGTTCTGAAGGTCAGCAGTTCTCACTCTGTTGAACCGACTGGTGGAATGAGTTCCAGAATTGAGAGCTCTTCCCTGAGAACACTTGGTCACTGACAGATATTTAAGTCAGATTGTTGGCTCAAGTGCCTACTTGACAGTAGTGCTCAGATGAGCCCAAATGACAGTAGTGCGTGGGGGGAGACAGCCTTCTAGGTATCCAGGATCCAAGTCATATACGCCATTATAGATCAATGCCAATTTTTTAAATTTCATATTATGGAAGCAAGTAAAAAGCCAATGCAGCTTCTGGAAGAACTGTGTTATTCCCTGTATCTGTTTCCCCAAATAGGCTGACAGCCATGTTGTCCGATGCAGCTTTTGAAGGGTCTTCAGGAGTAATACTATGTAGAGATTATTGCATTAAACCAATCTAAAAGATATGAATTACTATAGTGAAGTCTGCATTAGCAAAAAGACAAGCAAACAAACCAACTCCCTCTGCTCAAAACCCAAACATCTAAACAGATACAGATGAAAAGGGATACTCCTGGCTACTAGCAACACTTGAGATTCCAGGAACATTTGGGGTTCCAAGAGCACCCCTAAAACGTGAATTGGGCTAATGAATGGGAAAATCCTTTTGATAACCGGTATAGGAGGACCACTTCTGGTGTACCCTAAATATAGTTTTTCCACTCACTAACATCACCTTAGTCTTACCTGGATAGAGTCCCAAACATCTTGCTCTCATCTATTTCCAATCTCAGTCAAGCACTGGAAAAACAGATATGGTGCCATATAGGTCATATAAAAGTGTGACAGAGTTTCATGTTGTCCTCATATTTATGGCATAGGAGCCCAAGTACCTTTTTTCTCTCCCTTTTCTCCCCCGTGACCATGTCTACACGTTGAATAGGAAGAGGCATAAAGTAGAATGTTGTGGAACCACACACACATTTAATAATTCTTTTAGAGGAAAAAAATGAGGGGTTTTCAGTTCCCTTGTTGATGCTCATGTGGGATTTTTGAGCAGGTGTGTGGAAAGGCCTGAGAACAATACCATTTAAGTAGTTGGCCCCTCATCCATGTAAATGCAAGCCTATTGGCAAGCCTCATCAGGATCAGTATTGAGGGCAAGACCTTCCACTTCTAAACTCTTCCCTGGGAGAGAGGTACCCCTCATCACTACTATTACTCTTGCTCTTTCCCATTGTTCCCTAGCCCTGTGTCTGAGTAAGGAAAAATCATTGTTCTAAGAGCCTGCTGCTACTAGTCTCCATGACACCAACTAAAAACAAAGTGCTATAAAATGCATACAGTAAACAACCAAACAGAAATAGAGAAAAATATTTTTTGCTAACGTAAATCAGTTGTAGTAAGGATGTTGCATGTAACTGTCGTAGGTAAAATGTTTTCAGACAGAAATTATTTTACATTGCTGAGTGTTTTGTGTATTTACAGCATAATAAATGGGAAAATGATGTACATTCCCTAATCTAAATGATGCAAACTTCTTTTCATATAGGTTCATCTGGCAGAAAAAGAGAGAGAAATAAAAGAGCTGATATCACATTTGGAGGTCTTCACCAGTGAGAAGGTACTGTAAGCGTCAGATGTTATGTTTAGTGAGCTCTGGTGCTTCATAGATTCCAAGGCCAGAAGGGACTGTTCTTATCCTCTAGTCTGACCTACTGTAATAGCACAAACATTGAACTTCCCAAAAATAATTCCTAGGGCATATCTTTTAGAACAAAATTCAGTCTTGATTTAAAAATTTGTCATGAAGTATCAACCAGGACCCTTGGAAAATTATTCCAATGGTTAATTATCATCACTGTTAACATTTTTTGCCTTATTTCCAGTCTGAATGTGTCTAGCTTCAGCTTCTAGTCTTTGGTTCATGTTATACCTTTCTCCACTAGATTGAAGAGACCACTATTAAATATTTGTTTGCCATGTAGATAATTATAGACTGTAATTAAGTCACACCATAATCTTCTCTTTGTTAAACTAAATAGATTGAACTCCTGAAATCTATGGCTGTAAGGCACTTTTTCTAATCCTTTAATCATTCTCATGGCTCTTCTCTAAACCCTCTCCAATTTATCAACCATCCTTCTTGAATTGTGGGCACCGGAACTGGACACAGTATTCCAGTAGTGGTCATACCAGTGCCAAATATAGAGATAAAATAACCTCTCTACTTTTACTCAAGACTCTCCTGGCTATGCATCCCAGGATTGCGTTACCTCTTTTGGCCACAGAGTCACATTGGGAGTTCATTATCCACCACGACCCCTAAATCTTTTTCAGAACTACTAATTTTCAGGATAGAGTCCCCCATTCTGTAAATATGGCTTACGTTCTTTGTTCTAGATGTGTACCTTTAGCTATTTTAAAATGCATATTGTTTGCTTGCGTCCAGTTTACCAGGTGATCCAAATTGCTCTGAATGAGCGACCTATCATTATTTACCACTTCCCTAATTTTTGTGTCATCTGCAAACTTTGTCAATAATAAGTTTTGTTTTATTCTAGGTCATTGATTAAAAATGTTGAATAGCGTAGGGCCAAGAACCGATCCCTGAGGGACCCCTCTGGAAACACACCCACTTGATTCCCTGTTTACAGTTACATTTTGAAACCTATCAGTTAGCCAGCTTTTAATCCATTTAATGATTTAGTGCTATGTTAATTTTATATTCTAGTTTTTTAATCAAAATGTTGTGCACTACCAAGTCAAATGCTTTACCAAAGTCTAAGTATATTGCATCAACACCATCACCTGTATCAACCAAACTTGCGATCTCATAAAAAAGAGATACCAAATTAGGTTGACATAATGTATTTTCCATAAACACATGTTGATTTGCATTAATTACATTACCCTCCTTTAATTCTTTATTGTTTTGAGTCCTATATCAGCTGCTCTGTTACTTTGCCTGGGATTAATGTTAAGCTGACAGGCCTATAATTACCTGGGTCATCCCGTTTTTACTTTTTTTAAAAATTGGCACAACATTATCTTTGTCCCAATCTTCTGGAACTTCCTTGGTGCTCCAAGACTTACTGAACAACAGCATTAATGGTCTAGTGAGTTCCTCAGCTAGCTCTTTTCAAACGCTTGGATACAAGCTATCTAGACCTGATGATTTAAAAATGTCTGATATTAGTAGCATCTCTTTAACGTCCTCCAGAGATGCTACTGGAATGGAAAGAGTATTATCATCATGTGATGAGACTATATCATCTATTTTCCCCTCACATACTGAACAGAAATGTTTATTGAACATTTTTGCCTTTTCTGTCTTATTATCAATAATTCTACCACTTCCATCTAGTAATGGACCAATGCTATTGTCAGGATTCTTTTAGTTCTTTGAATATTTGAAAAACTCCCTATTGTCCTGAACTCTTCTGGCCATAGATTTCCCCTTGTGTTCGATTGCTTCCCTTATCAATTTTCTACAATTCCTAACTTCTGATTTATATTCATTACTATTGGCTTATCCTTTCTTCTATTTGTTATATTTATTTATTTATTAATAGCTGCCTTCACTTCCTCTCTAAAACAGGTTGTTTTTTTCCCCACCAGCACAACCTTCTTCCTCAGTTGTGGGATTGTAGCTTTTTGGAGATGTATAAGGTGTTCTTAAGAGTCCCAATTATCATTCACATTTTTCTGATTAAATTCTTCCTCTGAGCTCATTTGCCTTACAGTTGATTTTAGCTTTGTGAAATTAGCCCTCTTAAAGCACCAAGTGTATATATATTACTAGTCTGGACTTTATTCTGCTTTCAAATTATGAATGTGATCAAGTCATGATATCTTGTACCTAAGCTACCATTAATTTTTAGTACTCTGATCAGTTCCTCTTTATCTGTTAGGACAAAGTCTAATAAAGAATTCTCCCCTGTTGGCTGCAGCACTTTTTGAGTTAGGAAACCGTCATCCATAATGTTTAGAAATTCCAAGGATTTTATAGTACTGGGAGCATGAGACCGCTCGGATACGTCACTCAGATTGACATCTCCCATGACCGCATTTTTTTTGTCTATAGATTATAGTTAGGTACATAAAGAGGTGGTCATCCTGTTCCCCTATTGTGATTTGGTGGTCTGTGGCAGACACCAATTAATGCCCTATCTTGTGCTTTAACTGTTAGGACATCGAACCATAACCATTTAAGATCATTTTCTTCTTTATTATCAGTGACTCACAGGTAATGCCTCTTGACATAAAATGCTACTCCCTCTCCCCTTTTGTCCACTTGATCCTGCCTAAAATCAGTGGCTATAAACTATTTAACATAACATCATGCGAATCATCCCACTAGCTTTCAGTAATAGCAACTAGATCAAATTTATGTTCATAAATGAACAATTCCAGTTCCTCTTTTTTGTTACCCAGGCTCTTAGCATTGGTGTATAGGCAATTCAAGAATTTCTTCTCTTCATGTCCTTTGGTTTTTTATTTGTTCTCAACATCTCAATTTTATGCTGAGAGCTCATCTCTTCCCTCTTTTTACTGTCCCTGTTTGTTAAACTCCCTCCTGACTACTGTAGCCAGTCTTTGATTAATTTGTTTTAAAGAGATACAGTGGGGATCAGTATATAAAGAAGTCCACTTATAAAACATGAAAAGGTAAATTCTAAAAGTCAGTAAAAATGAATTAACTTATTTTTAAATAATAAAAAATAATTTAATAGTGAGATTTCTATGATTAACTTTTTTATTTATTAAAAAAAAATCCCCCACAAACAAAAAAAAAAAAAATAGTGAAACATTGAAACCTCTGACTTGATTTGGAAATAATACGTTTAGAAATAAGTGTATTGTGCTATAATAGTATTCCGGAAAATTTAAATGCAGCATATGATTACTCTAGTGAAATCTGTAAGGCAGAATCTTTTTATATGTTGGACATTTTTTTAGAATTAACTGCCATCCATATATTTATAACAGAATCCTTTCTCTTTTCCTTAGAAATTGAGATAATTGTGTGTGTCAAAGTTTAGTCTGACATCTCAAAAGAATAGTTCATATTCAGATATAGTTTGATAAATTATTATTTCTGCTGCTCAGTAAGAATTGTTTCTGATATAACCAGACACATGCATACACTACCAAATCCTCATGATTACCGCAATGCTGATTCACACACAAGGAGCCAGTAAGAAAACAGATTGACAGATGTTACAATAGTGACCTTGATAATGATCTCTTCAGAATTGTAGCTTATCTGAAAGGACATTTGTATGCCTTCTAATGCCTTTCCAGATTTTTAAGTAAGTGTTTGAAAATGAACTGCCACTTTCAAAAGCTTGCTTTCTGATCAAAGTCAGTACCTGTGTGATTAAAACTCAAGAAATCCATGCTGAAATATTAGATGATGTTCTAATGCTGGAAGTATTTTTGTTTTCCATGGCCATTATTAATAGGAGTTTTTATTCTTAATCACAATATGATAATTTTTGCAAAGCATTGTTAATGCGGAGAGAGAGAGGATGTACATGAGAGATATTCAGCAGAGCTGTTTTATTTCATAATCGGTGATTTCATGTAATTTCAGCATAGATTAAACTAGTTGGAAAATGAGAATATTTAACTTATTTTTTCTCAAAAGCAACCAAAAAATTCTGTTGATACTGTTTTTCATATAAAGGAATAGCCAAATACATGGATGGTTTTCTTTTCTATTTATTTTTTTTTAAATACGTCTGCACCATATTTCTCTAATTCATAGAAAAGCTAAGTAAAAGTCAGGATTTTGATACAACTATTTATCTGGAGGGAATCATTTTTAGCTGGAGGGAATCATTTTAAACAACACACAAGGAAAAGTGCAACTGTAAAAATATTGTATGAAGCTTATAAAAGCTTGTAATGTAAATATCTATAAATTTACCAGAACAATTCCAAGAAAGAATCAAAGTACTCTGCTAGAGTGGAATCATGATTTAAAAGGTTAAGCATAGTACAGTAAACAGCTTTTCAATTTATACTCCATTATCAGTGTTTGTTTATAAATGTCACTAAACATAGCATGCTAAAAATGTTCATTTGTAGTCTCTTCAAACCTATAAAATTACTTAGTTTCTGTTTTATTTACATACTTATATAGCCTTTGATTTTTAATCAGTCTTTACCCTAGCAATCCAACTTATGGCTAAAACTATTTTATAGCACCTTTTACAAGCACTTTGATGTACATTCTATTTTAATCTTAGGTGATGCTGGAATTACAGTATTAAATGCCATCATGTTTTTAGCAAAAATGTTTCCATATTGCAGAAAAAAACTATAAGCATATGGGACATTTCCATTTTCAGAAAGTGTCTCAGACTTTTAGAAAGTAGACACTGCACTTTGAACTTCTTTTGATTGCTCTTTGGGGGTTTACAAACAAACAGCCTACAAATTTTAGGACAGAAAAAATTAGGACAGCTTCTGACTTTTCCTCCAGTTATATTATTTTGTTTCCTCTCTCTAGCTTGAAATGGGTGGAATAAAGGCTTATCCATCTTAAAATTCTTCTCTTATTGAAAGCAAGAAATTTTAAGCCAGTGAGATAGAACCTCAAGCTGGTATAGGTCGGGGTAGCTCCATTTAATTCAACAGAGCTACCCAAATGTATCCAACCCAATATCTCTAATAATCTTTTAAAAATAGTTATCTTTTGATGGATGTATAGGGTATTGCATCAAGCCTATACCTGATTTTTGTATGCACTATAAAAAGTGTATTCCTAAATAATAGTATTTTTGAGATAAAACGGGTATTTTATTTTTGAATTGTTCACATACGCATATCATCTCGGTTGCAAGGCGAGAACAGATGGAAGTAGCAGATCATCTGCATGTTTTGTAACCGATTTTTTTGTATTTGCTTTGCGAAAGTAGGTATTTGTTTGAACAATATTGGTGATTTGGCTTATTTATTGAATTTGAATCTATTGATGATGGAACTTCAAAATAAATTTTCTTATAAGTTATATTTATTAATGTAAGAAATCTGGAGTTACTTTGTCAACTATGTCAAGTAATGAAATGTTGATCTGAAAATTGTCAGATAAATAATTGAAGAATTTTTTTTAAATTGAAGCTTTTAAATAAAATAACTATTTAATCAGAATTAAAAACATTTGATCATTTGACTCCATATGTTAATTACATTTTTAAACTTTCTATTAATTAGGAACTTAGCAGGAGTCCAGAAAATCAAGCTGCAAGAATAACTAAGGGACAGATTTCTCAGCAGGATTTACATTTTCTCAATCCATACTCAGAAGAAAGTGGACTGGTTCCTGCAGTTCCAAGTAGACTACCAATACTGCAGTATGGAAACCCTTATGCAACCCAGGAAACAAGAGGTTGGTAAAGTTTTGTTTTCCTCGGCTTTCTTTTGTCTCACAATTTAAAAATAAAAGTGCCATTTTATTTATGTAGAGACAGGATTGGACTATTGATATCCTGGCGTATAATATGTTTGTTGGAAATGCTGGATTCATTAATGCGTCTGTTGACTCTTGTCACTAAGAGGAAAACTTTCAAGAGGGGACAAGAACAATGATGTACTTGCACCAGCTTTTGTTCT
The DNA here is from genome assembly GCF_026122565.2 of Emydura macquarii macquarii. Taxonomy (NCBI): domain Eukaryota; kingdom Metazoa; phylum Chordata; order Testudines; family Chelidae; genus Emydura; species Emydura macquarii. The sequence goes on along the minus strand of NW_027132559.1, from coordinate 16,608,634 downwards.
GGTTGTGCATTCTGTTTACCAGATTTTGGGTTTTGGTTGAGAGCTCCTAGTTTTATTAAATCTAAACTGAAAACATTTGAAGTTGTGATTTAATTAATAATATTTTGAGATGACAACATGTATACTAATTTTATTGAACAGAACTTTTATACAATAAATAAGAGGCCTGTTCTTTATTTTTATTTCAGATGGTGCGGATGGTGCTTTTTATCCTGAGGAGATACAAAGGCTACCTGCAAGGACTTCCTCTTGGGAACTGGAAGACAACGTAGTCTGCAGTCAGCCTGCTCGCAACCTTAGTCGGCCTGATGGTCTGGAAGACCCTGAGGATAGCAATGTAAGTCAGTTTCCTTGTTCTTATTTTTTCCCTTCATTTGTTAATGTGCATCCATGAACTAACAATTTTTTGGATATAGTGAGCATTTAAAAATCCTGATGCTTTTAAGCATTCTTTAAATTTGGAAATGAAATTTTATTGAAAAATACCTTATGAGCACTAATTAAGGTGAAATATTTGTGCACGAATTGATGAAAATTCAATTAAGAGAAATCTTTTGAATTCTAATGCCAGTTTATTTTGCTTTTGGAGTCATAGCCTCTGATTGCTGTTAACTTATTTTCTTTTTAAATATTAATTAATTTCAAATCATATTGCTGTTTAAGTATATAATCATACTCCTGTTCCTTAACATTACATACACAGCCTTCCTTGAACACAGATTTTTTATTTCTCTCACCAGTATGTGAAAACTTAATTGAAACTGAAGACAAAACAAAAGATGAAGGATTGTGTTATCAGTGTTTCTGAATTAAATGTTTAGCATATAGTTCATTGCAAGGTGTAAATTTATGAAGGCAGATTTGCAAGAGATACAGAACAAAATAAATATTTAAGCAGAATGAAAATATTAAACATTGAGACAATTTCCATTTTGGCCATTTTTAGCTATTAAAAGTTTAAGTGGCAGAGTCACTATCTAAAACAGGGTAAAATAAAAGTGGTGTTGTTTGCTAATATACTTTCCAGGGCTTTATAGTGTGATGCTTTCTCAGTAGAGGTGATGCGTTGAATTTCTGTCAGGGTGGGAGTTGGGTTGGGTGTGGCTGAGGGGGGACATGCCTGGGAGAGGCACCAGCATCCAGTGTGCCTATTGAGCCCCACTAGGAGGTCCCTGGAGTATGAAAGAGAGGGGGGGCTGGCAGTGCAGTTCTGTCAGAGGGGGCATGGAGCAGCCTTCTGAGTCCCACAGACTCACCCACAGCTGCAGTTATCCCACAGTCACACATGTCAGCAATAGGTGTCCAGAGCCCGCTCTGGCCAATAGTGAGGAGGCGATGGGATAAGTAAGTGGGGAAGGAGCTGTGAGTGGAGTAGGGGCATGGTGGTGCTGGCTTGTAATGGGCATGGGAGATGCAGAGGGAGTGAGAGAGGGGCCAGAATGACACACAGGGTGGTCACATGCCCCCCTACCCTCAAAAGTTTCAGGTCGTCTCTGTTTCTTGGGGTGCCTGGGACTGAGAATCACCTTGTTACCCTCCAGCCTCTAGTAAGAGGAAGATTTTCTTGTGCTTAACTGAATATTGGCTTGTTGACACCACTAGTCAGACAACCAAACAATCTCAGGGCTCTCACACCCCTTACTTTGTCTTGTAAGTTAACAGTAGGTGAGCCCCAGCCTCAGAGTGCTTCTGAAAGTAAGGTCACCACCATACATCAGGGTTTTCCCAAACATAGCTTCTTTTTTCGAGCTTCCTTTCTCTGTTTGGGTGAATTTTTCAAATAGGAAATGTCTGGGGGTTTTGCAGAGCAGACAAGCTACAGCTCAGAAAGAGCCCTGATTGGTCCGCTACCCAATTGGTCCCTTCCCTGCATCCACAGCTGATTGGTCCATTCCCCTGCAAGTCAGAACTGCTGGATCCTGCCCACCCAGGCCCCAGCTTCCAGCCCTGGGGAGGGGGTTCTGCAGGGAGGTGCTGATTGACATCTGTTGCGGCATCCTGGGCTTGCACCAGTCACCCTGCTACCATGACAGGGAGCTACACTGCCCCCCATCTCCAGTGAGCACCCCACCAGCACCTCCTCCCCAGCATCATCCTCTTTTTGGGAACCTGAAATATGGTAAACCTACTGAAAGCATCCTTTGGTATTAAAGATTATCATCAAAGGCTAAGATTTAAGAGATAGCGAGTAAGGCTAATGGAAACAGATTGAGGCATATTAAACAAAAACATAAAACGCAAACCTGGGTCTGGTTTTTTCAGTAGTTACCGTTTTTATGTAGTAAAGTAGATTTCCTCCAAGGATTCAGTCTTTTGCAAAGCTAGTTGGTTTTCAGTCAACTAGGATCCAAAAGTTCATGAACACTTCCCGCTCTTCATTTCTTCAGTGAATGGATAACAGACTATCTTTTTTTCTTCTCCTTGTGTTTCCCAAAGCTCATTGTTTTCATCCTTAGAGTCAGGATGACACACACACACATCCTGCCCCTGCCCCATGGTTCCCTTCCTGGTATGCTGGCTCCAAGTTACCTTGGCATCCTCATGTTGACTCCATATGCAAAACAGTGGTTCAGTTGTGTTGACTTACAATGCTTACTCTACATATGAACCAAGGCAGACAGGTGAATCTACATCCCTGTGTCTGGCATAACCTGTTTATCTACCCGGACTGGGACACAGATTTTAGAACATCTTTTCAATACACATACACAACCTCTTAAAATCATCTATCTGTACATCTTGCAACTATTATGAGAATCAGTATGACAAACTTTTATTAGACATCTCACTTGACCCTTGTTGGATAAATACTAAAAAAGCAATGTATTGGATTTAGTGAGTTTGTAAAGTCTGTCAGGAGTTAATGTTACAGAGAAGTGAACACTACTTGTTGGCTTTGAGGGGATTTTAGGGTTAAACATACCTTGTAAGGTATGGTAGGAATCTTTGTTTTTGTTTTATATGGTTAGCTCAGATACTCTTTTGTAAAAAGGAAAAATGGTGTTGGTGAATTGGTTTATGAAGTAAACCATACCCTATATGCTTTACTTTGAACAGTCTATTTACTGTATTTCAGTTTCTAGATGCTCTTGCTACTTTAAGAAATGTTTCAGACATACTTTTCTACAAAGTATTGTGCTCTTTGAAAGTATGGTAGTATCGTGACCTGTTTCTCATGTAGTCTACTTTGCCACATTTAATTGCTATTAACCTTTGCAGAAACTGATCAGTGTTCAGACAGGCATGATTTTAGCCTTGGTGCTCAGCACCTATAATGGAGAAAAATGTATTTCTTCCTCCTGCCTTTTGAACCCTATGTCCATTATTGTGAATAATTAGGGAAACTGTCAGAACTTTTGCAGCCTATTTAAGGTCTAGAATATCATCTTTGTGCTGTTGCCCACCTTTTCTTCACATTTTGCATATTTAATCTGATCATTCTTGGCATAGACATTATATATGACAAGCCCTTCTCTTCTTTAGTCATCTGCTGCAGTTTAATTAGCAGAATGTTCTTCCTGATCTATGTGTTTTGCCCTTTCGCAAATCCCAGAGAAACAGTGCTAGAGTCTTGTGCTCATTTGCTGACACAGCTTAGATTTTGTAATGAGATGGAAGGAACCTAATATGCTCAAATAGGAACCAACTTCAGGTAAGTGTGTCAAGAAGATTCTTTATTTTTCATATCAAATAGCAATTTATACCATAAGAATTGATTTTCTTCCTATTTTCTCGCTGTCAAATGAAAATAGACTGCGAATGGTAAAACATAATCAGTTTCCTAATGAAAGAGAGACGAGATACATGTGAATCAATCCAAATTCTCACTATTTGAAAATAAATAGTTGCAAAACTCTTTTTAGAGAGACTCAGTGATAAAATCCTCCTCTTTGCTTTAGTTTAAGTGAGATTTAAAGAGATGAAATGACTCATGATTTCCATGAGATGGGGTAGCACCAATGAAAGAAATCTACTCTGTGCAAATAGTGGCAGGAAGGAGAAGCCAATAACAGTTGTGTGCATCTATGAAACTAAAAGGCTTTGATGTCTGGGAAACAGGATGGTGGAAGCCTAGAGGCAAATGAAGACAAAAAACCAGACGATGACACTAATCTTAAAATGCTCATTAGGGAACGATCCCTAACTTGTGTGAATCCTTGATAAAGGTACTAGGTTCTAGTTCACTTTCTAGCAACTGGGTTAGCCTCTCAGATGGAGAATACTTTGAAATAAGAAAGTCAGCAAAAAGACAAGTTTAAAAAATGGTTGCTTTGTTAAGAATAAAATCTAAAAATACTGATGAAAGAAGCCCTTCAGCAAAAATTTACCATGTCTAATTTTATGTGTAAAATACACAACCTCTATGTAAATAGATATTTCTGAAACATGGTAATTTAATAACCAATAGGATATTGTAATTAATGGGTATAAATACTTATAAAAGAAACATTAACTTGAGTAGGTAGAGTAGTACTACACAAAATATTCCATAGACTCTTCCAGAACTAATATTTTCTGGTAGAAAAGATCTTGAGATAGCATCTGCAAGGGTACAAATTTCATATCATAAGAATACAAATACAGTGTTTTGGGTGTACTGCTGCTCTCTAACTTTGCCATCTATAAAATGTTGGAGATATCAGAGAAGTAGTAATTCTTTTTGAGTAATTGTAATGGATAATTTCAGTTTATCATGCAGTCACCATAGTTAATGGTGTGTTTTAGAAATCAGTTTAATAGGAGCTTTAAACCTTTGTTTTATAAAGATATTACTGTGATGGAAAACAAAATATTTGAGTTTTGAATTTTTCATGGTGGTTTGATGAAAAATGAATTGAAACAGAGAAAATAACAGTTCAGAAATCAGCCCCTTTGACATTGTTTGTACTAGATTTTTTTTTAAGTAATCCTTTTGATAGACATCTAAAACATTTTGGGCCCTGTCATTTGTCCACATAATTGCACCTCTTGTGCAGATTCCTTGAATATCAGGTATACATAGGTAGTGTTTGGCTATAGAGCAGTGTTTCTCAACCTGGGGGTTTAGAGGGGTCGCAAGTGCAGAGCTGGTATTGGGGGTGGCAAGAAAGGCAATTGCTTGGAGCCACAGGGGCGCCATGAAACTAAGTTACATGCCTCAGCCCCGTGGGGGTGGGACTCAGGCTTCAGGGGTACAGTAGTTTGGAAAGGTTAAGAACCACTGCTATAGAGCATCTTATAGTATTTTGTCATAATGGAGAATATTTGCACTAAGTCAAACCCTTTGAATTTGATGACAAATTCAGCAGGTGGTGCAAATGCTGTCACTCACTTTGAGGGAGGGAAAGACAGAGACACAACCTTCTTCCCTCTCACATATACCTCTAGCCTAGGGAAAATTCCCTCAGCAGGGAAGAAGAGACCAGGAGTTAGAAAAGGTGAGATTTTAATTGCAGTTTAAATTCCCATAAAGTTCACTACTCTTAGTAAAGGCTTACGCTATGAATCCCAATCTAAAAGACAGTCGGGGAAGAGCTGTTAACACTTGCTGCACCCATCTCTGTTTTCTAATAAGTTAGCAGAGAGCTTATTCAAGATCATTGCAGGCCCGTAACCCCAGTTTTATTCACTGCATCACACTGTCTTTCAGAGACAGTAAATAAGTTTGGACTATCCTAGTTCTAACCACCATAAATCACACTCCTCCCCCAGAGCCAGGGATAGAATCCAGGATTCTTTTACTGCTTTACTGCTATCTAATAAATAGTTGTAACTCGCTAGGAGTGGAAAAAAGTGTGTGACATTTTCCTCCAGTTGTCTGGTCTACAGAGGGACTAGCAGTTCCATCTGACTTTCACTGTAATACAAAACTTTAGCAGTGACCTCTGCAATGTTGTGATGGAATAACCTTTCAAGTATGTGGAATATGCGGCAGTCAGATATGCTGATCTGTTGATATAATTGATATAAAAACACATGAGATGATTGTTAAGGATTTGCACTTTGAATGCAAATTTGGTGAAGATAGGGTATGCGTGGCTTTTTGGTATCTGTTGGAGATGGAAAAAAAGCTTTATGGAGTGTTGAGATGTGTTATCAGAAGCGTTGTAGGCAATATGGAAGGGGAAATAAATGCACATTGTTTCCCCTTAATGTCTTATTTCCATTCTTTTAAGGTTTTGGGTGAACAGAGCATGTCCTGCTTCAACCTTAACTCCCACAAAACTTTGTTTCGTTTGCTAATTCACATGTAGATTGGGTTGAACAGTACATCAGGACCAGTTTCAGAGGAACAGTTTCTTGGTATCAAAGGATGTTGTCTTGGCACATCTTAGTCTGGCACATACAAGAGAGTCTGCTCTTGACATAGTCCTTAAAAATAAATTGCTTTAGGATCTACAATAGGTGCTACGCTTCTAAGTAACAATGACCAGAATATAATTGTTTGACATCCTAAGAAGGGAAATCATTCCTCGGGGCATGTAGAATAAAGAAGAGTGCAAGGTACAAGAGGATTTTTGTTTTTGTTTTCGAATGATAAAATTGGTTAGTCTGGTTTCAGAAATCCCAGCTCACAGTGTGCCCAAAGTAACTGCCTAAAGACTCCTGAAGAATGTTATTAGTTGCACTAGGTATGTGGGTACTGGGAGAGAACTTGTGGCCACTGGAAATTGTGTCAGGGCTTTTTTCTGGAATGTGTCCAAAATGGCCTTTCCACCTCAACTAGTCAAAACACCCTTCTCTACTGGCCAATCTTCTTGTTGCCACTTCCCATCTGCTTCTTCAGAGCAGGAATCAGCAAAGAGAAGATGATCTGTTTAGCCAAGGATGGGGATGAGGAAGAACTGCATTGGAGCCCAGATTGGCTGATTGCAGGGATGCAGACTTGACAGCACAGAGGGAGGCAGGATGTCTGTTGCGGGGGGAGGGGGGGTTTGAAGGAAACACATTTATTTATTTCAGTTCTTTCGTGCAAAGCACAAATGACTAGTATACTCAACAGTTCAAAGGGTGAATAGATGTTACTGCCCCCACCCTCCCAGGAGTCAGCACAGGATCAGTATTGTTTAATTTACTGTCACAAAACATTCAGGACAGTTTGATTCAAACAGGACAGTTTGATTCTGTAGTAGTTTGAAATGAAAATGATTGTGGAAGTAGCCTTAGATTGTGAGGGTAAAATCCTCAAGCAGAGGTGCTTCACTTCAGGTATGCATGTGGCACTGCGCCTTTGATTGGAGATTTTTGGTAGCAGTGTCCATTCAACCCACACATGACCCTACACATTCTCACATCCCCATACTGAGGATATATAGGGCTGTACGGCTGAATCATCCTTCAGATCCTTCCCAGTTGCCTTCAGCCTGAGGCTGTCAAACATGCCAACTTTTACTGAGTGCCTTAATGTTGTTACATAGTATACAGTTGTAGATCATTCCTTTTGGGGTTCTTGTCTGTTCCCTTTTACTTGTTTCCCCATTTGTGGTGTCATTTTGGACTTTTATTTGTGGGTATGTTGGGATCCCCAGGCTTAAATGTTATCTTTCCTGCCAGAAAGCTATTCCGTGTAGTGACAGACACTCAGTGTCTGAAGTGTTTGGGGTATACCCATAGTCCCTCAAAATGTAAGACCTATACTTCATTTAAAAAGCAAATTTTGTAAGATAAAATAGGGAGATAAAGTTCAGGCTTCTCATGATGGAACAAGTCTTAAAATTGGCTTCAGACCAGAGCTTTGAAAACCTCTCTGTATGTAATGCCCCATCTACCTCCAGATCTAACCCACTGAGAACTTCAAGCGGTAAGACTTCTGACACCCTATCTACTTTAGGATCTCGGATACTGAAAGCTGCAAGGGAGAAGATGGCTGCTACCTTGTTCACTTCAAGATACTGTTCACTTCAAGATCCTGGTCACCGAAAGCCTTCAGGCCAAGGCACTTGTACCTGGGCTAGCGGTACTAAGAGCCTTTCACTCGAAGTTCATGGGTTACTGACAAGAGGAGAAGGAATGTTAGATCTCTTTCAAAGCTGCCCTGGTCACTGGAGACCTCAGGCCCCAAGAGGAGTATTGTCAAGGCTCCGAGTGCTTCTGATACCATGAAGACATCTAGGGCTGCTTCTAACAGTTGTTCTATCTTCGAGTGATTGCTCATATGCATTCCAATGTAGGTGAGCGCGCGCCCCGTGCACAGATTCCCGGAACTTTTTTCCCTAGCAAACCCCGCATGGCCAGCTCAGGCGCCCCCTGGAGTGCCGCGCTCATATCGCGGTATAAAGGGCGCTGCTGGCTCCGCGGGTCCCCAGTTCCTTCTTTCCGCCTGTGACGGTTGCTGGAACTATCGCCTCTTGCTGCGTGCAAGTAGCTCATTCCCTAGTTGTTTGACTGTTTTTCAAAGTTTGTTGTTCTAATAGTTGTTATAGAGTTAGTTTAGTTTGTAGTTAAGCGTTCAGTTAGAACCCCGGACGGGGTTCCTTCTATGGGAGTCATGCCGGGCTCCACTGGCTTTAAGAACTGTGTCTTGTGCACCAAAGCCTTTCCTATCAGTGACCCGCATGACCGCTGTCTCCGGTGCCTTGGAGAAGAACACCGTCGAGACAAGTGCAGAATCTGCATGTCCTTTAAGCCTCGCACCCAAAAGGAGAGGGACGCAAGGCTAAAGGCAATCCTTATGGAGTCGGCGCTCCGTCCAGCCTCTGAGCCGTCCCGGTCTCCGTCGGCACCGAGTGTGTCGTCGGTGCGGAGCGCCCCCCACCGGCCCCGCTTTCGGCACCGCAGAAGGGCTCGAAGGGGCCCAAGAAGTCGGCACGGCCCCTGGCCGCACCGGAGATCTCCCCCCGGCCCTCGCAGGGCGGCGGGAGTACGGAGACACCCCAGCCACGGGCCGTAGAGTCTACTCCGGCACCGGGGTCTCCGCGCGGGTTGCCTCCCCCGACTTCTGGGGGTGGGGGAGTGCACCCGCAAGGACCATCGACGCCGGAGGCATTTACTGCGGCACGAGCCCTCATGGCCATGCCTATGCCTCCGTCCCCCCCTCGGCCGAGGGAGAAGGGACCCGCGTCTCGAGGCAAACCCGCGCTGGGTGGTCTTGGTGGTTGGAGACGTTCCCAATCCAAGTCTCCTTCCAGACGGTCACGGAGGGTGGAGAGCGTCGGCTCCCCTCCGAGCTCCGACTCTAGGTCGTCGAGCGACTCGGCACCGTGGGCGGTCCCGAGTCCGTCGCCGGAGCCGTGGGTCCAGCTCCAATGCCAGCAGGGCCCGGAATTCGGACCACTCTTCGGCGCGGAGCCCGTCCCGGCACCGCTCCAGGTCACCGTCGGTAGTCTCGAAAGGCCCGGAGACTCCGATGGCCCCGGCACCGAGGCCGGCCCCGGCACCGATGATGGGCCCGGCACCGATTGGGCCGGCACCGACATCGGGGCGGCTGGACTCCCCTCAGCGTCGCTGTCATCGGCACCGCTCTCAGTCCCGGGCGGGGAAGCGGCACCGCAAGTCCTCTCACCGCAGGGGCAGGTCGGCTACATCGTCATCATCGTCCCCGACCTCCTCGTATCGCCGGCACCGCAGACGTCGGCACCGGTCCACGTCGTCCTCGTCCGACCGCTCCACGCGTCGGCGGCATAAGCGACGCACGGCGGGCTCCGGTGACAAGAAGGCGGTGCGGCTGCATCAGCCTTCCCTGCAGGCCCCCGGGTGGACCCAAGGGCCTTGGCAGTGGCCGTATTGGGGACCCTGGAATGCCCCTATGCCCCAGGGCTCGGTGTCACTACAATCGGTGGTGGCTCCCCCAGTACCCCCAGCCCCCAAGGCTCAAGAGCAGGGTTCGGAGGATTCGGACCCAGGGGAGGGACCCTCCACTGCGCCCCTACCCTTCTCTTCCTCATCATCGCCTGATGAGGCGGCAGCCAGGGACTGTAGGGGGCCCCTGTTTGACTTCAGGGCTCATCAAGACCTCCTAAAGAGGGCTGCTGAGAACTTGGGCATGGAGTTTAAGCTCATGTCTGAGGAGGAGGACCCCCTCTTTGGGCCCTCGAGCTCTGTGGGACCCTCACGGGCGACCTTGCCAGTACATGACAATGTCATGAAGATCGCAAGGAAACTTTGGCAGACCCCCTCCTCTCTGCCCTCCACGTCCAAGGGGGTGGAACGGAAATATTATGTCCCCAAGGAACCATTTGAGTTCCTCTACAACCACCCTGCACCAAGCTCCCTGGTGGTCGATGCGGCCAACCAGAGGGACCGTCAGGGGAACCAGGGTAGCACGCCCAAAGATAAGGAGGGTCGTAAGCTGGATTTATTTGGGAGGAAGATCTACTCTACTGCGGCGCTGCAGTTTAGAGTAGCGAACCACCAGGCCTTGTTTGGGAAGTATAACAAGAACCTGTGGGCCTCGATGCAGAGGTTTGCCTCCCAGCTGCCCCCTGACCAGGAGGCAGACTTTTCTACCATCCTCCAGGAGGGGGCCGCGGTTGCTACCGCTGCGCTGCAATCGGCTAGCGACGCGGCGGACACCGCAAGCAGGGCAATGGCCTCGGCGGTCGTGATGCGCTGCTGTTCGTGGCTTCAGGCTTCTGGCCTCACACAAGAGGGTGCAGCAGGCCATCCAGGACTTGCCGTTTGATGGCCTGGGTCTGTTTGCGGAGAAGACAGACGACAAGCTCCACGCACTCAAGGACTCTCGGGCCACCCTGAAGTCCCTTGGGTTGTATACCCCCCAGGCCTCCAGACAGCAGTCCAGACCGCAGGCCCAGAGGCAACCACCACCCCCGCCCAGGCCGGCTCCTCGACCCGCCCAGCAGAGGAGGGGTCGTGAGCGCTACCGCGGTCCCAGCAGAGGAGGCCGCCAAGGGTCCTCTGCGGGGGGCCAGCAGGGGCCTGCAAAAGGGGGTAATTCTAATAAACGTTTTTTACCCAGAGCAGGAGGGTGGTACTCTTCCTTCTCTCTGGGATCTTGGCCGGCCGTTTGCGGATAGGCTTCGCCCCTTCCTTATAGAGTGGGAAGCCATTACTACGGACCGGTGGGTCCTGGAGGTGATTGCCAAAGGGTACACCCTCCAGCTCACAGCCTCCCCCCCCCAACACCCCTCCGAGGCTGTCCCCCATCGGGGATCCGGCCTCGGCCCAACTCCTGGTGCAGGAGATCGAGTCTCTCCTAGTGCTGGGGGCGGTGGAAGAGGTCCCAGTGCCAGAGGAGGGCAGGGGCTTTTATTCTAAATATTTCTTAATCCCCAAGGCGAAGGGAGGCCTTAGGCCCATTCTGGACCTACGTCGCCTAAATAAGTATATTAGGCGTGTTATGTTTCGTATGGTCTCCCTCGCCACTATTATTCCGGTCCTTGACCCAGGGGATTGGTATGCCGCCCTTGACTTGAAGGATGCATACTTCCACATCTCAATATTACCGGCCCATAGGCGGTTTTTGAGGTTTGTGGTAGCGGGACGCCATTATCAGTTTCGGTCCCTACCCTTTGGGCTCTCTTCAGCACCTAGGGTTTTTACTAAATGTATGGCAGTGGTGGTGGCCCACCTGCGTCGTAGAGGTGTTCAAATCTTCCCCTACCTGGATGACTGGTTAATCAGGGGGAAGTCGAGTTCACATGTGAGACATAGTCTGCTTCTCACACGCGAATTGTGCACTAGACTGGGGTTGCTTATTAATGAGCAAAAGTCCACACTCACTCTGGTGCAATGTATAGAGTTTATTGGAGCCAGGCTAGATGCGGTACAAGCCAGAGCCTTCCTTCCTCAAGCAAGGTTTGAGGCGATGGCAGCCATTATATCTGATCTCCACTTGTCCCCCATGACGACAGCCAGGCACTGCCTGCAGCTGTTGGGACATATAGCGGCTTCTACATAGGTAGTAAGACTAGCACAATTGAGGCTTAGACCTCTCCAGATGTGGTTGGCTTCAGTGTATGTACCGCACAGGCATTCTCTAACTAGAATGGTCCTGGTTCCCCCACAGGTGCTGTCGTCCCTCGATTGGTGGAGGGACCCGAGGGAAGTGATGATGGGCGTCCCCTTCAGAGAGTTTACCCCATCTGTGACGCTCATCACAGACACATCCGATCGGGGATGGGGAGCCCACATTTCTCACGACCAGGGCACCCAGGGGCTTTGGTCACCGGAGGAGAGAGCTCTGCACATCAATGTGCGCGAGCTCAGAGCGGTCCGATTGGCCTGCAAGGCCTTCCTCCAATTCCTGAGGGGCAGGGTAGTCCAAGTCCTCACGGACAATACGGCAGCCATGTTCTATGTGAACAGGCAAGGAGGGGCACGCTCCTCGGCACTCTGCCAGGAAGCTATTCGCCTCTGGGACTTCGCGGTGAGACACGGGTTTCATTTATCTGCCTCTTACCTCCCGGGGGGTACGAAACAGCGAGGCGGACCGCCTCAGCAGATCTTTTTCTCCCTGCCACGAATGGTCCTTACACCAGGACATAGTGGCTTTCATCTTCCAACGGTGGGGTACTCCCTGTCTGGACCTGTTCGCTACAGCAGAGAACAGGAAATGCCCGAGGTTTTGCTCGCTCAGGGGTCGCGAGCCGGGCTCTCTGTCCGATGCCTTTTTGGTTCCCTGGACAGGGGATTTAATGTATGCATTCCCCCTGTCCCGCTCCTGCCCCAAGTCCTCCTCAAAGTCAAGAGGGACAGGGCAGACATTATCCTGATCGCCCCAGCGTGGCCGAGGCAGCACTGGTACAGCATGCTGCTCGACCTCTCCATCACCGAACCGATTCCGCTACCCAGACGGTGCGACCTGATCTCCCAGGACCATGGGAGATTGTTACACCCCGACCTGGACTCCCTCCACCTCACCGCCTGGAGACTTTGTGGCTGACGGAGGGAGAGAGAGCCTGTTCCATGCAGGTTCAACAGGTCCTCCTGGGCAGCAGGAAGCCGTCCACGCAAGTAGCATATAACTCTAAGTGGCGGAGGTTTTCGGGGTGGGCAGAAGTGAGGGGGTTACACCCAAGCATCTCGCCTATACAGGCTATCTTGGAGTACTTACTGCAGCTTAAACTGCAGGGCCTGGCTTTGGCCTCCCTCAAGGTACACTTAGCGGCCATCTCGGCCTTCCACCAGCCCATGGAGGGCCGCTCCCTATTCTCTCACCCCATGTCGGTGAGGTTCCTTAAGGGGGTGGAGAGGACTTTCCCTCAGGTGTGGGACCCGGTGCCACCCTGGGACCTCAACTTGGTCCTCAACGGGCTGATGGGTCACCCATTCGAGCCCTTAGCTACATGCTCCCTTCTCCTTTTATCATGGAAGGTGGCCTTCCTGGTGGCCATCACCTCGGCCAGAAGGGTCTCCGAACTGAGGGCGTTGACCTCGGAGCCCCTCTACACGGTTTTTTATAAGGATAAGGTCCGGCTGAGGCCTCACCCGGCTTTTATGCCTAAGGTGGTGTCTCAGTTCCACTGTAACCAGGACATTTTCCTTCCTGTGTTCTTTCCAAAACCCCATGGGTCGGAGGAGGAAAGGAGAGGACATTCGCTGGATGTCAGGCGAGCCTTGGCCTTTTATCTTGATAGGACCAAGCCTTTCCGGAAGTCAACACAGCTCTTCGTAGCGGTGGCGGATAGGATGAAGGGCTTACCTGTCTCCACCCAGCGCATCTCCAAGTGGATTACTGCCTGCATTAAGGCATGCTATGAGCAGGCAGGAGTACCCCTCCCAGGTGCGGTGAGAGCACACTCCACTAGGGCCCAGGCCTCTTCCGCAGCCTTCCTGGAGCGGGTTCCCCTGCAGGACATCTGCAGGGCAGCGACCTGGTCGTCAGTCCATACGTTCATGTCGCATTACGCCATCGTGGAACAAGCGAGGGAGGACGCAGGGTTCGGCAGAGCCGTGCTGTCAAGAGCAGGTCACCAATAACTCCTACCCTCCTCCAAAGTACGGCTACGCAATCACCTACATTGGAATGCATATGAGCAATCACTCAAAGATAGAAAACAAGGTTACTTACCAGTAACTGTTGTTCTTCGAGATGTGTTGCTCATATCCATTCCAAACCCACCCCCCCCGTCCCCACAGTCGGAGTTGGCAGAAAGAAGGGACTGGGGACCCGCGGAGCCAGCAGCGCCCTTTATACCGCGATATGAGCGCGGCACTCCAGGGGATGCCTGAGCTGGCCATGCGGGGCTTGCTAGGGAAAAAAGTTCCGGGAATCTGTGCACAGGGCGCGCGCACACCTACATTGGAATGGATATGAGCAACACATCTCGAAGAACAACAGTTACTGGTAAGTAACCTTGTTTTGTGCCTCTACCACGAAGGTCCTAGTATCAAAGACCTCCTCTGCTTCCAATAGTCATGTCCATCCAAGCAGATCAGTGCCATCAGACTCTTCGATACCCTCAGCACCTACTTCGGGGCCCCTGATGGTAACATCTGAGTCTGTGCCTGGGCATGCTCACCCTTTGACAGAGAGTAGTCCATTACCTACCTCCATACCGATACTGACCTCAAATGACCTCTTTGTCTCCAATGAACCAGAGTCGCCACTGCTTACCAGTACTACACATCTCTTGGTACCAAGGTCTTCTGGGCCACAAGCTGCTCCGTTAAGATCCTGTACTTCTCTGACTTCCACCCTTCAGGGAGAAGAGTAATCACCTCCATTAGAATATGGGGAAGAGTACTGTGATTTGGACTCAAAGCTCTCTGTCCAAGGGTCTCCTCTTTATTTGAGGAGGCATTATTCTCTGCATGCAGAGAGAAGGGAGGATAAAAGATCTCCCTGTTTCACCAGCTGGGATGCCCAACAGTAGCTACCTTCTCTTATGCCCTATGGTCCTGCTCAGTGTCTTATTGGAATCCAGGAGCCTTATACGGCCAACAGCTTTTTTAAGGGCCGTGAGTACCTCTCATAGGAAGCATATAGAGTGTCTTATTCTCCCATGCCCTCACTTCTCCATCACCAACCAGAACCGATAGAAGACCTTTGGAGAAAAGTAGGAAGCAGTGGCTGACAAGAAGGTAACACTTCACATAAATTTTCCTCATCATTGCCCAATGAAACTGTATTGCCTCCACCACCCTCCATGGTGGATAATTTTTCACAGTTTCAGGAGCTGATTAGTCATGGATATGCTTCAAACTTCTCTTGATGAAATCCAGGACTCCCATCATAAACTCCTGGATGTTTTACATGCCTCAGATTTAATCTGACAAATGTGGCACTTCAGATTAATGAAGCTCTTCTAGAGCCAGCCAAGACAATCTGGCGAATTTCTGCCACAGCACCACCCATATTCAAATGTGTTGACAAAAGATATCCCAGTCAAGGATTTGGAATTTTTATTCTCACATCCAACACTGAGTTCCTTGGTTGTGAATTGCGTTAATGAACATAGAAGGAAGCACAATAACAAGACTACCCCATGTAATAAGTAGGGATCTACTTAGATCAGAGGTGTCAAACTCATTTGCTATGGTGGGCCAGATTTGAATTAAATGTACTTCAAGTGGGCCATACATACCATAAAACAAAATACTAGGCACAGCCATTTTTATGTAGTAGTATATTTTATTTGCTAGATATCAACAATATAAAAACTGCAGTAAATTCACTTCTACAACTACTACTATTTTACGATTAAAAGAATCGATCAATGATTAAGAATTATAGTACTGCGCGATACCCCATGACCACGCTGTACCTCTCCCACCTTTTGGAGCGCTGTGTCTCGCGCACACAGTGCTCCACGCGCTGCTGCCAGAGTACACAGATCTTGTGGCAGCCCGTGACACCGTGACATCTCGCAGCATTGTACTCTCTGGCGGTGGCACGTGATGCCATGACATGTCGCAGCAGCATGCGCTGCCGTCAGGGGCCGGCCCAAAAAAGTTGGCGGGCCGTATCCTGCCCACAGGCTGGATGTTTGACACCCCTGACTTAAATCGTGGAGAAAACAAACATTTTTCACGGGTTGGTCACAGCATAAATAGCAAATTTTGTGGATGTGTAACACATCAGAAAGTTTTTTCCTCTTACCGGTAACCATTGGGTAGCTTGAATGGCCTCTGCAGCTGTGCCCCACCCCAGCCCCTTCTTCCTGCCTGTTACTGTCATTGGAATTACCAGAACAGTTTTCTTTCAGCTTTATATACTATATAGTTAATATAGGTATTATAGCTAGTAAGTTTTAGTTTTGTTTAAAAAAAAAAAAGTGTTTTGACTTTGTTTTCCCCGTTTTGGAGTTCTGCTGCCAGCACTGAGGCATGTCCCGGTCTCCAAGTTGTGCACTTCTTGCTCCAGGCATGTGCCACATAAGTTATCTGAAGTGCCTGAGTGAAGCACACATGAAGCACTGGTGCCAGATTTGCCAGGAATTCAAGCATTCAGCAAAGAAGGATAGGGAGGTTAAGCTGAAATTCCTGATGATGATGGTAGCACTGAGGCCGCTATCAAAACTGTCCTGATCTGAATTGGTGCTGAGTGCTGTAGCTTCAGTGAGACGCGCACCTCCAGTGTTATTGGTGTCCCGGAACTGATCTCCCTTACCAATGCAGAGGAAGAAATACAAGACTTCTACATAGGCTCCAGCAAGGAAACATCTCCATCCTCCAAGTCCAGTAAGAAGGGTGAGAAAGATTCAAGTAGAGTGCATCTGACATCTAAGCACTCCTCCAAATCAGTGGCTAAGTCAGTACAGACCACTCCAGCCCCGGAAAGGGCACCAGCAAGCCCAGTGCCAGTAGTGGCACTTGTCAACTTCGTCAGCACTGAAACAAGACACATCTCAGTGCTAACTACCCTGGAGGCATTGGTAGCTGCAAGGAATTTACTATGCCTTTGGTATCAGTGTCTCTGTCAGTGCAGGAATCTGATTCCTTGGCAGCATTGCCCCATCCAGCACTAGCATTACAACCTACAGTAGTGCAGTTGCCTTCTTCTCAGGCAGTCAGCCCCTTGATACCATCCAAGGGAAGCCAGAAATGATGATGATGCTCGGCCCATCTCCAGGTTCTCGGCACTGAATCTTTGTCCTCAGGCTTTGGAGGTAGGATCTTTTATCTCACAACCCTGAAGCAGAACTAGCTGGTCCCCTAGCAGATCCTCTGTCTCTGCCTACTGTTGTGACCCCAAAATGGGACCTGCTGTGGGAATGTAGCCAGGTCACTGGAATCTGTCTCCATATCAGTGACCTTTTTTGAACCCATGAGGTTTTTCCCAGATTCCAGATCTTCCTGTCACTACTCAGTATCCCAATCTAGACGGGGAGTGGAGGGGTGGGGGAGGGAATCTGTACACCAAGCTGCCCTATCTCCAGTGTCCAGTATCGGGCCTGCTTCCAAGCATCAGGAAAAGGTCCTAGAAGCAGAGAAGTAGTCTTGGAAGAGACTCAGCCACTTTCAGTCTTGTCTTCCTCCTCATCCTCTCCAGACAGAGCAGTTCCTTCATCCCTTTTTGATGATTTTATGGTCTGTCAGGAGTTGTTAAAGAGCATGGCTGCAGAATTGGGCATTCAGTTGAAGGAGGTCAGGAAGTCCTCACATCACCTGATTGACATTTTGTCAATTACAGGTCCCTACAGAGTGGCTCTACCAATTAATGAGGCAATATTAGCGCCTGTGTAGGCTCTAAGGAAGATTCGATCTTCATTGCCTTCCATGTCGAAGAAGGCAGAGAGAAAATACTAAGTGCTTCCCTTGGCTTTGTGTACCTTTTACAGAGAGAGAGCAACAGGGGCATCTGGCTACCACTCCCAAATCAAAGGCTACAGAGATGGCATTTGTTCGGCAGAGACACTTGTTCAGCTGGGGGTTTGCAGCTTCTAATTGCTAACCCACAAGCTCTGTTGGGATGATAAGACTTTTAATTTACAGGGCTCCATGAAAAATTTCAAAGAACTCCTTCCTGGGAGTTGGGTTGAACATGGACAGCTAGAACCATGGCCTCTGTGGTTGTCATACTGAGATCCTTTGTTACAGTCTTTTGGTCTTCCCTATGAATTCCATAATACTATTGAGGACTTGCCATTTGACGATCCCTTCTTTGTTCTCAGACTAGATGGATAGCAAGCTCAATGGGCTTAAGGACTCAAGAGCCATCTTAAAGTTCTTAGGTTTGTACACAACTGCCCCAGACAGAAAGCACTATTGACCTCACAAATGGATTATTTTTCCGCTTCATCTCTTTGACAGGACCTATTAAAAAAAATGGAGGCGTCGTAGGTACAGGCCTCCCCTCCTGGTTCGGCTCTAGCTCCGGGCCCTTCAGCTGCAAGACCCCATTCCACTGTGGGATCTAAACTTGGTATTGTCCAGACTTATGGATCCCCCATTTGAGTATTTGGCTACTTGCTCTTTAGTGTTGTTTGAATTGTTCTCCAATCTTTATTTAAATAGACTCTGATCTCACCTCCCGTTTTCATGGCTTGTGAATCACCAAGTGGAATGTACATGTGCAATCACTCAAAAAAGAAAAAACTGGTTACTAACTTGTTCTGTAAGTGTTGTTCTTTGCACATGTCTATTCTACAACCCACCCTTCTGCCCCTCTACATTGAAGTTCTGGCAAGAATGAACTGAGGGAGATTAGGGATGGCTTTACACCTGCACGCAGTGGCACACAGCAGCAGAAGCAGCTCAACATGTATGACTGAGGCAAAAACTTTTTGGTGGCCGTGTGCTGAGCGCACAGATGGAATAGATATGTGCAACACATCTTGAAGAACATCATTTTCTGAGCAGATTACTAACAGTTTTTAAGCAGCTCTCAAACAGCACAAAGATCTCTCCCGGGTCACTTTTTTATTTTCCGTAGACTACCTGAACCTCCAACCAAGGGGCCAAGATATTCCACAGCTACTTCCTCTCAGATATGTGTGTCGTCTAAGCGTCAGTTTTCATGGCCTGGTTGAGAGTCTGAACCAGCTGCTTCACAGGGATTTTATACTGCACTATCCCATCCTTCTCCCCCCTGCTTTGGATACTATTTCTCCCAATTCCAACCTGCATGGGAGATCATAACATCTGACAAGTGGATTTTTGAGATTATATTGTCCAGTTTACTCCATCCATTTCACCTCCAATGCTCCCTCGCACACCCTATCCTCATCCCTTTTCAGGGACCTATCTCATGATCAGTTGCTGAGACAGGTGATCGCCTCTTTTCTAAGTTTAGGAGCTATAGAACCCATTCCAGTTCAGCTCAGGAGAAAAAGATTTTATTCCAAGTACATTTCGGTTCCCAAAAAGAATGCGGAATGGAAGCCGATATTAGATCTTAGATGTCTGAACAAATACGTGAAGCAGCAGAAATTCAGATTGATGACCCTGGCAGCTATAACTCCTTCCCTAGATTTCAGGAATTGCTTCGTGACTCTTGACCTTCAAGAAGCCTAATTTTATGTCACATCAGTCATCAAGGCAGGGTGCGTTCCCCTTCACTTTGTGCTGAAGCAGTAAAACTCTGGAATTTCTGCATAGCCAATCAGGTAGTCATTTCAGCCTCTTACATCCCTGGTAAACAGAACACCACAGCAGATGACCTCAGCAGGCACTTTGCCCAAATTTATGACTGGAAGCTGCATTCCTGAGTCATCAGCAGCATAGTCCTAACTTGAAGGTGTACCTCTTTGCAACTTTTGCAAAAAAAAAAATAAAAAAAAAAAAATTGTTAGAGGCCAGTTATATCCTCAGTCACTAGGAAATGCCTTCCTTATTTCATGGGCAAATGCCCTGCTTCATGTGTACCCACCAATACCATTGCTCTTGAAGGTTTTGAACAAAATCAAGTAGGACTCATCCCTGGTCATTTTTATTGCACTGACTGGGCTGCGACTAGTTTGGTATTCTTACTTGATTTGACCCTCCTCTTGTCCACCACTGAGACTTCCAGTCAGTCTCCACCTGTTGTTTCAGGATGCTGGTTGATTACTTTATCCTGGATTGAAAGTTCTGCAGCTTCAGGTGTGGCTTCTTGATGGTTCTCCAGGGTAGAGGCTTCTTTTTCAACAAAGGTGCAACAGGTGTTGGAAACAGTAGAAAGCCATTGATGAGAAGTATTTACCTTCAGAAATAGAAGAGATTTCACCACTGGCATTCACGTTATAAAGTTTCTTCTGTTCACCCTCTGCTTCCCACCACTGGAGTACCTGTTGGAATTAATGAGGCCAGGTCTCACTTTCAGTTCTCTCAAGGTACTCTTGGTGCTATTACTGCCTGACATTTGTTGGTAGAAAACTTTTGGTTTTTGCTTACGCCACAACTGTATGGTTTCTGAAAGGACTTAGGGGAACCTCTTTCCACAGGTTAAAACAACGAGAGTTCTGTAGCACTTTAAAGACTAACAAATTAAATTTCAGCAGGCATAAGCTTTTGTGGGCTTCAGCTCACTTCCTCAGATGCAGTTGGTAGAAATAATACAGCAAATATTGGCAACATATATAGGAGGCAACATATACATATCCAAAGGTTCCCATCGGTGCAGTGCAGTGAAGATGGCGTGCAGAACAGAAGCACAGAAGTTGACGGGAGTTACGCAGGTTTTTTGCGTAGTTTGTGTAACTCCAGTTGACTGCTGCCGAATCTCCAAGGTAAGTGTAGACAAGCCCTGAGAGTCCAACACCCCTTAAGTCTGTGGCTAATCTTATCCTCTGGATAAATCTTTTACATGACTGACCGTTATTATTTGTCTTAGAGAGCCCATCATATGTTTCTGTATGGATAAGAGATATTTGAATAGCAAAGAGCTATCTTTATAACAATCTGTTTATAGCAATCTTTATACCTATCTGTCTAAATTAGGGTTTCCAGTAGCACGGTATTCTCTCCACAGATATGATTCCCTATTCTCCCTCATATGGATAAATACATAAAATTGGTAAAGCGGATCTTGAAAGAGCTGTAGTAGCTCTACATAAAGATTCAATGTCATCAGCAAGGAGAGGTAAGTTTACCTCTCAAATTAATAGTGAAAGTATCCAGAAATTATTTAATTTACATTATCTAACCCAATGCTAGCAACACATCTCTATCATTCTTACAGTACCCCCTAAATTGTGCTGATGTGCACTACATTTGGAAAGTACAATAGGAGTTTGTCATTTATTGACCTCAGCCACTGAAAATTTTGATGAACATCTTCTCACTGGTTGGCACTAAGGATAGTTATATTTATTTTGATTGAGTTTCATGTAACTGACTCAACAACTAAAGGGCAAAAAAATAGGTGCTTGAAAATACATCACAAAGTACAGTTTAAGTGTATGTTACTCAATGCAATACAGTTTTGAACGATTACAAAGTCCTCTAAATAGACCAAATTATTAGCTTTATTCTTACATGAGAAGGAAAATCTTGTTTTCTTAAACTATTGAGAAATGTTCTAGCTCACCTGTCATGCCGTCAGTGAATCTAACTTCATTATAAAAATGGATATTGTTAGCATATGACATTTCTAATAAGCACAATGCAAGGATGACAGGTGCATATAAACTAACACACACTAAAATTTTTAGCTAAGAAAAGAGACTTTTACAAAGACTAAGAAGGGGTTTATGTACCTGATAGGAGATTGCAAGAGAGGCAGTCTAAACAATAAACAGAACCCAAATAGCAAAAGTCATTATTTTTGCCCAACAAAGCACAAGGAAATATAGAGAACTGTTAACAAGAATAATTAATGATGTATAAAGGTAGAGAACTCGAGCAAAATTCGTAATTACTAGACAGAGAAATGCAAAACAAATGCTGAAGCATCTCTCATGGCAAAATTTTATACAGTCTGGAAAGTAAACACTGATGTTTTTAAGGAATTCTTTAAACCTTGTGAACCCTCAGTATAAAGATTATGATTTTTTATTTCAGATAAAATCTACAGTTTCCTATGGACTGTGTTAACAGGGCAGAAATAAACATCCAGTGAAGCTGAACTTAAGGCACAATCCACTATTTGCTGACACAGCTTACAGAGATGAAAAGAAAGCTTTGACTAGCATTTCTTAATGAGTAATTAATACATAGTGCAAAGTATTCAATATATACCATTCTATGTTTTAATGTTTGCTGGAAATATATTTACAAGTATAATTAATGATATTAAAAAAAACGTTAGTAGAACTTTTGATACACTAAGCTTTGCGTAGAATAATAAATCCTCTCAGTAATTATAATCAATAATGTATATGATGTTTCTGTACAGTTAGTTTTGCTTTAATAGTAAGGCACATTAATGAGTCTGTACAAATGCTCTTTCTAAAGTAGATAGCATTATCCACATTTTGTGTAACTGGAATGATGAAGGTAGTCATGCTAGTCATTAATTCCTTCTCCTAAGGAATTAATATTCTGAATTAATAAATACTGATTGCTAACCCTAAAAGCTATAGATTAATAGTGCGAATATGATGCATAGCTTCTGAGCATGTTGTCTGGCTTGGCGCTCTGCACTAAACTAAGGATATATAGAAACATGGAAGGGAGTGCAGGAGCAGAGCTGATCAGAACAGATTTTCTGTCCTGTGAAAAATTTTAAGATTTTGAAAAACATTTAATGCCAAATCAGGTTAAAAAGCGAAAATTATGAATTTTTCACAAAATTAAATTTTGAAAACAAACTGTTTTGGGTCAGTTGAAACTGTCTGCATTCAGCCCTTTATTTACTTATTTAGTGTGTGTGAGTGAGTGAGTGAAGATAATTTGAAAATGAAATTGAAGCAACAATGAAATGAAATTCAACAAATGAAACCAACAATCAAAGCCTATAGTTCCAAAATGGGGCATGTTGACATTTTCTAAATATTCTTTTCCAATTTAAAAAAAACCCAAAATTGTGTCAATGCATTTATTTTGGCAAAAAAACTTCAGTTTTGTCGAAACAGCATTTTCTGATGTAAAACTGTTGGAATTTTTTTTAACCCTGTCTATTGATGAGCTGAAGAGCCCTACTTCTAGGGGAAAGTCCCGTCTGCTTCTCTGTCTAGAACCTACTGTTAACAGACCCATTGAAATAGTTCCAGGTGTCCAAGAAATGTCCTTCTAGCTATAAAAATGAAAGGATTATAAAGGAAGTCAGTTTTAAGGGATTTAAGTTAAACTAGGTATGAATTTTCAGTATTAATATGTATGTTTGGAGAAATTGTATGTGTTTTTATTTTTGCATGGTAAATATTTGAATCAGTAAGGTGTAATAGTTCCTGATCTGCTCAGAACATGAAATCCCCACATTTCTTAGTGTGTCTGTCTGTCAGGGTTTTCAGCTATAACAATCTTTTTTATTTAATGTTGAAACATTTTAGCTCTTAACCAGTAGTTTTTCTTTATTAGTAATTAAACTCTCCCCATTGGTGACAAAAGGAGCAAATACTGCTTTTGCAATCCATAAGCTCCTTCTGTTGCAGGTGTTAGGCAAGCACGTTAGATAGGAAAACGTCTGTCTCTAGCATCTGCTGCAGCAAGCCCCACTAGCTGCTTAATGAAAACGTTAAATGTTTGAATTAAGCAGCTGTTGCTCAGAGAATGAGGAGGAGAAAACTATTGAAGAGATCTCTAAATCTGTCTAGTTTCCATTAACTTTTCTTGAGAACACTGTGTAGTAATTAAAAATATAAGAATAGACAAAAAGAAACCTAATGCCATTTGAATGTAGATATAAGTTGCTTGTGCAAAATAGACATGCAGTTGCACACTTCTTTTGTTCATGCAGTTTTAAAAATCAGGCTCCCAGTGTCATTGTTCACACTTATGCTTGTCTTGAGAACTAAGAGAAAAATGATCTAGGAGATTGGAGCTCAGAATGTTTGAGGTTTTGCTGAAGGCTTTTAGAGATAAGCAGAGTTTACTTAGAAAAGCTTCTTGGTTCCCTCATCCATTTGCAGAACAGAATTGAGAGGATATGTAGAAGACAAGTTTATTAATAGGCTTCTACTTCATACTGTATCAAAAATATGCACAACTCTAATTTTTCTTTTCTTCTCCTTTAGGATTTTTGTTTTTGTATCTTGTTTCCTTCACCTGTGTTTATACAAAAGCGGTGGTGCACGCAAATTCTTGTGACATCATTATTGTTAATTAAAAACACAGTATTGCCCTGGTTTCTTCGCTTTCAGGAAGAATCTGTCAGAACTAAATTGAAGTATAGGAATAGGGTATCCTACAGCTTATTCAGTTTTAGAATTTCACATCACAGACAGATTTTTTTTAGGGTGTGTTCTCAGTGACAGACCTGACTGCAGCTAACTCTTGATAGAAGCTCTGAGGCAAACCTGATTGTCTATCAGCATAGTGAGCCTCATCAGTGCCTGCTGCAGCTGTTTGTGGTGTTAGCATTTATGAAATGAGGACACAACTGACAGAACTGATGAGAGGAAGCAGCCAAACGGCAATTTAGCTGATGTGTCTGACTGCAGTGTGAAATGTGTGACATGCTTGGTTGGCGATAGCAGCATATACAGATCACTCAAAACTGGATTGTTGGGAAGCAAGCATGTGAATCTAAATCAATGGATTTTTTTTCCCCCACTGAAATTCAGATTGACAGATTTTAAGAGTCTAACTTGACATTCTATTATTTAGAATTTTATTTCTGAATTTTAGTCCTTCATAAAATGTTATTGTGTCTTGTAATCTGGTGCCCTGCATTTCGTTTAACATAGGTTTTTTGTTCTGATATGGCCCGCAGGCATTCATAGTGAGGTGACCTACTAATGCATTTACTAAGGAAATACATAGAAATATTCTAATATCACTGGCACAGATCTATACTGCGAGTGCATGGTCAGAAGGCAGTTTGTTTAGCTTTTTATGTTCATTAACAAGTCTCTTGGTTTTTTTTTTAATGTTACAGTAAAAATAGTGTTTCAGAAGGTCCACAGTAAAAAATGAAAATCTAGTCCCCAAGTTTTCTCTAGGTAGCAAAAGATGTGTTTAAGAGAGAACACATTTTCTTGTGGATAATCTTGATAATGCTGAACATTTTTTCATAGGATGATGATGAGACTGTACCTTCTGCTCCTGATGCTCCGAGTCATCTCTTACATGAGCGTGGAACAGGTTTTTGTTTTGATTCCAGGTAAATTTGTCATATCTTTCAATGCTGTCATGCACTGTCATCAACACTCAGAAAAAATGTTAGACTGTTCAGAACTTCCTAGTAGTGTTCATTGTTACTATTAATTACCAGGGAATTTGCTGTTAGATTTGCAATTCGGAGGACTGTTGGCCCCATTTCACAGAATGACAATATTTTTGAAACATGAATTTAAAAAAAAATTTTTTTTGCCAACCTAATTGTGAGCCTAAATTAAGAACTTTTGTAAAGTGCTTTGTTTGCTAAGAGCAGAGTAGGCATTTATGAGCAGAGAGAATGGTTTCCCAAGAAATTGCTTGGGTATTAAGACATTCAGTAGATTTGTATTCAGAGGTGGCCGGAATTATGTAACTTTTTGATGCTATGTTATTTTTGAATTTCAATTCAAAACTATTTTAACTAGATTAGCTGAAATGTTCAATGTCAGATCTAATTAACTGTAAAACAGATACTTGGATACTTTGAGAGCTCAGCCTGCCCCCATTTAAATCAATGGCAAAACTCCCAATTGACTTCAGTGGCAGCAGGATCAGACCTTTATTTCTCAGCTTCACTCATTGTCTCAGTGGTTCATTTTCTTTTTTCTGTCTCCCAAGTTTTGATGTGCACAAGAAGTGTCCCCTTTGTGAAGTGATGTTTCCTCCTAACTATGACCAGAGCAAGTTTGAAGAACATGTCGAAAGTCATTGGAAGGTGTGTCCCATGTGCAGTGAGCAGTTCCCCCCTGACTATGATCAACAAGGCTTTGAAAGGCATGTTCAGACACACTTTGATCACAATGTTTTAAATTTTGACTAGATAAGTCATTTTTGTTCGGGTTTTTTTGCAGTCAGGCTTAAAAATAAATCTTCAAAAGGCAGTCAGCTATAGAAATAAAATGCAGCTTTCATATAACTTAATGCAGTTATCTAAATGCTACTTTCAATATACAGTACTCTACAGTGTAATTGGAATTAAAGTAAATCTTTGGCCTATCAGCCATTATCAAGGTAGCCTCTCTTAATCTAATATTCTGTAAGGAAAAAAGAGAACCTTGTGTATTTGTCTGTGTTTATTCTCCTGTTTAGTGAAACTTGTAAGGACACAGGGAGAACTTGGATGCAATTAGCCTCAGAAACAAAGTCCAATTTCTTGGTGCTGTTCAGTTATACAGAATGACTGAAGGGTTCTCTTGACCATGATAATTGGAGCATGATTAAATATTAAAATTTACAATATGTAATAAAAGGATGTTCCTTATAGTAATCTTGTGAAGTATTTTTTTGGATAACTGTTGATTCAGAACATTACATAACTTAACTTATCCTATGAAAATATAGTTTTCTAATCTACTTCAGAAATGTAGTTGCATGTATAGTGAGATTACATGCTTGCAACAAAAAATAATTTATGGCAAATACTTTACTTTTACTTATAAAATGTTTGGCTTGGGGATAACTTTAAATAAAGTACATTGTGCTTTAAGGCAGTATTTTTATGAATTGAAAGAAACAGCTATGCTTAGGATGACTAGAAAATAATTGTTTAAAAATCACTACCATTCAATTGCTTTTGTATTTAATAGAAAATATTGTTTAAAGAAACCCATTGTATCCCTACAAATGTTTTCATACTGAATCAAATAGTGAGTTGTATTCTTTTTTGGACTAGAGGTTTTAAAGTCTTCTGCATCTTAATTTTGCACATTCTTTCCAATATGTACCTCCCACTATGTATATCTAAAAACATTTTATATTTAAAGAATTACTTTAAAATATGTATTAAGTAAGCCAAGAAAGTAATTTGTTCCTTTGGACAAAATAATTTGCTTTTCATCTGTTGTACAGTAGTTACATTAAAGGCAAAATTGTTCATGGAGTCTATGGTGTTCCCCCCTATGTTTCTTTAACCAGTTAAATAAGTAAATTATGTATTTTACTTTGTAAAAGTTTTGTTTAGCTGGAGTAAGAGACTACTTACCTTCATGCACACTTATTTGCTTATTTCCTCTCTTCTGGAAGAGAAGACCTAAATGATTGTGTTGTCTGCAGTTTCCTTTTTCTTTTATATGGCCAATGTTTAATGAGAGATTGGATTTTCCCAACTAAAGCTGGTCATCATGAACAAATTACATCTGAGTATGCAAGCCAGTACAATTGTCAGTTCTCCATGTTCCTTTTAAGTCTAGAAATTCTGTTGCCATAAAGTTCATATTCAAATTGAGGAAAACTGGCACTTTTGAGGGTTCTTAGAAAATGTTGTACTAAAATCAGTGCTCAGTATTTATTATGACTCTTATTTACTAGTATATAAAATATATGAACAGCACATTTTAAAGATAAAATTATAAGTAAAGGCATAACAAAAGTCTTGTTGTGGCAGTATGTGCCACCAAAGTCTGAAAAACCACCTTAGAACCCAAGTTCTTTGAGTGCTTGCTCATGTTGATTCCATGTAGGTGTGTGCGCGCCGCATGTATAGTTCGCTGGAAATTCTTTCACTAGTGGTATACGTAGGGTTGGCTCCAGTGCCCCCTGGAGTCACGCCTTCATGGCGCCCTATATAGGGCTGTGCCAACCCTCTGCCCCTTCAGTTCTTTCTTATTGCCCATGACAGTCGCTGGAACATCGCTTCTCTTGCTTGGTAAGCTCTTCCCCTTCATTTGGATTAAGTTCCTGTAAATAGTTATTACTTAGCAGTTAGTGTAGTTTAGGTTAATAATAGTTTACTCCAACTTTTTATCAGGTTAGTTCCCCTCCCCCGCCCCAGGAAGGGGGCATGCCTGGCTTCAAGTCTTGCAGGTCCTGCAAGAAGTCTATGCTCATGGACAACCCACACTCCTCTTGCCTTAAGTGCCTAGGAGAGTGACACCAACGGGATTGTTATAAAATCTGCAGAGGCTTCCGTCCCACCCAAAA
Source organism: Emydura macquarii macquarii (assembly GCF_026122565.2). Lineage (NCBI taxonomy): Eukaryota > Metazoa > Chordata > Testudines > Chelidae > Emydura > Emydura macquarii. Next base: position 16,580,716 of record NW_027132559.1, on the reverse strand, counting down.
AGAAAGAAGCGAGAGGCTAAAATTCCTACTGATGGAATCTGTCCTCCGACCCATGGAGCACAGCCCAATGGAGCAGAGACCATGCACCTTGGCATTCGTGCGGCGTGCACTGGTGTTGGTGAGGGGGGTGGCATCAAGAAAGGACTCCACACCTAGAAAACCCTGGCATCGACGGACATGGCACATGCAAAACAGCGGCACTGCTCTGGTGCCACATCGGAGACTGAAGAAGACGGGCAGGGGGCACTCCCCGATGCCTAAGTCATCGGCACAGGAGGCCCGCACTGGGCCACTAGAGATCCAAACCCTCAAGCAGAGCACCGTTGACTCCGTCCCTGAGGAGGAGTTCATCGACTCTGGGCCCTTTGGACTGACTCCCCACAGAGGGAGAGGCATGAGGAGGATGTGCAGCTCCCCTCTATGCCAGAAATACTTGAGTTGGTGAGGAAGCTTATTGAGGGCCCAGCTCCGTCACCACCCCTGCCTTGGCAAGATTGGGAACATGAACTGGCGACTAAAAGAGCCACGGTGCCATCCAAGGGCAAGCCTGCCATGATGTCAAGGTCACGCTCTCCGGCACCGCACCTCTGTGGTCTCCAAGGAACGAGCGGTTCTCTCTGACTCAGACTCATGTGCTTCAAAGAAGACCGGCACCGCAGTGGGCACCAGAGGGCAGTGCACCCCCTCATGATGCCACAGCCCCTTTAATGGCAGATGTTGGTGCAGTGGCCATTTTGGACCCCGTGGGTACAGGAGTTCCACTTGGGGAGATCGCAGTCACTCATCTCTGACCTCAGACCCCGTCCATCCCACGCTGCCAGAAGTTTTCCTGACGGCACCAGAGGGGGCTCTGACTCTGGTACCAGGCCCGATGCAGCCTTGACCCCAGGACTGAGGGTCAGGAAACATCATCGGTGCCAGTCAGAGCATCATCAAAATACATGGTGGTGTTTGCAGCATTTCTGAGAAAGAAGAGAGTACAAGTGTATCCTTACCTTGCTGACTGGTTGGTCAAGGGTTACACTAGGGCACAGGTGGAGGCAGATGTGAGTCTGATAAGGTCTACTTTTGACAAGTTGGTGCCTTATGATCAACATACAAAAATCAACGCTCATGCCCCCTCCCCGAAGTTAGAATTAATCGGAGCAGTGCTGGACTCTGGTCAGGCCAGGGCATTCCTTCCAAGGGCTTGTTTTCTAACCCTGTGGGGCATCATAGAGGCCTTGAAATGTTATCCCCATAGTATGGCTCGGAATTGCCTAAAGCTACTGAAGCATATGGCGGCATATGCCTATGTTGTACAACATGCAAGGTTGCATCTCAGGCCTCTCGGTTTACCACCCAGCTCAGGACAACGTAGTCTCACTCCCTTCAGTGCTGCAGACCATAGACTGGTGCAACCCTCCAAATCAACATGAGGGAGCTGGAAGCAGTACATCTGGTCAGCCAATCTTTTTCCAATGTCACCTAAAGGGCAAGGTAGTTTCGGTCCTAACAGACCCTACGACAGCGATGTTTTATATAAGCAGGCATGGTGGAGCTCAGTTCTTTCCTTTGTGCCAGGAAGCCCTCAGACTTTGGGACTTCTGCATTGCTTGATTGTTACACCTGGAAATATCCTACCTGCCTGGAGCTCAGAATGCACTGGCCGACAGTCTCAGCAGGTCTTTCTTCAGTCACGAGCGGTCAATTTGCCAAGATGTGTTTGAAAAGCAACTTCCAACAGTGGGATGTTTCCCGCATGGACTTGCTTGCCATGTGACTCAACAGAATGTGCCTACAGTTCTGCTCCTTCCAGAATCACAGCCTGGAATCCATCGCGGACACCTTTCTAATCCTGTGGACAGGCCAGCTTTTTTATGCCTTTCCACCTACCCTGCTCATCCACCGGGTCCTGTTGAAGATCAAACAGGAAAAGATGGCCCTGATTCAGATAGCTTCTGCCTGACCTTGTCAGCATTGGTACACCCTGCTCCTCAACCTCTCAGTAGAGACCCCTTATCACTCTCTCTCTACTTCTGGATCTGATCATTCAGGAGCACGGCAACTTCTGACATTCCAATCTGGGGTCACTTCACCTCAGTGTGGAAGGTCCATGGTTTAACACCCTGAAGCCAGCATGCTCAGAATCTGTTGGATAGGTTCTCCTTGGCAGCAGAAAACCCTCCACAAAGGCCACTTACCTAGCTAAGTGGAAGAGGTTTTCGATTTGGGCTACCCAAAAGAATGTCCACTCCACACTAGCCTCAACCCTGGTAATTCTGGACTATTTGTTATATCTGAAGCAGCAGGGTTTATCTAGAGCGTCAATTAGGGTCCACCTGGCATCTATTTCTGTGTTCCATCCCTGGGAAGCAAGCCGTTAGGTCTTTGCTAACCTCTTGTGGGGCGTTTTCTGAAAGAGTTGGACAAATTGTACCCTTCTTTGTGCCATCCAGTATGCCATGAGACCTCAAAATCATTCTGTCGAGGCTGACAGGACTGCCATTTGAACCACTGGCAACGGGCTTGCTTTTCTACCTGTCATAGAAGGTGGCCTTCCTAATGGCCTAGTATCTGAGCTCAAGCTGCTCACGTCTGAACCCCCATATACAATTTTCTTTAAGGACAAGGTACAGCTTCATTCTCTCTCAGCTTTTCTTCCAGAGGTGGTTTCCCAGTTCCATGCAAACCAGGATATCTTCTTTCCGGTCTTCTACCCAAAGCCACATGCTAATCGTTGGGAATGTAGACTGCATTCGCTGGACGTCAGACGTGCTTTGGCCTTCCATATTGAGAGAAAACACTGCTCTTTGTAGTAGTGGCAGATCAAATGAAAGGGGCTACTTGCCTCTTCTCAAAGGATCACCTCCTGCATCAGGGCTTATGACTTGATGAATGTGCCAGCCCCAAAGTTAATGGCCCATTCCACCAGGTGCAAGCATCCTCAACAGCTTTCCTGGCCCAAATACTGATCTAGGACAGCTGTAGAGTGTGGTCATCTGTCCACACCTTCACTACTCACTACGCTATTACCTAGCATGCGAAAGATGATGCCACTTTTGGCAGAGTAGTACTTCATTCTGTGGGCCTTTGCACTCCAGCCCTACCTCCTACAGTCTGGTTTGGGAGTCACCTAGTTGGAATTGACATGAGAAAGCACTCAAAGAAGAAACTTCTGCAATAGATGTTCTTTGAGATATGTGCTCATGTCCATTCCAAGACCCATCCGCCTACCCCACTATCAGAGCCAACCTTCAAGAAGGAACTGAAGGAGTGGAGGGTTGGCACAGCCCTATATAGGATGCTATGAAGGCATGACTCCAGGGTGCACTAGAGCTGACCCTACGGGTTCCACTAGGGGAAAAGCCTTCAGGCAAACTGCACACGGCATGGACACACCTACTTGGAATGGATATGAGCAACACATTTAAAAGAACAGTTACAGAAGGTTAGGAACCGGTTTTTCGTCTTAAAGCAGATTCAGGACTAGTAAGACTTTTGATCTTGCTGAAATTAAGGCTTCTTCTCTGAGTAGTGTCCCTAGGGGTGCTCTGCTTCAGGTGCACATGTGCCTCTTGAGTTCTTGATAGATTTTTCAGTTAGAAGTCTCTGTTTGGCCTGCGCATGGACTTTATGCCTCTTCATGCCAGATACTGAGGCAATAGAAGGGTGTGAGGATGAACAGTTCTCAGTTCCTTCTCAACTGCCTCAGCCTGAGACAGAGCTCTAGTGTACACCTTGGGCGTGTCACAGCTTTTCTAATATTTCTGTAGTGGTTAAGATTGTTTTTATAGTTAGTTTTTAGTATGGTTATAGTTAGATAAGTAGCGAAATGATTGTTTTACTCCTCTTCCCCCGGGGTAAATATTTTTTTCCTAGCAGGGCCTGGTTCACCAGGTTTCAAACATTTCCTCTCCTGCTGAGAGGCTATAACTGTGAGCAATGGTCACTCAAAGTGTTTGCATTGCTTGGCAGAGTCTCATGTCTTCCAGAAGTGCAGCTTCTGTCTGGCTCTCAAGTCCAGGGCCAGGAAAAACAGGGAGATTAAACTGATTGCTAATGATAGAACACTCCCTTTAACTAGCTTCTGAGTCAGGTCAGGAGATGATGCTCCTTCCCCCAGTACATCTATCTCCAGACAGATCCCTGTCTCTTCTGCTTCAGCATAGGCTTCCCCTAAGAAAGGGAAGACTTCCAAATAGAGGAGCATGGACTCTTACCTTAGGAAGCCAGCTCCAAAGAAGTCTAGGTCTCCGCTGAGATCTACGGTCTCTGAAGTGTCAACCTCTCAACTCGGTACCATTGAGTCGAAGTATTCCGCCTCTGGTAATCACAGAAGCATAAAGTCACATAGCACGAAAGAGGGTTCCAATATGGCCTCAGTTCCTTCTACCAACAAGGAGGTAAAGCAGACATTTGGGACTGGCATGGTTGAGTTCAGCCCAACAGGCAGCACCAAGCAAGCAACAACACCAGATGTGATTGGAGCTCGGGGTGTCAGGAGCACTTGCCTCATTTTCTACCTCAATCAGGGGCAAATCAGTCAGGATCATGATGAACAACATATTCTGCGTGTTCTGTATCAACAAGCAGGGAGTCTCAAGATCACCTCTCTGTGTTCCAAAGCTATGAAAATATGAAATTGGTGCATAGCTCATCAGATTTCAGCAGTGTTACCTACTAGGTATTCAGACCACCACAGCCAATTTCCTCAGTAGATACTTTTCACAGGGATACTTTTCACAAATGGGAGCTAAACACCCAAGTTCTCCATATCATATTCCTAAAATGGGTGCTGCCAGAGGTGGATCTCTTCACCACCCCTAAGAACAGGAAGTGTTCTCTTTTTTGCTCATGAGGGGATCTGGGTAATCACTCCTTGGGAGATGCCTTTGTTCTGTCTTGGAAGAAGGGTCTGTTCTGTGTGTTTCCTTCAACACAGCTGATACTAAGTGTGATGAACAAGACCAGACAGGACAGAGCTAGAGATACCCTTATAGTGAGGACCTGGCTGAGCCAAGATTGGCACCCTTACCTGCTTCACCTGTATGTTCAACTATCATTCAAGCTCCTCACAATTCCTTATCCTTGTCAGAGGAAGTGGGTTGTGTCTCTGCCTCAGGGTGTGGCTCCTTGGTTGGTTCATGGGGTTAGAATCCTCCTGCTTTACAGAAGTACAACAGGTGTTACTGAGTAGTAGAAAGATCAACTAGCACTACTTGCAGAAACGGAAGAGATTCTTCCATTGGTATTGTCATCAATGCCTCCTGCCTCACTTTGTCATCCTGGATTTTCTGTTGGATCTAAAGAAAGTGGGGTTATCAGTTCCATTAAGGTCCATTTGGCCACAATATCAGCCTTTCATGCTCTGGTAGGATTCTCATCCGGTGTCATCTAGGTTTATTAAGGGTTTGGGGCATCTCTATCCATAGATTAGAAACCCTTCCTTGACCTGGGATTGCAACCTGGTACTCAGTTACCTTATGATACCTCTGTTGGAACCAATGGCAGCCTGTTCTCTATTGCATTTATCTATGAAGATGGACTTTTTAGTAGCCATCACATCGACCGATAGGGGTGGGTAGATTGGAGCCATGATGGCCAATTCCCCCGGTGTTCCTTAAGGACAGGTCTCTATGTTCACACCAAAATTCTTACTTAAGGTACTATCAGCAATCTACCTTAATCACTCCATTCATCTACCCGTGTTTTTCCCAAAGCTACAGAATTCTCTACAGAATCCTGTTTACGTACCCTGGATGGTAGAAGGGCATTAGCCTTCTATTTAGCTAGGACCAAGCAATTTAGGAAATCAGCTAGGTTCTTCATTTCTTTTGCAGATAGAGCCACAGGGTCTTCAGTCTCTACTCAGAGACTATTGAGAGTGATCAGTAGTGATGTGTTATCACTTGTTATAATACTGCAGGTGATCATTTCCACCCCCACATCCGGTGATAGCACATTCACCCAGATCACAGGCAACATCTACAGCATTACTGAAGAATGTACCAGTATCTGAAATATGTAGGGCTTCTATATGGACATCAGTAAGTATGTTTTCAAAACATTACACCCTTATCTGTGCTGTCAGATCTGATGTGGCAGTTGGTTCTGCAGTACTATCTTCAGTTCTGGACTCTTATTCCAAAGCTCCCTCCTCCAGATAGGGATACTGCTTGGAAGTCACCTGAAGTCGAGCACCCATAGGGATGCTACTTAAAGAAGAGGAGGAGGTTACTTGTGCTGTAACAGTGATTCTTTGAGTGTGTCCCCCCCATGGGTGCTCTGCTACCCGCTCCCCTCCATCTCTGGTTTGGGCTGTTCTTTAGGGGACATTTGGTGGAGAAAGAACTGAGGGTGGTTCATCCATGCACCCCTATATAGCCTCAAAGAGGCATAGGGTGCATGCGTGGCCAGACGGATACTGCTTAATGAAAATCTCTGATCAAGGGCTCAAGAGGTGCATGCACAGCTAAAGTGGAGCACCCACAGGGGGACACATTGTGCAGTAATCATAGTGCTACAAGAAGTGAACAACCTTTATTCTCCAACTGATACGTACAACAGGGAGATTTCCATAGTAATTCCCTTGGGGTTTGTTGTGGAACTGTATTTACATTTTAAAAAAACCTACCTACTTCTCTGACTGGGTTATAAAAAGGGCCAAAGACAGGTATCAAACCCCACAGCATGTTCCTATTTAACCTCCCACATCCTCACAGTTATCCACTCAGAATCATGCCTCCGTCTCTGAAGACCACTAAAGCTGGGATACTTTGGACCAACGGAGGATATGACTACACATGCTTTACCTGACCAGTCTTGGATCTCTGAATCAAGATGTCATTTTCAACAGCCTCAGAGGCATTTTTTTCTTTAAAAACGTTGGAGAGTGTTTTGTGTGGGAAACAGGAAAGAAACTGCTGGCTATAACTAAAAACCGACATCTTGAAAATCATTTTTTAAGGAGAATCTGTAGCATTCCACAGAATTTGATAACAATAGGTTGCTGAGTGTTTTTATTTGGTTTTAATTATTACATTGAGAAATTGCCAAAAAAGGAACTGAATAATGCATACAAATACTATGTCTATGCAGACCAAACTAATCATCCTTAAAGATAATAAGTAATAATGAAGCATTCATATTTGTTTTGGGTCAGAGGCAGTTTATTTTAAATGTGATTTGATTTACATTTATAAGCAGCTTTCTTGACAGGAATTTTGATTCATTAAGTTGCCTTCAGTTCTAAAACAAACCTCTGTCACTTTCAAACTTAATGTACTTTGTCCCCAACAAAACATATGAAAATATAATTTAAAGCACACTTTTCACAGACACAGTACAATACATTCACTATACACAGTATAACAAAATAGTCCCATCTTTACCTGTTTAATAATACTGTCACAATGAATAGGTAAATAGAAACTGGAATTTCATTTTTATATTTGAAGAGAATTTACATGCAATGACTTTTTATGACTGTTTAGCTGTTCACCTAACTTAACTAGCCTACAGTTTCTTGCACTCAAGCAGAGAGCCAATTGATATTTGCTATCCAAACCTGCTGCCAAAACTGCAGAAGGTAGGAAATAACTAAATGAGATCTTTTCTACACTAACAAATTGATTCTCATGTCTGGATCATTTAAATTGAATGGACAACACTCTTATACAACCACTGTCTCCTCTTCAGGATTTGAGGCAATGATGATTTGTTCAAATGGGGTTTTTGCAAATACTTCTTTAAAACCTCATGAGGGAGTCAACAGTTGGTTAACAGAAAATTGTCATCCTTTGTTTATTTGAAATGTTTTTAAAAAAGGGAGAGAGGCCTGTTTCCCATTTGTCTGAACTTTCATGCAAAATTCAGGGAGAGAGGAAAGTTACTTACTACATTTCAAAATAATTTGTTATCATGGGAAATAGGTCTGAATTTTTATAGTTTGTTTTGTTGGGGTTTTTTGGCTCTAAACTTCAAAGAATAGCACTTGTGAGAGAAGAGTGCTCAAGGTATGATGGTACTGTAAGCAATACATGTTCAGGTATGGTCCCGACAAGTTATTTTATGATGGCTCTTGTTTTAAGTCAGTCTTTGACCACCACTTGCAAGAAGCTCATCGTGAGTAAGGCTTATGTCACAAAGTGATTTGTAAAGCTAAACAGACATTTCCAATTGGAATGCAGTGATCTACAATAAGAGGCAAAAAATATACAAAGAAAATCTCAAAATATAATGAACATGACGAAGGGTCACTAGAAATTTCCGTAACACAAACAACATACCTCCTCAAACTATGCTTAGAATTTTTAATTTTTATTTGCAACCACAGGCATAAGCTAGTAAAGTAGTTGCAAGAATTGGCAACGCATAAAACATTAAATCTGTTGGCAACAGAGAACTACAAAGTGCTTTAAAACTTCATCTGAGATGAAGATAGAATTGTTTCTCTCTCACACACAAATTTGCACTTAAGTATTTCCAAGTGTTTTTCTAACAGTAGATTTCAGGAGAAAATATGTAGTTGGAGTGGGATCTTGGTCCTCAAAAGTTTGATGGGCATGAACTTAATACAACATCTTGTACAAAAACAAAGTAGTAATCCTAACACTAAAGTGATTGTTTACTAATTCAAATGGCAAGGTTGTCAGCATTTCAAAAGGGAAAAAAGAATTTGCAAGATAATATAAAATACAGCAAGCACACCTTTTAAAGTATGTTATTTAAGTATGAAAATATTTTTAGCATATTATTGTTAAACATTCTTTCTTATTTATATTTCCAATACCTAAAGACTTGCTACACCACTGATAACTCCATTACATAAGGCATGTTAACCAGTTTGACCATGGTGGTATTGTTTTGGTTTTACACACACATGAATTGATGTGTTGAAAATCTTCAACCACATTACAATCTTGAAATGATGTCAGTGCTAAGCTTTCCTCCCCACCCCCTTATTTAACATTGCAGTAAAACTAAATATGCAACACCCCCTAATTTTTGTTTTGGGGAAAGTGTTCTGAAGAACCTATAGCTTTTTTAGCACCTTATATCAAAGTAATGAAAATGGGTATGATGATTACAAGTGCAAATGTACAAAATCATTAACTCTACAAAGATACATCATTCCAAAATTACAGAAAAATTTAAAGCATGCATTTAATTTTTTTAAAGGGTTGCTGAATGCTTCCCCTGAAAAAGGTGGCTGTTTTCAAAATCAGCAACTGCTGGTGAGGATTTCTTGGCACATTTGTGACCAGCATATTATTGCTGCATCTTCCTGATAATCTCAGCAGACACTGGGGGATGGAAATTGATTGTGTGGTGCCGCAAGCCCTGAGCTGTCTTGTAACTCTTTCCACAACGACATTTGAATGGTTTGCGTACACGGATCTGTGTTCTGTGGCCATTCTTGGCATGGTACTTTATACCGTTCACATTCTGTAGGTGAAAGAGTGAAATAGTGGTTGTCATAAGTGGTCTAACATAATTGTTCGACTTCCTGATATAAAAACCGGAATTGACTATTAAACTTTAGGGGACAAAATTGCATCATGATTAGGAACTGTCTGTAGGTGTTTGCTACAGTACAAGTACACCCTCCCTTCTTATGCATTCAAGACATGACTAATGGCTTGGGCCTCAGGAAGGCATAGTCTGTGCAAATTAGGGCATACAATTTTAATGGGTCAAACTTACCGTAGTAACTTATCACTAAAGGGTTAACCTGTTGAAAATTAACATGTGGTTTGACAAGAAATAGATGTTCTTTACTTTCTGACACTTTGAATAGGGATTTTCCAATGGTCCTTTCAATACTATTGGAAAAATACCTACAAATTAACTAAAAGCGTGTCTATACAAACAGTTCATGGCAAGCAGCGGTGTAAATCTACCTCATACTAACCTGTAGCTCACCAACTTTCTGTGTAGGCTCTGCTTTGAAACAGAAGATTAAGTGCACCACGGAACTTTACATGCAGGGCAGCAGAGTGGGTCAAAGCACATTAGGGAAACTTAGTGTGTGGCAGTAAGTTCCACATGGACACTTAGTGTACAATGAGTTGGGGTGAAAGTCTAGCTCATCCTAGCCTTCCATGCATTGTCTATAGAGAAGCCAGTAAGAACATATTCAAGCACAAAGGAGCAAGCACAGTAGTATTCAGATACACTCCTCCAAAGGGCCAAAGCAGCTATCATCATTTGCCGTATTTTTACTTTTAGATATTAACATTTTTCATAAGGCAGCAACACAACTTGATAGCCTTATATGTGCAGAATTTAGAGAATTAAGTACACCGGGAACAGTCAACTTTAGGTTGGACTTTCACCTGATTTCACAAAGCCTCCCCATTTCTCTAACCCCCTCTAAAACACACTTGAAAAATAAATAAGCATGGTTTGAGGATATTTACAACTGAAACCACTGTTCTCTAGTTGTCTTAGAACTACTATCATCACAATTCCTGCATAGTTTGCCTTTTAAGGGAAGATGTCAATTTTGCCTAAGACAATCTGTGTTAGTACCTTTTAGTTTAACCTGCAGAATCAGGAAGCTGGCAGCTCGAGAGCCTTGTACTAAGACCTGGATGAAAGCCTCTGTTGCTTTTCTTACGTGGTATCAGCTTACATTCTTCTTGCAGATTCTGAGAGCAGTGGTGGTGGTCTATCTAAGGTGACATTTTATGTATCTGCCTTTAATGGGTTGAATGACTTGTTAAGGACTCATCTCATTGAGACTTGGTCTCTCAAGGCTTGTTTACATGGCATGGGGAAAGTTCATTAGAAGTGTGTGACTTGTAGAGCACACTAAATGCCCCATGTAGACCCTACTACTACTAACTGAAAGGTAGCTAGTTCATGTCAATGTAGGAATAGGTGCCTTTTATTTCACGCCCAGAGTCTTCATGAGGCAGCCAGAGCAATGTATAAATCACATTCCTATAATGCATTTTACTGAGCCATGTAGACAAGTCCCAAGTATATTAACTGCTTCCTCTTCAAGAGTCTGGGTCTTTGGATAAACCAAATACCCTCAGTTTGTAGAACAATAACATGATCACTTATGGCAAATGTTTCACTTCAGGTTTACTTGCAACTTTGTTATTGGATTCTTTAAGGGGCTATTTTTGAAAACCTCATGTGCAGAAGCCACATACGCACACCTCTGATGGATGAAAAAGCACAGCCTTTTTCTAGGCAGAGAATGCTAGGAAATTCCAGCTTGGCTTGTGTTTTAAGATTCATTGGGTTAGAGAAGGTTTTGAAAAGTAGCAAAATGCTCAAGCTGTGAGAAACCAAAGCAAAATGAAACGATTAGATCTCTGCCTAAAGCACTGAAAGAAGAGTGTTGTTGGAATTATAAGTCAACTCTTCTGAAGTTTTCCCACTGCTCTAATGTAAACACTTCGTTGTGTGTCTGGGTTATTTGTTGAGGTACAGAGAACAGCGCCACCAAACCTTTCTGTCACTTCTATTGCTCTAGATGCTTAGATTAATTATGTGAGACACAGATCTGAGGAAGAAGACTGCGGCATAGAAAGACATTCAGAAATTTTAAACTAGATGAAAGAACAATGAAACTAGGACCAGAACACAAGGAGATACCAGGGAGTTCTAGTAATGGTACTGGTGGGTTTGTGTGGCTACAATGTCACTATCTAAGGCATTAAAGTATGAGATCATATACAATAATAGTACAAACGTGCAAGGACACCAGCGATCTATTTGATCTATAGCAGTTGTCTAAATAGATTCTTCTGCATCAAACATAATTCAGATATGTTTCAGCTTTGCTTTTCTAAAGCTAGCCAACACATTATTGACTTTGGCTAACATTATAAGAGCTTAATGTTATACTCTTAAATCCATATTTTGGCCTCCCAAGAATGGGGTTTTCAGAAGTGCCTTAGAAACACAAATCCCACTCACTTAATAGACACCTAAATGTGGATCTAGGAGCCCAATATTTAGCTGTTTAGCTATGGAGAAACAAAGCACAAACATGTTTCAAAGATGTATAATATAAATACTCTAGAGCATGAGTCAATGAGTTACTCAAAAGCTTGTCTCTCTCACCAACAGAATTTGGTCTGATAAAAGATATACCTCACCCACCTCCACCTTGTCTCTCCAATGAGTTACTTAGTTACTTCTTTTGAAAATCCCACCAAATATAGACTTAGAACCTTTTAAGGAAGCTTAGGCTCGTATATTAGAAAAATACAACTGTAATAGAAAAAAATTCTAAGACCGATTATAGTAAATAGAATCTATAGTAACAATATTATTATTACAATTTATTGGTAGACAATTTTATGACTTTTAAAAAAAAAAAAAAAGACTGAAAAACAGCAATTACATGTTTGACTCACTTCTACTATGATGCCTATGGGAAACTGTCACCAGATAACAACTTGGCAGATGGCCAATAGGGACTTCTGATATTGATCTGGTCTATGTAAAAACATGTTCTTATTACAGTTTCCATTATCTTCTCTCCCCCATTCCTTCAAAATATTTTTACACTCACTTCTGACTCCCGTCTTAATTACACTGCTTAATTACATTAATTACTCTGGTGCAGAGCCAGTCTTTTACTGTAATACAGTGCTGGCAAAATGGAGCCCTGACCCTGCCTGGGGGCCTCGAGGCACTCTCATAATACAAATAAGTCGTCATAATATAAAAACACAGATCATCTAAATGCTGGACAAAAGAAAGCTGTATTGATTTATCCCCTCTCTCCCCAGAAGTAACTTAGATCTTTTCAGATGCAAGGTGGCTCTGATAATTACTATATGTGTGCTTCACTGTTCCTGTTTGTAATTATGGTCCAGTTGTACAGCCATCGATGTTATTACCCAGCACTTAGTAGGAAGTTCCATGTGTGGTCCTTTGATATCAGGACTCTTACCCAGACTCAGCAAATATTTCTTCTAAGGTGGGGGGTTAAACAAAGGGAAGATCAAGAGGAAACATGATGCACACTTGACACAAAACAAAGGGAAGAGGAAACAAAGATAAAACACAGAAAATAAATTACACTAAGAGGAGAAATGAGGAAACAGAAGCAACTAACTGGAATCGAGACAGAGATAAAGGAAATGTCCTTACTCATCTGGACTAAACAGGGATAAGTATTTTTCAGAAACTATGGTACTTTTTATTTGCTGCTTTCTCTGTCAGCCTCTCTGTGGGTCACTAATTTGTTCTCTGTCTGACTGTTCTAACATTAATGGTGTGCAAGACAGTCCTCATGCATTTGAGATGAAGGCAGTGAGATAGCAGAAGCAGGCAGGAACAGCTTGCTTATTTGGCAATAAAAAGACAGAGGAACTGGCAGTCAAACAGAGAACAGACAGGATATAGTAAATTACAGGGTTCTCCTTCTAGCTCTTTCCACTAAATAAATGTTTTCTGCAATGCACAGATGCCCTCTGGGGAAAGTAACTCCTAACAATTGCCATGGCTTGTTTGCTTCCTGAGCTAAACATTTAGCTTTTATTCTATACCCTTCCACTTACACACCTTCTGCCATAAAGAAAATGTGTTAATCTTGCATAATGTGATCACATCTCCTCACTGACACTAACCCAAAAATGTTTCTCCCCACCCCTGACCCTAAGAGGTTATGCTGAGCTTTTCCTGTAATTGAAGTTTAAAACAATTACTATGTAATTCACAATTCAAACCACTCTTCAGATACAGGACTGACACACTGCTATAGAAAGTGTGCACCCATCTCTTCTACCAGGGCCCAAGTATACTTTTTTCAGGCCCAGTACAAGCTTTTAACATTAACCTGTTTAAGCTTTTAACCTGTTATGGGTGTTGCAGGCTGGGCTGGGCCCCCCAGGGCCTCAGGCCCCGGTAAAGTGTACTCTTCCCCCCTCCCCCCCCCAACCATGTGGGGGCCCTGCTCATGACTGATCTCCATGTACAAGCGCACACATCTTGTGAAAAACATTACTGAGTTAGAGGGGCTGTAAGAAGTTCAGAATAGCTGCAGAATCAGTAAAGCACAGATTTTCAAGTGCTGTACATTTTCATGCACAGTATATTTGATATGGTCAGGATTTATATATCTTCAAACATTACTAGTCTCCCTGCATTTCTCTCCTTCATATTTCAGGTTTGTATTCCCTTTTAAGACCTTACTCAGCAGCTGTTAAAAAAGCCTTATCTTCAGTGGCAGTTTTGCTGGTGTATATACTGTAGATTGGAGTCCTTTGGGCCTGCTAGATTTTAAAACATCCTTTTAATGCTTCCTAGATAACTTTGAAAAACATCTAATTTAGAAAGAAAATCCTGCCCCATAGCCCTGCATTTTTATTGTTTAGAAACTTTGGCATAAAAAAAAAGAATCTTTTCTGTAACCTGCTCTAATTCATGTGAAATAATATTCCTTTGCCCACGACATCAGAGATATCTCCACACTAGAATACTGTGATGTTGCAAAGAGAACATTAGGACATTAAAATGGGTGTAAGCAGAAGCGGATGAGCAGACTTTTATGCAAAGGTCCCTTATTTAAAAAAAAAAAAAAAGGTTTCCCAGAATGTATGTTATGCAAACAGAAGCCCCCAATCCTGCAATCAAATCCATACAGACTGACTGTCATGCCCATGAGAAGTCAGTGAGGTTCTGCACCGGTACAAGATTCTGCCCATACATACAATTTTCAAGATCGGGGTCAGAATTCACCCTATACAGGTTTTCTATGAGGTTACTGCTCAGTCCTCCCTGAGATGGCCTTTGGCTTTTTAAAATTAAATGGTATATTTTGCACATCACCTGTACCAGCAGAGGCATCACTGGCATACTTTCAGTACAGCATAGAATGAAATCTGTAATGGTTATATACAGAGGACCCTATCATTGGCTTGGATAAGTTTTATATGTAACATGCGTGATTCCATTGAACAGATGAGTGTTTGCATCATCTTTCCAATTCAGCAGATAATTATTAAAGGATTACTAATTATAATATGTGAACCAATAAGGACTCAATGGCTTTAATAATCCCTTTTAGCAGTCTCTCTTGATCAGTCAATATAGATTCAAAATATTATGCTGTATATGACTTCAATGTGTTTGAGAGGGAAATCAGTCTGAAAAAGACATTGTGCAGCGATATGAGAATCTGTCGAAGTCTTATAAAAATAAAAGCAAAAGGTCTAATAAAGCAGAAAGATGTGAATTGCTTTCACAGACACTCTCTTCTACTGCAACAAAACAGAAAGAAACCAAGACTCTGCTATAGCTCACCTTATATCTTTTTTTACATCCAGGAACAGGACAGGCAAAAGGCTTCTCATCCCCTCCATTCATACACATTGAACTGAGGATAGCTTCAGAGCTGATGGCGCTTTCTGTGGTCCAGGACTCGTCACTGTCTGATTCTTCATAGTCTACTTCTTCCTCATCATATTCGCTACCTAAGAAACCAGGATATTTCATAAGAATAAAGTGAAATCATTGACACACAATTCATATTTAATTATTCTCTGTGCCTTAAAACTCACCTACTCCCTTTTTACTTACAATGCAGGAAAACAGGTACTTTTAATTACATAAAATGTCCTGGTTATAGCTATTACTTCATAAAAATACCCACAGTACCTTTCTTAAGTAGCTATAAGACAGCTGATGCTAATATATTTTCATAAACAAGTAACCACAATGGCATTAAAGGTTCAACAAAGCATTGATTAAAAATTCAACTTCATTACTTTTCAAATAAAAGAGCCCCGTCTTCCAAACCCCATCTAGAAAAGATTATTTTCTCCAACCTAAAACTGATTTTTAGGGCTTTTCCTTTACACGGTACAATACTGAAGAGCATAATTTTACAGATCATAAACTGTGCAAAATAATATGTTGACAAATCCTAATGCATTGACTAGCCTTTGGAATTAAATGGAATTATAGCACAACATTAATAAGAATTATATTGTAGCAATTATAGTTGTGAAATTCATACCCTCAGGTACAGAGATAAATGGCTGCCCTGACCCCATTCTGTTCTAGATATGCTAAGTTTAAGTACCTGGTGCTGAGTTTTTTTATTTTTTTAAAAATTGCAATAACTCAATAAAATCATCTGAAGAAGTTAAATATAAAACAAAGAAAACTGGAGAGGTAGAATTTCAACAACAGCAAATACAATAAAAAAGGAGAATCCTAGCTGATAAAAGCAGCAAATATATATATAGAGAGAGGAGGAGGGAACTTTTTCTGGAGAGACTTGTAGGGAGCACTGTGGAAATGGCAACTCCCCTACTCTGCTCGTGTCCACCCTCGATTTTTGTCCCTGCCCTGGCAAGAGGAGACGATTTAGCAGCAGTTCAAGACAGTTCAAGACAGAGCCTTATGAGTTTTATACAACTGTTCGGGTTGCTTCCCTCATGATGCACTTTGTATTCGTGTCTGTAAGCAGCTGTTTATTCTGAGGCAAAAATGCAGATGGACTCCTGATCAATCAGAGTCTGAAGAAGTTGTAAAGAAATGAATACATTTCACAAAGAAAACCCAGGTTTCAGCATATAACGACAGTCTTCACTTTTTATTTCCTGGGAAATTAAATATGCCCTATGTGCTATTAAATTACCTATCCCTTCTTGATCTCTCACTTTCCCTGCCCTCACTCTCTCATAATCAGCCCTCTTTACTCATGAGTAAAAATGTATGTCAGCTGGTAGCTGTAACGTACTTGTACTATAAAGTACTTATACTGAACAATAATCTGACGAAGTGGGTTTCTGCCCACGAAAGCTTATGCCCAAATAAATTTGTTAGCATTTAAGGTGCCACAGAACTCTTGCAATAATCAGATATTTTACTTTAGATCACACGTGTCAGGCTATACTAATTTTTTTCCTGTAGTTTTCATTTTTACAAGGTAGAGTGCAAATGAAAGAAGATGGATTGTTTCCCACCATTAGCGCATATATTAGAGAGAGACAGACAGACAGACAGACGTGTACACACACCCTTCCCCGCTGTGCATAACATCTGGAAAACGCATCGTTATTGACTGAGATTTAGCCCACACAGATTGATTGAAAGGCAAAGCGACCATTATTGACCTCTTAAAATACTTTTGAACTCTAGGAACAGTTAATCCAAAATGAAGTTAAAGGTTATTATAGTTTAATTAACTAATAAAAATATTTAGGCAACACCAGAACTCTTCTATGATTTTCTGCCTTTGACTACATGTTAATGGAAAAAACTGCTCCAGCTACTCCTTTCAAGCTTTTTAGCTCATCTTGGTTTTTCAAACAGATGTAACAATACGTAAACTTATCTGCTGTTAGGATTACACAATATGTAAGACCTCTTTGACCCCGACACCCCTTCAACCACTAAACCCCTACTAATCTCCCCCATCAAATTAATAAAATCTTAAAGGGGAAAAAAAGCAGTCTACCCAACCAGAGTTTCGACCCCAAAAAGGAAAAAGGTCAAGAGACTCCCATGAAGTCCACTAGGAATTTCACTATTGCTGTTGATTCTACGTAGAAGGCTCTCCAGGCTAGATTCACCTACGGCACTTAGGCAATGCCACTCCCAGTTCCTAGCTGCCTTGCTACCAGTGGAATTCACAGCCTGAATTAGGCACCCAGACTTCTCATGCATTGAATAGGGAGAGTGAGGTGCCTAAGAGAGGAATTCTCAGAACCCAGCAAGCTAAGTGAGAAGTCACCTAAGCCAGCCAGCAGTGAAATGCAGAGGAAAGGAGAAGGCGGGCTTTAGAGCCCAGCTCCGTAAAGGCATCAAGGCACCTTAACCCACTGATCTGGGCCTTACGTGGTTGACTGATGGGCCAGAGGGGTGCCTGCCTCCACCAAGATTTGTGGCTGGGAACCCTCTCCTGGAGTGAGTCAGGTCAGCTCTTCAAACAGACACACCATCCCCACTACAGCCAATAACCCACTGATTAGGGCACCTACCTGAGAGCTGGGTTCAGGTCCCTGCTCCAAATCAGGCAGAGCAGAGATTTGGAAACGTGTCCCACACCCAGGTGAGTGCCCTGATCACAGGTTCTTGGCTATTTTGGAGCAGATCTCTCAATCTCTGTTTCTGGAGCTGTACATAGGAAAATATCTACTGAACCACAGAGTGAGATTCACTCTCTCTAGCCCAATGGGTAGGGCTATCACCTGGGATATGGAAGAGCAGGGTCAAGTCCCTGTTCCAATAAATATATACAATGTGGACACTGGGTAAGGCAACAACTAAGCAATGGTTTTGTGTTAGTGGTGCCTAAATGTCGGACTTAGGTGCCCAAAGGGGCAGCTGAGTTTGCCTAAGTCCCTTTGTGAAAACTGCAGTGATGGGCAGCAGTATAACAGCATAAGATAGATAGAATACACTGTATGAAGAAGGAGAAAAAAAGATTTGGGTTTTTAATCAACAAAATCCAGCCAAGGACCTCTGTGGTCTAAACAGCCAGGGAGTAAAGTAAATACAATTCTGTCTTTTCCACAGGACATCCACTAATTTTTCAGGAATCTTATTTACTAAGCTCCAATCCTGCAATCACTTACGTATATGCTTTATTTTAATAGTCAGTGAAACTACTAGTGGTATTAAAAATCAATCACGTGCAAGAGTAGTTGAAGAATCAGGGCCTAAAAGAAAATACCTGTGATTTTCTTTTCATTGGTTTAGCTTATACAAGATGTCAATTTTTATTTACTCCAATTCAAAGTAATGCATACACAGATGCATCCACTTGTTAAAGACTAAATGAATCACAGAAGTCTCAGAAATATAGGGCTTGTAGGGACCTTGATGTCACCTAATCCATTCTCCCACATTCTTCTTCCACCCGCCCCAAGAGGATTCCATAACCTCCTTGGGTAACCTGTTCCAGTACTTAACTATCCTTACAGTTAGCAGTTTTTCTTGATATCTAACTTAAATCTTCCTTGCCGCAAATTAAGCCAACCTGGACACAGTACTCCAGTGCCAAATAGAACAGAACAATTTACCAGCCAGATCTTACATACTTCCCAGAATGACATGCCTTTTTTTGCAACAACATCATATTGTTGACTCATATTCAATTTGTGATCCCTATAACCGCCAGAGCCTTTTCTTCAATACCACTGCCTAGCCAGTTATTCTCCATTTTATATTTATGCATTTGATTTTTCCTTCCTATGTGTAGTACTCTGCACTTCTTCTTTACTGAATCTCATCTTACTGATTTCAGACTAATTCTCTAATTTATCAAGTTGTTTTGAGTTCTAATCCTGTCCTCCAAAGTGCTTACAGCCTCTCCCAAGTTGGTGTCATCTGCAAATTTTATAACTGAACCCTTCACTCCATCATCCAAGTTGTTAATGCAAATACTGAACAGTACCAGACCCAGAACAGACGTTGCTGGACCCCACTTGACATGTCCTCCCAGTTTAAGAGCAAACCAATAACTACGTTTTGAGAATGGTTCTTCAACCAGTTGTGCACCCAGCTTATAGTAATTTCATCTAGTTTGCTAGTTGCCTTGTGAGACTGTCATGTAGGACTGTATCAAAGGACAGACTAAAGTCAAGATATGTCATGTTTGCTGGTTCTCTCCATCCACTGGGCTGGTTGCCCTGTCAAAGAAGGAAATTTTGTTTTAACCCAAGTCTTAACTCTATGGAGTTTGAAAGTTAGATGTACAACTCCACATATGAACTGGCAGGTAAATATAAAAATTCTGAAATACTGAATACCTTATGGACATATTATTTTACTTTGAGTTGGATCTTCAGGGTCCACTGTGATGCTAACCCCATGAAACTGAAAAAACAGTTACTAACCTTTCCGTAACTGTTGTTCTTCGAGATGTGGTGCTCATGCTGTGTAGGTGATTTACAAGCCAAGAGCCAGGTGTTGGGGTTGGAGTTCCATGCTGAGATGGACAATAAGCCTGCTTGACCTAAGACTGCATCACTCCTTGCCTGCTGGATGAGTAAACTTGTGTATAGATGACCAGGTTGCCACCCTGGATATGTCAAGGACTGGAACCTGTGCCACAAATGTTGCTGTTGAAGCTTGCGATCTTGTGGAGTGTGCTGTCAGGCAAGGAGGCGGTACTTTCACCAGATCGTAGCATGCATGCATGACATAATCCATTAGGAGATTTTCTGGGCCACGACTCGACCCCCTTTCATCCTTTCTGCAACTGCTATGAAAAGCTGAGTAGTCTTTCAAAATAGTTTGGTTCTCTCTATGTAGAATGCCAAGGCATGCTAACATCTAACAAGGGAAGCCTTTGCTCCTTCCTGGTAAGATGTAGCTTTGGGTAAAAGACTGGGTGACAAACAACAAGGTTACTTATCAGTAACTGATGTACTTCGAGATATGTTGCTCATGTCCATTCCACTATAGGTGAGTGCACGTCTTCAAGCAGTCCCGTGACCCAGGAGCGAGCAGAACCTCAGACACTTCGTGTTCCAGGCCGATGCAAATAGGTCCAGTTGGGGAATGTCCCACTTCTGGAAGATCATAGCCACCACCTCTGCGTGCAACGACCAGTCATGGCGGGGTAGAAATGACCTGCTGAGGCGGTCTGCCTCGTTGTTCCTCACTCCTGGGAGGTGAGAGGCAGTCAAGTGGAAATCGTGCCTCACCGCAAAGTCCCACAGAAGGATAGCTTCCTCGCAGGGGGCCGAGGAGTGTACTCCCCCCTGCCTGTTTATGTAAAACATGGCTGCGGTGTTGTCCGTCAGCATCTGCACCACTCTGCCTGTCAGGAATCAGAGGAACACATTGCACGCTAGGCGAATGGCCCTCAGCTCCTTCATGTTGATGTGCATGAGCCTCTCCTCCCCCGACCAGAGACCCTGAGTGCCTAGGTTGGCGCTGATGTGGGCTCCCCATCCTACATCCGACGCATCAGAAATTAGGGTGACTGATGGGACCAGTTCCCTGAACGGAACGCCCTTCACCACTGCCCTGGGAGTCCGCCACTAGTTTAGGGAGGCTAAGATGGGTGGGGGAACTGTGACCACTCAGTCCAATGGTTGTCTGCTTGGCACATATACTGAGGCCAACCATGCCTGAAGCGTCTGAGCCTCAGGCGAGCTAGTCTCACTATGTATGTGGAGGCTGCCATGTGGCCTAACAGCTGTAGGCAGTGCCTGGCTGTTGTTGGGCATCGGTGCAGCTGGGAGATGATACAGACCATCGTTTCGAATCGTGGCTGAGGCAGGAAGGCTCTGGCCTGGGAAGCATCCAGGGTGGCCCCAATGATTTCTATGCATTACACAGGGGTTAGTGTGGACTTCTGCTCATTTATGAGCAGTATCAGCCTGTAGCACGTGGAGCAAGTGAGGGTCACACTCTCCCGCACTTGGGACTTGGACCTGCCCCTGATCAGCCAATCGTCTAGGTAAGGAAAAATTTGCACACCCTTTCGTCTCAGGTGGGCAGCCACTACCGCCATGCACTTGGTGAACACTCTTGGAGCTGAAGATAGGCCAAAGGGTAGGGCTGTAAATTGGTAGTGGGAGCCAGCCATGGTGAAACAGAGAAAATGCCTGTGGCTGGGGAGGATAGACACATGAAAGTATGTGTCCTTGAGGTCAAGGGTGGCATATCAGTCCCCTGGATCCAAGAAGGGATTATGGAGGCTAGGGAGATCATGCAGAACCTGAGTCGTCTGACATATTTGTTTAGTCGGCGCAGTCACCTTGGGGATGAGGAAGTACCTTGAATAGAACCCTTTTCCCCTTCTGCCTTGAGGGACTATTTCCACCGCTCCTATGTTGAGGAGGTAGTCCACCTCCTGCAAGAGGAGTTGCTCATGAGAGGGGTCCCTGAAGAGGGATGGGGCGGGGTAGATGTAAACTGTAGGTCATAGCCCCCTGAGACTATCCCAAGGACCCAGCGGTCCGACATGATCTTTGCCAATTCAGGAAAGAAGGGCCTTAACCTGTTTAGGAAGGGGGGGGCGGATCCAGGAGAGCAGTTGGGGCACCGCCCTCGGGCGCACCATCAAAATTGTCTCCTCTGGTTGCCCGACCTCCTGGGGGGGCCCCTGCTGGGGAGCTGAGGATGAGCGAGGGTGCTGATTTCTCCTTCTAAACCCCCTATTCCTATCCCTATTCCTATAGGGTTGAAAAGTCCTGGGAGGAGGCCTTGGCGGCTGGTGCGCCTGGGGCCGTGACTGATGCCTGGAAGACTGGGGTGTGTACAGGCCCAGGGAGCGAAGCGTGGCCTTGGAGTCCTTCAGACCGTGCAACTTCGCATCGGTCTGGTCAGAGAATAGGGCCGACCCATCAAAGGGGAGGTCCTGAATGTACTGCTGCACTCCCTGGGACAGGCCTGAGGATTGCAGCCATGAGCACCTTCTCATACAGATGGCGGAGGCTATGGCCCTGCCCGCCGAGTCAGCAGCGTCACAGGACATCTGGAGCACTGCCCTAGCTACCGTGGTTCCTTCCTCCATGATGGTGCTAACGTCTGCAGCCTAGTCCTGGGGCAAGGCCTCAGCAAACCGCCTGAGGGAGTCCCACAGGTTGAAGTTATACCTGCCCAGGAGAGCCTGATGGTTGGCAATCCTGAACTGCAGGCTTGCCATGGAATAAACCTTTCTCCCAAACAAGTCCAGCTTCTTATTGTCTTTGTTCTTGGGAGTGGACCCTGGCTGACCTTGCCTGTCTCGCTGGTTAGCTGCATCTACCACCAGGTTCCCGGGGCTGGGTGAGTGAACAAATACTCAAACCCTTTGGCCGGGACATAATATTTTTTCTCGGCCACCTTTGATGTAGGGGTGACCGAGGAAGGGGTTTGCCATAGGGCCTTTACAATCTTAAGGACCCTTTTGTGGACTGGGAGGGCTACTCTCACTGGGGCAGCCACCGCCAGCACATTAAAGAGGCTATCTTCACCCTTCTCTAACTTCTTCACCTCCAGCCCCAAGTTGGAGGCCACCCTTTTGAGCAGCTCCTGGTGCATGCTGAAATCCTCTAGTGGCGCCGAGTGGTCCCGGGATACTGCCTCGTCCGGTGAGGAGAAAGACTGCCGAGGCGTGTCCTGTGGGTGTGCTCCCTCCTGGCGAACGGTTGCACCTGTTGAGGGTCCCTCCATGGGGTCTGACTCCTCATCCAAGGATTGGCGTCTATGGGCCTTCTCCTGTGCCAGAGGCATGGACTGCACCCCCAATGACATAATGGATTGGGGCCCCGGCCCCATCTGGATACCCCATGGGGCCCAATAAGGCCATTGTTGTGTCCATTGTCCCTGGGGCAAACCAGGGGCTGACTGCACCACAGGCTGTGACGCTTTGTGGGGACATCGGCTCTCCCGACGACTGTCCCCCCATAAGACCCCGAGTCACTGGACCAGCGGTGCCGTGTACATCCTCGGTCCCAGGTAGCCTTTCGTGCCAGGGACTGCCCTGGAGGACGATGACTACCTCCATCACCGCGAGCAGTGCCAACGAACAGAAGTGTGCTCCGAAAAGCTAGAGGTACCGGAACGTCATCTCGGTACTGATGATTTCCGCTGTTGCTTGCCTTGCAGCCCTGCAGACACCTTCGGTGACTGAGATCGCTCTGAACTCCTTGGTGCCAAGCCGGACTCTGGCGACCGGGTTCTGAGTCGTGGACTGCGTGGTGTCAGGTCCTCCGACAGCGACTAGGTTCTGCGCCGTCTAGGTACGGGCGAAGTCTTCGGTGCTGCGAATCTGGAACAGGAGCTGTCCGAGCGCCGCCTGGCAGACCTCGACCGGTGTCGCCTCCTGGCATGAGCTGCCTCTGGTGCCGGGGATCAACGTTGGCGCCGAGAGGGAGACTTCATGTCCTGTGCCGGAGCAAGTCGGCTCGATGCCGCCGACCTGGAGCGACTGCTGGGGGAGCAGCTCTGCTCTACCCTCTGAGACTGTCTGGCAGGAGATCTTCCTCCCCATACCGGGGATCTCCACCGCCATTCAGGGGGACCCAACTCAGGTTTCCCCCATGTCACTGGCCACTTTTCCCTTGGCGGAGGGGTGGGCAGCGGTAGCATAGGCAAAGCCATCAAGGCTCTTGTTGCCTGAAAAGCCTGCGGTGTTGATGGCGTCGGCAGGTGCACTCTTCCACTCCCAGGTGTTGGGGGAGGCTCAGTGACCGGAAATGCAGGCATCACAGAAGACTTGATGGGCCCGGTCCGGTGCATCTCCGTACTCAATCCTGCCCGTACCGATGGGGCAGGAGAGTGTCTGCACTCTGCACACTGCTTCTTCCTCTTTGGTGCCGGCGATGTTGCGCAGGGCCGAGTCAAGGCCGGTGCCAGCGGTGCGCTCTGTACTGAGGTCACGCTCGGTGCTGAGATAGAGCAGGCTGGCTCGAATGCCAGGTGGAGTGCTGCCTCCATCAACAGGACTTTCAACTGGATTTCTCGATCCTTTTGAGTCCTCAGTTTAAAAGCCCTGCAAATCTTACACTTCTCTTTTCTGTGTGCTTCCCCCAAGCACTTAAGGCAGCAGTCGGGGGGGTTGCTGAGTGGGAAGGCCTTCCTGCAGGAGGCACACGGCTTGAATCCTGGCGACTGGGGCATAGCCCGGCCACTTGAAGTCCCTGCAGGGACTTACCTTATCTCGAACTACTCTTAACAACACTTAACAACTACTTAACTAACTAAAACTAAGTTAGAATTAACAAACAAGTCCAAGCAAGGGGAATAGTACTTGCTGAGAGCAAAGCTAGTTCCAGCAACTGTCATGGGCGGAAAGAAGAAACAGAGGGGGCGTAGGGCTGGCAGCACCTCATATACTGCGGCATGTGCTCGGGGCTCCAGGGGGCGCCAGAGCCAGCCCCACGGGATTTGCTAAGAGGAAAAAGTTCCGGGTAACTGTGCACGGAGGCGTGCACACACCTACAGTGGAATGGACATGAGCAAGCGCTCAAAGAAGTAGTCCTGATTACTGTGGAAGTGCGAGACCACCTTTGGAAGAAAGGATGGATGTGGCCAAAGTCGCACCTTGTCCTTAAAGAAGACAGTATACAGTGGTTCAGAGGTAAGGGCCCTGATCTCTGAAACCCTTCTAGCCAAAGTGATGGCAACTAAGAAGACTACTGTCCAAGAAAAGTGGATTAAGGAACACATCACCCTACGCACAAATGGGGGTCCCGTGAGCTTTGACAACACCAGGGTGAGGTGCCATGGAGGCAGGAGCTGGTGCACCATGATCGGTGCCGAGATTCTAGCCGGTGGCAGGATCTTGACCTCTGCGTGCTGGCAAATGCTGTCATGGCATCGAGGCTTGCGAATCCGGATGAGTTGGGGGATGGTGCCTCATCATCACTGCCAGCTTGCCCAGGGCAGGGATTGGTCTCCGCATGGCGGTCTCATGCAGCGGAGCTTCACCACGTGTGCCCCAGCTCAGGGAAGATGGAGGTGCTGGGAGAGTCAAGAGATTCCTTGCCACTTCGTAAGTCTCTGGTGTTGATGGTGCTGCCGGGGTCAAATCCCCTTCCTGGCTCACCCTCAGTGAGGAGTGCATGTGCACCAGACTTGATGGCACCCTTTGCGAGGCCAGAGTCAATGGTGCCGGCTGGCTGACTGCCATCTGACAAGGGCCCATTAATGGCCTTGCCCTCTCCATGCCCTTCCTCCTTGGGAAATGTCCACAATCCAATTTCTTTGATCTCTTCCTTGGAACTGGCGAAGTGGAATGGTGCTAACCTGGTGGTGCCAATGTTCTGGCGGTCGAGGGAGAATCATGGCACCGGGGGCTTTTCAGTCTTTGCGGCTCCCTGATCGAGGCTGGTGTGCTCCTCAATGAGGTGGTGCTTGGCCCTGGGTCTGGTTGGTGCTCCGACGCCAGGCGAAGTGCAGTCTCCATTAGGAGGAATGTCAATCTACTGTCCCTTTCCTTTTTGGTCCTGGGCCTGAAGTTCTTGCAAATTTGGTACTTCGCCGGAACGTGCACCTCTCCCAAGCACTTCAGGCAGCTCTCATGTGGGTCGTTCAGCGGTATCTTCTTTAGGCAGGTCGCACACTGCTTGAAGCGCTGGGAATGAGGTATGCCCCAGTGCCCTGGGTGGGTTAGCCCCAGGGCAGGGAACTTAAGTGCTTAACTAATCTAATATATGCTACATAACTATTACACTTTAATAACTAACTATTTACAATTAATTACAGGCATAACCTCTGGTTGATGCTACTTGCAAAGCAAGAGAATAGCATTCCAGTGACTGTCACTGACAGAAAGAAGGAACTGAGGGGGGCAGCGACGGGGCAGCAGCTGCTTATATACCACGCCATAAAGGCGCCACTCCAGGGGGCACGAGAGCCGACTTGGCACATACCACTGGGAAAAAGCTTATGGTGACGGTGCATGCGGTGCGCACACATTTACATGGGATTGGACATGAGCAAGCATTCGAATTATTCAGTACAAAAAAATCTATTTAAGCAGGTTCTGAACTAAATGAAATGTACAAAAATATAGCTTTAAAAATATTGCTAGCAATAAAAACTTATCCCTTTAAATAATTAATGTTGTTTCAGTTGTCTTAGAAAAATAACATCCACATCATCAGTATTTTAACCATTTCCTTTTCTGAATTTCATTTCCTCACTTGTCAGTGTCTAAGAGCAGCAGCCCAAGAGATGCCTTGCCAGCTTTGCTGATCGTGTGAAAATTAATCAGGTTTTTTAAACATCTAGTTTGGCTTTGCCACAATAAACAGGCCTTAGATGAAGTATTTTAATATAGTACTTTGAGTCTTAAGAATCCTGGCTTTGTGCAGTCTTTGCCACGCCGGCCACGATTCCGTTGCACTCCGTTACACGTCAGGTATACCAAATGCAGTTTGATCCACCGGTTGCTCCTTGCTCCTGGGCGGCTTGCCAGCACACACTTTGATCAAGATACAGATACCACTCTGCTGGTGTTTTACAATAGGTTTTTTTTAAAAAAAGGAGGGGGGAAGGGAATCAGCACACAAATATTTAACCTGAGCCAGAGCTCAGGTTATTACACTTGTCTGATTCAGACATGAAAGGACTATTTAAAAGGGTTCAAAGAGACTTAGTTAGCCCGTCTGTGCTAGAATGTTGCCCTGCACACAGAAAACTGAACGTTCTGTTAGGGTATGCTGCTGTCCTGAAAAGGGCTCTGGCAAAGTGGTTAGTAGAGTGTGTGTGTTAGTGGGCTTACCATTTCCCTTCCTGCTTAGATGGGAAGGCTGATCATTCATTCCAGAGATCAGTACCCCAAAGAAAAATATTAGGAAAAGACTTCAAAAGTCCAGATAGAAAAAGCCATATATGCGTTTCCCAAAATTAGGTGCCTTTAATTTTGGAGGAGGGAGGGGAAATGTTGACAGAGAAATACACAGTTTGAACAAGGTGTTATATAAATACACAATAGTATTTTTGTAACTTAAAGCTAGTAAGATAACTAGCAAGCAAATTATCTTCCTTGCCTGTTACGCTGACCACACCATTCTCTTCTTTGAACTCCTTCACTGGCTTCCTGATTTTCCCTGATTCAAGTATAATCTTCTTGCTATCATTTTCAAAATCCTACATAGCTCCACCTCATCCTACTGCTCCAATGATGTATTGTTTGTTATTCTTTCCTTCTCTCCTGGATCCACTCAGGAGGCCAGCCTGAAATAACAACTAACCATTGGTAATGTTTAAGGCCCTATTAATCTGTCTCTCCTCCAACTGGCTCCATACCATCTCTTATGCCTCACCTTTTGCATGCAATGCTTTCACAATTCTGGCCCACAAAGCCACTTCCCCTCTCTTCATTCAAGCCTCTCCATTGATTAATCTCTTCTGTGCTGCTCACAATAAGAGAGGTAGTAACAGAACAGTTCTTTCTGGTTTATTTTAAATTAATTAGTCCTTCTATTGGACATTCTCTCTTCAACACTGTGATTGTCTGGGGGTAAAGAAAGTGGCTGCATGCCACTGCCTCTCTGAGGGATCTCCTTCCCCACTCCAAGCATGAGGGCCTCATGATATGCTAGTGTTTAGGGCCTCAGATTGCCTTGCCCCATCCAGGTATATGAATGAATAGAATATAGATAAACCATGCTCATCATGCCATATAATATGTGTGTGATCTAAAATGGGGTGAAGGCTACCCCCTTTCTTCAGTATGAGGAAATAGGGGAAGTAAAAACCATGGCCATGATATTGATATGGAACACGTTCTATTGCACCCTTCTGGAGGATGGTGTTTGCTTCCTCTCAGAGGAGATTGTGTTGTGATGGGTTTCTCATTGCCCCACGGGAGATGGTGACGAGGGGGAAAGGAAAGACACTCTATGAAATACCCATGGTTTATAATGTCCAACACCCAATGATCAGTGGTAATCTTGCTCCTGTTGAGGGTGAATTGAGCAAGATGGACCCTGAAGATAACCAAAGGAACCACATGAGAAGGGGAGGGTAGTTCACAGGTCTCAAGAGAGAAGTCAAAATGGACGGGCGTTGCAGGAAAGAAGAAGTGGACGAGGTGGTGGCAGCAGGGTATGACAGCCATTGCGAGTGTTGACGTTGACACGGTTGATCCTGCTCGCATGGACGGTAAGGTTGGTAGGCAGGACAGGCAGAGTACCGGGGGCAAAAAGAGGACCAGTACTGGCAGTGAGTTGGGGCTGGTATGTAAAGGCCCAAGGATCACAGAGTGATGCAAGGGTCCTTAAGCAAGTGCAGGCTTTCATCAGTTTTATCACAAAAGAGGTTTTGGTTATCAAGGGGGAGATCCTCAAGTGTGGTCTGGACAATCTTTAGGAACCCTGACGTCTGTAACCAACTATCCCTGCGTGGTGCCATCCTTGAGGCCAAGGAGCAGGTTTCTGTGTCTACCACATCTATGGCAGCCTGGACAGTGTCTCTGGCCACCAACTTACCTTCCTCAAACAGAGATTGAAACTCGACCTGTTTATCCTCCGGGAGAGAGGCCTGAAACTGCCAGTTTGGTAGATGTTTAGAAGTTGTATTTTGCCAGTATAGCCTAGTAACTGGCTATGCGGAATTGCAGGCCCAACAAAGGCATAGACCTTACAGCCAATCAGGTCAAGTTTATTGGCAATCTGGAGGCACGCTGTTGATGCCTGGACCACTGACTAATTTGGTGCTGGGTGTAAACAGAAAGTCCATATCTTTTTTCAGGACAAAGTATCTGCATTCTACCCTTTTTTAGGTGTAATGCACATGATGTGAGGGCATGCCAGACTGCAAGTGCACTGTGTATGGGAAGAGCAGTGCGCAAGGGTCCCATCAGCTGTAGGATGTCCAGGAACTTGTCCTGGATTCCTTTACGTCCTCCACTGGTAGGTTAAGGTCCCTCACCATTTGTCAGAGCAGGTCTTGGTATTGACCATGGTTGTCTGAGGGAGAAAGGGATGGCAGGGTAAGTGCTTTGCCTGGGAAAGAAGCTCCCATGGGGATTGGTGGTTCCATTGGTTCTGGAGGTGCGGCATCTTGGGGTTCCTCAGAAACCGAGGGAGGAGCCATATAAACTAGGGACAGGCAGTGATGAGGTGGCGGCAGTGCCCCGCAGCCACAATACAGGTCCCAATGGAGCCATTAGTTCCAAGCATATGGATCTGCCGGAGCCAGTGAACCACATTACTGGAACCATGCATAGATGAGCGGTCCATACGCTGGTGCATAGGACTGGTTCTGGACTGTAGGATCGTGACGGTGAAAAGGCAGGCTTCCGTTCCGAAGACCACTCTGAGTAGGAGGATTGGTCTGCAAATGGTGGTGCCATTGGGAAGGCTGGAGCTGGCATGGAGCAGCTCTGCAAGGACATGCTCGCTTGCTGCTCCAACAATGCAAAGAGGAGCAGCTCGGGGCAGTGGCTCAATAGGAGCAGTCCACCAGTGATGGAGGGCATATGGTTCCTGGGATCCGGGATGTGGTGGGGAACCAGCATACGGAAGATGAAGCTCGGCCACAGGGGTCAGTGAAGATGGGCGGCTAGGCGTGCATGGCACTGGATGTGGGATTCCCGATGGTCCCGGCTGCGTGGATGGAGCTGGGGGTGGAGGCAACCGTTCCACAATAGAAATTGAGGACGACACTGGTTGGTCTCCATGGTGTTTAGACTTGTGCTCCATCCAAGACTTTTTGAGTGGAGGGGCAGCCAAGTCCTCGCATGACTTCTCACGCAACCTGGCATGGCTCGGGGAGGCAACGCTGTGCTTTGAGATGGTCCCTCTCAAAGATCCACCCGTGTCTATGTGTGCCCTTCTTATGGGCATGGTGTTGCTTCAACGGTGCTGCCGGTACCACCAGTGGCGCTGGAGCCAAAGATGCCACTAGTCTGGATGGAGCCGGTGAAGTGCTCACCGGCAGTGAGGTTGGACACTCTGGTGGATCTGCCGGTGTGCCATCCAAGTGAATACGCGGGCGCATTGCTTTCTCGATGGAGTCGGAACTCCCAAGCCTCACAAGTCCGCAGTGGGAAGAACCAACAGATGGAGCAGGAGGTGATGATGTGGGCTTCACCAAGCAATAAAGACAATGTTGGTATTCGTCGCTCATGGAGAAGAAGCCTGGACATGACACACAACTTTTAAAGCCGGCTTGCTGGGGCACAGTCCCCCTGAGCAGGTGGGATGCCCAGCATGGGATAAACGGACAATTGCTACTAAATTCTTAACTGCTAACCACTAAAGCTACACTTAACTGTGGAAAAATAATGCTAAGAAGGCTATTGATACAGAGATAGGAAGAAGGTTCCAACTCTGGCCAGGCAGCAGTAAAAGGGAATTGAAGAGGCGTCAACCTGCGCAGCCTCATAAGAACTCGGACACAACACTCAGCTGACGCACAATGCACACGCGGGTCGACAAACACTCTATGAACTATTCCGGCTCCAGCGCATGCGCACCCACCTTTGGAATCCACATAGGGGTCAGCACTCGAAAAAGAACTTGCATTGCGTAGGAGGGAGATATTGATCATGTCATGAGGACTAAATCAGCATGGAGTCAATGTTGCAGGCCAATTTCTCAGATGCACTGCTGTAAATCTGCAGAACATTTACTTTTGTGGCATTTACTGTGCATTTACACTGCTGTAACTAAGACCAAAATCTACCCCTTCGTGTGTGTGATTTATTATTTAGTTTTCTCAACTGTTTGAGTGAAACTTAGTATGTCTACACTGCAACTGAAGGCGTGATTGCAGCTTGGGTAGGCATACCTACATTAGCTTTGATCTAGCTAACACACACACACACACAAAACAGTAGTGAAGACATGGCCATGCGGGTTAGCAATGGAAGTACTACCCAGGGTGCTTACACAGGCTTGTATAGCCTGAAACCCAGGCTGCTGCATCTTCACTGCTATGTTTAGCCATGCAAGTTAGATTAAAGCTAGTGTGGGTATACCTACCTAAGCTGCAGTCACACCATCAACTGCAGCATAGACATACCCTAAGTAAGAAGTTTCCAGCTGATGCATATCATTTGTGATTATCCAACTGGTACCGTTTGACCTCCCATTCCTATCTAAAGATTTTAGTAGTGTGTCAAGAAAAATGAACTACGAACACAAAAAGGCTGGAATAATCATTATAAGAAACATTCATAGCTATAATCAAGAGAATTAATGCTGTACTTTCCCTCCCCTCCCCTCCAAAAAATACAACTGTTGTCTCTGTACACAGTATATAACAATGTAGTTTAAGAGTAAATAACTTCCTCCAGTTGGGCATAATGCTTTTAGTGTCACAAAGTTCATGCAAGTTCCAATGTTCCCTCATAAAACTTCAGTTTCACACTTTCTCCTGTGTGAGACTTGCAGTTTGTTTCATAAAAAAAACATTTTGAGAGTATTCTTATTTTATGAAATCTGTTTTCCCATATACTTTGACAGCTTCCTCGAAATAAAAGCCAGTGAACTATTTTTAGTATATCATGAATTTTGATCCAGTGCTAATACATTTATTGATTTGTTGAAATTTTTACTCTCTCTCTCTCTCTCTCTCACATACACTTTTTTCCCATCTCCTTTAACGTTTGAGAGGGATTTTTGGGTGTGGATTACACACATGAGGTATTAGATTGCTATTTACAAAGGCTGACTCTGTTCTCCAGAGAACACACACAACACACGCAGTGCCAGTGTTCCCTCGCTTCCCCATGAATATGTCTCAGAGTAAGCCTACACTGGAGCTGGAGCCTAAATGTCCAGCGGGGGTAGACATAACTGCACTAGCCTTGATTGAGCTTGTGCACTAAACATAGAAGCGTAGCCATGGGGCACAAGAAGTGGGATAGGTTAGAGCCACCCTTCGTATAGTTACCATCATGCATATTTGGGCGGCTCGACCCTCCCATGGGCGGCTACTCTTCTGTTTCTATTATGCTAGCTCAATTAGCGCTAGCACAGGTATGTCTACCCAAGATGGAAATTACACATCCAGCGCTGAGGTGTCATACCCTCAATCATCCCTTTTAGGGGACTGGATATTAGTTTACTCTCCATGCCCCTGAATCCTTGGCATATCTGCTGAGGCTGCTGACAAAGGTGCCTGTTGGCACTATTGTTGTCACATGGGTACCTGTCTGCTGCTAACAGGTTTCAGACAATCAGATCATTATATGTAGGTCACCAAAGAGCTGTCAAAATGGCAACAACTTAACTGTTATTAATTATTGACTTGGCTCTGGATTTAAATCACTGAGCTAAAATAAAGGAAATGCTCTGTACCCTAATACCAGTCCTTTGGCTCAATTGTTGTGTGGTCCGCTGGCTCCATTTCCCAGCCTGCTAATGCAATAACAAAAACCTTATCGCAGTGGACTTGCTGGCAGCATCTTGCTTTCCCTCCCAGCACAGGCCAGAACAGGATTTGGCCTGAAAAGTTTGTCATGGGGAAACTATCTTTTCTTTCTGCCCTCTCGTTACACAGAACAACTATCTAGTGAACTATTTAATGCTTTTTAACAAGAGAAACTAGCCTCTCACTTGCCCTCTCTGAATTCAAGGCTTAGCCGACTTGGAGTGCAGACTCAGAGTGTTTTAAAAACACATCTTACCTAACCACAGATACAGGGATTCAAACACACAGAATGTGCATTTTTTTTAAGATCATTTTTCATACCCAAAGATATTTAAAAAACACTTGAGAAAAATAAGTGAGATGAAGTGACTCTGATGGCAAACATCACAGCTATTTTTAACTGAGTAATCACTTTGGCCATTAGGTCAAGGACATTGTTGCCATTATCATTGCCATTGTTGCAAGGACACACTGAACATCCTTACCTTTTCTGAAAGATGTTACGGGGTCTCTGACTTTCATCTGGACTGCCTTTGAGAAAGGACATCTGTGCACCTCAGATGCTGTGTCAACATTGCCGTGCCACGGTCAGCAGTGTGCGTGTGTGTGTGTGTGTCTCAGGCTTTTCTACTTATCTACTTCAAGTATTATTTATATATTTCAAGGTACCTGTTATTTTAGTAACTTATGCCACAATCCAGCAAAGCACCTAAGCATGTGTTCAATTTTAAGCATGTGATTAGTCTACTGAAGTCAGACATTACTAGTTAAGGCCCCAATCCACATTAAAGTTATACATGTGCTTAAGGGCATTCCTGGATCGGGACCTTGTGTCTAATCATGGCATGGGACTGACTATACATCTTTGGGCACAGAGCATTTACCAACTACGCAAATCCACAAACAGATTCATCTTAAAATCTCTGCGACATGGTGATGTTTCTGATAAAGGAAAGATGGCTACTGTAAAAACAGAACATAATACATATTTTTTTAATCTGAAATGCAGTTAGCATCAGATAAATTACTGCAAAAATGAGACCTTCTTACATGATAGATCTGGTCATGATTCTAAGTCATATCAGCTTACCTGCCTGACAAAGTTAAAAAATACATGTTTTTTACACCTGTTAGCTCTGCAGAGCCAATATAGATACAGAAGAGAACTGGATCCTATCCTGTCATGTTTATTATCAATGGAATAGTTACATTACAATTACAAAAACCCTTATTAATAATCCTAAATAATCTAATTTAAAACTCATACATACAGAATACAAATCTAGAAATTATATTCAAGTACAAAACTGTGCATACCTACACAGACAAGGGAACTCTAACTGTATTACAGCTAATATTTTTGTGATTACTGTTTGAATCAGAGGTGTGTACACAGTATGTTGTTAAATGGGCAATATTCTTCAGTTGCAACAAATTGTAAAATAGCAAATAATCACAAAAACATGCATGTAAAGAACTGATTCTGGAAAAAACAGTTAACTGATACCATGGCATGTGTTTTGTAGAGCATGACTCGCTTTCTGAAAATGCAGTCAAAATGTTGTAGAGGTGCTAAAGCAAATTGTTATAATGTTACTGCACAATGTGCTGTTGAGGTTTTATGGTCACCCTGCGCCAATAGTCTCGGGAAGTTATTTTGCATTCTTATATAAACTTTTTTTTCCCCAATCCTGTTTTCCACAAAAAAGGCCTTTCAATAATGCACAACCTTCTGTTTATATACAGCACAGGAAAAACGTGATAAATTGAGCAACACAATCTCTGCTTTAAACATATTCTTAAAACAGGATTTCTACAACTTCATGTAAACAAGAATAAAGTATTCAGCACTTGCCTCCGCCCCTCCCAAAAAGGAGCAGAGGCTTCCTGTAATTAAACTGCAATGTTTTACAGTGCAATTTTTTTTAAAATAATGAATATAAAAAGTAAATAAATAAAAACTGAACAGACCCCTCCCGCTAGAGGCTTATCCTGAAAATTAACTTAACAGTAATAAAACCTGTGCCAGCTGGAATCTTTTCTTTTTTGGGCTGTGGCATGGACAGCAAGAGCAGGTTTGTAGCTAAGAAAAAACAAAGTAGGCCATTTTCCACCTTTAGTCATGGGATGTTAATTGAACTCTGGCAAATGTTTAAAGATATTTCTCAGAACGCTCAAAACAAATTAAAACCAGTTGGAGGGGAAGGGGAAAAAAATGAACATCTGTTCCAGCCCCACACTCAAACAACCACAATGACGAAAATCCATAATCAATGCTGTTTTGGCTCTTTGCTTGTTGGGCCTGCATTCTTAAAAATACAAGTTCAGGGCACTATTACTGTACTTAAGGACTCTCCTGATGCACATAACAAAGAGGCAGCTTATTTTTTTTTTAAAAAAGGAACAATATCAGGAAACAGATTCATGTTTAAGATAAAGAATTACAATAAAAGGTATTCACATAAATGAACTACAGTTTATGAAGCTATGAAAATACATTCAAGATATGTTTTATCACATTAGGTTAAACAGGCTTTACAAAAGCCATTCAGCCACTTACAGTACAGGCCATATAACAAAACTTCTAATGCTCATAGTATTTACCTATACCAACTGCTATGTATACTGCATTTATTAGAGAGTTCTAAATATTATGTACCCACAGCTGCCTAAAGTCTTCTAGATCAATTAGGCCCCGATCCAGCAAAGAATTTAAGTATTTGCATAATTTGAAGCACGCGAATAGTCCCACGTGCTTAAAATTGGGGCCTTAAACTCTCCGGGTCAAGATTAAACTGGTTTTAATCCTGTCTAAAAATTTAGTGGCAGAAAGTCCACTGAGGGAGGAAACCAGTGCAGCCCAGCTGGGAAGAGGACATAGCTAGGGTGGCCCAAGAGCAAACTGATTCAGTAACTTCACACTGGGAGATGTCCTCCGTAGTCCCTCAATAGAATTTAAAGCCTGTGCTCAAAACTTGAGGGAGTGTGGTGATAAAACACTGCCTGGTTTCTTGGGGTGAGTACTCCTAAGTTTTTAAAGGCTTTGGTGCAAAATGTACTTTACAAGGCCCTTCATCTGCTTTTAAAGAATCTGACCCTCCAGTTTTAATAAACTCATCTGGATAATCTGGGAGGTCATTTTCTTCGACCAAAATACTTTGTACCTATTATTCTTGCTCATCTGTCTATTGATTAATGAGCCAGGTTCAATGCTTTTATCATCCGTCTTGTTTTTGCTGATCAGGAGGCTCACATGTGACAACAAACGTACAACATAACATTAATGTTTTAACTTAATCCTACAGTGCGAGTATGACAGATAGATCTACCTTTCTTTGCTTTGTTGCATCTATGCTAGAATTAGATTAGTGGGGAGGGGGGTTCAAATCTTTTTTAAAAAAATACTATATTTTTTAGATTTAAAAATGCATATACTGATACCATCAAGAAACCTGCACTGACAGCAGTATTTCCACAGGAAATTTATTGAAGGTAATATAATATCATTCAAAGTGTGCAGAAACACCAAGATGTGTGGTCTGGGTAAGACAGTACAGAGAACCATTCACCCAATCTTGGGGAAAAAAGCTGGGTTTGAGTTGTAAGTTATTTTGCATTTTTCCTCACTTCCTTTTTTCCTCTGGCACAGAGACAGAAGTGCAGAGAGATTTTTCTTGTGGTGACTTCTCTCCTGTTATACGCAGTAAATATCAGAAATCGCTTGAGAAATAGCCTGTGTGACTGTCGGTAAAAGTCACTTGGGCTTTGTCTTTATTAGGGAAAAAGGTGTGTTCTTGACTCTTGTTAGCGAATCACATGGTAACAAACATGAGGAAAAATCTTAGTGAAGATAAGGCAGTTTGTAGTGTTAACACCAGTCAGAATGTCAAGATGTAAACCATGGAGGGTCTAGCTGGACCTGCTGACTCTTATTAAAACTACAAACTGCCTTGTCTTCTCTAGGATTTTTCCTCATATAGATTACCATAAGTTAGTGATTATGAGTCAAGAACACACCTTTTTTCCTAGTGAAGACAAGGTTATAGTGTTTCTGTGCTTCAGGTTTTTCTCCTACCCTTTGTCTATGTCAGCTCTGCTTCAGGAAAGCACTTAAGATGTGCTTAAATCCCACTGTCTTCAGCATGCTTAAGTGCTGATCTAATACTGTTCCATACCAGAGGAACTGAAATATTAAGCTCTTTGGGGACTAGGGCTGGCTTTTTATTATGTGGCATGCAACACGTAAGTATAGCAGGGCTCTGATTTGGTTCAGGCCTCTAAGAAATATATACTGCAAATCCAATCAAACTTTGTGTGCATCAGAAGTGTGGATATGATTCGGATAAGCATTCAAAGTCCTGGGTCGTTAATTGAGTTTACCAGCTTTTTGAGATTCACTAATCACTAACCAATCATTTTAAGAATTTTTAAGGTAATCATCATTTCAGTAACTAAGCACTGAAATAAAAGGAAAATCCTCCCTGTCAACTGGACTGTGGCTCTTTTTAGTCTCATTAAGAGAACTCATATAATCAACGAACCCTAATGGTTCTGGATGGAAACACAGCATTATAGTTCCTTTTCTGATTATCAAACCATTCCTACATTAGAATAAACCTCCCATCAGGCTTTTATTGTCATTGCCGAAGTGGAGTTCATGTTTGGGCAATATTTGCTACCAACTAATTGACATTTTACGTATTTGAAGAAATGTGTCTTGCTACGTGAATTTTCATAAACATGCACTAAGCACAATGGATGCATCTTTATTTCAGTGAGTTCCCTGGTCTATTGAATACTACAGCGTATCAAGATGCACACCCCTTTGCTTTTTACTTGACTTAAATCTTCTTTCTTTGATCCCGTAATGACATTCTGTCAGGCTAGAATACTGCAGTTTGCTTTAGAAGAAAACCAAAACAAACAGATCAACTATTACATTGATATATGTTATGGGTGATATATATATCATGGAGCCCCTTATGGCTGCCCCCCCACATTCTTCGCCTATCAGATTGGGGTGGGGAGTTTGGAGCGTTTGTCTTGCGGCAGGGTGGTGGGGCTAGAGGATTCTGTCTAGCAAGGAAGAAGGTCTTGGAGGGAGTAAGTTTAGTCAACCCAATATATGTATTAAAATATTTATTAATAGCCAAAATTCTTATATTCTACATCTAACATAAACACCCAAAATACTAATTAAAGAATATCATGAGAATGGAATAAAAATTCAAGAAGTTACCTATCCAACTAATGAATAAAAGGCAAAAGGCTTTAAAAAAGGAAACCACACATACACGATTCAGAGATCATGGTAAATATATATTACATTGCATTAGGAGGAGTTTATACACAGACACATATAGGTAGGTCTAGAACGTGAAAGCTTCTGCACTAGACTACAGGCAGTATTTCTATTTCCACTTTGTGGCTTGAAAATCACAACTAGAGATGACTTCATGAGCTTCTATGGTCTAAAGAAGAGGATAACTCTTTGGTGAAATTACTCTTTGGGGAGGTTCCTGTGAAAATTCCCATACACCTAATTACCATACAAATGATACTTGCTACTGAAACAGAGTTTGACTTTGGGAAAGACAGTTGTTGCAAAGCCTGTAGGCTGGCAATTTTGTCATCATTGGGGGGGTTCGCTTCTGTACCAAAACAAGGATACTGTGAGCAAAGAGAAATACAACAACAGGAAATAAAATGAGAAGGATTAATATAAAGCCACCCTCAGGTGGAGCAGATAAGAACAGGAAAATGACATACAGATAATTGTTTGGTGTAGTACTTCCTCATTTCCCCCTCCTACAATATAGGATTCCATACAGCAGGTACAGAATTCATCTACCAGGAAGCAGGAAACCAAGAGACCGACTCACCAGAAGAGTGTGCGTGTGTGTGTTATATGTATATATAGTCAAGTTCCACACACAATTCAGTCAGCCATTTAAACAGGAGACTAGAAACTTAACAGAATTAGGGGTGTTATACAAATAGGAGCATAGAAAAGCCAGGATGAGAAAAGGGGAACCCCCTCTCCCCCCCAAGAAACAGAGGAAGGACGGGAGGGAAAACATTATGACGAAAAATTACCAGTACGTTTTTCCCTTCACTGAATTTCCCCTCTTCACCCATCCTGCCAATCTTAATCTCTCTCTTTCACTTTCCTCATATGCAATCCTTGCTTTCCTCCACACACATTTATAAATGTCCTATAATTCTGTTCAGTTTTTAGTCTATGTTACAGGCACCCATTCAACAATGTGCCTAAGATTAGGCAGGCGAGAAGTCCCATTGTCCGGCGCTTCAGGTTAGTCAAATCCTTGAATACCTTGTTGAATGATGGCCTACATGATTGGGGAACATGTGTGGAGAATCTCAGAAGCAGGCCAATGCACTGGAATTGACTATGTATCCCTGAATCCAACATAGATTAAAACAGTAAGGTCCATTAATGAGATTTCAAAAACCTAGAGAGGGGACCATCTACTTTTGTATAAATGATATCAACAGAAGTCCTCACACAGAATAAGTGAGGAACACTCTCTTCCAACATCAAGCATTTCAGCTGTATTGCTACAGAATGCAGGACACTAAAAGCTTTTTGAACAACTACAATTCTGTTGAATGAATCCATTCCTGAGATATAACATCTTGATAAGAGGTGTGGTAATTAGGGGCAAATTGCTGTATTCAGCAGCTCTTCCCAAAATAGCCAACTTAGATTTTGGACCATCCCTAGGATAACCAGCAACCTGGTGATTCCAGGGCTTCTGAAAAGAAGATGGTTCAGACCAGAGCTCTCCCTCAGAGCCCCATTACGTCTGCAAATTTGTCATGCTGCAGGAACAGATCATCAAGATCATACTCTCCTAACAAGCATGAGCACAGCTCCCAGGAGAACAGGGTGCTTAGAAACTGGTTTGAGCTGAGAAGGAGTTGGGTAGGAGGAGGAAATGATTATGCAGCAAGGAGCCAGAATCTGAGACTGACCGGATAGCCCAACTGGAAATAGGCCATTGGGTAGGGTAGAAGGCAGCAGAGTCACAGAGGAGAAGCCTAGAAGAGGAGCAAGGGAAAGGACAGATAAACAAAAACCTGTTTTTAGAAAACTAAGTTACAGCCAATAATAATAATTATAAGGAGTAGGAGAAGAAATAATTTTAACATCATAAAAGGAGAATGCATACATCCTGAAAGTCATGGACTATGACTGATCTGTCTAGGAGAAAGGATGAAGCAGAGGTGACCAAAAAGAGATTCTAGCCTTTTGCTCTCTGCAAATCCTTATACAGGATCTAATCCTGTCTCCCTTTGCACATTACAGAATCATAGAATATTAGAGTTGGAAGGGACCTCAGGAGGTCATCTAGTCCAACCCCCTGCTCAAAGCAGGACTAACCTCAGCTATATCATCCCAGCCAGGGCTTTGTCAAGCCTCAGCTTAAAAACCTCTAAAGATGGAGATTCCACCACCTCCCTAGGTAACCCATTCCAGTGCTTCACCACCCTCCTAGTGAAAAACTTTTTCCTAATGTCCAACCTAGACCTCCCCAACTGCAACTTGAGACCGTTGCTCCTTGTTCTGTCATCTGCCACCACTGAGAACAGCCTAGCCCTTCCTCCCTGGAACCCCCTTTCAGGTAATTAAAGGCTGCTATCAAATCCCCCTCATTCTTCTCTTTTGCAGACTAAACAAGCCCAGTTTCCTTAGCCTCTCCTCATAAGTCCTGTGCTCCAGCCCCCTAATTATTTTTGTTGCCCTCCGCTGTACTCTCTCCAACTTGTCTACATCCTTTTTGTAGTAGGGGGGCCCAAAGCTGGACACAATACTCCAAATGCGGCCTTACCAATGCCGAATAGAGGGGAATAATCACTTCCTGTGACCTGCTGGCAATGCTCCTCCTAATGCAGCCCAATATGCTATTAGCCTTCTTGACAACCAGGACACACTGCTGACTCATATCCAGCTTTTCATCCACTGTTACCCCCAGGTTCTTTTCTGCACAACTGCTGCCTAATTCGTCAGTCCCCAGTCTATAGCTGTGCATGGGATTCTTCCTTCCTAAGTGGAGGACTCTGCACTTTTCTTTGTTGAACCTCATTAGATTTCTTTTGGCCCAATCCTCCAGTTTGTTTAGGTCCTTCTGTATCCTATGCCTACCTTCCAGGGTATCTACCACTCCCCCAGCTTAGTGTCATCCGCAAACTTGCTGAGGGTGCAATCTACCCCATCTTCCAGATCATTAATGAAGATGTTGAACAAAACCAGCCCCAGGACTGACCCCTGGGGCACTCCGCTTGTGACCAGTTGCCAGCTAGACATGGAACCATTGATCACTACTTGTTGAGCCCTATACTCTAGCCCAGTGTTTCTCAATTATATTTCGCCACGGCACCCTTGCGCAGCCATGCCATACCCTCCGCCGACAAGTCCAGGAAATCTTCCCCTTTTCGGTGGCGCAGTGTAGGCTGGTTTCGGCGGTGCGCTCTCTAAGCTGTTTTCCACAGCACGATCAGCTGTTCGGTGGCGCGATCACAGCTGTTCCGCGACGCCATCAGCTGTTCGGCGGTGCGCTCGCAGCTTTTCAGCGGTGCGCGATTTCTGTTAATTTCGGCGGCGCGGTTTCACTTTTTCGTGGAACCCTTCAACTCAGCCTGTGGAACCCCAGGGTTCCGCGGAACACTATTTGAGAAACACTGCTCTAGCCAGTTCTCTATCCATTTTATAGTCCATTCATCCAACCCATACTTCTTTAACTTGCTGATAAGAATACTGTGAGAGACAATATCAAAAGCTTTATAGGCTGCAGGAATCCCCAAAGGCCATTTTCTGTGTTTCAATGAAGTGAGCTGCTTGGCATTAAGGAGAAAAATCAATGTACTCTCCTACTTGTTGAAGAAAAGGAGAACATATGGTTAACAGAAAAATCCTCTCTACATATTTGCCTTGTTGCCCATTTCTTAAGCAAAACCCTTTTCACCTCCCTGTTGCTAGACAATTTCCTCTATGATCCTGCAAGAAATACTGATACTGCCCTATAGCCCGGCCACTATAGTAATGTTCAACCCTAACAACATGGAGGTAGACAGCAGTACTGCTCCGAAGGGCACTAGCATGTTGGAGAGTTGCAACTGACCTGCACACAGCAGTGAATGGAGGACAGACACATGGACAAATTTTAAGAGGCAGGCCTCAAGCTCCAGCAATCCCATCAGCATCCCCATATGCCTTGCTCCTCTCAAGCAGAGAGGGTGAATGGAGGCCTAACATAGAATCACTCCCTTAGGGGGCTCCTGCTCCAAAAGCGGGCAGAGACCCGTGGTGGGACAGACTTCCCTCTGATTCAGTACTAATCCAATCCACTGACCTAGCATGCTGTTGGAAAGAACTGTTAGAGATGCCTAATGGCAAAGATGCAAAAGGCTGAATTTCTGGTTATCTAGTTTATATCAAAATAAAATATTTTGCTATTTATTAACAGTGCACCCATCGAGAGATCTCTGAGCTCTTATTTCTCCTTCACTGAATCTTCAAATTGTCTTAAAAGAACCCCATCATAATTTTACATTTCTACCATCTGCCTTAAACACACTCAAAAGACCAGCTTATTCAAGTAATTCTCATTTTTAGCTAAATTCTCTCTAATGTGCTGTTATGGTACTGTGCATGACAGTTGGCTGTGCTATATGATTACTTCATTGTTAAAAGTATAACACATGGAAAATACATTAAAGTACCTATGAAGATGAAAGAGCTTTTAATTTTTTTTAAAGAGACCACCGTACTTTAAAAAATACTTACAAAACAAAACACACGATTAGAATGCAAACTGAATTAACTGAGTATATAACACTGGCTGTCTTCAGTACTTGTGTGACTTTATTTCAGTGCCTGTCTCCAAGGGTAAATCCTGTTTTGTGTTGTCTGGTAATAGCAACAAGCAAAGCACTGGCTTTTGTTTAACACTTTGTATTCTTTTTTTTTTAAGAGCTGTATTACAAGAGTGGGTGGTTAACAAGGGAGTTTGGGTTCCTCAGGATTCTTCTAACAACCATACAGGAGGGAAGTGATGCAAATTGATATCGCCTGGAGCTGTATTAGCATATGCTGCTTCACCCATACCATGGAATACCCCTGGGAGAGATCAGATAGCAGCTATGCATGTGGGAGCAGAGAACCTGCAGGAGCCAGACTCTTCAGCCGGAAGAGCAGAGGCAAGGGCTGTCCACGTGGTTTCAGAGTCAGTGCCTTCTTCCATGGAAGGAGTAGGAAACTCTGGAAGTTGAAACACATGGAGTTTCCTCTCCCTTTTGTAGCTTATTCCCACGTAGGGGACAATAGGGCTCTAAATTATTTTGGCTGTAGCAGGAATACTTGCTGACACAAAAAGGAAGTTGTAACTTCAGAATCAAGGTTTTTTGCCTGTGATTGCATTTCAAGAACTGGGGCACATTTGGCTACATAATAAAGAATTTCAAGATTATTAGTATTAATTTTGAACACTGAGTATACTATTTGAACGTGAAAAACATGCTCTGTTTACACAAGCATTGGGTAATTGTACTATATTTTTAAATATTTTATAGAACAATATACATTGTACAATATACAACACACACGAAGAGCTAGTTAAACCACCATACTGCATTAAGAATTACCATTGGGTATCAGAAGTACTTTTGACTTCAGTAGAACTCTGACAATTTACACCAGCTGAGGGTCTTCACCCTAGCAATGAATGTGTTTTTTATTAACTGATAGATGAGCTTCACTTTTCTTTTTTTTTTTTTTTTTTGGTTACACATGGTATTAAATCAAAGGATAAGATACTGTATAAATTGTGGCCCAATTGGTTAGAGATTTATTTTGGAAAAATTGCTCCACTGCACACCATTGGCTATTATCTTTGAAAGCTCGTGGCAACAGGGGGAGGTCCCTGAGGACTGGAAAAAAGCAAATATAGTGCCCATCTTCAAAAAAGGGAGGAAAGAGGATCCGGGGAACTACAGACCGGTCAGCCTCACCTCAATCCCTGGAAAGATCATGGAGCAGGTCCTTAAGGAATCCATTTTAAGGCACTTGGAAGAGAGGAAGGTGATCAGGAACAGTCAACACGGATTCACCAAGGGAAAGTCATGCCTGACCAACCTGATTGCTTTCTATGATGAGGTGACTGGTTCTGTGGATGTGGGGAAGGCGGTGGATGTGATATACCTTGACTTTAGCAAAGCTTTTGATACGGTTTCTCACAGTATTCTTATCAGCAAGTTAAAGAAGTATGGGTTGGATGAATGGACTATAAAATGGATAGTGAACTGGCTAGAGCATAGGGCTCAACGAGTAGTGATCAATGGCTCCATGTCTAGCTGGCAACCGGTCACAAGCGGAGTTCCCCAGGGGTCGGTCCTGGGGCCGGTTTTGTTCAACATCTTTATTAATGATCTGGAGGATGGGGTAGATTGCACCCTCAGCAAGTTTGCGGACGACACTAAGCTGGGGGGAGTGGTAGATACCCTAGAGGGTAGGGATAGGATACAGAGTGACCTAAACAAACTGGAGGATTGGGCCAAAAGAAATCTAATGAGGTTCAACAAAGATAAGTGCAGAGTCCTCCACTTAGGAAGGAAGAATCCCATGCACAGCTATAGACTGGGGACCGACGAGCTGGGTAGCAGCTCTGCAGAAAAGGACCTGGGGGTAACGGTGGATAAAAAGCTGGATATGAGTCAGCAGTGTGCCCTGGTTGGCAAGAAGGCCAATGGCATATTGGGCTGCATTAGGAGGGGCATTGCTAGCAGGTCACGGGAAGTGATTATTCCCCTCTATTCGGCATTGGTGAGGCCGCATTTAGAATATTGTGTCCAGTTTTGGGCCCCCCAATACAAAAAGGATGTGGACAAGTTGGAGAGAGTCCAGCGGAGGGCAACAAAAATGATTAGGGGGCTGGAGCACAGGACTTATGAGGAGAGGCTGAGGGAACTGGGCTTGTTTAGTCTGCAAAAGAGAAGAGTGAGGGGGGATTTGATAGCGGCCTTTAACTACCTGAAAGGGGGTTCTAGGGAGGATGGGGCTAGGCTGTTCTCGGTGGTGGCAGATGACAGAACAAGGAGCAACGGTCTCAAGTTG
This sequence comes from Emydura macquarii macquarii, assembly GCF_026122565.2. Lineage (NCBI taxonomy): Eukaryota > Metazoa > Chordata > Testudines > Chelidae > Emydura > Emydura macquarii. The sequence goes on along the minus strand of NW_027132559.1, from coordinate 16,535,844 downwards.
CAGGGAGGGAGGTCTAGGTTGGACATTAGGAAAAAGTTTTTTACTAGGAGGGTGGTGAAGCACTGGAATGGGTTACCTAGGGAGGTGGTGGAATCTCCATCCTTAGAGGTTTTTAAGCTGCGGCTTGACAAAGCCCTGGTTGGGATGATATAGCAGAGGTTAGTCCTGCTTTGAGCAGGGGGTTGGACTAGATGACCTCCTGAGGTCCCTTCCAACTCTAATATTCTATGATTCTATATTACCTGAAATTCTGCAGCTTTCAGATTACTGAAAATGCAACAAAGCAGTCTTGGTTTCAACCTGAAAAAATATGCTTTCTATATCAATTTAGTACCCAGATGCTATAATTTGCTCCTAAAGCTACTAAATCATTTTTCAAATGGTATCCTGGTGTATTGTCTGGAAATGGGTTTCAGGAGGAGGGGGGGAATCTGTTGCAGCTGTTTTATATTGCTCTCAAACTGTAGTTTCAAATAAAGAATCAAGGACTCTTTATATCTTTTGGGTATCTAAGAAACATGCAATGATTTCTATATCAAAGCATATGCATGGGTTGAGAATTTCAAAACAATGCTTTGAAAACCTAAACTGCAGTTTTTTATTTTAAAAATATTGCTGTTGCAAAAATCTTTGGCATATTTGTCATATTATCATAGCATATTACCCACTGCCTAGAACTTTGATTCGTAAAATGTTAAAGAAAAATTCATTGTGTCATTTTTCTCCTATTTAAATTAATTATTAAATGAACATATTACATGATAAACTGCTTATCGTATCACTAATTAGAGTATTCACTTATTTTACGTATTTGTAAAGACTTCAAAATGTGCTTAACTTCTTTGAGGCTTAATCTACAATAAAATGATTAAAATAGTTGTATATAACCATATTTGATGTGTATATGTATTCAGGCATATTCAGTACTGCACACATCACAAAATTTTGGATTGCATGGATTATTTATTTGTGAGTATGTAGAGAAATCAAATTCTGTTTGTATGAATGTTTGTTAAAAACAAAAACAAAAAAGAATTTGCAAATATGACAACCCAAAATTTGGTATTTAACTCACTGAATAAGCCAGCAGATAGTCCAATAATGCACCAATCAGTCCAACAGATCAGCGAACTACCTGAAAGCTGTGGCTCCAAATAAGACATGCAGTCTCTGATATAGGATCAGCGTGGGTCGACCATGAAAATGTGACGTTCACATCTCCCTTGCAAGTAGAGGGACTGACCAATACAGGTTGCTGTTCCAGCCACAGCATTACCAATGCTTGCTGTCGGAGTGCAATGCCAGAGCTGGCTATCCCAGCAGAGCCATCAGCTGCTGCCCTACATCAGGCAGTGAGTATGATTAGAAACCTATTACAATTATAAAATTGTTTTGATTTTAATAAATTACACATTAAAAACGGGAAAAGAAGTCAGAGCCAGTTTTGCATAAGAACTTGAATGAAATGCTTATTAAGAGTATTTCAAACATTCCTGGTAAAAAGAAAAAAAAGAGAAAGAATTACATGTGAGTCATTTAGAGAGAGAAGGTGGGTGAGGTACAGCAATATCTTTTATTGGACCAAGTGGTACTGGTGAAAGAGACAAGCTTTACAGATACACAGAGTTCTTCAGGGCTGAAGGACCCATGCCTGAAGAAGAGCTGATTGTGGCTCAGAAGCGTGTCTCTTTCACTAACAGAAGTTGGTCCAATAAAAGATATTATCTCACCCACCTTGTCTCTCTAATATCCTGGGACCAAAACAGCTAAAACAACATTGCAAACAACAACCTGAGCCATTTAAAAGCCAGTTGGCAGCATTAAACCCCTAGTTTTATAACTAGGTCAAAAATTCACTCCAGGCTGAAATTTGTTATTCCAGGCTTCAGCCTGGAATCATTTCTTTAAAAATCTTTGTGGAAATCTTTGGGGGAGAGGGTAACAAAAACAAACACACAAACAAGCAAGCAACAAACCACCAAATACATACAAGGGCACTGGCTTCAGATTTTATTTATTTATTTTGGCATCCCTGCAACTCAAAAGTAGCTTTATTTTATCTAAAACAAAAACAAAACAAAACAAAACAAACAAACAAAAAAAAACAACAACAACAACTAAAGAAACGTCTGAGATATATTCTCCATAATAGAAATTAATCATTTTTGTTATTGGGGAGGGGGCGGGGGTAGGACCATGTTCTTTCATTTTAAAAATGAGTTATCAGTATATTACTATTGTTGAAAATTTGGAAAAGATTGTTATTATGAAGACCTATCATAATTTTCATAGGGACATAAATGATTTGATTTAACGCGAAGGCAAAGAAATCAAGAATGGAAACTTCATACTTAAACCACACAGAAATACTTAAAAACAATTTTAAAGTATTAACATCTTATGTTAAAAATGCAATGTCAAAGCCTCATTTTTATCAGTGACTCCAACTTTATTATTTTCTGGGTTTGAATCAGATCTTTAACCTTAATGTAACTTAGGTTTTAGTGGTCTAATAAATGGGCACTTTTTATTCCATTTAAGTAGATTTTCAATGTATATGCAGCATAAATTCTTTCTGAGACAGACCACACCTTGTTGTTACTAAGCTGTATTCATTACAGTTCCACGGATTCTCAATTATTAATAGAAACAGAAATCTTCTGATAATTCATGCCAGAGAAATCTAACAAGTAGAGGTATATTTATATAAAATCTGTTGTCCTCATTATGGAACTACTATTAAAGCAAGTAGTGTAAATAACAGAACATATACAAACACTCAAACATTTAAATGCTTGAACTGTGTGCAAATATTAAACAGTTAAAAAGGGCTAGGTTCTCAGGAAGAGACACATTAATTATATGGCAGTGGTCAAAGGGCTAAATATGGGAAGAGTGCACAGTCCAATCAACCTTAAGGAATGAGGGTTAGGCGCAGTAAATTAGCTGCTATAGTTCTAGTTCCCACTGAACCCACAAGAAGGGCATTTCAAGGGGTTAACATGTATAGTCTGCACATAAATATGTATACCCCATTACCTGATAACTGGCCACATGTACACATCTCTGGGCTGAGTATTTATGCTTCTGTCATGAATAACCTCATTTGTAATAGCTGTGGGTTTAGGGGAGGAAAAGACTGTGCATGGAAAACCATTACTAGCATGAGATATGGAGTGTGCATCTATCGTTCTGCGACAGGAGATAAGGAATGATCAAGAGAGTCATTGGTGAGCAAGCGGTTGGACTAGATGACCTCCTGAGGTCCCTTCCAACCCTAATCTTCTATGATTCTATGACATAATGCCAACTGTGACAGATAACCATGTCTCTCAGGGCCAGATGGGAGCAATCAATATGATGTCTGCTTTCTCTCTTCTTATATTCAACAGGACCTTCAGTAACAAAGGGAATGGGGAAAAGGTGTAAAGAAGGACTTTGCCCCAAGGAAGTAGGAAAGCGTCGTACGATGCCTGCTCTGGAGCACTACTGTGGACATTTCTTGTTCTGGTAAATAGTGAACAGGTCTGTTACGGGAGTGCCCCTTACTGTCGTAACAGGCTGTGTAGTATCACCAACTCTGTCTCCCATTGGTGGTCATGTGGGATTTTGCGGCTGAGACTGTTGGCCATTGTGTTGTGTATTCCCTGGAGGTAGGCTGCTGATATGAGGCTGTTGTGGGAGATGTACCAATTCCATAGTTTTAATGCTTCTACGAATAAGGAATGAAAACCGGTATCTCTCTGTCGGTTTATGTAATACATGCAGGCCATGTTGTCTGTCAGGACCCTTGTGTGTGTGTGTCTTTGATCAGTGGGAGGAAGTGAGCGCATGTGTTTCTGACTGCTCTGAGCTTGAGCATGTTGATGTGAAGGCATGTCTCTGTTGAGGATGATCTGTCCAGTGCTGTGCGACCATTGAGACGCCCACCCCATCCTCTGAGGGATGCATCAGTGGTCAGGAGTGGAGATGGAGAAGACTGAGCAAATGGGTTTCCCAAACGGATGTTTGCTGGGTCCAAGGATTGCTTGACCCTAGTGGGCATCAATAAAAGTTTGTTTATATTGTCTCTGTTTGGCCTGTAAACTGAACTGAACCATGCTTGGAGGCATCTCATGAATAATCTGGCATGAGCAATAACGGATGTGCCCCAGAAGCTGGAGCCAATGTCTGGCTGAAATTTGTAGGCTGGATTGTACTGTCTCTATCAATGAGGAGAGACTGAGAAATCTGTGATGTGGTAGGAGTGCTTTCGCCTGAGTGCAGTCGAGATCTGCTCCTATGAATTCTAGCCTCTGTACTGGTGTTAAGGTCGATTTTTGTTTGTTGATCTGTAGGTCCAAATTCAGAAACAGGTCCCATGTGGCCTAAGTGACTTGTTGGGCCTCTGCCAAGGACCGTGCCCTGAGAAGACAATTGTCCAGGTAAAGATAAATCATGATGCCTTGACAGTGTAAGTGGGCCGCCACTATAGAAAGGACCTTACAGAATATCCTGGGGGCTGACGAGAGGTCAAAATGGAGTACCCTGTACTAGTAGTGTTTCTGGCCCAGCATGAATCCGAGGTGATGCCTGTGACTTGGTATGATGGAAATGTGAAAGTATGCACCTTGAAGGTTGAGGGCGGAGAACCAATCTCCTTCCTCTAATGCTGGAATGATTGTTGATAGGGTGACCATCTTGAATTTCTGCACTTTGACGTATCTGTTGAGCACTCTGAGGTCCAATATAGGTCTCCAACCTCCCTTTTTCTTTGGTATCAGTAAGTAGAGAGAGTAGAAGCCTTTGCCTCTGAGATGTACAGGCACTGGTTCTATAGCTCCTTTGCTGAGGAAATGGTTTATCTCTTGATGTAGTGGACTCTCATGAGAAGGGGCCCTGAAAAAGGAAAGGGAGGAGAAATGGATGGCATACCCATTCTGGATAATTTCCAGTACCCACTTATCAGAGGTTATCCATTCCAAGGTGCTGAGGAATGGGGTAAGGTGGTTTCTTAAAGGACAGGCTAGGTCTTCCAGTATGAGGTTGCAAGGAGAGTGCTCTACCGGCACTTCGACCAGCCCGTCAGAACTGACTGGTGGAGGGCTGAGATGCAGTTGGTTGGGATCCTGCTTGCTTTCACCTAGGGAACCTTGGTTTCTTATTCTGTGGGTCATAAGCTCTTTGTGATGAATACTGTGATTGTGATGACCAGAGTTTAAACAGTGGCTGAGGGCTGTACTTTCTCTTGTAGGCTGGCATGTATATCCCTAAGGATTGGAGTCACCTGTGAATCCTTCAACATGTGGAGATGCATCAGTCTTCTTGGCGAATAACTTCATCCCTTCAGAAGGAAGGTCCTCCACCGTGGTTGGGACCTGTTTAGAGAAGCCAGATGAATGCAGCCACGAAGCCCGTCTGCTAACTGTGGCAATTGAATGTGCTGCCGCATCGGCCATGTCTAATGCCACCAGCTGGCCCTTGTTGATTAGGGCCTTTAATTGGTTTTTAAGGAAGTCCAGGAGCTGTTCAATAACGGGACAGAAGTTCATATTTTGTCAGCAAAGCCTGGTAATTTGCTACGCAGAACTGGAGGGTGGCTGATGAATATGCCTTTCTGCCAAACATATCAAGACATTTCCCATCTCAGTCATACAGGGTGGATTTAGATTGGTGCAGGTGGCCCCTAGAATTAACCCATCCATAATGATGGAATTGGGACAATTCCCAAATGGGATGAAATGGCAGGACAGACGTGGAGGTCTGCCATATGACTTTGGCAGGGTCCAGGAGTGCCTCATTAACAAGGAGGGCCATTCTGGCAGAGGTGAAAGACTGCAAAAAGCTCCCTAAATTTGTGGTGAGCCTCAGTGACTTCCTGCAACTCTATCTGCAGGGCTTCTGCCACACTCTGAGCTAGTGTCCTGGAATGATTTAAAATCATCAGCCATGGATGGCAGAGGGAGGCATCACCACCTCGTCTGGTGAGGATGATGAGAAATGAGCTAGAGGAATATCTTCCTCCTCTGCCTCTGCCCTAACTTCCTCCCCTGGCTGTTCAGGGCGTTTTGTAGGAATAAAATTGTAATTGTAACCCTGTAGCTTAATTCATAGCTTTTAATTGTAATTGTGACCCTGTAGATTAATTCATATCTTTTAATTCATACCCTTATTTGTGTCAACCTCTATATGGTTATTATTGATATCATGTAACATTTGAATTTCTCTCAGTCATACTCCATATTGTGAATGTAAAACCCCATTTTGACTCTATGTACTCCATCTTGTGTCAAACCCTTTCTAAACCTTTAGATGAATAAGATAGTTATCTGAACAAGGTATGAATGGAGGGTGTATGTGTGTGTGAGTCAGACCCAAACTGCCAGCTTGTCTTGATGAAGTTGTCCTGATGAAGTGTGAAGTCCATCCTAGGCTGAAGAGTGTGAACATAGCCTCAAAAAGCAAAGAAGGATCCACCCCAGAAAAACTTAATCAAACTTAATCAAAGACATCAAAGAACAAGCTGAAAGTCACGTCTGCTATTGTACCAGCAATCAAGGGTCACAGAGAAGCGACGTGACACAGCAGAACTGAAAAACCTATAAAAGACTGGGTGAGATTTCAAGGCTTTGGGGGGAAAAACAGCGTTCTACATATCATCTAAAGAAGAGCGTCGGTGCGCGCCCGACAAGGACCCTGCTCTCCTCGTGCCCAGCTTCCCTGGCCAGGTAGCTGCCACGAGCCATGAACTCCAGCAACGAACCCTAGCTACGATCTCAAGCCACAATCAGGACTGGTAGCTATATATAACTATAGAACGCTTTCTGGTATGTTTGGGCGCGTGAATGTGTGTGTGTGTGTGTGTGTATATGTGTAGGTTTAAGTTAGTTATTACTTTAGTTTCTGTCAATAAATGCGGCATACTGCCTTTTCCCCTTGAAAAAGTCCCGAGTGCTTAATTTTGCACAACAGTTTCGAAGCCTCCGAAGCCACAGCTGAAGGAGGATGCTACTTTGCCTGTTGGTGTGCCATGCTAAAGGCTGGGAGGCTTGCTACCTCTGAGCCTGCCAAGGGTCTCAGTTTGGCAATTGAGGGTAGGGGGCTGGTACCACAGTTGACCAAACCATGGAAGCTGAGGGTCAGGTGGATGATACGCCTGGTTCCCATAGTGAGATTAGGGCCCATATGGCAGGTAAGAAGAGCGGTGGGAACCCAAGTCCTCTCGCTCACTTTCCAACTCTAATGATGAGAAATGCGGTGTGCAGCAGGGAGATGTCGGCAAGTCCAATGCTCTGCGAGAACTCAGTGCTGGGGCCCCAGTACTGCATAGGACAAGTCGGGTGTGTCAGACACAGAGAGATTCATCGTACATCAAAAATTCGGCAGTGCAGATAAAAGGCTTGCATAGATGGAGTCAGAGTTGCGGACCTGGACTGGGTCGATGTCAGTGCAAAGTCCATGCTGATGTAGCCTTCCCCGGAGCAGATCTTCTATGCCTTTCAGGCGTCCGTGGTACTAGTAGTTCTTTGGGCAGATCGACTTGCTCTGTCAGCTTGGTATCATGTGTGTCTTGGATACCGATGGAGCTGGATATCGTTTCCGGCTTCATCGCGCCTTGCTGTGGGGACTCACAGACCTTTTCTTAGCAGCCTTAAGCGAGTGGCTTGTCTCTTTGGGATCACCTGCCTTCGAAGTAGAAGGTTGTGGTAAGAGTTCCTGCCATGACTCCACGGGCTGAAAGGTCAACTCCATGAGAAGGAGTTTGAGCCTTAGCTCTCTGTCTTTCCTGGACCCAGGTTTTAGTTGCTGGCACCAACCACACCTTTGTGGATTGCGCTTTTCTCTCAGGCAGCAAACGCACTGCGAGTGCCCATCAGTAACTGGAATAGATTCCTTGCAACTGAAGCACTTTTTGAAGCCTGGGGAGCCAGGCATACCCTTGTCCAGGGGGTTTCCCCCAACCAGGGTTGGATGCAGGCAAACCCTTTCTTTCTTTTTTTTGGCACGGCTAACAAAAAACAAAGCAGGTAACAAAGGAAAAAGCTTCAAGGAAAGGTAAAATTAACAAAACAAAAGGGAGTTAACGATCCCCGAATGAACAGCCCTAAGCTCTGCCTCTAGCCAGGGGCAGTTGAGAAGGAACTGAGGAGGGAATGACCGCACACACCGGCTGGCCTTGTGGCAGGCAGGGAGCAGCGCATGTATGGGCGGGATGGACTGCAACCAAAGTTCTTTGATCAGCAGCGCAGGGGTGCAGATACTTCTACAGTGAAGCACCCATAGGGGGAGACATCTTGAATCCAGAAGAGTTGGCAGAATTCATATAGGCATTCCTACCTGAGGGAGCATGCACAGCTTACTTGGTTTTAGTAGATCCTTGGCTGCTCCTGGTTGCCCAGATAGTGACTGTGGAAGTGTGATCTTTCCTTCCTGAAACAGATCCTATTACAGTTATCCTTGCCCTGTTATCTTGAGATTAGACTGCTCCAACTTGCTCTGCGTGGGGCTGCACCTTGAAGTCACTCAGAAACCGAAGTTCTCCCAGTGCAAAACCCTGTATATTACACACCATTATGCCAGACTTTGCACTGGGTGCCTGTAAGTTTCTGATGTTGTTTCTGAATTCAAGATGTTGATCTTTTCCTGTAAAGCTCTAAATGGCTTCAGAACCAATTACCTGAGGGACTCCATCTTCCCTGTGCCATTTTGCCACAACCAGGATGAACACTGATGTTTCAGCTGGAGCTCCAGAGTGGAAGCAACCAACAGGGTATCTAAGGGAGGGAGTCTTTGATCCTGGAATTTGCTGCCCACCATGGTCTGCCAGACCTCAGGTTTCTTAATCTACTGGGCATGCTGTAAAACTCATTCTTATTTCCACACATCTGGGCAGTTTACCAGTAAGAGGGATTTTATTATTACGTCTGCAGCAGAGGGGGGTTTTTTAGTTATGTTCTTTTGTCTGCTGGAACAAATTTATATTAAGATATTTACTGCGAAGGTTACAGTATGTGAGGGCCCCACAGTGTGAATTGGGCACCTGGTTGTTTTGCAAACCTAAACCAATAAATAATGGAAGTTGTTCTTCACTTCTCCCAAAATCTGTTATACAGTGACACCAGGTCATGTTTAAACATTGCCCCACACTGTAAGCAATAGCTACGGAGCTTGCAAATAGTCACTGCAATGTAATTGCTAAGGAACACCTGAAGGTTCCCTAACTACCCACCCTTCTAGGCATTATGGGATTCTACCTGGCCATGTCTTCCTACAGAGCTGGCTGCAGTATGAAAATCAAAATTTTCTTTCCTGCTGTCCCCCCAGTGGAGAAGCAAGGTCTGGTAGGTTCCTTGCCCAGTCAGAAGACCTTAACATGGAAGTAAAGGGAGGCAGCAGCCCTCCATGATAGTGCTCTCTGAAGAGAGAATATTGATTGAGCAGTCATCCATTATCTTGCTAATTACAGAAGGCAGCGGGAGGTGGGGAGAAAGCTGCTGAGTGTCCTTGAAGCTGATATTAACTATCTCTCCTGAGCAACTTTCCCCAATCACCCCCAAATATATTTAATTTTATAACCAAAACCCATGGCCCAGAACAAATAGTTTCATAGAAATCGAAACACCTCAAGACTTATTTCCTGTCCAGAAAAGTTTTAAAAGATGATAAAATTGGAAATTCTGGAGTGAGGCTGCTGGAATGTAACTTAGCTGAGAGTTAATAAAGTAAAGTTCATTAAGAAAGAATATCTGTTTTATATATGAATTTTGCTACCAGGCTATTACAAATTCTGACTTTGGAATGTAGTTTGAATGTGGAACTTGGAACAGAGAATTCAGAATGTGGAACCTGGTATTATTTATAACCTGGCAAACAGGACTCCCAGAAACCAAGCTAGTTAGCCAAAACACGCTGATCCCTCAACTACAGATAAAACAACATTCTAAATAATCTAAATGTTTGAAAGATATACACAATCAAAACAGGAAAGTATTTTGGTAGACAAAAACTAGCTTCCTTGTTAATTTTTAACATATTATGGAATATGATTGAAACAGTAGATAGCTAACCAATGCAAAGACACACAAAATTACACATCCTGACTACATCATAAATTAGTCTTTTCAGTGGGGATTGCTAAAAAAAATGCAAGTTGTCAGAATGATTCCTCAACATCTGCAGCAAAGGAAATGATTCAATTTCTTCCAAACACTCTTTACAAAATAATTATTAATAAACTCTAAATTCTGAAATGTTAATATTCTCATATAACAAAACACATTTTAGCTGCACTGTACGTGTTTAAATTTTGCATATATGAGGACATTTACTAATTAATTCATTTCACAGCTCTCCAAACATAAATGTCTTGCACATTTACAATTTTTCCATTTAATCATTAATACCAAAACATGAAATAACGTATGGAAAACACATTACATAGCAATATATCAAGCAAAGGGTGTTCATGTTGTTTTTTTTCCAGTAAGATGACTGTGTTGGGTCTATATTTTGTAAAATGGGATAAAATATATTCCTTTTCTGTTTCAGTGGTTCCCAACCCATGGCCCACGGGCCACTTTTGGCCCCTGAGATCTTTCAAAGTGGCCTGCCACCCTCCTCCCACTGGCTGCAGAAGGGAGCCGCTGCCTAAGGACCCAGGCAGAGTGTGTCGACGAGCAGCTACAAGATCGGTGCAGGATCCTGGCTGCAGCCAAGGGGGTGGGAGATCAGTGCTCGTCTCCCCCTGGCTGTAACAGGGAACACAGCAAAGTGCTCTGCCTGGGTCCCGAGGTGCTGGGGTCCCTGCTGGAGCCAGAGGGAGGGAAGTACTGATCTCCCACCCCTCTGGCTGCAGAAGGAAGCCATTGCCTGAGGACCCAGGCAGAGCACACGGGGCTACAGGTCGCTCCTTCCATCTGGCTGCAGGGGTGGGAAGCTGTTGGTGGTGACTGGTGGCCCTTCAGGGTTGTAAAAATGATATTTGTGGCACTTGAGCCAAAAAGGTTGGGAACTACCATGTTAGAATATTTGTGACAGATTCCAATAGTTCCCACTACATCTTTCTGTATCTGGACTGTTGGGCAAGATGCACATAATAAGATACTGAAGTGTACTTCTTCTGAAGCATATCCAGAAACAGTGGGCCAAATTCCCAGCTGGTATAAATCAGCCTACCCTCCCCAACACTCTGTGTCTGAGAACAACACCCCAAAAAACCCATATTCACCGGTTGTATAATTATGATATATTCTGTACAAGGTATGCCTTGTGTGGTATTATTTTATGCCTTGATCTGCTAAACATTAATATCTTGTTGGATTGTATGGGTTACCATAGTATGTAAAGTTATAAAATATTGCCGAAAATGCTATTAGAACATGCTGTAAGATGTAACAGCCTTTCAGGCACAACAATGGAGTGGCCAGACTGTGCTGATGGTTTTCTTTCACACATTCAAGGATAGATTCCACTAACAGGGATTGTTTGCAGTGGAGCTTCACAGAGAGGAGCACATACACAATGGAGTACTGACTGACCAATAAGGACGACCCTCTAGGTCACAAGCATTGATCATTTCAGAAAGCTGGAACAGACTATAAAAGAAGGGGAATGACATTACCACTTGTCTTCATTCCCCCACAGCTCAATACCTGAAGAAACGTCTGAATGGGGGAGGTGGGGAACCCAAGCTGCAAGGCAAACGTAGCCTGTGAATTGAAGAGCTGCACGCCTGCTGGTACGGTCTCTCAGGGTGAGACATTTCTAGATTAAAATCCTGTTCGAATTTAGATTGTGGTCCTATTTTTATTTCTTTGGTAATTTCTTCTGATCTTTTAAGCCTACAATTTATAATAACTGAAAATTTATATTTCTGAAGTTAATAAACTTCTTTAATATTTTATCTTAATCAGTGTGTTTTTGAGTGAAATGTTTAAGTAATCTTTACTCAGATTAACAAAAACTGGTGCATGCCTTCCCCACACCGAGGGGGACATGGACTTATTAATGAGCTTGTGCTGAACAAATCTTTATCCAGCAAAAGACAGTATTAGCTGAGGGTGTGTTCCTGTGTGGTACGGATAGAAGAGCTGGGGGCGAACTGGCTAGGGTTTGCATCCATGTTTGCTCAGGGAAAGCATTCTTGGTAACTCAGTTGGGTGTGTGGCGCCACCTGCTGTCATGTTGGGTAATGATAGGGTCTGGAGAGAGTGACTGTGTATCATCATGAGCAACACTATGGTGGGGAGCCCATCTCAAGTTAAATAGTTGATAAGGGTACCCAGCAGTTCCACAGCTCCAAGGCTGTATCCCAGAGAGTGTGCATACTGTGACATCCAGTCTTATTGATTTACACTTGGTTAGGGTCTGGCCCAGCATGTCTACCCATTAACTTTCAATCAATGCAATATAATATCTGTCCACAGCACAGGAAAGAATTTACTATAATGAATTTTATTGCTGGAATGGCCATTTGGGTTTTGCTTTTGAAGTGAGGATCAGCAAAAAGGAGGCAGAAAATCCAGAAGAAAATTCATCTCCAGTATCATGCTTGGTTTCTTCTTGGTTTTACTGCTTAATTTTTTCCCCCCTCCAGATTCAAAAGTAATTGGGACAGCCTTACTGCTCCAGATGCAAGAAATCCTTGCATCTGTTACCCGTTAGATTCACATATATCAGGACACATTTTTACACCTCCACCCTCCCCAAAAACTAAAATTCCACACACCTAGTAGCATGAAGAGACAAAAGTGAAAAAGTGGCCTGAGGATTAAGTTTTGCTTTATATTTTGTTATGATCCAGATATCATGGTGATGGGTGATTATAAATAAAGTACCTTGATAGGTAGGTAAGATTGACTGTACTCAATATTCAGTTTCGAGTTGTATGCCTCAACCATCCAGAACAAATATTTGGGTATAATCCTAAACTCAAACAGTCACAGTCTGCTCCTCCTTAACAATGGCATCTTGGATTTGACCTCTAGCTTGATTCTCCCCTTATGAATTGGCCCACATAATCCTAGGGAGAGTCAAACATGGAAAAGGGCAGATGTTGGCCCATCTCTAAGTGTTCAGTTAGTGCTCCAGTTAGTGCTCTCAACATTCAGGGGCTCTGCTGGTTAGCTGCAAGCCCCAGAGTTGGATGGGGGTTGCAAATGCTTTATGTTGCCACATCCCCTTCTGCAAGGACTTTCTGCCACAAGGGGCTCTGTGTTACACTCGCAGAAGCTGGCATAATTCACTCAAGGTTAAGTTCACTGTGAATACAGTCAACAGATGAGATTACATTACACTTTCGTTAAGATCTTAAAAGAGTCTCAAGTGCTACAGGTTTTGCCAGCACTTGCAATTTTTTCATGAGTCTCACCACATTTGGTGTTTTTCATAAAGCACACTTCCTTTGCATATAAGAGAATCTCAGCTTTTATTTTAAAAGAGCTTTTAGCCCTCATACTTGTGGAGAAAAAGCTTGAAAATGTGACCAAAGCACTTCCCCAAAGTTCAGAATCAGAAAACAATTAAAAAGAACCCCAAAATTGTGTGTGTGGGGGGGGAGGAGATGGGAGGGTTTGTTTTGTTTTCATGCCTCATGATTTTTAAACCCATCTCATGATTTTTGGGATTTCGTGATTTCGGAAAGCTTGGGGTTGGTAATACTGCAACAATGGGTAGAGCTACGGTCCATTGCAAATATTTCTCAGCAAAACCAAAAGAGCTAAGTAAAACTGCAGCGCCTTACCTGTAGGTGTACTACTGCGAAATGAGGAGGAGGGAGTGATTGGGGGGGTGACTGGAGGAGTAAGGCTTCCACTACTGTGGCGAGGTGGAGTAGATACATTCCCACGGGACACTGAGCTTGACAAAGTCAAAGAGAGTTTAGGCTGAATCTTTTTCTTCAAGGATTCCTGCTCACGTCGAGCTGCATCAGTCATAAATCTAGAACAAAAAATGATGAAAGAAAAATTAGTTTTGAAACAGTCCATAAATTAGCTCTTAGTAACTATGGAAATAGAAACTTTTCACTGTAAGTGAACTAATGGCATTTCAAACTCGGAGATGAGAGATGTATTTCACTGCAATGTAGATGGACACTACAGATGTGAAACTACTTTGGCATATTGATAATTGACAAGATGAGCTTTAAGCTAGGAGACGAGGGGGAAAATTTGGGAGAGACTCATGAGATCTCCACGTCTGGCTTCAATGTACAGGAGGAGGAAAATTTGCTAAATGAAGATATGGTAAGGATAGTGGAACACCAGAAGGTAAAAGTATAGACAGCAAAGTGAAAGAAAGTACAAATATTGATTAGAGTAGCAATCAGGCAGATGTTACACTTGGTGAAAGGACTATACCTAATTTGGTTTCAAAACTGGGCTAGGTCCAAGGAAAACAACTGGGCATGAAGGCAGGATGGCTGATGGAAATGACTGTCTAAAAATGGAGATGATCACATCTGACATGGAATAAAACCTTACAGATCTTAATGCACTCAAATCAGGGGGATTGGATAATTTCAATCCCAGAATAATGACAGAATTGGCACTTGAAATTGCCAATAACTTCTCATCATTTCCTTCCTTCCCCTCCCAGACTTGAATTGTGTTTTTCTGGGTGATAAAGACCGTTCTAATGCTTGTTATCAGACTAGCAATCTTCTTTTATTAACTACAAATAAAATGAGCTTTCTTTCAAAAGTCACACTCTTTTCATCAGCCCACAACAACGAGAGGGAAGGAGACTCAAGGATATGGCGGCAGAAAGCTAGTTCAGAACTCACTGAATTCAGAGGTAAAGCAATTCTGATGGTCAGTTATCTGTCCATTTTATTTTGCTTTCTGGATGCTCCAATACTAACAAAAAAGGAGAGAATGTGTACTTATTGGTGTTTCTTATTGTCTACTGAATTGAAATACTCATAACTTTGGCTATGCATCCAACTTAAAATATGCATGTTTCTCTTTTAGGGCCAATTTAAGATGACTAACTATTAAGAAACCAAGCCAGATATATAGTATCGAAAATCAATATCAATTCTGAGTGTGTGAATTGACATAATCCTTACTCAAATCTAACTCCTGTCAATCGTTCTCTTTATAGATGAATGAGAATTTGAAGACAACAATATAGCAACAGCAACAACATAAAATCTCAAAGCACTTTATTAATATTAATGTATTAAGAAACAAATTACATAACAGCATAATGACACAGAATACTGCAGAAGAGCCCAATTCTGCAAACCCAAATAGGAATAGTGATTACTTCCAGTAACCACTGGCTTGGACTTCTCATGGTAGTACGCAATGCATGTGTATATGTGGTGGCATTTGTAGTGCAGTGCCATAAGACTGTCTCATTCCTTCCCCACTCCTCCAATGCACATTTTAAATGAATATGAATACACTGTCTTATTTAAGGCTTTGGGGAATTCTAAAGTTTTGTTGCAGTTTGCAGCTTATAGGCTGCGTCAGCTGAAACTGTGCAGAGGCTGCTGGAAGTAGTCCGAAGCTGTTGTAGCTCATGGAGCTATAGAAAAGCTAGCATCTTGGGGGTAGAGGGAAAGAGGAGAAAAAATAGACTTTTGTTAACCAGAGCCAAGTACAGAAGACTCAAACTTGGCTCTGAGGGGAAAAAACAGCTCTCTTTCTGAAAGACTAGTGTACTTTGACACATCCTCAAACACTGTGGCATGAAATTATAAGGACCTTTAGAGCCATAAAGTTGTATCCTGTCTATCCATAGCATGGAGACATTAATAAGTGGATTTTTCTCATGATACCTAATCTCAATTCATAGTATGAAGACATTAATAAACAGGTTTTTTACATGACAGCTTATCCACCTTTGAAACAGATACAAAGTATCATGTCAAGCAGCGAAATAGAGCTTTTACAATACTAACATTAAAAATTGGGTATCTATGGTAACAGTTTAAGATTTTTGGTTTTCGCACTTTTTTATTGTCCACCCTTCTCCCTCTTTCACCAAAGAGTTCATATATTATTTATTAACAGTACACAAATAAAAACCTGAATTTTAGTAAAGAAAAATATAGGTTTAAACAAGCTTAATAAAATGAACATACACATTTGCTTTTCTGTAACTAGGAAGCGTCAAATTCATTTACATTCAGAATTTGCAGTAAAATATATGAGAGTATTTGCTCTTGGTTTAAAAGCTTTAATCCCTAAGCAAATTTTATAGCAACATTATAAATCCAGTCACAAATGTTAAAATGGTAAGGAATAACCAGTCTGGTTTAAATCCATAAAAAATATGGAATATTTAAGTTAACGCTGAAACTTCTGGCTGGAGCTGTCTCGTTATTAACTCTCATTATGCCAAGGTACCGCAGCATGCACAGTATGTTCTGAAAGATTATATATTGTTCATACCATGAAACACTGGAGCAAACTAAGGACAGAGACAGTCTAGAATAACAGCTTTAAATTTGAAATCTCTCACTCACTGGGTATAATGTACATCAAAACACTTAATTCTTTATCATAACATTGTGTTTCAATATTTAAGAAAAATTGTAATATTTTTTAATAGAAGACTTTTCATTTGTTGTAATAGATTAGTTAGTCCTTTCTTCAAGATTTTATTTGAATTGTGATACTGGATTCCAAATGTTATATTTGTGCTGAGTTATTATAGCATTCTTTAAAATATGCAATCAAATTATGAAAAATTAGGGTTTAGAATGGAATTAACAACCAAAGCCTTATTTATGTCTAATTACATGATCATATACTACTATTCCTCCCACAGGACTCCTGCCTCATTTGGTTCACAATATGGATGGTTCTCTGGGAATGAATCAGGGTTGAATACTGAACAAGGCTGTTGTCTGGAGGATCGCTGTCTCACTTCTTATATAAATTGGAAGGTGTGTAATGAATGAGGCAGGAAGAGAAAGGATAGTCTCATGGTTATGGAAGTTCATTGACATCCTGGAGGACTGGATTCTACCCGGTTCTGCCAAAGTTTCTATGTTATGTTGGGCTTGTCACTTAAGTCAAAATTTTCACAGGTGGCCACTAAGTGTATGTTCCTTATTTTCTGGGACAACCTGAGACATCTGAGACCAGTTTTACAAAAATGCTGAACATTTGTAAATGAAGTTGATTGGAAGTAAGCTTTGAACACCTTCAAAAGCGCTAAATATGTTGGAAAAAAAACCAGGGCCAAGATTAGTGGATATTTTTGATAATTTTGGCCTTAATCACGGTGTGTCCCAATTCCCCATCTGTAAAATGGGGATTGGTCAGCAATTCCTCAGAGTTCAAGGACGATTGTCTTCCATAAAATGATAGCCAGTTACCACTGGTGAATCCGCAGATGGCTAATGAGACAGATCCGAGATCCACAGATCATGTCTCAGTTGAGGCAGATTTTTCCTAAATTAAAAAAAAAAAAAAAGCGAACTGAATCTCTCATGTGTAGGGCCTTGTGTAAATCATGATTTTCTGGAAATCCTGAAAATGCCCCAAACAATGATCTTTTAAATATTTTTTTTAAAAAGGAAAATGCCTACAACAGAGTCTTCAATACAAAAAATTACTTTAGTTAATCAATTTTAAGGACGGACTGAATTTTACAAGTGACTTTAGTTAATTTTGACTAACATTACTTGTAAAATTCATTCTGTCCTTGAAACTGACTAATGTTATTTGTACAATTCATTCCCTGCAAACTCCACGAAATTCAATACTTTGCCATTTACACTGTCATAAATTTTACACAGGGCCCTAATCCAATGGAATATGCCAGAACCTTAGAATCTTTAGATGCCACTCTGCCAACTTGAGCAATAGTAGGTTGTCATCCTCCATGTGGACTAACACTATGAAACACCTTCTGTCAGTGTGTTTCACCGATATTTGTTGACAGCAGAGGAACTGAGACACACAGGAATTTTGGGTTCCATTCCAGTTTATGGAGTGTGCTCCAGTGGTCACAGACCTTCCACCCCTGTTCACCACTCCAAGACTGATCCCTTCTGTCCTGTCCTGTCCTGTCTGTTTCCCTATCCAGCTACTCATCACCCTGGACTAGGTTTTTCATGCCAGTCCCAATCTCCACCTCTCAGGCTCCTAATCTCAGTTCCGATCTACTTTTCCAGGTACTCCTAGATATGAGCCCCCCATCTAGCTCCTCACTTCTAGGTCCTCACACCTGGTCTCCTCATCTAATCTCAGTACCATCCCTCCCATACTCTACTCCCATTCTGTCTCTCTCCCCAGACTCCTTGTGCCAGTCTGCCCTGCCCTCCTCCTGCCTCCACGTCCCAGTCTGCTTGCCCGGCAAGTCTCAGTCACCTCTCAGCTCCATATCCAATCTGTTTCCCAGCTCCAGTCTTCTCAACCAACTCTCTCCTCAGACACCCGACCAAAATCCCAGACCCAGTCCCCCTCCTTCCAACCTTAGACTACTTCTCCGAGTCTATTCCCTCCACCACCCTCAATTTGGCTCATCCCCTCTGTATTAGAGTCAGATCATTTCCTCCTCCATACTACCTGGACACCATCAGGCACAGAAGAGAGAGTCTCCCTGCTCTCAGTTCCTCTGCCCAGCACCAGAGTGGCCCACAGCAGTCATAAGCAGCAACTGCAGAAAAAGTCTGCTTAGCCCTGCAGCCCTGGGTTGCATCATGCTCAATGGAGAATTAAACTGGCAAACTCCAGCAAGTCTCTACTGAGCATGTGCGAAATGAGATGTCTCAAATGCTTATAACTTGGTCAGATTTGTGTGTGTTTTTTTTAAATAGGAACAGCAAAAGAGAAATTGCTGACACAAAGATGACTGCCTGTCAAATTTCAAGTCCCTGCTCCAAAGCATGGAAATGTTAGAGGTGAACCAAATGGTCTTAAGAATTTTTTTAATAAGATCAAAACAATGGATTTCTCCCTAATCTCATTCTTGCAAACAAATTAACGATTTTTACTGAAACCTTCCCAAGAAATTCAGCCTGAGGCAGACACCTAGCATGGAAAATTTCAGCCCTAGTGGTTGAAGTTTGGGAAAGTTATAAGCAATTGAAAACACGGTCTTAGAATGAGGTGTCAGGCAACTTTAATAACAGGCTGAACTACCAGCTTCACTATAATACAACAGCATAGCAGGTGCTGCCACCAGATGTATATAAAGTTGCACAAAAATGTGACCCAGAGTTGTGTTTAAATTAAAAATAATATCCTTAATCACATTCTCTTACAACAAAATTTTAAGTTTTTTAAAAATTAAAAATCAAGAACCATTGACAGTAAAGAGGTAGAAAACGCCATGCTGCCTAAACAAGCTGTGACTTACCAGCCCCTGTTCCAATTTCATGCCCCAGGGTGACTAACACTGCGATGTTACATCTACTGTACTATAACACTCTCCCTAGAGCAGCTTTTAAGAGAGCTTAAGGTGCTCTGAAGCTGAATGGCTATACGTAGCCAGTGCCCCGGTAAGACAGTTATAAAAACTGAGTTCCAAAGAAGTGGAGAGCTAATACCTGGCAGCCGCCCCCCTTCCCTCTTTAGACTTCGAGGCTGGTGCATCTGAGATGCTGTATATAATGTCATGCAGGCATTCTCTCACAGCTTGAGTGTCAGTTATTAGCCATTTTTGTTCTGTGGGTACAGACTAGGCAGGCAACTCATATTAACTCTTTTAGAGAACCTACATAACGACTGTCCCAGAGGATAAATCATCTAGATATAGCCAGTCCTGTCAGTAGTAGTAGTCTTTCTGGGTTCAGTAACAGCAGATCCAGACTTTGGGACACCAAGACCTACAGATCAGAGATGGCTCTTCACTTCCTCCTAGTCCTCCAACATTGCTCACTCTGCTCCTTTGTGGATCATGAGAGGCCAGTCCAGCTTGGGGCATGTGTGTCTCCACATCCGCAGACCCTTCTATGTAAAAGGGCAAGGGTCTGTAACAACCATCTTATTGTACCATGTTTTTTGCAAGCATTCTCCCTCTTTCGTGCTCTAAAGCTAGTCTCTGGCATATGTATAGATGTAGGGGACACTATAATCTTACTCCTACCCTAGTCTATCTATCACCTCCTGCTACAAGTCAACAGGACTTTTTTACTCCTTATTCTTAGAGGCAGACTGACTGTACTAGTATGCCCCAGAGACTCAAGGATCCAGTGTACTTCCACACCAACAGAACAGAGAATGCTCTCTAGTTGCAGGGTTTAATGCACAGTTGGATTTGAAGAACACTATCATCATCTGACATCCTTGACATTTTGACTAATATCGTATTGTATTGCATCTCCCCTACAGATCACTGAGAAACTACATCAAATGACGTACAAGGGCAGATTGCAGTAGCACAAAATTCACTCTAAATCTGACCAAAGAGAACAAAAGGAGTTCATGAGAACCTACAATGAATCAGGGTTCATAAGTCTAAATAGTGACTTAAACCTAGACTGCCCTCACCCAGCCTAAGACTGAAGCTTTCTTACTGTTTTTAAATGATGTGACAGGTCCTGCATGGTACTCCAAACCCTACAATTTTGTCCCATTAGAACACAACTCTTCCAAAGTGATGACATACGGCAGTATGAAAGCCAACCTTTACAATCCCCTACTTCTGTTTTCTCTTCTTGCTCTCCTGACAAAAGAATGATAAACAAACATTAGATAAAGATGGAAGAAAGAGTGAGGGCAAGGCAGACATACTTAGTACTTTGCTCTGATACATATGGGAAATGGCAGGATAATTAATGGGTGACTTCTATGTGCAGTTACTTTGTGGACCCACCCATCAAATAAGTCTGGCCACCCCCGACCTAAAGATAATAATATTCAGTCAGAAAGTTACACAAATCTGCTATAAAACACCATGGTTTGTTTTTCCTCTTTTCAGCAGTGACTGAGAACCTGTCTACACTTACCTCCGAGATTTGGTGGCAGTCGACAGGAGTTATGCAAGTTACGCAAAAAACTTGCGTAACTGCGTCGACTTCTCTGCTCCTCTTCTGTGCGCCGTCTTCACTGCACTGCACCGATGGGAACCATGTTCCCGTCGACACAGCACTACGCCACTCATGAAGGTGGTTTTAGTACATCAATTTCTGGATTGACTGAGCGGGTCTTCACTGACCGCTCACTCGATCCAGAGAAATCGATCTGACGGTGGCGACTTTGCCGCCGTCAGTGTAGCCGCAGCCTGAATCAATCTTTAAATTGAAGAACTATTGGGTTAATCAGAACTCTGATTAAATATAATCTGTGGGAACTAAGTAGTGCACTTTCTTGTGCTCTGGGATTGATGAAAGCCTTTTCTAAATAAAACAGAGCAAAATTAGGCTAATGCAAAAAAAATAAATTTTCTTAGTAAAACTTTAACACTGTACTTTGTACTGTTTGGAGAAAAAATATAGATCAGAAACTAACATTGAATCTGAAGTCTCCTCTCATTAAGTATTAACTCATCAAACTCTTTGCTAATTACCTTCAAGCTTTTTCATATATTATCATCTGTAGAGTGTGGGTGATTTTACAGCTTTGTAAAAGCCTGTATACTCTTCACAAAAACTTTGAACCATTTTTACAGGTTTTCATTAAAATTCTAATGAAACATAGTATATTCAAAACCAGCAGTCGTGAAAACATGTCCAGATTTAGACACTTGTGTCCCTCACCACTGGGTTTTATTTGGCATCACACACCATTTAGATATTAGGTATTTGCATGGCATTCATATATCCTAATCATGCAAATTATGCATGAGTAATTATGTGTGAGCAAATTATGTGTGAGAGTGAAAGAAATAAAAAGTATCTAACGGTCTATCAGAAATAGGAGGAGTCATCCTATAATGTGTATTCCCAGATCCAGACCACATTTCACAAATAGTCTCTATTTAGACCTTACTCTTTCTCTACATCAAATAAACCATTATGGCTCAATTTTGCAGCCACCCTGCATGCAAGACTCACACTGATAATCTAACAGCATCAGCCTGGGTTAAAAACCTATGCATGAACCTGGATATCCTATCAGAGATAATAATGGAACTTATTTTGGATGGGTTTGGCATTCTAGGCAAACCTTTCACAAAACCCTAAACACAACTTTATTTTCCTCTAAACCAGGAAGGGATGCAGCTTCAGAATACTGAAAGCAGAGTACTATGGCAACTATTAGAAATTATTTTAGTTTAATTCACTGTATAAGTGTTTTGATTACAAAGGCTATGTTCAGACTGACGGCGGCAAAATCACCGCCGCTAGATCCATCTTTCTTGATCGATTGAGTGGTCAGTGAGACCTGCTCAATTGATCAGGAAGTCAACTGAGTAAGACCACCCCCTCAAGTAGCGTAGCGCTGAGCCGTGAGAACAGCGCGCAGAAGGGAAGCAGAGCAGTCAACGTCAGTTATGCAAACTACTCTGCGTAGTTTGCGTAACTCCCGTTGACTGCTGCCAAAGCGCAGTAAGTGTGAACCAGCCCAAAGAGATATGCTAAAAATACGCTACCAAGACAACATCCTTTCATTTTGCATTGGTGTAACAGAGACTTTTCTATATTCACTTTTATCAGAGCCTGAGAATAAATTAAAAATGCATATTTTTGTCTGTTGATAACATTCTTTGCACACTATACATGAGAACCTTCTTAATCCTAAATTAGGGGAAGGGAGATTTGGCACCCTTGCTGGAGTCAATGCTTCTATGGTGTTTGAAATATTTTGCATTTTTATTTCATAATATGAAAATGGATGTTTTCAACACAAAGTTATTTAGCAAGCACTATTTTCATTGGTATATAAAAAAATCTATTTGGATACCATAGTACATGTATGGAAGTCATACCGTAGGAACTTTATGGATGATAGCTGGGCTAAAAGCGACAAATCAATCTGAAACTGGTCCATATAACCTTACTCAGATTAGTTTACTAAAATTATCATCTACATATTAAATAATAAATATTTGGTTGCACTTATAATAATGACAAATCAATGAATATTATGGAAAGAGTTGCAAGATTAACCTTCGATGTTACTTTTGTTGATTAAAAGATGTCATTAAATAAAAGCGGCACCTGATAAAGTTTTTACCTATAGAACTTCTTAAAGGGGTCTTTTACAGCAACATTAGTTTGGTGGAATATTTTATTATTCATCCTGTTTTATTAGTTAGTGTAATGGAATCAAATAAACCCTAGCCTAATATACAACATACTGATGCATTTTAAGTAGAGCTTACTTAGGATGCACAAATAAATAATTTTAGAAAATTATAGGTGTGCATGTGAAAAATCACAGAGCCTAATATTAGATTGCTAACTCTGAATCCTGTCACGGGTAGTCTTGAACACTGCACCCAATCTCTCTCACTGAGGTCAATAAGAACAGGCCTGGATCCCTGGGAAACTGATTCAGCATGAATAAGGTTCAGTGGGTTTGCTGCCGATAGTTTTAAGTCTTCAGGCACTCCCACAACACACAGGAAAATTACCACAAATTAAGTGTTTGCATACTATATTCTTCCAATTACAAACAGGAAATTAATACAGAGGTTTGGTATGATTGCATATTTAAATAAATGAAAGTGGATTCATTTGAATGCAACACTCCAAACATATACACATGCAAGTTATTTAAACTTAATGAACAACTATCAAGTAAAATAATCACAGGTGTATCTGTATCATCCAAATACAGGTATATCTGTATCATCCAAATAAATGCTCAATCATTCTAGTAACAGCAGGCATGTCTATTTGAATGCTGACATATTAAAATATTCATACCTATAACAAGTGCATGTGAAATATTTTAATACACTTATTTAAAAATAAGTATGTTGAGGAGGATCTTTCCCTTAGAGCATTGTTGGTCAATGCAAGCAGCATCAAAAAACATGGGACATGATTGTTTCCTTACCATGTCCCATGATTCTACACATTACAAATAGGCTCGGAAGGATTAGATTTTTCATTGGTAAATGTTGGAAATGATGATTTTGCTGTACACACACAAATTAACGAAAAAATACTTCTATCAATAACAAATTTACAGAGAGGCAAAGAAAGAAAAATGTAGCTTGAGAATTTATTAGAGTTTGATTTAAGGATATTTAGTATATATATTTTGACATGTGATGCTGACAATTTGTATTTTAATGGTTACAAAGCTTTAACTTTTTGAATCTCAATGTCTACCGTCATTGAAGAATTACTATCTGACTCTCCCACATAATTTCCAGCAACTGCAAAAAAAACAAGGTTACTTACCAGTAACTGATGTTCTTCGAGAGGTGTTGCTCATGTCCATTCCACTATAGGTGTGTGCATGCCTCCGTGCATGGCTACCGGAACTTTTTTCCCCTTAGCAGATCGCGTAGTATATGAGGCGCTGCCGGCCCTATGCCCCCCTCAGTCCCTTCTTTCCGCCAACTTCGGTGGCGGGGATGGGGGGTGAGTTGTGGAATGGACATGAGCAAAACATCTCGAAGAACATCAGTTACTGGTAAGTAACCTTAGCTACCACGTTAAAGAGACTGTCTGACACCCCTTTAGCTCCTTCGCCTCCAGCCCCAAGGTGGAGGCCACCTCTTGAGCAGTCCCCAGTGTGCCCTAGAATCAACCAGGGCCTGGAAGTGTGCTTCATCCAGCAGGGAGGAGGGGGGGATTAGAAGGCCGCAGCATCTCTTCCCATCGACAGGTGGTCCCCAAAGGAGTCCCTGCCCGTGGGACCGAGTTGTTGTCCGAGGGCAAATGGTGGCCCTTTTCTGCTGTACCCGCGGCACTGACTGCATCCCTGAGGGGTTGATGGACCATGGTCCCATCTCCCCCCGCCAAGAAACCCCATAGGCCACCATGACCATTGCCTCTGAGGCCATCTGGGGCTACCTGCGCCTGGGGCTCTGGAACCTTTCATTGGTGGTGGCTCCCCGAGCAACTACCTCCCCAAAGGGACACCGAGGCACCGTCAAAAGACCATGGTGGCACTGCCCCAAAGGCTCTCACTGAGAGTACGGAGGCCGGGAAGGGGGAGGGATGGGGGGCGGTGCGCGATCCACAGGTGCTCCGTCGCTCCTGAGAGCGTCCCCTTGACATCAACAACCTCGACTACCAGGTTCGACATGGGTGCCGCGGCTGGAGCAGGTATACTGACAATGCTCCGGCGAGCTGGGCTGACCAGAGCGTCATCCCGGTACCAAGGACTTTGCGCTCTGCATGCATGCCGGCGCCAAGACCAACTCCGGTGCCAGGTTCTGCACGGCCTCGGTGCAGGGCGAACTCCTCAGTGCCGAGTCTGTCTCTGGCAACCAACTTTGGCGCAGCCTCGGTGCGGGGCAAATCCACGGTGCTGAGGCTGTCTCCAGCATCCGGGTTCAGTGCCGCCTCGGTGCGGGGGGGCAAACACCTCAGTGCTGAGTCTGTCTCCGGAATCCGGGTTCAGCACTGTCTCGGTGCAGGGGACGAATTCCTTGGTGCTGAGTCTGTCTCTGGCAACTGGTTTGGTTCCACCTGCGAATTCCTCAGTACTGAGACTGTCTCCTGCAACCGGGATCAGCGCCACATCATTGCAGGCGAGCTCTTCGCTGCTGGAGATGTGGGAACGGTGAGATGGACCTCACCCGGTGCCAGGGGGTCAAGACCGGTGTCGGGCGGGCAACTTCGCTCTCCATCTCGATGCAGGTTGGTTCGGCGACCACGACCTGGAATAACTTCTAGGGGAGCGTTTCTGCTCTACCCTAGAAAACTGATCTGCAGGAGATCTTCCTCCCCGTACTTGGGATCTCCTGAGCCATTCAGGGGGTCCCAACGTGGGCTTCCCCTGTAACGCCAGCCCCTTCTCTCTCGTGGAGGTACGGGCGGCGGTGGCGTATGCAAGGCCAACAAGGTTCTTGCTGCCCGACAGCCTCCGAAGTCGACGGTGTCAGTAGGTGGCGAGGGGCTCCCCCACTCCCAAGAGTCAGGGGAGGCTCCCTGGCTGGAGACGCTGGCTCAGGCAGCAAGCCTCCGTGATCCAACCTCAGTACAGATCGGTGCTCCACCCCGCCTGCTTAGCCAGTGCGGTGTAGTATCCGCGCTCCAAGCACTGATTCCGTCTCTTTGCGGTGCTGAGTCGGGTCAGTGCCAACAGTGCCTCTGCACCGATTACACGTTGGGTACCGCAGCGGAGCCAGCTGGTTCGGAGCCGGTCGGGGGCTCCATGAGCGAGGCTCTCAGGCGGATGGAAAGCCTTGCAGATGCGATCTTCTCCTTACGAAGGCTTCCCCCATGCGCTTCAGGCAGTGGGGTCACTCAGTGGGAAAGCCTTCCTTCCGGAAGCACACGGCCTGAAGCCATGAGACCGGAGCATACCTGCTCCCGGTAAAGTCTCAGCTGGACTATCTCAAAGTCTCTAACTACCATTAACAACAGTTATTAAGCTAACTAACTCATTAACACAAAAAATCATTGCTTAAAGTTCAAAACATGGGGAATTAAGTGCTTGCAGCGCAAGCACAGGCAGTTCCAGTAACCATCACAGGCAGAAAGAAGGAACTGAGGGGGCGTAGGGCCGGCAGCGCCTCATATACCGTGTCATGTGCGCGGGGCTCCAGGGGGCGCCGGAGCCAGCCCTACGGGATCTGCTAAGGGGAAAAAAGTTCTGGTAGCCGTGCACAGAGGCGTGCACACACCTGTAGTGGAATGGACATAAGCAAGCACTCGAAGAAGAATTTAAAATCAAGAAAAATAGGAAAAAAAGCTTGAAAATAAACATCAATATTATCTGTCGAAATCATAAAATAAAAATCAAATACTACCACGCCTAATTACAAAGTATGTCTCTGCTCCTGGTTCTCAAAGGGAAAGTGTGGATACAATACTAAGTTTGTGGATTGGAAGATTAATTACAACAGGTAAATATGAAATTTATTCAATAAAACACCTTCAAAATATGGAGGAATTCATAAATTTTTCAATACAAGCCAAAAAATTCAATGTGCATAAAGACATATTTGGGTTAATATATATCACACATACTGAATATAATCTCTCTGCCTCTCCATTTTCTCCATTTAACATTTTTAGTTTGTGATGATTTTTTTCTCCTATTTCTTCCATTTTACACTGAAAATATTTCACTTATTTGCATTTTTCCTCATCTACAGTGGTGAACAAGGTAAAGTTATCTTTGATTATTATCCAAAACTTTTTATCCATAATTATTTAGATTTAATTGTCCTTTAAAAACATATAGTACCTTTCTAAATCTGTCATTTTAAATTTTTTAAAACCAAATGGTATTTTATTTCACTGATTTGTGCGATCCATGTAGCAATACAAAACCCAGGTTTACTGTGGGTGAATTTTTAAAAATATGGTCAGAAAAGGCCTGCCAGTATTTAACTCAGATGAAAAACATTAATACAAAATGGGAAAGTCTTAACATGTCCTATTCAGGAACATTTTCATAACAATTATAATGGCCTAGAATAGTCAAATAATATCATTTCGTTGTTTAAAATAAATAGAATTAGAACTCATAAAATGACAAATTATATTTCCCAAATCATTAGAAAAACTGTTTGTCATTTATTGTGCTTTAAAAATAAAACAAAACAAAACAAAACATAATTTTCTGTTTTGAGGATGTGGGCGGGGGTTACAAACTCCCTAACAGGAGCTAGTGCTTAGAGTACCTATTTTCAGGTGGGGATCTCACACAGTTCACATAGTTTGACAACTGCATTTAGTGGGGTGAAAAGAAAGAAATGCCTCACTGACTTCATGCAACTTTTTATTATGAGCTATCATATTCCTCTGTATTCTCTCCCATCCTTCCTCTGAAATAAGCTATTATCACTACCTTCTTCCAAAGATGAAAAACCCACTTGTAGCCAACTATTGGGCACCATCTTCTATCTGGGTAACAGTTCTTCTATAAGTAGAGTGCAATTTCCGAAGCTAATACCCCTCATTAAGAAAACCCATCACCAGTCACCTTTTTAAACCAGGGGCCTGCTCTCTTGAGCATCTCTGGTGATTGAGACTGCCTCAGTATCCCACAGGAAGAGAGGCAGTCACTCAGGTAACCTGAATCTAAACCACATAGGCCTTTTAGAGTTAAAACCAACACTATAAACTTCACCCAGAAATCAACTGACAAGTACCACAGATCGCAGATGTAATGTGTTTTCTGCATGAAACATTGTTTAATTAGCAAAGTGGGATGCCTCATTCTGCCTTCACTATAATTTCAGGATAGTCTTATGGTGTAGCCCTTATGCAGAAGGCACCACAATAATCCATGCTCAAGGTGATTAAAGCGTTGGATGGCCATGTATAGCAGAGGCACAATCTGGGCCTTTAAAAAAAAAGAAGAAGAAAAAAGAATGTATACACTGGCAATATGTTTGTCAGGAAAAATAAGTAGACTCCATTAATAAGAAGACAACCACTATTCGGCATTAAGTTCAACAACTTAAATGACTAACTACAGTTCTGATAAGAGTTTGCAAAGTTGAGATAATCCCTTCAAAGCAAATCCTATTAAAGCACTAACTACTTCTGCTTCCCCTTTAGCAGTTAATAATCAAATTAGTAATTCATTACTGGCAACAGCCAATTTTGTATGGTTTGTTGCATAAATTATAAAGCAAAAAAGGGAATGGCCTATATTCTGGTTGCTGCAAAACAGTTACACACTTTTCCAGAATAGGACTATTTTGTCAAAATATTGCACTAAAACTTCTGTAATAAGCCACGGAGTACAGTTTAATAGAGCAATCACCATCTCAGAATTCATCCTCCCTGCAGTTAGCAACTGGCATGTTAGGATATTCAGCAGCCTTGCCTTCATTTTGGGCCATTAACTAATATACCAGTCAATGCCTGCTGCTAACAACAGATACTTCATGAGTTATTGCTTAATTGATCATAGGACACAACTGTAATGGACATACATTTCATTTCACATCCTTGTTATTACACAATAATACTGCATTATTATACAGTATAAAAAGTCAAAAAAAGTTTTAAAAGCAATATATTTTTAATTGCATTGGATAATGTGAAATATACAATTTTCACAAAATACGTTTTTCATGTGAAATATTAGTTTAAGTTTAAAGCATTTGAGTCACACCAGAATTTTTATAATTCACTTCACAGACATACAAATCAATTTTTTTAATGCAGAAATAGCTAATGAATAATGACGATTATCTCACATAAAAGGACAGTAATATTTTAACATTGTCATTAATGCCTGATTCTGGTTAATAAATCAGCTATTAAATTAAAATATTTTGTCAATTTATTTAGTATTTGGGCTATGTGGTGCTTTATGTGATACCATTAGGTATGTATAAAAACCCATGATGGCAAAATAAAATAAAAGTTTAATGTACACTTGAAAGAGATACTACCTCCTTTATTAACATCCTATAACTTGCCTTTTCTAAGTCATAACTGCAATATTGTTATTTGTAGAAATCATCAACTTGATCTCACAGGATAAAATTCATCCATGTATAAAGAACTAGAATAAGGTCTATGAATCATTTAAATCTCTCTTGATCCCTCAAAATAGTTCTTAAGTAGAACTTAAGTGGTGCATAGGCCTCTCTGCACTGACTCTCTGCACTGGGGTGAATTTTACCCCAAAAGAGCATTTGCTGACGTTCTAAGATCTTTTGCTTAATTCTAAAACTACTACTACTTATTTTTTCATATAGATTTTATCCCCCTTTCTTTTTCAAAGTGCCCATTGTTGCATTTTTTTGTTGTTGTTTTTTTGTTTTACTATTGTAGGTCCTACATATAAACAAACCCACTCGTGTGTGATACCCACTTTAATTGCTGGACTTAATTTGAATTAACTGATGGTTCAAAGATTGATTTTTTTTCTTTTGATGGTAATGAAGAAGCGGGGAGCAATAAGGTGAAATGTTATTAGAATTTTTCAGTTTGGACCAAGGTATTTCTGTGCTAATTCATACTCAGTCATTTTGCAAATTCTTCATCTCAGCTTACCTCAAGAGGTCCATCAGGAAAGGAATTAAACAAAGGCACTACTACAAAGCACTGATTTATGGTTTCAGAGGATGTGTAATATCACTCTGCAGTGCAAAGGCATAAATGAGCATCTCTTTGATATGCTGTACTATGTCAGCTCAGTGGCACAGCCACAATGATCAGTAGATTTTTGATCAGTGCCTCATCAGAGTGTCAAGTATTGTGCCAGTCCACTCCAGCGAACTCTACAGGTATTAGTACATACAGTAAATAATCCAGAATACCTATTTAAACAAAAGTGAAAAAAGCAGCTGGAGTGCATGCACAGCAGCTCACTTTCAAATATTTTACGGACTTTAATTTTTTTTTTTTTTTTAAATACGAAGAAACATCAATGCCATGTGTGACAATGAGCCAGGAAGGGTTGAGCCTGGCAGGCTGAAATAACCCAAAATCAACTGTTGAGGACATGGTTAAAAGTATTAAAATGGTAATTAGTGCCATTCATTTTAAATAGCTAAGACTTTGAGGTTAAATCATGCATTGTTAAGAGTTTGGAAGTAGATATATGTCTGTAACTACCTATAATCTTGCTAGTAATTATTGATGTAACCAAATAGTTCATGTCTGTCACTATATTCTGTTAGTCAAAAATCAAAGGAAGATATTAACATTTAGATGGAACTTGAATGTAAGAATACTATGGTTTTTATTTCTCTTCGGAGTTCAAGCAGTAAATACCAGTTAATGGTTGTAAACTGCTGATTGCCTTATGCTAATACAGATAGTTACCGGTGTGCATAAAAATAGGAGATGTTACTTCATAGCCACAAGTATTACCTATTCTGCACTGAAGGATTACCTGCTGTGATATCTACTGTCAAGAAGATATCAATAAGCCTGCACGGATCTACAAAAGACACTAGGGGACTGATCCTTTTTATCTCAAATCTGTCCAAGCTTCACACAGGGGAAAATTGGATCAGAAGATTGGGATCCCAGCTTGTTCTGGTCCACCCTGTTATTTCTCATGGAAGTAATTTTACAGACTCTGTACATGGACTATTTAGTCTTCACTTCTCTGGACCGGATTTCTAACGAAGAAGCTCTAAACAAGGACTGATGACCTGCAAGCTGTTTGGGATATTTCCAGAGACTTTGCAAATTAAGAATTTTGCAACTCAATTCTATCATCTCTACTTTGAAATTGACTTACGAACTTTATTTTCATCTATGTATAATGATCTTTTAACCATTATTCTTTTTCCTTTTTTAAAAATAAATATTTGTTTAGTTAAAAGTATTAGCTATAAGTGTGTATTTGGGTAAGATCTGAAATATTCAACGATCTTTGGGATTGGTAGAACTTTTTTTTATATACGGTGGACAAAGATTTTCAGTAATCTCCAACATATTTGACTTGGCTGTCTGGGTGGACTGTTTCAAGGGAACTGGGTTTTTGATTTCTAAGTGACTATTAAAGTGCTGCAGAAACTGTTGCTGGCTTGGTGAATCTAATTTTTTGAATTAACCAACCAGTTTTGGGAATTGCCTGACCCATTCTTTGCAGTTTGTCCTAACAGAGCAAGTTCAGCGTGGCTCTCCTAGGGGCCAATGTCACACCATGAAAAGTGCATTGAAAATTTGATTTTTAAAATGAATTTTTTAACATTTTGTCTGACAAAAAAACTGACATTTATTGAAAGAATTTTTGCTCCTTTCTAGTTAAAAATCCCTGTTATTTACCATAATATTAATAATATTCTGTTCAAAAGATGTTCTCTGAAGCTAAGAGTTTATATATCAAGGTTAAGATGGAAATACATTTTTGAAAACTGATTTATTCATCTGAATTTAGATGACTGGATAGGGAAAATCGTATAATGGAAAAGTTGCAGCAATCTTAACATTTAGCAATGTGAAATGTCTGGTCTTAATAAACCTAGATTTCAGGCACAGTGATTTGCTTGTTCGGATAGCAGCAACTCTCTACTAACACAGCCTCACTGGAATGGCAAATCAATCTCCCAAATCCCTGGGATTCTAGTGCAAGGAAGTCTTCAGCCATCAGTCACATGTCGGTATAATGACTGATGTGATACCTTTCCAATAAAAGGAGGCAAATTGAGGGGATGGGGAGAGGGATGAAGGGAGTAAGGAGAGGGAAAGAAGAAGTTAAATACTTTCCTGGAATTACCCATTATATGTTTTCTTTTTCAACTATTGTATTTTATAGAGAAAAAATAAAGAGATCACACCTCTATAATTAAATAATATTTTAAGGATGTACCCTTTGCACTATTCAAAGTTGATTTGCCTTTCAAAGAACAGGTGACTAATACAGTTATAATTATTGCATAATAAACTGCTATTAGTAGTTTAGACAAAAATAAATGCCCAAGAATATGGAATAATTCCAGATATCTCTCGGGAAGCATCATTCAGCTGTGATGTATAAAACCTATGCACACACTTCCTTCCATCCACCCTCCTTCCTCCGGAATCACTGGTATACAGCAATAGACTGATCTGGCAAAACAAAGTGAAACCCTGCTATGATGATGAGGAAAAGACTGACATCTGAATAAGAAAGAATGCACTGCCTCTCAGGCAGACAGCAGGAAGTTCCTTCAGCACTTGTTTGATCTGCTTCACTAACATTATTGCACAAAACAAGTTTTTCATTAGGTAAGGAAAAACAAAGTAAGATGTAGCCTGCTAAAATAGATTACAAATATGTATAATGATCGAAGGGAAAATACATGGTGTATAACAGAAAGGCCTAATACTTGTAAGTGGAAAAAAGTATAAATGACCATTTTAGTTAATTTCCTAATGTAAAACACAGCTGTAGTAATGTTGGCAAATATCACCTGCCTGTTTTAAGTTTGTTAAATGAAATCATGCTCTCTAATTGGGTCTTAACGTATAAAAGTATTTTTTATTTACTTTTTATTACAATATCACTATTTTAACTTTCTGTTTGCTTGTGCAAAAGCTTTATAAATTACTTGAATTACTTTAAATCTGAATACTATAATCTGCAGTTACAATGTACCAGTTTGAGTTTCAACAATTAAATGCCTTTTTTGTGGACTCCTGCTGCTATGTGAACTAGCTGTAGGCTATTAAAATAATGAGTCCGGACTGAGTCATCTGATCTCATGCTTGGTGCAAAGCCTGAGGAAAAGGACTTTGCCCACAATTCCTAGTCTGTTTACCAGACTAAGACCAGACGGTTGGAAGCATTATTCATGAATTCCCTTCCCCCCTTCCACCACCTACTGTACTTTGCCATGCAAAATATGGTATAACAGAGACCTCTACAGGTCATTACCAGCACCATATCCCGCACCAAAACTAACATCTGTTTCAGCAGTAAGACCTAGAACAGAATGTCTCAGTTTCTCGTATTGGTACATGCCATCTTAGTGACAACTGGAAAGAGTTTTTCGTGTAAGACAGGTTGAAGCTGACAAGAATATGAACAAGTAAAGAGATGAGGACTGGGGCATACTAGCTCCCTATTCATTGGAACTGGTTTTTTTATGCCTCAATCGAAGCCCTGCATCCAGGTACTACAGTGATGGGAACCATACAACAGGAAAAAAGTCCATGTTTTCAAAAGAGTCCTTTAATTTCGGCTGCCCAGCTTTAGACATCTAGGCCTTTATTTTCAGAGCAGCCGAGCACCCACTGCTCCAATTGAAGCCAGTGGGATCCGCCAATAAGACCATAAAATCAGACTGTAGCTGGTCTCACGTTGAGCACTGAGAAATGAAGAGACACATTAGGTAATTTGGCTCTACATAACTTTGTAAATGTCACACAACGAGTCAGTGGCAGAACTGGAGAACACCACCCAAATCTCTTGACTCCTGATTCTCTGACGTAACTGCTCAGCCCTATGTCTTTCTAAATGATTCTAAAAAAAACCCTTTAATTAAAAAAACAGTTGAGATAATAAGTGATAATGTACTTACCTATCACATCATTTTTGAAACCCAAGCACTTAAGAAATAAGGAAATTAATAGCTAAAGACATAATAAATCTTGCTCAGCCCACACAATAAGCATATACTGATCACTTATAAAGCAGCGTGTATTTTATCATAACACAACAACCTTTACTATTACCCACAGCATGCGGAAGTATGTTTTCACATATTGTTTTTATCTTTCTTTTAGTGGCAAGGCCTATATTCTATCCCTATTCTTGACCTTTCCACAACTTTTGACAGCACAGGAACAATGCTCTTTTTATTGAAAATCAAGGCAAGAGACAATATCAAATTACTTTTTCCCTCTGGCTGCTCCTTGGGGTCTCCTTTGGTGAGTCCATCTCCTACTCCCATTACTCTTCCTGGGAAATATCATAGGGCTTTATCCTTCAAACCTCCTCTTCTTTCTCTACAAACTCTCTTTGGATGGCAATCTCATCCACTCACACGCTTTCTACTATAACCATGGTGACAACTTACAATTCTCTCTCTACACATCTGTTCTGACTATGTGCATCCAGCTCGCCAGTAGCTCCTCCTGAATGGCTCCCCAACAATTTAGCCAAAACTGAATTCCTTATTTTCCTACCAGCACGGTCTCCAGACACTCCATTCTGTATCACTGTTAATAATGCCACTGTCATCTTTATTGCCCAGACCCCTAACCTGGGGGTCACCTTTGTCTCCTCCTTCTATCACTTCACACACATCCCAATCTGGGTCCAAATCTTGTTGCTTCTTACTCTACAACACTTTTAAGATCTGAGCATCTCTTTGTATCCAATCATACAAGCAAACAAAACAATTCTCTTTTTATCTAGGTCCTTATCTCTCATAACAACTGCAACATCCTCCTTTCTGACATTTCCCGCTGGCCACATTACTGCCCCTCTAAACCATTTAAAATGCAAATCATCTTCCTCGTCTTTTATGTTAGTAGGTTAAGATTTATGTCCGCAGTGATTTTTTTCCTTTTTAAATGATATGATAAATTTTGTTGTTTTTTAGCTATATTAGCTATTTTTATTCAATTAAATTTTTTTTCTTTGGAATTTCTCAGATTTATTTTTACATATTTAATTTCTCATTCACGTAGGCAAATAAAACATTGTTTTTAAAATGTTAATGGATGTTAAGTGACCAAATTATGAAATTAGAGATGAACTGGCCAAATTAATATGGCTCCTGCAGAGTCCCCCTTTTACAATGTACACATGACAAGATACACATATTCAGTATGCATATAACAGCATTTTCAACTCTTGGCATTTTATCACGAGTCTTCCACTATTAGGTACTTTTTGTAAAGCCTTAGTCCCTAGAGGCACATTATTTTGTGAGAATCTCAGCTTTCATTTATAAAAAGAATCTGTAGCCCTTGTAGTTGCAGAGAAGACTTGAAAATATGTCCTGAGTGTATCCCAAAAGTTCAAAATCCAGAAAGTAAATAAAAAGAAACTCAAACATTTTTTTTTAAACTCTTATGATTTTTTAAAAGCCCAATGCCTGATTTTTGAATGCTTGGCTTTGGCAATACTGAAATAAATGAGCATGTATGAACAACACTGCCTGCCTTCCTTCTAAATGCTGGCATAAGTGCTAAAGACAAAGCAAATTCTGTGTCCCTCCAAGACAGAAGCTAAGTCGCTTGAATCTTTAGTCAGAGCCCAATCTACAATACTACAGCACCTTCAATGATTGCCCCAAATCCCCTTGTCCTAGCTTGCCTAACTAAAAAATAAGGCTAATAATAATGCTTTGCATTTAACCTAGCACTTTGTCATCTATAGTTTTATGTAAACAGTTATTATCCACATCTTACTACTGGCCTAACCAAGTACTAAGATTTGAAGCTTGTATGAGGCACTGTGCTCCAATGTGAAAGATACAGGTCTACAACTTTGGAAACCAGGGTTCTGTTCCCAGTTCTGCCACAACCTTCACCTGTAATCTGTAGCAAATGTATTCCTCAATCATCGCATCTAAAAACCTGCCCTGTGTATGTTCCCCTTATGCCAACTATAGCCCTAGACAGTTAAAAGGCTGACAATTAATGTAATTCCCATTGTTTTTCTTCTTCTTTCAGTATTAATAACACTTGATAATCATGAGTTTTTAAATAATAAATTGTGTTCTTTTTATTTGCATGCTGTTTTTTGAGCTTTTTAGGGTTCAAATTTTCAAGCTTTTCTCTGCAACCATCACGGCTATAAAAAATTAATTTTTTTTTTTCTTTTTTTTTTTTTTTTTTTTTAATAGAAAGCTGAGATTCTCACATAACATGTTCCCTGGAGCAAGAGCCTTAAGAAAAAAACCCAGATATTGTAAGACTCATGTTTGTTTGTTCATTATTTTTAAAACAAACAAATGTCAAGTTTTCAAATAACTGCTATTTCTTAAAATGTTTTACTAATTAGTACCCTTGAAAACACCCATTGTATGAGTCAACATCTATCTACCCTTCAAACTTTTTAATGTAATGCAATTTCATTGGGCAGATTGAGAGATACAAAGAAACATTAGACACTTTGCACAACATTTATTAAGGAGTCATTAAAAAAAAAAAACTCAAAAAAACAACCTTTCCATCTCAAAATGTGCTTACTCAATTTAATCAAAATTTTACAAAAATGTTTTACCTGTCAATGAGATTTCATCCTCAAAATCCAAAAGAACGACGATCTTTTCTTACTTACTTTAGTAAATCACACTTAGGCTTGGTCTACACTAAAAAATTAAGTTGGCTTCACTACATTACTCAGGGGTGTGAAAAATCGTAGGTAAACCGATCTAACCCCCAGCGTAGGAAGAATTCTTCCGTTGAACTATCTATAGTCTCTTGGGGAACTGGATTACCTACGCCAGCAGGAGAACCTCTCCAGTCAGTGTGGGCAGCGTCTCATTGTGGCGCTACAGTTGTACTGGTGCAGCATTCCAAGTATAGACAAACCCTTAGTAAAATCCATGCTTAATGAAAGCTTGTATCAGTGCAATGCAGTGCATCAACATTTAGGGTTTGCATCAGTGTACCTACTGTAGGTAGGACTAGAATCACAAAGGAGATCAAATTAGTCTTATAATAGGAATGTGGTTGCAATCTTAGCTATGAAAAAGCTACCATCTCCATAATAAAAAAACAAAACAAAACATCCCAGTAGAACTGAGACTGAGTCGTTGGTCCTTCAGTTTCAAAGCTAAAGGCTTCTACTACATGAACTCAAGGAAGACCTATTAGCTATCACTTTTCACTACATCCTTTCTAAGCTGCAACCAGTATTGGCCAACATACCCATGCACGGATTCTGTTCCCACAGAAGTCAACGGAAGAGAACTTCCATGGAGGCAGGACTGGGCCTAAATCTATCCACAACCAAAATGATTAATAATTTATTACAATTAACATCCAATTTTATACTAATGTAGCCAATGCACAAGTTTTCTAAGCAATGTGTCTATATGGAATGCATGAAGGGCTACTGCCAAGCCATCTTTCAGGAGGACAAAGATACGTTAAAACAAAAGTGATAATTTCAAAATCAAATTACTTATTGTTTCTTATCTTCAAGCTCAAAAACTATATGATGAATTTTCTTCACACTATGCAGAAACATTCTCCTTTGCCTTCAACAAAAATGTCAATTTTCAGGCCAAACCAATTTTCCAAACTAGGGTGTTTCTCTTTGGTTCAGGTAATAACCAGCTTCCATAGAGGAAGGGAAGCTGCCGCCTCTTTATTATGCACCCAAAGATCTACTAAAATGATATATGAGCTCTCTTTTCCAACAAAGTTTAAGAAGGTTTTAAGGTTTTCCAGTTTACTTAAAAAGGATTACTCTTGCTACCTACCCCTTTCTACAAAAGAACAAATTTTAAAATTGCCTTTTTAGCACTCTCCTGTGTCATTTGTAAGTGAACGGTCATTTATAATTGATGATATTTTAAAACACTCTGCTCTACCATAATAACTAATATCTATTGCACTACATAAATAGGAACAGCAAATATTAAAATACTATACTTGGGGTGGGTTCTCTTTTTCTTGTTCAAAGAAATATTCATGCGGTATGAAGCTTTAAAAGAAAAAAAAAAAATCATCTAAAAGTAGGTCTTTCCCCCTTCTGTGAAAGCTCTAAAAATCCTTCATAATCCACCAGATTTAGTGAATTTTTCAATACTCTCAGTATGCTTATTGCCAAACTGTTTATACTCTTGACTTTGCACTGATAATGTACAAGTGATTTTCAGATGATGTCTATAACAGAGGTTCTCAAACTGGGGGGCAGGCCCCCCCTGGGGGGCATGGAATGTATTCGGGGGAGGGGTGAATGAGACTTTTAGGAGGGGGAAAAACATTACTGTGCACATTTTATCCACATCATAACTAGCAAAGCTGATTTCTCCCAACATATCAGGTCCCCAGATGATGCTATGCATTTGATTCTAGATGGCACTGTTCATTTTAACGGATTTCTTTTAAGTTTATGCAAAGTTGTTGCCTTCTGTAGGTTAATTTGTTTGCTACAACATGGTGTGCACATTTAATTTTAAGCATCGACTACAATCATGGTTTTGCTTTTGCTCTTATTACAATGGATCGTTGGCTCTGTTTGAATCAATGACTTACTGTTTTTAATATTTAGTGAGAGTTGCATGTTGATTTTTTAAAAAACTGGCATATGTACTTGTGTAGCGGGGAGTATAAACTACTACAGACACAAAGAAGGAGGGGAACAATTATATAAGTTTGAGAACTACTGGTTTATAGGATGTAGATGTAACACCCCACATACACCTCCAAATTACAGTAGTGTTTATCCAATGGCCCAACATGTTAACAAAATTAAACCAAATATCAGTTAAATATATGTGCTATTTTTATGCCAAACCACTGCATTTTACATTCATAAAGTAAATAGCAAAAAGCTGAGAAACGGGGATTTGTTATAGAAAGTGATCATTCCACCCAACCCCAACATTATTGAGAGCAATGATTTAAATACATTTAAAATCAGAAAAGAGAATCCTCTGATAAATATAAAATTTAGCCTTTACTAATTAGCCAGTAAACTTCCCACCCTGTGATCTACTTCCAGTGACAACAAAGCCTGATCCTGGAAAGTGCTGAGAAGCTCCTGCGAGATGCTGTCTCCCCGCAATTCCCACTGAAGTCAAAGGAAATTGAGAACATTTGCATGAGTTGCTCAGCACCCCTTTGGATGAGACCAAAATATAATTAGGGTCCTGAGGATTGTGCACACAAGCAGCAAAACATTAGGGTCAACACAGTTTTTGGCTAGAAGCCGGGGCAAGTAGAATAAGATGGGAGTGATACCATAAAAGGACTTGATACTGTAGTGTTAACATTCTTGTCAGCAGCAATTTGAAACAACAAATGACACTCTTGGGTGACAAATGGTGAACTAAAATAATGTGTGACGTAAGACAAGGACAGGGTCCAAGGGCTTACTGCATCCTAGGCTGACATGAAAGGATACTTGGTTAAAGTTCAATTACTGTATTTCGATGGAAGGTTGAGTATAAAAAAAATTGACACTCTTATTCCAGACAGTTGACTTCATCCATTCTAAACAATCCTAAGCCATTGAGGTAAATAAGAAATTGTACAATTCTGAAGTTAAAAATGTTAGCTAATTGCTCCTCTGTAAACCTGCATATTCATCCATGGGTTAAAATTAATCTCTCCCATTCGAATACAGCTTCCATTTAGTCTTCCACTGTCAGACTGTATGAAGCATTTTAGTATGCCACACACCTCAGCTCTTCAGCTTGCCAGCAACACAGGAGCTGAGTAAGAGTTGGCACAGTTTAAGGGGTTAAAGTCCTGCCAATGTTTAAAATTGTTGCCCTACCCTACAGTTCTCCCATCCTCCCTTAGGTACTGTAGCTCAAGCCTTATGGGCCGTAGTATAATTCAAACAATGCACATTGATCTTCATATTCAGAATCTAGGGAGAGGACAGATGATGAGGATTAAGAGCAAAATAAAATCTGCATATTTTCAGCACAGCAGTGGAAATCAACACCACCACAGAGATGTGATTTAATGGCAATAACATGAACACAAAAATGCATAAAACTGAAAACCAACCCTGCAGGAACAGCAAAAACTACTGTAGGAATGGAGGAGGGGAGACTACTCAGTGTAACTATTGGCAATGATGAGCAAACAAGAGCTAATGGAAGAAACACAGTTAACAGTTAAATAAACAATGACATCAGGCTATCAAAAACAATCTGGTCATTATCACATTAAAATATATTAAAATAAAAAAGTGAGAAAAGAAAGATTCAGAGTCACTAACAATAAATTAATGGATATAATTAATTTATATAGACTCTGAAAATGAAAAAACTATGTAAGAGCTAAATATTATCATCATTATATTAGGAATATTGTCTCCATTCCAAAATCTGTGCTAAACCAGATTGAAATGATGTACTAATTTTCTTTCCAAGAAGTGATGCAGCAGTAGACTTATTCTACAACAGCAAGTTAGAAATTGGAAAATAATTTTCATAACTTTTCCCCATTAAAAAAAGGAAAAAGTTTCCTCCACAGCACATGAATACAGCAATGCAAAGCAATAGAGAAAAGTCTGGAAAACACATTTTACAGTGAGAGACTTAAAGAGCTCAATCTATTTAGCTTATTGAAGATAAAGTTAAGACGACACTTGATCTGTGTCACCTCCAACCTTTACATTTTGAGACCTATCAGGTAATCAGTTATTCTCTGATCTAGTGCATCTTGCCTTTCTGGTGTTATTTAGGCTACGTCTTCACTGATGGCGGCAAATTCGCCACCGTCAGATCAATTTCTCTGGATCGACTGAGCGGTCAGTGAAGAAATCAACGTATTAAAACCACCTTCTCAAGTGGCACAGCGCTGCATTGACGGGAACCAGTGCAGTGAAGATGGCATGCAGAAGAGAAGCAGAGAAGTCGACGGGAGTTACGCACGTTTTTTGCGTACCTTGCGTAACTCCCATCGACTGCCGCCGAATCTTGGAGGTCAGTGTAGACAAGCCCTTAGTGTGTAAATTCTTTGGGGTATGGATTCTCTTTCTCGGTCTCTTGTACATTTCCCAGTACACTGTTAGCACTTAAATAATACATTAGTGTAGGAAGGGACACAAAATTCTAGCACTGTGAAAACAAAATGCTGAAGACTTCAATTAGCATGGAGGACAATAAGATTAAGTCTTCTCATCCCCAAATACTAAGTTACAAAGCATAAAAGAGATACAATGATACGGTAGCTCCCTTCAACATGGTGGCTTTTGTCCTGGCATCAGTAGGTGAATACATAATCATTTTAATCATGTTTATTTACAGTTCTGGGCTTAAGAGTTTAATTCAGTGTGTAAATAAGTTCTGCTTGATGTACGGATTCATCCTTTAAATTCCTCCTGTCTTGCAGAAAGGCAGAGTCCTTTTACAGGAGCTCAGTGTCATCCAATGGCATTTGTGCTGTAATACAGGAAGCACTGAAAAGGTCTAGGACTGTATGCTTCTCATATACTTCCACCTCACAATAAAACACTTTCAAATGTTACATTTATCTCACCCATCATTCTTCTTCATTTACAATCATAGGTGGAAGAAACAAAGGCAGACCGTGATAAGGTGTGGGGGTAAATAGTGGGATAACATCCTCCTACCATTCCATGCCATCACAATCTGTGGACTGATGGAAAAAGAGCCTAGGAAACAGTTTGTATCTGGTGGGACAACAAAAAACTCCATTCTTTTATGAAAGGTGAGGTTGTAATAACCCTTATAAGTCAAAAGACACAAAGATTTAAAAACAGGACATTTTCTCTCATGTACAGGTAGTGCAGGATGGTGGAGAAGGAATAATAATTTGGAATTGTACTAATAAAAATGCTCTAGAAGTTACAAGTGATTCCAGGGAAGTTTTCAGCTTCTTTCTCTTCATTTTCATCACGTCTCAGTTCTAGTTAAAGAAATATTTATTGCAATGTTTGACAGCCTCCTCATCTACCTGTCCTACCACTGTATTGTACTCACTTTATTTTTCTCTGACTTAATGGAGCTGATGATCTTATAGTGCATTGCCATGGATTCACTGTGGGAAAGGCAGACTAAATTAAATGGTTTGCAACTGACCACGGTCTAGTGTAGCATGCCCTTTAAACTCAGTTGCATCTATCTGCTACAGTAATTACCAGTTCAAATAAGTATTTACATGCATAGCTGCTAGACTGATATCCTCCAATACCTATTTACATGTGCAGAAATGTACATGTAGCAATACCTAGGCACAACAAAAGTGTCACTTATGTCTACACTGTGATAAAAGACATGCAGCATGGCTGTGGCTGGCCTGGGTCAGTTTACTCAGGCTCATGGGCTCCGGCTATGGGACTAAAAACCGTACTGTACACTTTCAGGCTCAGGCTGCAGCCTTTACTCTGAGACCTTCCCCCGCCTCATGGGACAGCAGGAGATCTAAGCCTGTTCCCACTGAAATCTTTGGAAAAATGTACACCATCTTCAACAGGTGCAGAATCAGGCCTCAAGAAAGCTCTGTCAAGAAACTCCCTGGCTTTTGTGGATTCAACTTAAGACACTTCATGTTATTCTAAGAGTTTATTTGTGCTTTTTAAACTTTACACGTTTATTGGAAGTTCATAATAGAGTTTGACAAAAGTCATTTAATTTCTATCCTTAAAATTGCTGGGATTATTTTAACAGTTAAGCAACTTTTCTTCATTTCATTTATAAATTTAAGTCTAGCTGTTTTCACTTCGACAACAATCTTCTGCCAACATTTTCTGGTACATTTGAAATTGTTGAATAATGAAGGGAAAAATATAATTGCCAATGTGGCTTAAGACTAGTATAAAAATAAACAATTAATATGGTTTTATTTAGATTTAGTTGTATTTTTCTTCACTTATAGAAATGTTGAATCATGACATATTAATGAATTTTATTAGACTTAAGTTGTAGGAGATGCATTTTATTAAACCAACTAAAAATTATTGCTGGCAATCCTTTGACATTTACACTCTAATGAGAAATAAAATGTAATTCTAAAAAGGTTGACTTCAGTAACTTTTGCCTTAATCCAACAGAGAGAGTTTAATTTTGCTTTTAAATAAGGGTGTTTCACATCTGACATTTACAACCTAAAAGAACCCAACAAACAATATATTTTTGTAAAGCAAACAAATACAATTCTTGTTCTGCCTTTAAACCTTTAGAACTTGAGTATTCTCATCTTCCATAAATTGCCTGTGGAACTGAACTGTATATTTTTTTCA
Organism: Emydura macquarii macquarii; assembly: GCF_026122565.2. Taxonomy (NCBI): domain Eukaryota; kingdom Metazoa; phylum Chordata; order Testudines; family Chelidae; genus Emydura; species Emydura macquarii. The sequence continues at coordinate 16,492,573 of NW_027132559.1, read as the reverse complement.
GTCCCCCGTGTCCCAAAATACCCCTGCTATTCTCCCATCCATGCCAAAGCGTGCCACTTCTCCCCCAATTACTTAAGTGACTCTATTTCCAAAGCAAAAAACAACACTTTACTTTTTTTTAGGTCCACAAACTATTCCTACAAAAGGTGAAAGCAGCCTTACGTGTTATCAGAAAAACATATATGTTCCATGTTCTGACTCCTTTCTTTTATATGCTCTGCATGGGTCAGAATAACTCACACTTGAGGGGATTAAAGAAAAGCTAGGGTCTGCCTAATCTCCCAGCAGCCCTCTCTCCCTCCTATCCAAGGTTCTGGAGACAATAGCAGCACTGCCGACTCTTGCTAATAACACAACATTATCCCCTCCTTCGGAACCACTTGGGAAAAAAGCTGTTGACTACGGTTTTCACTAGATTTTAAGCTCATCATTGCAAGGACTGTCTCTTACTACATGTTTGTACAGTGCAGGGCGCAATAGGGACTCAGTCTTGTTTGAGTCCTCTAGAGAGAGCTCCTCCAGCAAAGGCCAAAATTGTATTATTTGTGCTAAATTTGCAAGTGTTGACAACACTAATTGTTGCACACAGCTTGGAAATGCAAAAAGGGGAGCTCAAAAGCCATAAGACAGACCAAAAATGTATTATTTAGTCTTCTTTAAAAAAATGTCATGATATTTTGGCCAATCTCATATACGTTGGAAGACTTACCCATGATTTTTGAAATTTTGGGACTGGCAATACTGAAAGGGGAGACAAGATTCCCCTGTTCATAGTTTCTCAAACAGTCTCAAAGTGGTGCAGACTCCCTCCAAACATTTGCAGAGACATATTCTCCACATGATTTGACTTTCTGTTGTCAGTTCCCAACCCAGTGCCTGGATCAGTGTAGAAGGGAGGTGGGGTGGGTCATGTGAGCAATATATCTCAGGAGCAGAGGTGCAGGAAAAGAAGAGACTTGCTTGGAGCAAAAAAGGCCAAAAGCTGTCTGTCTATCTTGCCAGCTGGCAAATCTGTACCCTACTTCTATAACCTAAAATAAACAAAGAAAAGTAGCCAGTTTTCAAAGGGTAACATTGTTAAAGGAGCTACCCCACTAATTTGTAAAAATCAACCATTGAGATCTGGCGCACCAACAAGTTTTTTGTTATCTTGCCTGCAGGAAGTGTGTTAAATCACCAAAATAAAATCATGTGAAAAACTATTACAAAGGATCCATCAAGATATACACACAACAAAAAATGTCACTATGATTTTATTGCTGTAATTCAGCCTCTCTCACCCCATTATCCTTATTATTTGTTACCTACCCATTACATCACATTGAAATTTAGACCCAAATCCTCTACCAGGATCTACTGAAGTGTTTGCACCAGTTCAGAATTCTGATACAAGGTTGAGACCTTGGGCAGATTATTAACTTTATGCACTGGAGAGTGGTCCCACTGACTTTCAAAGGTGACTAGTGATTTTACTTAAAACTAAATGATGCCTAATTTTCAGAAAATGTTAAACATCCACCCTCTGAAAATGCGGCTCCTTTAATGGAACTTAGAGTAGGACATTCAAAATTTCAAACACCCAAAATCACTAACCACTTTGGGTGAAATCTTGGTCCCATCGAAACCAAAAGCAAAACTCCTATTGACTTCAATGGGGCCAGGATTTTATCCTTCAATCTTTGTCTTTTTATTTGTCCTGTTTCAGCACCTTGAACAATTTGGGGCACCATAAAATATTAATTGTAATTGAATTATTATTAGTATTGATATTTATGTATATAAATTCCAGCAACAGGATAACAAAAAGCAATTTCTTAAAATAAAATGCAAATGGATTTTTCTTACAGATTATGTTATTCTAACAACATGTTTAAAGAAAAAGATCTAAAATATTCCACTTAAAAATGCACTATGTGATTTCAAGGTCAAATTTATTAACAACGTGTTTTAAGATGTTTTCTAAAGAACTGTTTGGTCTTTGACATTAAATTTATGACAAGTCATTGCTTGACAATTCTAATTAATATGCTGGATGGTTTTCTGACTTGTTCTTCCAAGAGACATTATTATTTGTAGTCTGTCAGTGTAACACATAAATTATGACCCATGTTCACCTGTAATAGACTGAAATGAAACCTCAAAATTGACATTTATGAAGAAAAATGAAAACGTCCTTTCCACCATGAGAATGGGAGTTGCACGTAATTTACAAGAGACTCGGAATACTAGCAAGCCAAACTCTGTGTGTGTATGTAAACATCTGAATTGACAAAAATACTTTAAAATAGTTCACCCTTTCGCTGCCATATCCAAACACCACAGACATTGTATAACATTAAGTGTTGTCAATAAGGAGAACTTCATAGGATTGTATATACATGGTGCATTTACCTTGTGTACTCAGTATCACACATATGCAGTGACAACACCATGGAAAAGCTCTCAAAAGAAAGAAAATACATCTTTACCCTATTAGCACTGAATGTTGGTAATCAGCTGTCTGCTGGACATGTGTAGACTACATATAATTACATGCAGTAAGACATAAAGATATCCAAAAACGTCCACATGATTTTTTTTTTTTTTTTAACTTCACCATTTCAGTTTGTCTTCTTTTTAGAAGGTAGCAAAATTAGCAAAATTGTTTAAATTAAATATTTACTCCATGAAATTCCAGTATACATAAAACACATTTTAAAAAATGTGCCTTGGAGATATATGGAGGAAAACCACTACATAAGAGCTAATTATTTTTTAGTTAGAACAAGATGTTTGTACATTTAACAGGTATAAAATATAAAGCGTGAGGATCATATTTTTAAACTTTGGACCTGCATTTATCTGCAAAAAAAAAAAAGTGAGCACATGCAAGGCAAATGAACTCACAAAACCCAGATTTGCACAAGCATTTAATTGATATGTGCAAGTGAATGAGACTATACAATATGTATTTGTTCCTGACAAAAATCAGGCACGTCTTCTAAACCCTTATTATGTGAGGTGCTGGACATTCACAGCTTCCACTGATGTCAGAAGGAACCAGGGATGTTCTGCATCATGCAAAATCAGGATGTTGGCTTATACTGCAGATCTTTTCAGAAACTTCAGATTTTTCTCAGCAAATTTTTAAACAATGTAACAGTAAAATTAAACCTCATACAGTCTATTATAAATAATACTGATTTTCTGAAACATTGCCCTAGGGATTGAAGAGTTACTCAGAGTGTGAAATAATTCCCAAATCCAAATATTGTACAAAACTACTGTTCAAGCAAAGTGACTGTCTAAACTAACAACCAAAAACACCCAAATCCTTCTTATTTTAGTTTGAATGACAACCAGCAAAAGGGAAAAAAGACAGAAAGGGGACTTGTACCCTTTTTCTTTCCTTCAGGTGTATAGGGAAGGCCTGAAAGATTGTTTAGGTTTTTGTGCTTATACAAGTGTTGCTTATTTCTGCCAATTTACTATAACTAGTATAACTGAATCCACACTAGGGGTTGTACCAATTTAATTATTTTGGTTAAAAAAACCCGCAGCATATCCCTAGCCAAAATATTTAAGTTGGTACAAAAACTTCGTGGAGGCCAGGCCCGAGAGAGAGAGAGAGAGAGAGAGAGAGAGAGAGAGTGACCCTGCTCCCACTGAAATCAGTCACAGCAGGATTGGATCTATAGTGACTTGTTATAATCAGTTACAAAATTAACAGCATGGTATTTCACGTTCCCTAAGAAAATAAAATAGAGAACTCATAATACGGATGATGGAAAGACACACAGACAAACTGAGGCTTTAGTCAGACATGGGCTATCCATGCCAACTTTATTTTGACTCATGAAAGTGCTTCAAGATCAGATTTCTAGTAAATGTCTCGTTGTTCTAGTGATTATCCTAGTTTTCAGCCAAAGAGTATCTTCTTGTAACTAATAATGGCTGCAGCTCAAATGGTTTGCAGGTCTCGGGAACATGTGAACTACAAGTATACAAAACTCATCTGGTTTGGGGTACGGTTACAAATTGGAAGAAATTTGCCCATTAGTTCTTGAACCAAAGTTAAATTTTACATGAACCTCGACTGACATGGTTTTAAGTGAAAACCAAGCAAAACTTGGCCATTTCACATAGATTCAGTCTAAAATGAGACAAAAACTTGGTGGTTTCAGGAGGTTTTCACACTGAGCTTTTGGTTTATTCAGATCAGAAACGAACTAAAACTCAACGTGTAAAATTAAAACATAAAAACGTTCACACTTCTCAAACTGAAACCATGAAGTTTTACTCGGTTCTAACATGAACTTCTCTGGACTGGAAATCACAAGGCTTTCAATACTTTCCGTGTCTTAGCAGATCAGAAATAACTCAAACCCAGCCCCTCTCTATTTCAGCCACTCATTATTGTTTTTCCTGACCAAAGCCAATTAACTTTGTTGTGTGCATTTGTAATGCTTACAGCATCAGGCATCCTGAGAAGGAGGCATCCTTACCCCAGACCCTACATACCATGGACTGGCATTTCTTCTGTTACTCCAGTAATTGGTTTTTATCTCAAACAGCTGCTGCATACTGGAGTTTGGGACTAGGGAACAGATGCAAGGACAACCATTTCTAGACACTACAATTTTCTGCCACACCCTTACCCTTCTCCCTCATCATGTTCCCCTGTATAACTTGTAGAGCAGAGGTGCAAATCAAGAGCATGCATACCAGGTGCAACTTTGAGCTAAATGCAGACTGACAGGTCTGAACCTACAGATTCTCTTCTCACAATTGTTGTGTGGTGTGAAGCTCCCATACCCCCAAGTTCTGACCCATACAGGGGCTAATGCTCGATCAGCCAGTAAGTCTAAGGTTTACTTCCATAATATTAGTATTTTATGTTGTACAGGCTAAAAATAGATTAATAGAAGAATTAAATATAGAAATGCCAACAGAAGCATTATAAATACAGAGGAGCAGGGGAAAAAAAACCCAAAATAAGCAGCCCCCAAATGATCTAAAACCAGACATACTTGTTAAGACAATTTGCCATTTTGAAAGCACTGTGGATACTGTAATTATAATATATTCTCTGCATTTAAAGTTTTATTCTTTGAACTATTAAAGTCAATATGCCTAGCTGACGAAAACATATCTGACCAGCATAATTCTTTGGCTGTTAAAACTAAGGATATTTTCTTGCACACTTGTGGACATGATGTTGGCTTCATTTTACTACGAACATCTTGTCTACATCAGGGGAGCTTTCGCACACAGACATGCATACCATGTGGGCTACCTGCTGAGCTCTGGCAAACTTGGCAGACTGCAGAATATAACGGGTAAGCAGTTGTAGTGGAAAAAACCTTCATGGGAATTTTTTTAAGTCATTGGGGGGGGTGGGGGAGGGGAAGCAAACTATATCCTCATGTTCCACACTGTGAGTTGGCACAGCAAAGATAAGGGCAGGAAACTGGGTGTAAAAGTTGTGAACAGGCCCTTTAACACAGAAGGCACTCTACAGGTTGCCAGTGTGACTTAGGCAATTTTCTTCCTAAAATTCAGCCACATTTTTCATTTTAATTAGCCATATGGAAGTTGAAAGAGTAGTGAACGAACATCCTCAATCCCACAAGTTGATCTTCATTTCTTAGGGGTTTTACTCATCATCTTGTGTCTTTAATTGATTTGTATAGACAAATACATACACTAACAGACAAAACAACACACTTAGCACAAGATACTCCTTATACAGTAAGAATAGTGCAGTGTTACTCTGTGTTTATAAGGCGCTAAAGCATTTCAAATTAAGAGATGGACTATCATACAAAATCCATCTAGAAGGAATTACATTTTAGTTTTCCACCTTGGTAGTCTTTACAGATTTTGACGTAGTCAATTATTCTTAGTTTCCAGCTATGGTATTGAAAAGCAAAGCAGAATAAAAGTGATAGCAGCTCTTAAAACTGCAGCAGAAAAAGAGAGAAAATGCAACAGCACCACCTAAGGTCAGTTTAAAACACTGCAAAAAGCTATCCACAGCGTTATAAATTCCATATTCATATTTTTGTAGTTCTAATTGACATTATATAAAACTATAGTACCGTACCGTATTTTTAATCAACATTTTTCAGTTTTCGTGTTGGCTAACCACTCCTAGTGAATATTTATTCAAACTAATGGGGACAGATCTTATCAATAATCCCATATAAAGCAAAGAATATGGATTCTTCACCTGATGTATACATATGTTTCCGATTTTTCGCTTAACTTTACGGCCAAGACAAATCGATAACAAGTGGTGGTAAAATCTTAAAATGCTTTTTCAGGTCTTTCCTGATTACCTATGATTCACAGGGACAGAGCAAGATGGCCAGTCTAGTGACAGTGGGTAAAAATTTCAAAAGCACCTAATGGATGCTGGAGTCTAAGCCCCTTTTTCAAAAGTGACATTGGCACTCAATAAAAATTAGGCTCCTACGTGCCTAATTCACTTCTGAACATAGAACTTAGGTGCTTTTGGAAATTTTATCCTATACCTTTATACTTTCAAATATTTATCATAATAGATTCCCATGTTTTTATCCCCCAGAATATGATCCAAGTTTTAGCTTCTTGTGTAGTGCCTGCACCCTACATGCCACTGCCACCGACAAGACCTCAGTGTGTGTCAGCCTCATGAAATGCTGATCATTTCCCTGCCCCCTTTCTGTCAGGGACACCTTTAACAGTCAGGGTATTTTGACAGGTTTTAAGCCTTCACAAAACAAGTCCTGTTAACTTTGCTAGCCCCTGGAAGTCACATATCCCAGTAACATCCCATTGTTCTCTTAGGCCTTGTATTTATGGATAAAAGAGGTGCATTTTTTACATCGGGATAACCAATGCGCATGAGCTATCCCAAGGTAAAAACCACTGTGAAGACTAGGCACGTTAGTTTTATCACAAGGTAAACTCACCAAAGTCAACCCCTGCAGTGCTGTTTTCTTGTGGTAAAACTAATGTGCCTAATCTTCATTGTGCTTTAACCTTAGGATAGCTCATGCGTGAGAGTTACCCAAGGAAAAGAGTACACCCCTTTTTTAGCTACAAAGACCAGGCCTCAGCTGCTTTGAAAATATGTACTTGAGGCTGTCTTATCTTAGGGCTTGTCTACACTACAGGTTATGTCGGTATAACTTAGGTCACTCAAGGGTGTGAATAAGCCACCCCCTGAGCAATGTAAGCTACACCGACCTAAGCACTGGTGTGGACAGCGCTACGTTGGCGGGACATCCTCTCCCACTGACATAGCTACTGCCTCTCACAGAGGTGATTTTGTTATGACGATGAGAGAGCTCTCTCCCGTCGGCATAGAGCATCTTCACCAGATGCACTACAGCAGCGCAGCTGCATTGGTGCAGCTGCCCCGTTGTAGCACTTCTAGTGTAAACTAGCCCTTAGCCTTTGTTTCTCTTCCTGCCTAGACCAACCCCCAGCTCTGGTGAGACTTAACCATTTGAGATCAAGCAGGCAGCAACACAAAATTAAACAGGGAAACCAAATCACATATAATATTAATTAGAATAATGAGGGTATCTCCCAGTTCACCCATGTATTAAGAGATAACCCCTTTCCCCGAAGAGTTTACATTCGTAAAAACCCCCCCCACTTTTTTGTCTGTCTAAATAATGCTAACCCATCTCTCTCCGCTCCACTCTCTACGTGCCCCAGCCAGTGTGCTACACCCCTGTCTCTATCTGCCATCCTTCTCACCCTGGCTCCACAGATATATCTATCCAGGAGAGAGAAAACAATCTGATGGTTTTGTGTAAGCTTTTATCTGCTGAGCTCCCTGGGGATGGCATGTTCTTTCTTTTCTATTTTATTCCAGGCCCAACTCCAGCTACTCTCTTGTCACTGAAGTATAAAAGGAACTTTTGAAACCAAATTCCTAAATAATACCCTCTGAGCACATGCTGCACCCAATCTGCTTGCAAACAAAGCTCACCCACTCTGAAGAGTCTAAATTCATGCCTTCCTGAGGAGGTTTGATTATATTAACACAGAAATTAACAATAAGGTAACAAAGTTCAGCTCAAAACTATACTCCAGGTGTGATGGCTCCCAGGGCATCTACCTTAAAAGTGCTCAGCCTATTCATTAGATCCTCTACCTGAAGACAGGTCTTCTGTCTCTGTCTTCTCTGATATTCAGGTGGGGGTAATGAGCTACATGCTTTAGTGAGTCAGCAGAACCCACTTAACCCTTTCCCAGCAAGACCTGAACGTTTCAGGCAAATCCCAGCCAGTCTGCTACACAGCATTATTCCAAATTGATTTCAAAGACATCATGTTCTTTGTAGTCATACTCACCATACTAAAGTACTTTTAAACATACATCTGATCGAAGACTAAGCTTTTTGTACACGTAGTGTAATAATAATAGTTGTACTACAGAAGTCTAATATTTCAGTAATTGCTGAAAGACAACCATTAGCTTTAAAAGCCTTTTTTTAAATAAAGTATTTGTTCAAGTCTTTTCGGTAAATACATGAATTACATTTTGTGGGTACATCTAAAAATATTTTATTTCCTATATTTCTTCAAATAACTCATTGACAACTTCTGTCAAAATGGCTAGGAACCAATATCTTTTTTAAAATGCCCCTTTCTCTCTGCTTGCTGAGATTAGCTTTAATAACACAACTAAATACATTAATATATTTTTTAAAAGAACATTTATATAAATGTTGATTTTTCACTTTTTTCATGTAAGACAAGTGAAAATAGTCAAAATTAGTGATTTATATTTTGTAACTAAATTAAGTAGTTCCAAAGTATGTTACACTCTCTGCACTTATTTAATAAAATTCAGTCCTTAAGGGTCAATAACATTTTAATATTCAGTATCAGTATTACCAGCTCTTGCAATTTTATCAAGAGTTTCACAGTCTTTGGGCTTCTCTTCAAAGCTCCAGTGCTTGGAGTTATGTGCTTTCATGAGAATCTCAGCTTTAATTTAAATGAAAATAAAACCGGTAATTTTCTAGCCCTCATAGGTGCAAAGAAGAGCTTGGAAAAAATGACTTGAGTACACCTTATATGTTCAAAATTCACAAAGCAAATAAAAACACAACCTTAAAAAAGAAAAAAAAATCATGACTTTTAAGCCGGTGTCATGATTTTTTTGGATGAATGGGGCAATACTGAAATATGAACGTTGTGATGATAATGCACCACTTATTTCCCTTCAAATTTAACCTCATGTTGTGAAATAGTTACAGTGGTAAATCATGATTATTTTTTAAAACCTTTTTTTTGCTCTCTTTCTTCTGTAAGTCTAAATACTGCTTATTTTTTCATGAAAAGCAAACGTAAATGGCTGGCTAGCAGAAAACTCTACAATATATTTAGCTATCATATTTCAGCAGCTTTTGAACTTCATTTTCCACTAACATCTAAAACGATCAGTCCGTTAAGCAAACTGCACATTTACTGTGGATTCTGTACCTAACCTTTAAACTGGCTTTGTCAACAAAATGTACTATATTTATAAACACTAATGCTTTCATTTTATTTCATATCTATAAATTATAGGCAACTGCATCTTTAAAGGCAGTGGCCTGTAAATGTTTTCTTTTTTCATTTAAAAATGTTGCATATTTTAATAGCGGGTGTTTTTAATCAACTGAAAGTGCCATAAACTGCCCATGTGTGAACCAATCAAAGACAAGAGAGTTACATTAAATTAAAAATGCAGTATCTTACTAATGCTAACAAATTAGGTCTGCCTTCAAGATGGAACATTTTTCTCTGTAAAGTGTCAGCTTATTATGGTGGTGACATAGATGCTGCTGGAACAGTTTTGCTAAATCAGTATTTAAAAATTAATATTTTTGGCAATTAGGAATACAATTTCAGATTTACATATACAGAGCACAAACATTTCAACACAGCTTTATCTCCTCCTTCATAAATGAACTCAATGTAGGGACCTGATCTTTTTTGCCAATATTATACCAAATTAGTATAATAAATATTGAAATGAAATGTTTCATAAGTACTACTTGGCCTAATTTTCTTTCAGACTGCACTTAATCTTTATTCATCCTTAATGAGTATTTATTGTATGACATTGACAGCTTGCTACTACTGTGATAAATTATCTGACTCAACTCCGATTAAAAATGCAACCCTGAATGCTAATTATCTCAGCAGACCTGCTTAATAATAGCATTTCTTGTCAATTATGAAATCACAGCATGGGTGTCAATTGCAACAAACACACTAGCCTGTCTTTGAGGCAGCCTTCCCATAATGCTTTCTTAGCTGCCATATGTAAATCTGAGATTCTTTGTACCTATGGCGACCTTTTATTAGTGAACTGACAAAATGATAAAGCTAGCCACAGCAAAACTCCCACCACTAGACAATTATACACTACAGTTCCTGTCAGTGGGAGATCAACATGGCATAGTTAATTGTGATGCAGTTTATTGACAGCCTATGCTAATGGACATACAGGTCATCCCAACTGCACGGGTTAGCTGTTTGTTTCATATCAGGTTTGGACATCAACATAAGTCTGGTCCGCAGGAGGCAAATATCTGTCCTCTGTTTTTCGGTTTGGTATGATTTTTTTGGCTGTATTTTGTAGTTAGCTGCAACATGGAAGCAACGAAGCCCAATATTTACTTCAAAGACTTAATTTATTTTTTTTAATTTGTAAGAAGCGTCAGCAGGACACCCCTGGAGACTAAAGTTCTCTAGCTTCTCCAGACAACAAAGCCATCTGGATGGTAGCAGCACAAACTTCCTAGCTTCTCCTTATTTAACTCTAAACCTTAATGACCTTCCAAAGGTGTATGTGTCATTTGCCCTCCCTGACCATCCACTCCTTGAGCACATTGCAGAGGCTGATAAAAAGGATGCTAATGAGAATGAATGTGACTGTTCATTATGGTAAAGGTGTTTTGTCAGGGTGGTTTGGAGAATCCCACCCACACTTCTGCCCATGCTATTTTGTAGATAAATATAGTTTAGTCTTCAGGACTGTCAAGCCAGAACCATGCACTAGCACTAAATTCACATATGCTAACACCCCACCCGCACCCGTTATAAATGTGCCTTTTTAAAAAAAAAACAAAACTAAAGTGCTAGTGAATTGGAAAAAGATAAACAAGTGCAAGACTGTTCAATAGAACTCAACTTTCCCTCCTCCATGGATATTTTCAGGGATCTTTACACAGTCCACCAACCGTTATCCAAGAAGTCTGCAACACACACCCAGATGCTGTGCTGAGGGGGAAAAACTAAGTCCAGATCTTGGCATGATTCATTTAGTTCCAGCTACCTTATGGCTGGCCACAGCTGCTAGAGGCGGAGAAGGAACAACAGCGCCAAACCCTGCAGGAGGCAATATCAATCAATGTAGTGTAATTTCAGAAGAAGAATGCACATTAGTGCTGTAATACAGTTTTATCTCTAAAAGCTAAACTTGGGCATGGAAAATCCTAATGTTTTTCAGAATTGTATGATACAAGGGATTTTTGAAGAACACAAGCTGAGTTTTAATTTATGCATTTTTTAATCTTTAAACAGCAGAAAACAGAGGTCCCCAAACTGTGGGGTGCACGGAGGAACATTCAGGGGGGGGGCCTCAGCAGGGCTGGGCCAGCCCCCACAGGGGTGGGAAAGAAGCACCACCCAGCCCTGGTCTGCCCCCATCTTCGCTCCGGCCATAGTTTTCCATGCCAGCCCCAGGCTGCAGCTTCTGTCACAGCCCCAGCTCCCACCCCTGACCTGAGCCCTGACCCCAAGGCTGCAGCTCCAGCTGCAGCCCTGGCTCCCAGCCCCACTCCTGAGTGTGGCCCAAGCCCTGGCCTTGGGGCTGCAGCTCTGGCCCTAGCTCCAGCTCCGCTCCCGCCTTGGCTTCTGGCCCCGACTGCAGCCCCCAGCTTCTGTCCCCGACTGCAGCCCCCAGCTCCCGGCCCCTGCCACAGTCCCAGTCCCGGCTCCCACCCCTGATGAGGGCTCTGGCTCCACTTTTGGCTCCCAACCGTGGCTGGGGGGTGGGAGGAGCAGGGGGAGCATGGACTGAGTCGTGGGAGGCACGACTGAAAAAATTTGGGGACCACTGGCATAAAAGAACCCAATTGTGATATCTTGTATTTTTGGAAAATGTTCCTATGTGGCTCAGAAAATTGACTCTCACATGTCACCAACTCCTGCAAAAAGAAGTGTTGCCATGTAGAAGAAAAAACTGGGCAAGAAGATTTCAATTTAGCTAGTAATTTTCTTTGACCCATTCTTACCATGTCCTAGCTGCTCAGAAGTGCTCAGGATTCAGAATATTCCTGAAGAAAGTGAAGTATGATGCATTTTTCAGAGTGACTACACAGTGAATGATAGTGAGAGCTTAATGATGTTCTTCATCTTCATCATTTTGGTTTGGTTTTGTTTTTTAATGTATTTATTACTGGAAAAGCTTTCAGACAGGCTAGGAAGTCCACTAGGCAAGAGGCATAGTCTTCCACACTAAATGGAGATCTCAAGTCTCTTGTGTACCTGATCTTTTACTCTTAAGAGCACTGGGTAAAGGAGAGATAGGACAAGGGTACAGAATGGGTGTGACTGAACCATGGGCTTAAGTGAAATCCTTGGCATGCAAATAAGGCGTATAGCAACATACTCCCCTCTTTGGTCTTATTCCTGCTACAAAGCAGAAGTAACTCGAGGTCACGGTCTACACAACAGCCCTAATGAATGTAGGAATGGGTTTTCCTGCACTCTCTGTCCTGCTCATTTTTTTTTTTTTACATAATGTTTATTCTCACAACACTCTGCAGCCATACAGTATAAGATCAAAGACCATAATGGACTGCAAACTCAACTAATACCCCCAATGGAACACAAGAACAATACAGATCATTTTTATATAGTACATGCATGACACTTGAGTGACTTGTTTAGCTAAATGATTCCAAGTGTTGAGAAACAGTTCCATCTTGCCATGCTTGAAAAAAGCTTCTGAAGATTGAGTCAATTTATAAATCAAGATGATGGAAAGAATTCAATAGATTGAAAGGTCTTTATGGAGTTGCAGAGCATCCTTCCAATAATATATCCTTGAAAAAGATCCCTTAACAGAAGAGAATATTTGGTTCAAATGTGGTGACACTGGGCAATGAGCTGGGGAGACTGTAAGCTCAGTTGAAAAGGAAATGAAATAATTTCAGGCTCAAAAAAAAATCTTGAGAGCAGACATATCAGCATTGCATTATTTCTCCTTTCATAAATGAGCTCAATGTAATTACCTGATCTTTGTGTCAACTGTCATTAAAATTGGTACCGCAAACATTGAAATAAAATGTGTCAAATTCTACAAGGCCTAATCTTCTTCAAGCTGCGCTTAACCTTTAGTTATCATCCTTTATGAGTATTAATTCTTTCTACATAAAGTAAATGTTTCTGGCTGTTCTTTGATTCTAATTGTCTTCTTTGTTGAACTAGTATCTTCCTCCTCTAGTATTAGATGTGAGCAAGCATATCCATCTCATTAAAAAATAAAAAATCTCAAGTTAAAAACTTGCTAGGAGGTTCCCATTGTTTAGCTTTCTCCAGTAAAAACAGGATTTTTCAGTCTGCTCTTTAAAGCTGAACAGATAGCTATTGTAGTTGTACACATCTTCTACTGCCACTATAACATTTTGTCTCCTTTACTTTTTACCTACCACATCTCAAAATATTTAAAGCACAAATTAACCAGTTAGAGAACCCTACTGCTTTAAAGTTAATTACAATCTAATACTAAAATTATTAGTAACCAAGCACCTTTCATGGTCCCATTGACGCTAAAGGCTAAACTCCCAGACTTCAATGAGGCAAGGATCTGACTCTGAGACTTAGAGTCTAGAGACAACCGCTCAGATTCTGTTCTCATTTATATCTACATGAATCCATTAGAAATAATGCAATTACTCTGGATTCCTACTAATTTAACCGGAGAAAAATTTGATCCAGTTAACTGTAGTTGCACCATCAAAAATGCGTTCTACTGTTCAAGTATTCTGAATCAGGTTTCAGTTTGTATTCCTTAAATCAGAAGTTTTACTCTTACTATAATCATTCATTGTAATGTACAGAGTTGTAGGGACTCAATTCTTTACTCCAAAATAATATTGCTGATGTTTTTTTCAATACATTGTAGGTCAGCCCTGATAATATTGCCAGTATGTATCCAACTAAAATCTGTGCTTCAGTTTTCATTTTACCCTTATAAATCTCAGTCAGTGAAGCATACAGCAGTATTTTGCAGGATATTCACTCTATTTAGATTGCACCTTTACTAATATCTCTTACTGCAATGCCCTTGACTATTTGTGTAAATACATGCATTTGAGCTCATAGGGAGGGAGTTTCTGCCCTATTTTCAGCAATAATTTCTTGTTCTTGAAGATACAGCGCAGTTCAGCTCCCGCTTGAACAAATTATGTGATGCGATGTTTGGGATAGTCTAATGCTTGAAATAACTAGAGCTGTTTGAAAATTTTTAGAAGAAGATTTTAATTAAATCTTAATGATCTATTAAAAAAATCATAATATTGTTATTGTCAAAGATTTTCATTTGTCACAAAGTGTCATTTGATTTTATTTGTAATTTTTGTATAGTGAGAACATTATGTAAATCATTACCAAGAAGGTTATACAAAATTTTCATTCACTGATAACTGTGTTTTCACTACAAAAATTTCAGTACATATTTTGATATCATTTTTAACAATTTTTTCAATAAACATTTTGGGGAGCAGTGTATTGAAAAATATTTCTGAAGATGTTTGAAAAAAGAAAGATTGTCTGAAATGAACCAATGCGAAATAACAATAACTGAAAACGTTCATGAACATAGAGTTTTATTACTCAGTCAGCTCTGGTAATAACAAAAAGCATATATTAAAAGCAAAAACAACAGCTTCATCTCCACTCTCATTTTAAGAGACTCAGCATACACAAATGTATGTTTAAGTAACATTAAGGGTATGACAAACCAATCAAGAGAGGGGATTTTGAAGTGTAGACTGACACACTGCTTTATTCAGCTGGTTGTACCGACACATTTTAGCACATGCCTGTTTTGTAGCAGAACACGCTGATCTGCAATAGCTAGGCAAGACAAAGAGGAGTTAAGAACATAAGAACAGCCATATTGGGTCAGACCAATGGTCCATCTAGCCCAGTATCCTATCTTCCGACAGTGGCCAATGCCAGATGCTTCAGAGGAAATAAACAGAACAGGACAATTATTGAATGATCCATCTCCTGTTGTCCAATCCTAGCAACTGGCAGTTGAAAACTTAAGGACACCCAGAGCATGGGGTTGCATCCTGGACATCTTGGCAAATAGCCATTGGTAGATCTATTCTCCATGAACTTGTCTAATTCTTTTTTGAACCCAGTTACACTTTTGGCCTTCACAACACCACCTGGCAATGAGTTCCACAGGTGGACTGGGCGTTTTGTGAAGAAGTGCCTCCTTTTGCCTCCTGCTGCCTATTAAGCTAGGTAGAGCACAGCAGACTTATCTCTCTCCATTATACCAGACAGTCCAGTCAGAGTAAGTGAACTGAACTTTTTTCACTGAAGTCAACGGACATTACACCAGGGTAAATGAGAGCAGAAGATGACCCAGTGTCAATCAAACTATGAACTATAAACAAATGCCACATTTGTTACTATAAAAGTTCGTGAGGTTTTCTGTATTTGTCTAACACCAAATACAATCAACTCAAAATTTGTTCTTTTTTTTTGGTTAATTACATATTTCTCTTTCAAGTGAGATCAGCAAAAGTTTTGTTAGTTTTAATACAAAACCATAAAGCATTTAATCTTTTCAAAGATTTAATAGGAAAAAAAATATATCAGGAGAGCCTGCCATATAATCATACTGAAGCATGTGAACCAAGCATGTGATTTAGTATGTGGGCTGAAACCTGGAGATGTGACTCGGGGCATCTTGATTATTATTTACATGGGAAATGATTCAATGCACTGTCACACAGACTGATTACCATAACTAACTGCGGATGTTCAAGACTTTGGAACAGTTACAAAACATTATTTGCTGTGTTTCTGAATTCTTTTGAGACTGAAATATCCTGTCTGATGTACCCAAGTGAATTAGAGTAATGATAACCCTTGATAATTTCACAGTTTGTCTTCATCCCTTTAATGCTCTTTCTCCCTGCTGAGTTCATAACCATAATATAAAAGAGACATGAACAGAATGGTTGTCTAACATGATTCAGAAACGTTCAATACTCTGAATTAACAACAATTCCTGTTCTGGCTTTTTGACTCTCAACAGGTTTTGCTGGACAACAGTGTAGACTATATCCACTATAACAAAATAATTAATAATATTTTAAAGTTCTACAGCACTATTCATCTCAAAAGCTCCCAAACTATTTCACAAACTCTGATACAGAAAACAGCACCGAAATGAGGCCTCTGTGGAGGGCAGCTTGGCAGCAATTTGGCACACGGTACACTTCAAGAAGGGGCGGGGGAGGGTAAGGCAAAGTTTAGCTAAGGAACAACCCATTTATTTTCTTTCTTCAAAAAAATGCTACAGAACCTTTAGTGTTTATATAGAATACGCCTCAAGACTCTCCAATTTGCCTATGCCTCCAATTAGAGTTGCCAACCCTACAGGACTGTCCTGGAGTCTTCAGGAATTAAAGATCAATCTTTAATTAAAGTTTGTCATGTGATGAAATATCCAGGAATAGGGCTAACCAAAACTGGCAACCCTACTAATACAACACACAGTGTCTCTTCTGTAGAAGGATGAAACTGCTGGAGATTGAACCTGTGCTGTTTCAAACCTAACGCTTTCTCCACTAAAGCGCAACCTGGGATTTTGGCCTACTTGCTCCCCTCCACTAATGCAAAAGCAGAGAAAAGCAAAACCTCACAGAAAACAAGCAGATGGTAGAAATGTTTAAGGAGGAATTTATGCTGGTCCAAGCAGCTTTACCTTTAACTCTGCTTCTGCACCCCTATAGGAGTGTGTGTGTATGTTTAGGGGTGGGGGGAAAGGGATGGAAGATAGGGTGTTGGCTGGGAGACCGAAAGGAAGCATGGGCACTAAGATTATGTCTACAGGACAATCAAACGGCAACTATCAGTGTGATTGCAGTTCGGGTAGGCTACCTTTAGCACAGATGAAGATAGCAGAGAAGACACTATGGCAATGGTTTTTAGCACAAGCTATACAAGACCACTTGGGACTCTAGATACATACTCACATTGCTAATGCACATTGCAGCCTTTGCCACCATGTCTCCGTATCAGTGCCATTCTTAGCCATACTAGTTAAATTAAAGCTAGTAAGGGTATGTCTAGCTGAGCTGCAACCACACCACTGATTGCAGTGCAGCCCTAGGGTAATACAGCTTTGCAGAGTGGCAGCCCCTTGGCTGGTTTACTGCTTCCTTCCTCGTAAACAGCAAGAATATTAGTTTGCCTTTGATCTGACTCCTCCCATGTTGCTTTAGACAACACACCATTTTCTGTAGCATGCAGGTCTGCTGCATAGGATCATGCCTGTGCTGCAAGATAGTACGACGAGATAGACATATAAAGAGAAAAAAGATTTTATAGCAAATTGCTATATTTGTTCGGTTTGCAAGTTATGGGGACATATGGACCATATCCTTGGGTTTTTAAAACTGTGAATGCCTATTGAAATATTTAGTGGCTTTATTTATAAATCAGATTACCTAATAAATCTGTATTCTGTATGAAATTTATCTTGTTTAGCCCTCAGATTTAAATCCAGCGAACTGCAAGCTAGCATACAATAACATTCCTCACACAACTTTGGTGAGCTGGCAACTGAAAGTCTGATGACTGATAGCATACATCTGGAGTTTAACAGCCAGCCATGTAAGACAGACAACTAGACATCTATCACTGTAATAATTTCTATAATTTATTTGGTAAAATTACAGCAATGCTATGACAAAATCACAGCAGGGGGCTAAGGGTTCCAGGAAATAGGATATCCTAGAAGCAAGGTGACGCTGGAACAGAGCTGACTTTAAGCTATATAAGCAATGATGTCAGGAAAAAATAAAGTTCAGCTAAAAGTATTAGTATTAGGAAGATGTGGGGTTTCAGGCCCTTGCGCCTGGCCTCAGGTCCCTTGGAGGAACACTAGCCTTTTAGTCTTCAACCTCAGCTGTCTTCCTGTGACTATATCGTACTCCTCCGGGGCTTCCTAGGGAGTCCAGTTCTGGGCTAGCTTGCAAAGTACAGGACAAGGGGTACACACTTCAGGCCTCTACCCCTTCCCCCAGCAGTCTGACTCCAATCCTCAGTGGCTTCAGAGACTGTTCCTTGGATAACTTTCTGCCAATCTGTGGTGATGTAGCTCTCAGCCTCTCTGGCAGCCACCCTTTTGCAGGACAGCCTCTTATCCCAACTGTTCTTAGGTCAACCAAATTGCTGCAGCTGGGGAAGTAGCTACTCTTCTCCTTACTCCCTTGGTGGCTGAGTGGAATTTATTCACCCCATCGCAGAAGATGAATGATCTTTACTGTTAATGAAAAAGGAGACTAAGTAAAGGTCTAGATGAAGAGAGGGGAGGAGTTTGGATGAAGAGAATTGATACTACCACTTATCTACATTTTAAATACATTTAACATTGCATTTTATAACACAATATGTGAAACCCTGGTCCACATCTTCATCTCCTCTTGCTCCACTGGATTATTCACTGAATAGGATCTTTGTAACTATGACTAATGGGAGCTGTAGAGAGGCTGATTGGGATCAGAGCTGTTTTCTTTGGGGAAAGAGAAAGGATGATGATTTTTCTGGGTTCTAGCAGAGGGGTCCTTTCTTCAAGCTCCTCCACCACCATCTTGCAGATTCTGATCCGCAAGTTCATCAAGAAGCTTTTCCCAAGTTCTGCTGGTTCTGCTGCTGCTTGTTTTTATAGAGAGGACCATGGCAGAATCTTCTGAGATAATCTTGATGACTAGTGTCTCCCCTCCTCCAGAAAACTGACTCAGTTTTCTGCTGCAGAGAACATCTGAGAAAAATTGCTACTTCACAGGATGAGCCTTTAAAAAAAAAATCATAGAGGTGACTTGCTTCTATATGCAGAGAAATTCCTAGGTCTCAAAGCAGTGCTTGCATAGCTGATAAAAGCAGATCATTGTCCTGGAGACAGCAAAGTAGACATCAGGTTTCTCTCAAGGCTCCAATATAATTTAATGGTTTACTTTGTAAAAGGGGAAGCAGATGAAGTGAGGGTTTCTCCTAAGACTTGAACAACTGCTTCCTGGGGCCTGACTGGTGGAGTCCCCTTGGATCACGTCCAGAACTTTGATTTCCTTGTAGAAGCAGTGTCTACATTTCTCAATGGTAAATAAAACCTGGTTTTGTCTTGTATCAGGAGAGTGCATCGGACTCAGCCTCTTTCTCGGAGCTCATGAGGGCTCTGGGACAGTAAATAAGGATGGACAGTCCCTAGTGGATTTGGAGTAAGAAGTGGAGATGAGGGATTGAACACCTCAGCATCCCCCCCGCCAAATGAAGAGGACCTGACCCTGTTCATTGAATCATGACAGTATTGGGAAGGAAAGAGGGGTGGCACTGAGACCTAAAGGACACACCGAGGAAAACAGGATTAGGCCTTGCTGCCTGCCCAACTCTGAGTCCCTCTGGTACTGAAGCTTCAAAAGGCATGTGAGTGAGTGGGGAGAAAAGAGAGCTATCTCCTGCTAGTCCTCAGCAAATGGAGTTAAGGAGGGTAAGAAGAGCTAGGTGAAAGAGAGAGAAGTGGGGACACTCAGCACCTCCCATGGCCCACTGAGGGAGAATGGGGGAAGATCTATGAAAGTCTATATCCTTTGGGATCTCTCCTGCAGCCTTCAGGAGAGGATGATGGTCCCAAGCAGCAGGCTAGAGAGACAGAAAAAGTGGTTGTGACAGATACCAGGCATGATCAGCTGGCATTACGGTACCGACTGCCCTTTGCAAAGGTGCTGCTGGAGCCAGTGAGAAGTACAGGGTGATCAACACTTTTGAAAATTAGGCCATTTATTCAGGTGCTTAAATATGGACTTAGGACTTTAACTTTAGGCTTCCATTTCTGAATATATTGACCTAAACAAAGGACTAAACACAGTGGCTAAAGGACAACCCTAGGAGTTAGAAGAACTGTTAAAGACTTCCTCTAACTTTGGGTAAGTCATTTAACCACCATGTGCTCAGTGTTCCTACATGTAATATAGGGATAATAACGAACAGTGATATTACTACTTGCCCTACCTCACAAGAGAATTCTTCATTAATGTTTTTAAAGTGTTTTTGAGGGCCTCAGAAGAAGGCATTATAGAAATATTATTTTACTAAAGAAATAAAAAAATTAGACCCTTACAGAATGTAAGTACATTTTAGATTTTTTGGTGTTATCTTGCCATACATTACTGTACAATATTGTCCTTGTATTTCCTTTGGTATTTAATTATGTGTGAAGCCCTACTTGAATAGTGAGATGATTGTCAAAAACTTGCGGCTGAATTGTGGACAAGCCATGGAAAATTGCAAAAAATTAATAATGGGCCTTATAATTTGCAGTAATACAGTCTATTATGACTTTTCCATGATTTTCCAGTCAGCCGCCCGAGCTGAGAGCAGCAGCTCCCGCTGTCGGCTGCCCAGGGCTGAGAGCAGGGGCCCACAGTTGACAGCAGGAACACGGGGCTAAGAATGGGGGCTTCTACTATCGGCCACCGGGGGCTGGCAGCGGGGACTCCTGCTCTCAGCCCCAACAGTGGCCAAGGCTTCCCCTGTCAAAACTGTGGTGGAAGCCTAATCATGCAGAATCTGCAATTTCTGCAATATTGCAAGGTAAATAGGGCCTCAATTATGTGACATTTTCATACATTCTAAAACACAGTATTTTTCAGAGTATTTATTTTAGGCTGGTAACAAATGTGTCCATGTGCTATATTTCCTGCATGGTAACTTTATTCTTTTCAAAGCAAAACAGTAAAAATACAGAAACTGTGATCTTTTATGCGATCCTTTAATAAACAGTTATTTTAAAAATGCTATAAAAATTGTTTCTTTTTTCCCCAAACTACAACTTAATGCAACTAACTCTTGTATATCCAAAACAGTAAAGTCTGTATAAGTAGTTTTAAAAGTCCCTATGGGCTTATAATATAGCAAGAGTGAAAAATTCTAACCACTAGAGACAGAAATGGGAAAGATTCCTGAGTTTCAAATTACATGACATGACTGTTCTTTTGTCATTTTCATGAGGCACTGCCTTGCAAAGTTCTTTCTCTTCTCTGTAACATATTTTAAACATCCATTTCTGTATATTAATATTTACATATTTAGGCAGGATTTTCAAGAGGTGCTCAGTGTTGGCCTCTCTCTGCTTCCAATGTTACTGTTACAATGCCAATTATTGGCATTATGTTCAGTGCCTAGTGTGCGCTCAGTGGCTCTGTGTTTCCCTCTACATTGGTTCACAAAGTTCACAGCATTGGTTCACCAGCACACAAGGTGGAATATGGTGCACCCTATAAAAGTGTGCAGTAATTGGCTCCAGCACCAACGTTTTGCATACAGGGATGCTCTGGGAGGTGATGCCCTTCAAGAAATGCAGCTCAGTACGACCCCCAATGCAGGGCTGTGTACTAGCAGGTGCAACTGAAAACTCTCTGGTTTTCACAAGTCTCAAGGCACTTTACAATGAGCAGCAAATCACTTTCAAAATAATTTAAACTGACCCATTTTGGAACAAAGCCAAAATGTTCCAAATTAAATGTTGGCAAGAAATAATAGTCAGTGTGCTTAGAGCCTGGTCTGTTCATCATGACACAATCATTTG
Source organism: Emydura macquarii macquarii (assembly GCF_026122565.2). NCBI lineage: Eukaryota > Metazoa > Chordata > Testudines > Chelidae > Emydura > Emydura macquarii. The sequence goes on along the minus strand of NW_027132559.1, from coordinate 16,470,700 downwards.
TCCTGTTCATCTCAGCTGGAGGCAATGCAGTCCATTTGAAAAGAAAACAGGGTGGATAAAAAAAAAAAAAATCAATGATTTTTTAAAATGTCTGTTTTTTGTTATTTAATTAAATACAGGTGGTTTATATTTTAAAATGTAAATCTATTTAAAATTAAATATGAAACTGACAACCTATGTTATAAGGCCTAAATTTATCATAAATAGTTAAAATAATTTAAATTAAATAAAAAATATTAAGCAGTAGATTTGTTGCCAAGTTTTAAAGAAAGTCAAACCACTGAACAGGTGGAAGTCACTGACTAAGTACTTGGAACCAGCTTTTTGACAGCAGGAGCCTTTTCTGCAGGTGCAGAAAGAATATTTTCTTCATTTCAGTTTATTCAGCTAGTTCAGTTCAATGACTACTTCATTCAAAGTTAAGAAACCAACATGGAGCGGAAAAAGTCAGAAAGTTTGTTTTCCTTTTCAGGTCTATAAATGAAACTTAGGTGTGAGGGTGAGATATACTCATTCTAAAATTCCAAAGGACATGGTGATCAGAAAGTATCAGTTCAATTCACTAACTACATATACTTCCTTTCTTTAATAATTCAATTTTAAATGTGAAATATATTTTGCTTAACATTTTGATAATCTTTTTTCCTTATATATCCAGATCTTTCACTATAATTTTATTTAATGCAATTTAAAATGCTATTTTTGTGCATTTTTAATTGAATTTGAACTTCCATCCAAATAGAACTTGACACAAAATAATCACAAGTAACAAACTAAACCATCATCTAGTAAATAAAAAATACATTATGCACCATCTTCTAACATAATAACAAATGTAAAAATTATTAATCTGGATAACTGCAAATTAAAATATATAATTACCTAAGTCAGTGTGTATAAATATAGTATATCCCACATAGTTAGATAAAAAGCAGCATTAAATTTAGTGTAAAGTCTATATTTATTTGCAAATCAACATGTTTAATGGTTACCAACTAATGAGAAAAGAAGTTACTTACCTTTGTACAGTAATTGGAGTTCTTTGAGATGGATAGTCCCTTTCTGTATTCCACCATGGGTGTGCATGAGCTCCATGAGCCTGAGACTGGACAATTTTTGCTAGCAGTGTCCATTGGTGCACACCTGCACACTTCTTGTTGAACTCCAAATCAAGGGCATATTGTCCACTTCTCCAGTTCCTTCTTTACCACAAATCATGTGCAAATGGATCCAAAGCAGAGGAAAAAGAGGGTAGATAGTAGAATGCATATAGGGACCACACATCTCGAAGAACTCTACTTACTGTACAGGGTAAGTATCTTCTCTTTCATCTTTGCGTAATGGTCCCAATGTATTCTATTGTAGGTGACTGATGAGCAGCATTCACTGAGGAGGAGGGTGGGAGGACCTCTGGGGTACTGATGACTGGAAGACTGCTGTACCAAAAGATGCATTAGCTGCCGAATGCACCAGGATGTAATGTCTCATGAAGGTATGGACAGAATCCCTACGTCACTGATATGTTATGATTCTCTCATTGAAATCTGTAAAGTGAGGCTATCAAAGATGGCCTTGGCCCTAATCAAGTGGGCTCTCACACTTTATAGAGGAGGTATGTCTATTAACTCTTAACACAGCCTGAAATCCATTTTTAAAGTCTTTAGTAAGAGATTACTTCCCTTCTATATTCCCCAAAGGATATAGTGTCTAAGCAATTTCCTAAAATATTTTGTTTTTTGTAGGTAGAATGCTAAAGTCCAACAGACATCCAGAGAATGAAGTCTCCTGTCCTCACTGGTGATGTGCAGTTCTGGGAAGAAGATAGGTAAGTGAATAGTTTGATTCAGATGGAAATCTGAGATTACCTTGAGAGTAAATTTAGTATGAAGTCTTAAGGAAACTTTGTCCTTCTACAAGATCGTGTCCTGGGTCAATAGGTCCAGGATGGATTGGATATTTATGTATGGGCATGCTGACATCTAAATGATGTTGGGGAACTGGAATTAGCTAGGCCATCTGGAAACAATCAGGAAGACTACTGCTCAGTCCTGCTTGATCTTCTTCAGAATCAGAGGTAAGATTGGAATAAGTGTGAAGGCATATGTTAGCTATCCCGACCAAGGAACTAGAAGTGATTCCCCTCTGGACCGTGACAGACTAGTTCATCACACATTTTCTATTCTTGAGACACAAATAGATCCGAAGACAGAGACTTCTACTGATGAAATATGCTCTGTACTACAGAATTCTTTAACTCCCATTCAAGGTCTTTGGACAAATGCCTACCTAGGTTGTCTGCCAACATGCTGTGTATCCCTTGGAGGTGCACTGCCGACAGCAGGATCTGGTGGCAAACATACATGTTCCAAGGATTGACAGCTTCTATTCAGAGAAGAGTGGATCTCTCTCCCTCGTTTATGGATGTGGAACACTGTTGTCATGTTGTCTGACATCACTTGAATACGCAGTGCCTGTATGAATGATATGAATCTCTTGCAGGCCTTGTGGACTGCGTTCATTTCTAAGAGGTTTACATCCATCTGGGACTCCAGCAAGGTCCATGTCCTTTGTACTGTATGCTTCTCTACGTATGTGCCCACCCTTAATAAGAAGGATCTGTGATTAAGGTCTTGTATGCAGGGGGTGAACATGAAGAGGACCCACCCAAATACTTGCTCCGTGTTCACTCACCAGGCTAGAGAAGTTTGAACTCTGAGGGAGTGAGACCTGTTTGTCCATACTATGTCAGTTTGACACATAAGCCATCTGAAGCCAAGCCTGGAGGCAATGAAGGTAAAGTCTTGTGAAGGGTATCACACAGGTACATGAAGCTATGTGACCTAGAAGGATGAAACACGAATGGACTGATGTCTATTGACTCAATGAACTCTATAGTCGGCGCGAGAACTAAAAATGGGTTTCTCTGCATTTACACAGAAGATTGAGCAGAGAAGAGACTGCTGTCAGCACTTGCTGAGGAGATCTTCCACATCAGCAGTCACTGAGGTGGGGGAAAAAAACTGATGATCCATGACATTGATGTGAGCTGCCATGACTTATTGCATCTTTGTAAACACCCTTGACACTCTACAAGGCTGCAGGGGAGCACTCTGTATTGACAGCAGTTTGGAGCTACAATCAACCCTTAGGAATCTTCTAGGTGAGGGGTTGATATATCTCTATGGAAGCAGGTATCCTTCACATTGAGAGTTGTGAACGAATCTTTGTTCAGTGAGGGAATTATTCAAGCCAGGGTGACCATGCTCAACTTCAATCTGCAGATAAAGACAATGAGCTGTGTGAAATATAAGATGGGACTCTATCCTCCCTTTTTTCTGGAGATGAGGAAATATATTGAGTAAAAACCCTTTCCTCAGTGTTGAGGTAGTACCAGCTCTATCGCTCCCTAATGAAGGAGGATTCTACTTCTTGAATTACCAACCACTCATGAGAGTGATCCCTGAAGAGGAACAAGGAAGGGGATTTTGGAGGAGAGAAGAAAACTATGGTGTAGGTGATATGACTGGTGTCAAAAACACATTTCTATGTCATATTCATCTTTCAAACTTGGGAGAAATGAGCTAGGTGGCTACTAAATTGGTATTGGAATTTTGGGTAGATGGCCATGGTATCTGGAGTGATTTGCAGCTCTCAAAGGTCCCACCAAAAGTGTTTCTGAGTGGGAGGTTGGGGTTGGAAGGAGGAAGTGGGGGTGGGGGGTGTTTCCATGGTGGTTCATAGCTCCTCAGATGATAAAAGGATTGAGATGCTAGTCACTGCTTATACAGTCATGGCCTGTGGCATGGCAAAATCGCCGCTGCCAGTGAGACCCGCTCAATCGATGAGGGAATCGACTTAATAAGTCCACCTCCTCAACTAGCGTAGCACTGAGCCGACGGGAACACTTTTCCCGTTGGCTCAGCGCAATGTGAACAGCGCGCAGAAGCAGTTGATGGGAGTTACGCAAACTACTCTGCGGAGTTTGTGTAACTCCCATCAACTGCTGCTGAATTTCCGGGTAAGTGTGAACAAGCCCTGAGTGTAATGAATTATCCATCTTCGCGCTAAACATGGTTCCCTTCAGAGGGCAAATCTTCCATTGCCGACTGGACTTCCTTGAGGAATCTAGAAGACTGAAGCTACAATGCTCTATGCGTGACAATAGCCATCGCCATCAATCAGAAGGCTGTGTCTGCTGCATCAACTGAAGCTTGGAGGGATGAGTGGGCAATCAATTTACTTTCCTCAGTGAGTACTCGGAAAACTGAGGAGCTCAGGACACGGGTAAAAGAATAAAAATTCTGCTCCCTTGGCTTGTATAAAGGATTTATATTCGGTCCTCTTTGAAGTGGGAGAACATGTGGCCGGGATATGCCAGACCACCACTGTGGGGGTGTTAAGATTGCTTCATTAATGGGGGAGTACCACATTGCCAGATCCAACTCTCTGCAAAACATTGAGGAGTTTGAGGTATGTTGTATTTCCTCCAGTGGTCTGGAGTGTGAAAGCACCCATCTTTTATGGGTTGGAATTTCTTGTAATCACGCACAGAAGGCAACATTGGTGCAACCACCTCATTAGCGGATGACAACAACAACAGCCTTGTCAGAGCCAGTGGTTCCAGCAGTTCTTGGTCTTCCTCCTCTTCCATTGTTTCCTGAGAGGGTTCAGGTTCCTCTCTCTGAGGACAGGGATGTTGTGGTTCTCATTAAGATCCTACTGACTCAGGACAGCACATGTATGGGTCCCAAGGTCCCCAGTAAGCCCAGTCAGAGGGATTGAATGATAGTTGAGGGGGGACTCCATGGTATAGGATACCATTGGTGCTTAGGTGGATACACTGTCTTATAAGAATGGAAAGGAGCCCAAGATATTCTGGATCCTCCCTCTGGGCTTAACGTCCTGTCCCGGTAGGGGCAGTGATGCTCTTTCATGAACATCCAATGCATCCAAGGAGGAAAAGGTAGGTTCCAATTCCATGGTCTGTGCTATTGGTACCATGAATCATGTGATGTCGCAGCTTATGCACTGTACCGGAAAATGACTCTTTTGCGCCATCCCTGTACTGCTTGTGTCAGGATCTCTCGTGAAGATCGGACCCAAGAGGATGACAATATCATCAGGGTAGTGTGTATCTCCCCAGTTGTAAGGAGGTGCAAAGACTCCTATTCTTCTGTACCAGCAAAGTCAGCCTGGTAAGAGTTTTTGGCACTGACGATTCCTTACCAAAGTGTGACAATACCATCAGCACAGGAGGTGTTTGCTGCTTCTCTTCTGTCAGTACTGTAGACGTTCCTGCTCCTGTGAACTGTGCTGGTCTCAGAACACTCTTTTCTTTGGAACTGGGAGTTCGGTACCATGCCCCTTGTGAGCTTCTGTGCCTCTCATAGTGGGGCACAGCGTCTCACCTGACTTTGATGGTGTCAGGGAAGAAGTCTTCTTGGAAGTGGATCTGGGGAGGACTACCTTCATCTCCTAGAGTGTTTTCTGATATCCTGTTGATATCCCTGATGCAGAACTCTTTAACTCTACTCCTATTGGGTTTGAAATTGGAGGAGTGCTTTTTATTACCTCTGACTGTTGCACAGGGAGTCTGCCCAGCTCGGGTCACCTCACCATACAATCCATAACAAATCTTTGAAGCCTAAACTCATGGGCTTGTAGAGACACTAGGCGATGGTCACTAACCAACAAGGCCCTGAGACAGGAGACAATTTTTGAATCCTGGAATCTTGGGCATACTAGTCACCCCGTACTGGGGAGAGGGGAGCAAGCCCTGAACTTATTCCAATTAGTTAAATACTAAAACTATAGAACACTCTAAACAGAAGTCAAAAAGACTATTTACAGTTAAAAAATTGAAGAAGGTAGCAAATGCTGCATACACTGAAGATTTCCATCTCAGACCATGAGTAGTAAAAAGACACTGGGGAGGTGGTCAGTGCACACTGTCCCTTATGCCCTTGGTTCGGAGGATGAGAAGGAGAACGACGCAGGCGCAAACCAACGGACACTGCTAGCAAAAATCTTCTGGTCTCAGACACATGGAGTGCATGAGAACCCACAGTGGAATATACATAGAGACCATCATTCAAAACTAATTACTTTTCTTCGGAAAATAACTAAAGTACCAATGCAAAAGATTATTTTAATTGACAATCTAATTCAGTTTCCTGCTTACTTATTTAAATCATGATTAAAATTGGTGATTTAAACCATTTTGATTTTAAACTGATCTACTGTGACAGAAAATCAGTAATTTGGGTCAGCTAAGGCTTTCAAACCAAGACTGCATCTAAAGTAGCATTTTTGGAAAAATCTCCGACCATTGCACAGCCACCAAAACAGTTAGCAACAGTGGAAACTTTTCTGTGCACGAAAATTTTAACCATCACATTCTCTATCTCGGTAAAGAGCAGATTTAGGTAGTTCAGAGATAAAACAACATCAAAAAACATTAATTGATTCTTTATTTACATTTACTACAACTAGTGACAAAGATTTCCTGAAAACTGCTAATGTAGATGAGGCCTTAGAAATGTACTGAGCTTTTCCTCAGGCTTCTTCATGATGATCCAACAGGAGAGCTGCTCAGATCTCATCCACCTTTGTTCTAGAATAGGTTGTCTTCCATAACTCATGCAATGCAGTCTTTATTCTTCAGGAAAAACTCCCACTGACTTCTACAAAAACTAATCATACAGCCCTATGGTATGTTAGGTCATAGAATCATAGAAGATTAGGGTTAGAAGGGACCTCTGGAGGTCATCTAGTCCAACCCCCTGCTCAAAGCAGGACCAACCCCAACTAAATCATCCCAGCCAGGGCTTTGTCAAGCCACATCTTAAGAACCTCTAAGCATGGAGATTCCACCACCTCCCCAGGTAACCCATTGCAGTGCTTCACCACTCTCCTAGTGAAAATGTTTTTCCTACTATCCAAACTAGACCTCCCACACTGCAGCTTGAGACCATTGCTCCTAGTTCTGTCATCTTCTACCACAGAAAACAGCCTAGCTCTATCCTCCCTGGAACCTCTTTTCAGGTAGTTAAAAGCTGCTATCAAATCCCCCCTTATCCTTCTCTTCTGCAGGCTAAACAAGCCTCGTTCCCTCAGCCTCTCAGAAGTCATGTGCTTCAGCCCCTAATCATTTTTGTTGCCTTCCGCTGGACTCTCTCCAATTTGTCCACATCCCTTCTGTAGTGGAGGGCCCAAAACTGTACACAATACTCCAAATGTGGTCTCACCAGTGCAAATAGAGGGAAATAATCACTTCCCTCAATCTGCTGGCAATACTCCTACTAATGCAGTCTCATATGCCATTAGCCTTCTTGGCAATAAGGCCACACTGTTGACTCGTATCCAATTTCTTGTCCACTGTAACCCCTAGGTCCTTTTTTCCCAAACTGCTGCATAGCCAGTTAGTCCCATCTGTAGAAATGCTTGGGATTCTACCATCTTAAGTGCAGGACTCTGCATTTGTCCTTATTGAACCTCATCAGATTTTTTTTGGCTCAATCCTCCAACTTGTCTAGGTCACTCTGTATCCTCTCCCTACCCTCCAGTGTATCTACCACTCCCCCCAGCTTAGTGTCATCTGCAAACTTGCTGAGAGTGCAATCCACCCCATCCCTCCAGACAATTAATGAAGATGTTGAACAAAACTGGCCCCAACACCAACCCCTGGGACACTCCGCTTGTTACAAGCTGCCAACTAGACATCGAGCTGTTGATCACTACCTGCTGAGCCCGATGATCTAGCCAGCTTTCTATTCATCTTATAGTCCATTCATCCAACCCATACTTCTTTAATGTGCTGATAAGAATGCTGTGGGAGACCGTATCAAAAGCTTTGCTAAAGTCAAGATATAGCATATCCACCGCTTTCCCCACATCAACAGAGTCAGTCATCTTATCATAGAAGGAAATCAGGTTGGTCAGGCATGACTGGCCCTTGGTGGAACCATGCTTACTATTCCTGATCACCTTTCTCTCTTCCAAGTGCCTCAAAATAGATTCCTTGAGGACCTGCTCCATGATTTTTCCGGGGACTGAGGTGAAGCTGACTGGTCTGTAATTCCCCAGATCCTCCTCCTTCCCTTTTTGGAAGATGGGCACTATGTTTGCCTTTTTCCAATCACCCAGGACCTCCCCCAATCGCTGTGAGTTTTCAAAGATAATGGCCAATGGCTCTACAATCACATCAGCCCACTCCCTCAGCACCCTCGCATGCATTGCATCTGGTCCCATGGACTTGTGCACATGCAACCTTTCTAAATAGTCCGGAACCTGTTTTCAGCACTGAGGGCTGCTCACCTCTTCCCCATTCTGTGCTGCCCAGTGTACTTCCTCCTTCCCAGGGAAAGAGAGGAACACAGTTTATTCCAATGCAGCTATTGATCTAGAAATACCCCTCAATGAATTAGCTCCCAAGACAAGTGTGATTAGCATACTCCACAGCTTGAGACCAAATCCATCATAATTTTGCAGTGAATTAAAATGAGGTCAAATAAATAGATGATCAAGTTTCTCTGTGGTGGAAGATTATCTTCTTTCCAGGCCATCGTACAAGGTGCTCAGTTCTTGAAAGCTTGAGGGTGCTTAGTATCTTTTAGGATGGAGCCCAAAATGTTTCTATAGTACTTTGGGTGGGAATTTAATTAAATTTTTTTAAAATCAAGCCATTTTGGAAATCATAACGTACAGAAAAATGCATTGAAACGACCCAGAAAATTTAATTATTCTTTTCTGGACCCTTTAAAAATACTGATTTTTATTTTTACATCTGGTAAAGCAAGGAATTCAGCCCATTTATGCCAAGTTTCAGCTAGGAATACATTTTTACATCCAAATAATAAATGACCGGAGGAAAATTGGCTTAAAATGCAAATACAGAGACATTATTAATTATTGCTATTATTGGTACATCTACAAGAAGGGGAATGCCATTCTTTTAGGACCAACTAATATATAGTCTTTTAAAATTGCTGTAGCAAAAACAGAAAAAGAATAAAACAGGTAAACGTAAAGAAATGGATTCCCTTAATGTTTAAGTGTGTTCATTATTTTGAGGCCTAGAAATGCTTGACATCTGTATTCAATATATAGATCTCTCTCTTTATATATATTTTATATATATTTCATCTATTTTATTCAACAAAAAGTGCAGAGATTTTAACAAGGTGAAATAATTTTGAGATTAAAGTTCTGCCAGTTTCTTCAGCACAAAAGACTTCACTGAAAAAGAAATTGAATCTTTATAAGGCACATGCTCACAATTTAACAGTTTAGAACAAATGAAAAAGCACAGCTCCTTTTTGTTGCTACTTTGGCAGTAGCATGTGGTATTAGCAAAGTATTAACATAATCCATAACTCACTCACCTCCCCCCACAAGCATGTTACAAATATCTGATGGCTATGCAAGTTTCACCCAAACCAAAGTTTTCCTAGCTGGCAAGTCACACATTAAATGGTAAATTATATAACGCTGAGGCCATCTGGACTAAAATATTCTCAGTCCAAGATATTTTAAACCCACTAATTCCATGAAAACTATAGCTAAATATCAAGACTGGACAACAACATTTTGAGGTGTGGGCTTTTTATCAAATATAACATGTATTACATGAAAAATTGGAACAGACCACAAACTAATTCTGATATTTACTTAGAATATGATTTTTGAAGTTTATATAGCCTAATTTTAGTCATATTTTATGCATACCATATGTTGAAACTCATAACTGCCCGTTTTCTGACAAATGGCAAGTCTAGGGAGCCAACAAATCCACATTCTTTATTACATAAATGCCAAGTACAATCAATTCTACTCACACTGCTGGGTTCTCAATCACAAACCCAATTTTTAAGTAGAGCTGGGTGAACCTTAAACAGCATGGAAGTTTGTTTCTGGTGAAAAATACACCTAGAAATTTGGTTATTTAACTCTTTCCAAATTACCTAAAAATGCTGAATTTGCACCAAAAAAAAAAAAAAAAAGCTAGAGGTCTCCTGGGAACAAGCTCTCTTACAAAGTTGTCAGTACTGCCTAGTTTCCAGACAAGGAACAGGCAACTCAGAAGCAGCCTCTGTCAAGGTATATAGGCATTTTTGCTCCTAGTCCAGGCCACATCACAAAGAACTATACAGATACATATGAAAATGAAAAGTTGAAGGGGAAAAAAAGTTAGCCATTTTTTTTTAAACCACAACACAGCATTTGTTTTAGTGTTGGGGAAGGTGTGGATTTAATCCACCCCAGGCTTCCCATCTCGTCTAGTCTTAAAAAATAAATTTCAGAGAAAAAATGCCGGAGGAGGGAATCAACTTTGTATCATCTGAGACTGTTCCAAATTGAAAGGCTTTTGGGATATAAAAAAATGCATGCAAGAGTTATTCCAGGATACATCCCTCAAATTCCTATATTATGATGTTAAAGAAATGTCCCTATTTAGTTAAATTAAAGATGTTTAGACTGGGTTAGAATTCTTGTGACTGCAGCTAATACATGTATTACTATCATAATATGATCAACAGCAGTAATAATCTTTGGCTGTTGTATAGCACTTTTTTGTCCATACATCTCAAAACCCTTACTGAATATTACTATCCCTATTTAACAGATGAGAAAACTGAGGGGGGTGGGTGGAAACAGGGAAGCGACTGACCAAAAATCATAGCAGCTGAGTGGAAGGACTGAGAACAGATATTGTGACTCTCAGGCTAGTGCCCTAGCAATTAAGCCATCCTGCCTTTCCACAATAAAACAGTACAGAGAAATAGTTCAGCAATTAATCTCATACAAGTAGTAAGCTGTGGTGGTTCAGGAAAGATGGATAAACTGGTATGAACTAAAATAGAAATCATTAATATAATTTTATATATAACAAGGAAATGTTACAGTAAATATACACCTTATCTTGAACATTTGACACCATCCAAACACATGTAAGAAAATATCTTTATCAATAATTCTATTTATCTATAATGAAGGGTTTGTACCTAAATTGTTTTATTCTTTTAACAATGAAAATACTTGTGGTTTTTTTTTTTTTGTCTGGTAAGTTAACACACTCATTTCATTGAATTTCTGGGTAGAGCAACTGACCTGCACAACAGAAAGAGTGCTTCAGTTACAAAACATTTCCCTTCCTCTACAATTTAACCAGCAGAACCTTAAGTGATTAGTCTCAGCCTGAAAATCCTAATGCATGAGTGGGGAGAATGAACTTGTCTTTCTTCTCCTCTACACATTTCAGTCCATGCACCTTCCACTCCATGTCTCCTTCCACTCCCTTCCCTCTCTCTCAAAGAGGGTCCCAATCCCCCGAGACCTTACAATCACCATGATTGCCGCCTCCTAGTGATAAGACTCTCACTTCTCCATCACCTTCCCTTACCTCCGGACACCTTCTAATCACATAGCTGAGAAGTCACCTCTGCCATCCGCAACTATTAATATATGCTCCCTGCCAGATGCAAGAGTTGATAACTAACAGTATAAGAAGCCGGACCAAATCTCATAACCAGGCCAGGAGAGGTAGGATGGGAACCGGCTCACTCAGCCCCTCCTCCCAGCAACCACCCTGGATCACATGGTGTCACTTGGATGTATCTCCTTTAAGCCTGGTAAATGGCCAATTCGGACAGTAAAGAAAATAAAACAAAAAAACCCCTCAGGAATGACAAGTGTCTAGAGAATTAAAATAAAAGTGTATCATAACTACTGCCATCATAACAAATACTACAGATAAAAAAAAAACATTTTAATGCTAATATTTTTTCAGCTGCATTTTCTTTAAGTTATTACCTACCATTTTTAAACTCAGTTAACCATTCCATGGAGGCGTTGTCTAGGATGCCATCCACACATCTCTCACTTTATTTTGCTTATTTCTGACTTGCACTCCAGAACACAGTTTAATGGATCATTTGCAACACTGCCCCCATGTATAAATTAAAAAAAGCAGTATTCCAGGAAAGAAAAAGACTAGGGTTGTTAGAACTACAACAAGGTTAACAGCCACTAGCTTTTGCAGACCTAAGCCATCATGGTGGGATTGTTCCTCACAGAACATCTGGTTTTGTTCTTCTCCTATGTGTAGTTTCCCCAGAGCCATTTCACTGACATGATCATAAAAATTCTACTGGTATATTTTCTAGGAACAGCAATTCATTTGTCAAAACTCTCTTCGTTAGCCTCTTTTATGTTCACAGCTTGGAGCCTTGATCCTCAAGAGTAAATGTCAATGTTATGTTGACTCAAGTCTTCAGTGTCCATCACTTGTTCCTGGAGTTATATTTCTGGTACATCTATTGTGGACCAGCTGTTGAACGTCAGCACCATCTCTTGGACACAAGTGAAATAAAGATATAGACTATATTGAAGGCCTACGGTTCAAGATCGCTAACATTCCTGCTTTTAAACACTATTGTTTCCCATTATTTCCTTGGGATACACAATACCTTGGCTACCCAGACTTGAATTTATCTGTGACACACATCATATTTTGGAAACACAGATGTCAAGAAATGTTATTTGCAGGATTTGAAACACTTCTTGGTTCATCTGGATGAGAAACAATTCTTGAGAGAACTTTAATCATGGTCTCAAACTGAAATGGATTACAGAAAATGTTTATTACATTTCCTATTGATTGATTCTTGCATTAGAGCAGGCACTCTATTCTTCCACTGACGTGAACATAATTCCCAATAGTGCTAATGGTAGCTCTACGTGTGTATAAAGGAAAGACTAGGCTGCTCATCCCACAGTTGTATACATTTTTGTGTTACACAATATGATCTGAAAAAAAAGTGTATCATTTTTACTATGGAAAATAAGTTTTTGTCAAACTTGTTTGTGTGCTATTACACATTTTAGCAGTTTAAAATAATCATCATCAACTGATGTTAGCTTTGGTGACAGAAAAGAAGCTGTTTGTGGCTGGCACTGACAACTGCAAAAATCATTCCTATGTCCAGTCACTACAACACAGATACGTATAACTGTATATATGACAGTTGTGATGCAAATAAATGGATTGTTTTTAAATAAAAGGTATTAAATAAAATGCATTACACTTCACAAGAACAACCTATTATCGTTTAAAGGGCCTCAGAAAGGCTAGCAGAGACATGAGCAAATATATTTCCTGATTCCCAGGATCAGTAATGATAAGAAGCTGAAGTTTTTAACCAGACACTAACAACCAGGACTAAATCTACTAGCTAGAGGCCAATACAAAATAGAAGGCTTTTATCAGTTCCCACCCAGCAGGATCCAGGAACATCGCCTTCATGAGAAGTCCAGTGCCTTCCTACTCCAGCTGCTGGGAATGGATCCTGGACCCCACCTAACTCCTGAAGCACTGGTCCTGGACCTTGCTTATGGGTCACCTCTTTTGCACGGTGCTTTCCTTATGGATTAATTTCAGGCATCCATAACTCAGCTGCTAGGAGGAAGTTTTTCCCCCCCACAGTGCTCTCCCTCTCTCTTCATCCCTTTCATCTTCCCTACGTGCTGCAAGGGAGAGTTTCCCCTCACTCTGATTCCCCCAAGAGCATGTGCAGGAATTAAAATTTGACCCCTTTTGGAGAGGCATGTTTTGTGCTCACCGCTGGGCAGAGCGCTCTCTTCTTCCCCCTCCCCACACCTGCAGGAGCTTGCTTTCCCCCCACAGCCCTGGGGCCAGTGGAGTTCTGTGCCCCAGATGATTATGGGGGGCCTGTGCCCCTGCTTGTCCCCTCTTGTGTACGCCAGTGCCCCATCTCCCACATGGGAGATGTGTGCTTCCCTTCTGCAAGGAGACACCTTTGCACTCATACCTCTCAACAACTGAAAAGAACAACTCCCTCAACTTCATCTTGCTCATCCTCTTCCTACACTTGGGAGACACCGTCCTCCATCGTTCCCCCACTTGGATCTGTGAGGGACAGCTTTCCTTTTCTCTTCTTACACTAATGAGCCTCTCTCCTCTCTGTATCTGGGAAGCAGAGCCCATCTTCCCTCCAATTCCCAACCCTTCATATCTCCCTGGCCATTAACGGATGAGTGAATGTCTCAATTCCTCACCCCCAATTGTGATAGGAGCTTCTTCCTACACCAGTTCTACCCTCTCTGCTGTACTGGAAATAAGGAAACACTTCATTAGCCACCCTCCTCTTCCTGCCTGCAGTTCTGATCAAATTCTCTGCCACACCACACATTGTTGGTATCCGTTTACATGGACTCAAACTTCTTCAGTTTCACTTTGAGTTTGAACAAAGCCGAAAATCTGCTAAGATCATAATTTTTTGGATGATGTGACATGAAAGCCATATGAAAACCACTACATTTCTCATGGTTTTCTCCCCAGACAATCATTCAGCACAGATCTGCTTGAAAGTCAGCCCAGGCTTACAAACCTCAGCAAACTTTCTGGTGAACCTGCGCCAAGTTTCACGTTTGTTTCACCCAGTTTCAGGTTTCATTATGAAAGTATCACAATACACTACAAATAACCCTCTTCTGATTCCTGTCCCCAGCCCTGTTGATTACAATAACTTCTCAAACCAAGTTCATGTGACAGCAAAAATTAACCAGTTTCTAAAGAGGACATACATTGAACCAAATTAGAGATACCACATTCCTTTTTAAAAAGCCAAAATACTGCAGACTGGGGGGATTATTATGGTCAATAATTTTTAGCTGAGGAAGGCTTTTCAAGAATTGTAGATGATAAACCTTTTGATGCTAAAATAGCAAAGCACAGAAGCTATTAATCTTAATTTGCGTAAGTGATTATAGACCATTTCAGCATAGCAAGCAGGAAAACACATTCTTTTCATTGACATCTGTGTGGTAGAATAAGTCAGTTTGCCTGTAACTCAGGCCTGGCAAAGTCAATAGTATTTTTATTTAAGAAGACACATTATCTACTTGCATATTAAACGTGAATATTCGCCAGACCAGTGAAGTAACTGCAGGGAAATGAGTAATGAGAAAGTACTGAACACACTTCCCAATTCATATGAAAATAATACCAAAATGCATTTCATTGACATGGCTGCTTTTTACAAAAAAAAATATATAGCTTTTCGTTTAATATTGTTAAGCTTGTACTACTTGTCACATCTGCCAGAAGTCTTTCCACTCATGTTAAAACCACCCCTTTCTGAGAAAATATTTCCAGGGTTCATGCCGATGTTCCGCAAGACTGTGGTTTGATTAGTTTTGTTTGCTCACAGATTGTTTTTCTGATTTTAAATTGTAATGCTTTCTAGACTTTATAGGAGTAGAATGACAAATACCTACTAAATTCAGCTTTGGGATTAATTAAAATTGTTTGATCCTTGCACATCATTATTTAAAAAAAAAAAAAAAAAAAAAAAAAAAAAAGCACCATACTACTGGCAAGCCAGTTTGCAACCATATTGCAAGCCGTATTGTGACCATGAGTCACCAGAGACACTAAAGGCTTGATCCTGCTCTTACTTACACACACATAAAACTGCTGAGATCACTGGAGTTATTCCTGATTTATACTGCTGAAAGTTCATGATCAAGCCTTCAGACAGGATCATTTAATTTATGGCAATTTACATCTAGTTGGACAAGACCCAGTCCTGCAAACACTTAGGTATGTGGGTAACTTGTGCATGAGTATATTCCAGATTGAGGGCTATGTCTGTAAACAAAGCTCATTGGGTGAAATCCTGGCTCTAGTGAAGTCAATGGGAGTTTTGTCATCAATTTTAAGTGGGCCAGGAATTCACCTAACATGCTTATTTATTAATGGTGATCAGAATATATAGATAGTGAGCTGGTTGGAATGACTGTCTTCTACAAAGATGTTAATTTTGAGATGATTTAACTGCAATATTAACAAGAAGCAACCACCTGAAGGGACTCAGAAGAAATTGAGTTTGAAATGAGGAAATATTTGCATGTCCCTTAGACAATGAAATAATTTGCCAAGGAAAGTCATTCAGGTACCATCACTAGAGACCTACAGATTTACAAGCTTTAAGCCTGATCCAACCACCATTGAAGTCAATGAGCATCTTTCCGTTTACTTGAACAGTTGCTGGATCAGCCCCTTCAGTCTACGGGGAAATCGTTCTTTACTTATTGCAGAGAAATGAATTTCTTGACCCAGAAGTTTGGTTTTCAGTACTGCTGGTATCTTCTGTGATTCTAAGTTTAGCTGAATTTTACAGCACAGTTAAAGTGTTTCAGCCCAACCAGATAGACAAAGTTAAACTACTGAATTCAGGGAGGAAATAGCAACATTTATTGACTCTTAAAACTATGGTGTAAACTTTCAGTTAGATTCATAAGACTTTAGCTGCACAGCTCTGGTTTACCTTATTGATAGACAATAAGATAACACCATATGCAACACTGAAGGTATGTATACACATACATACACAGCAGGAAGGAGGTATAATTTCCCATATGGGTAGATATAATGCCCTCGCACTGCTCAAACTAGTGCCTAAAAATTGCAATGTGACCATTGCAGTATGGGCAGCTACCTGATCCTACCTGATGCCCTGGGTACTTATTCAGGCGGCTAGCTGAGCTGCTGCCTGCGCTGGCACGGCCACATTGCTGTTTTGAGGTGCTAACTCAAGCAGAACTAGCAAACATTTGTCTGTCTTCAGTGGGAATTACACTTCCCAGCTGCTGTGTAGACCTACCCTTAGAAAATTCCAGTGTGTTTAAAAAAAACAAACAAAAAACCAAACACTTATAAAACCCATGACAAGGAAAACAAGGTATTATACAAACATAATATACTGTGAATACAGAACATAACTTCAGTGTTTGAAATTTTGTATTTTCTCTGGCTTCCCATCTCATTTCAAAATTACAAGTGTACAATTAATTATATCAAACTGCAGATCAAAGACAGGCCTGGTAATGTAACCATAAAAACTAAAGAGCGGTCAGCCACACAACTCCCACTTACAGTCAAAGGAAGTTCCCGTCATACCTTTTAAAATCTCCTCTGCAAGAGCATAAAAACAATATTCTTAGCATTTGATATGGGGTAAGTTCGAATATCCTTCACCAAAAGGATATTCACTCATTATCTAAAACAAATACAATTTCCAGTTTTTCTTCTATTGCAGAGGTTACTATATGCAGTTCAATTCAAATTCAGGACATTTTGAGAACTTATTTCTAGGATCTCAATGTAGCTTGGGGATAAAAATCTCCTATTGGTTAGCAAGGGTTTGCCAGCTGTCCCAAAGGCCCCATCAAGAGCATCATTTCAGTAGTGCAATAATACAAATACTCAAATCATGCTGTTATATGCAAGGCTGGTGGCTAATAAAGCCAACACTAACACTGACAATCAATCACCTATATAGAATAATACCTAGATACCTAGCTAGATAATACTTAGTCCTGCCCTGAGTACAAGGAACTGGACTCTTGAGGTCCCTTCCAGCTCTACACATCTATGATTCTATGACAGAAGCTTCCCAGCAACCCCTCTCAAACAGCATGGTCCCCTGACCTATTTTAAACTGAGTAGTAACATTTGCTATACATATTGACCTTTTAGCGATGGCCACTGTAAGTAACTGAAATAAGAATGATTGGGAAGGCCACAGATAAAAATGTTGATCTCTAAAATAATTAATTGTATGTCACACAGGGAGCAGATGCAGATCTCTAAGATTGGGCACCTTCTGTTAATTAGTTTGTGTTGAAAATACATAGTACAGCAGCAGTGAACCTCACTGCCACAAGTTATTACTTAAGGAAAGAACACAGGAGCATTCAAACATGGACTGGGTATTTATATGGCTAATAAGAACCTCAAGAGCTACAAAAGCAAAGATTACAAATAAAAATCTACAAATCTAAGAGTTTTGGAAGCATTATAAATCCTCATGCTACAGGGCATAAAGCCAACCCTTAACTGATGGAGATTATGAAAAAACTTTACCTATAGGAAGGTTATTCCATAATTATCCATTGCAGTGTTTCTTGCATCTTCACCCACAACATCTGGTACTGGCCACTGTTAGAGAGCGACAGATCAGGGTTCTGATCCAGCATGGTAATTCCTCTAGGAATATAGATTAGGATACCAACAGAAACATCAAAAAAGACCAGAAGAAGATTGTAAAGAGAAGGAAAGCAAATAGATTTTAAAACCAAGTAGCATTTTTCAATTGGAGGATATGTTATCTCAAACCTTGGAGTTTCCAAATAAATGTTGCTGCACAATGGTGAGCTATCAAATGAATATAAACTCCTATCCACATGGAAGTACGTGGGGCCTTCTGTGACATATAAGCATGAAAGAGCTGCATACAAGAGCAATTCGGGATAAAGATCAACAGGCTCCACAAGGCTAAAACAGAAAAAAGATTGCCACACTGTATTATAAGCTACACTATATACTCCCTCAACAGAAACAAAATTCTCAGAGATAAAACAAAAATACAAAACAAACCACAGAATGATTCTTTCAAAGATCACAAAGACAGGCCAACAATTTCTACACAGAGCTGTAATTCCAACCACAAATTTGTAGCTGTCGCTACCTGTACCTTTATTTGTCACTTTTGAAAAGAAGATGTGTCTGAGGAAGAGACGTTCTCAATTCTCTGGGAAATTAGGTCAAGAGACCAGGTGTCTGCAAATAAATTGCTAGCGTGGAAGCCAGAGTGCAAAGCAGTAAGTCAGCCTTGTTAATTGTACTATAGTCAAACCTACTTAATAAAGCAATTGAAAGGAAATGTTACTCAGTTAATTGTGCCATTTGTTTAACTCTTTCAGATCACTTGAATCTAACTTTGAGACCCAAGCAAGAGCACAAAAATCAGTGCATAAACATAAATAAAACAAAGCTCTGCCTGGGCTAACCTCTCTGGTTGGGGGAGGAGATGGTTCATCCTGGTCATTGGGTTCAGCTGACGAGTAGGCCAGCTCCGGCTCCATAGGCAGTACCAATGGGAGGAAGCTTCAGATTGTGGATAGACTAGGGACGTAACTTCTTCCCGCTGAAGGGGCATCCATCTCTAGGGTCAAAATGTTCCTCAGAAGGACTGGGCCTAAAAGCAGAGGAGATCAGGGTTTGGGAGGGTAAAGATATCCTTTGGTCTCATTCTGTCATGGAGCATGAGGGGTCATTGTTGTTGGTTCCACTAGATCTGGTGCCACAGCAGACTTAGGAGATGTCTGCACAGTAAAACTAACCCAACCCACGGCAGCAAGCCTTGGAGCCTGCATTAACTGACCAGGGGTAGCGAGGCTCGCACTGCAGGGCTAAAAATAGCAGTGTAGACATTTCTGCTCAGGCTGGAGCCTGTGCTCTGACAGCCTTCCTCATTGCTGGCTTTCAGAGCCTGAGCCCAAATGTCTACACTGCTATCTTTAGAGTGCTTGCCCGAGTCAGCTGACCCAGGCTCTGAGACTCGCTGCCATGGGTCTTTTTTATTCTTTTTTTCTTGTGTAGATGTACACAGCATTTCGCAAATCCTCTCGGGGGGGGGGGGGGGGGGGGGGGGGCGCGGCATGGTGGTACCATGGAGGAGAGGGGAAGAAAGAAATGCCTGGAGCTCTTGGTTGGGTCTAGTGGATGTTGATCCTTCAGCTTCCTAAAGGTCACAATCAGCATTGGTGTCTGTGCTGGTACCATTGGAGCGGTGCTCCTTCACACTTTCCCTTTGTGGCGGGGAGCTGATGCAGACCTAAGTCCCACATGTGAAGACTCACCCAACTTGCAAGAAGTCAGGGAGGAATCCCTTCTTCTGGAACCAGGCTTAGAGGAGGATCTGTTTTTTGTGTCTGTGAGAGTGCCCCTCACTCTCATGAGACAATGGGTCTTTAGATTTATTTGACCTAGCCTCTGCTCCAGAACTCATGCTCAGAAGCGCACTGCTTGAGGACTGTTGCCAGTGGCAAGAGAGTCTCCCCAACCTGGATCTGATGGGGGTTGCATGGCTTCCTCCATAGCTGTCTCAGTCATAGCTCTCATCCCTCTCAGGTCTGGGGTGGGATGGAGCAACAAATATTGCATTTGGCAGAGATACACACACCCCCCAACGCAGTAAAGGCAGCGCTGGTGGTTTTCACTGGTGGTTTTTCGTGATTGATAAGGAGCATGGATAGTTTTTAAATCCTGGAATTCTGAGCATACTCCTACTCCTAAAAGGGGGAAAAGAGAAGATCTCCAGAGAGGAGAAAACTAAAGTACATTATCTATATAAAATACTTTAAAATGCTACAAAACACTAACCTACTATATACATTATATTTACAGTGATGAAGACAATGCAAAGATAGAATCCTCTGTGTCTGGAGCTGACTCAGGCGGTAAGAAAGAACAGAAGAGGCACTCAATCCACGCCTTCCATTATACCTCCAGCCCTGAGCATGAAGGGACTCAGAACACAGGGCCAGACCAACAGATACTACTTGCAAAATGATCCAGCCTCAGGTGCATGGCATGCTTGTGTGTCCACACGTGGAATACAGATAGGGACCAGCACTCAAAGAATAACATCTCTTTATGCTTCTGTTTCCTCCCCCACCTTTTGTCTGTCTTGCCTGTTTAGATTATTTGGGGGTAGGAGCTGTCTCTCAGCATGTGTTTGCACAGTTCATAGCACAAAGGGGGACCCTGTCTCAGCTGGGGCCTGTAAGTGTTACTATAATATAAATATATACTATTTTATGTCCACTGACCCTTAAATGGGAGGAGTCTCCCTACTTGTCTGCTGTAGGGAATCTACTCTGATTCAACTCAAAATGAAGACTCTTACAGTGACAGACTCATACCATGCTCTCTCTCTCTCTCTCTCTCATGACAATTTTACATTTGCTCAGTTTCTTATTTTTATAAATGTAAAATAAATAATCTTTAGATTGAAAATATATGATGGTTCTTTGTGTAAGAAAAATAAGAATTATACTGAATGCTTTTGGTTGGCTGGTTTTGCTTTCCATTTTAAAAGATTCTAAGGAGTTACATACTTTCTCTCTCCACATTGCTAAATTGGTCCTTTAATAAAACAAAACAAAAATTATCAAACCCTGATTCTCCCACAGGTTTTAGAATGGTGCTGAAATAAACATACCTGCTTTTGTTTAACTACTTCTACATATAGGACAGAAGCTATGTTGCAGCCTAGATCTGCTCAACATCACATAGAGTATGGCTATCAAAAAGCCCCCCCTGATTAATTGTCAGGTTCCACCTGGCCACAGAGTAGATCAGAGATGATTAGGAACTGATCTAACGTGTATCTTCTATCTACATTCCCCAGGGACTGTTTTCCAGCTAAGATTAGCTGGAGCCCAGCATGCTCCCTCCTCAGTCACAACACATTCCCAGTCTAACAACAGCACGGAAGATAGCCTGCTATGCCATCTATACACCCACTGGGGTGGGAGGAGGGGAGATGTGAATGATCTTGGCTCCTTTTGTATTACTTGAGCAATTCAAAGGGAACAGAGTTGGATAGTCAATCTGGTCCATAGCATTGGTCCATGATGTATCATAATCATAATAGATCAATAATAGCATCATAATAGATCAAGCTATCTTTCTCTGTGCTTGATCATCAGTCTAGAGAACATTCACTACCAGCTTTTTTAAAATCTTTTTATACTTATGTGTGTATGTGTGTGTGTATATATATATATATATATATATATATATATATATTATTGGATGGGAGGGGAGTGGAGGAAATATACACAAATATACTTCTTCTGCAAACCCAATTTCTCCCTAGATAGAACCTTCACTGGGAGTTGTCACCATGTGCAAATGTGAAAAGAAGAGATCTCTGTCAAAATAGCTTTCTAAATGCAGTAAAGATCAAGAATATATTAAGTGTTCATAGTCAGGGAGGTCAGGGATTGGATGGTCTGCTAGATTTTAAATTAAGTACACAAATGGCAAAAGTGCGTTAACAGAAAACCATCAGGAACTTCCTTCTTGCTTTAGCTTTTGTATCTAATCTATAATTAAAAAACTATAAACTGTGGAACAAATTGCATTAAAACCAGCAAACATTTTCCACTGAGACTGTCCCTAAACGCCAAGAGAGTCTCATCTTTGGCCCCTGCTGTGGACTGATCCTATACACGCCTGTAGAGATAAATGCTGCTAAAATAGAAAGCATCAGCTCAGTTTAAGAAGAAATGACGTTATCTCTTTTTATTTCAACAAAATATACTAAACTAGTTCTAGGCAAAAACAGTGCTTATCTCTTTATATAATATAAGTAAACTTTGGATTACTAAGAAAAAAAAATCAGGCCCACAGTCAATGAATAGTACATGTGGTTGACCTGGATTGCCTCAAGATTCCAGGGATGGTAAACTCACAAATCTGTAAGTCATTAAAATTTAGCTAAGATGGTCAAGATGATCTTTAAAAAAAAAAAAATTAAAAAAAAAGGAGTTTTCCCAGAAAATTATCTTTATAGTTTGGAATTTTCCATGATGTCTGTAACCAATTACAAAAAAATTATCAGCATGAGAAGTGACTAGCCATAGTTATTTCAGTGAATGAAACAGGCAGCAGAAATAGCTGCAGCTTGTTATTTTCAACACTTTACCATACCATACAATACAAATGTAAAAATATGTATCACTTTTCCTTCTGAAATTAAATCACTATATAAATCTCTTAGTTCTCACTAACAAATTCTGATTTCTGCAAGCAATTTGAAACTGGTGATACTCCTTCATGATCTCTTTAAATAACTTCATGAACATGCTATGTAATAAAAGGTCACTATGTATGTATATTATTATGCCTAAAGCGGCCAGATGCTGTAGAAACATAAAGTAAGAGACGGTCCTTGCCCCACATACCTTACAATCTAAGATCTTGATGATGAAAATATGTGCACACTTAATTAACATTAAACACATGGATCGTCCCTTTGAAGTCAATAACGCCACCAATATGCTCATATTTAAGTACAAATGAATGTGTCTTTAGGATCAGAGTCTAAACACGTAAAACAGACAATGGACAAGAGAAAGAAAATATCTCCATTTTTACAGATGGGGAAATAAGGAACAGTGATTAAGTGACATACCCCAGATTACAAACTGATGAGGAAGAGATACGAATTGACACTCTCAAATCCCAATCTAACGCCTTAAGCACAGGATCATCCTTCCTCAGATGAAGGCAAAATGAAAATACTGATAAATGCAAATATTACTGAAAGAGTCTTCAACAGATTTATTTTTATGACGTAAATGTGTGCCAACTAAACCACATACATATATTCCGAATAGGTAATTCTAGCATAGTTAAACATCTTTCATTCAAGATCTGAGACGTGTCAAAATTATATTTAAGAATGAATACGAGATGTGGATTATTTTTGCCTTCTAACTTTCCATCCGCTTGAACATCACATGGAGAAAACTAGTAAACTTTCTCTCAGTCTTCAAAAACACATTCTAAAATGCACGTTGCATCTTACTCATCCTATTTTTTTAAATTTGAGAATAGAGTTGGGGGTTTTCCTCAAAGTGCTGATTTACCCTTTTTGATCTTCATTTCTGACATAAAATAAAAGAGCATTTTATAAATCTTGGGAATTTTAAATTTTGTTTAGTTTAAAGCCTGATAAAGACAGAGTGAGAATGAGAGAGAGAAAAACAAAGCCAACTGCGTAAATCCTTCCAAACCAAAAGGCTCTCCCCCTGCGCTAAATAAAATGATTTCAGCACATCTTGTTTAAATTACCATCTGAAGTTGTTCTGGAGATGGAACAAGACAAAGTCAGATGGTTGAGTGTAAAGATATGACTACATGAATAAAAACACATGATCGACGTAGTCACCACAAACATAAAAATAAGATGAGACAGAAAAACAGTATCTGCCAAGTGACATGTTACTTTGATCCATCTGTTTCTGTATTCTGTCACAAATATTCAATCCAGCAGCTACTAGAAGCATCTGCATACACCTTCCGCTCCAGTGCCAGTGAGAGTAATGTTCTGAGAGAATGATCATACTTTTATAGGGGTATGGTATTTAATACAAATAAGACAGTATCATGTTATAGAAGAGAAAATTTTATTTAAGATAAAAGTATCATGTTATAGAAGAGAAAATTTTATTTAAGATAAAAGAGTTGCAGTACTAAACACTATAAACGGATCAAACATTTTAAAAACCTGAACATATGGGCCAGCAACTGAAAAGTGCACCAGATTCTTCTGCAGAGATATTCTCATGGATAACTACTTGATGGACTTAGATAGGATTCAAGAAGAGAAAAATCTTTTCCACCTATTTTCTCTCTTCTGAAGCAGGGAACCAGCATTATTCAGAGAAAGTGCCTTATTTTAAGGCAAGGAGGCAGGGAGAAGATATTTTAAATGAGCTTAAAAACATGGGACATAAAACTAAGGCCAATTTTGTTTTTCTCATATTAAAAGTCAAATTTATAATTGATAAATGAAGTTTCAGGTTGAATCAGTTTTTTAAAAAGAATTCATTTGTGGTATGGCTGGTAAAAGCTGAAATGCATCAGCAGTTGCATCTTCAAAGTATATTTATCAATCTTCTTCATTAAGGGCTCTGAAACAGGATATGATTAAAACAGGAGAAGAAATATTTGACCATCTATTCTGCCTCTCTGAAGTGTCAACACGTTTCAGGGGCACCAGGCCATATAGAGCCACGTCAATAAGGATACAGATTTCAGGCAGAAGCCTGGTTGAATTTGAGAAGATTTACATTTGAATAGTTAAACGTCAGATTTTAACCTTCTTTCTTCTGAGTCAGATTCAGTCCTGGATGAAAAAAGGGGTAATTCGATTGACTTCTGTGGCGGTTATCCTGATTATCTCAAGGGGTGAAAAAGATCTCACCGGCCTCAACAATAGATGGAGAATTTTACATAAGTTTCCAAGTACAAGGAACTCTATTTGACTTGCTAACTTTGTTCCTTACTTCATTTCCTCAAAGTACATGAAACAATAAAGATTACAATCTCAGCAGAAACATCTTTTCATTGGTAGAAGCAGCAGCATGAAGTTAGCTAAGAATGACTCCAAATTCTGAGGCATCAAAGCAAGAGCAACCCATAGTTTTTTATATATAAAAACCCAGAGAGGAGTACAAAGTCTGTAATCACTCAGCGTCACATTGATATAGGTGCTAGTGTCATCATTTATGCTCTTTAGGATCTAAATTTTGATTTCATTGAATAAAGCTATTACAGTGCCTCATGTAAAAGGAATGGATGTTTAAAACGCCACTGACATTTTGTTATGACAATCTCTCAACCTACTTATAGGGCCCCCCGTCATCATAGTATCCAAGCAGCTCACAAAGATTCATGATCTAATCCCCACAAGAAGTAAGGAAGTATTATTAGCCCCATTTCACAGACAAGGAACTGAGGCCCAGAGAAATGCTGGGCCTGATCCAGCTTCCACTGAAGTCAACATGAGTCTTTCCATTGTTTTCAATGTGGGCTGTACCCAGACACTGTCAAAGATCATATGGCAGCTCTGAGTCCCAGTCCAGTGCCTTGACCACGAAACTATTAGTAAAGTGCTCCTATATAATTTTTGCAAAACCTCTGGGCCTTTACAGCAATGTCCTTTTATTTCAATATTCATTGTTTTAAAAAAAATAAATAAAAAGGTTACATGAATACTGTTGGTGAAAGGTATTGGAGTGACTGACTTGGATGAACAGAGGGCTTCAGCATCCAATCACAGAACAATTACTGATTCAGTGTAAAAAGTGGCATTGTAAACTTCCCGCATTGCCCTTCCAGAATGCCCCATTTCTTATATGGAGAGATCATCTCTAGGGGTAAGTAGACAGTTCAGTCATCACACATGTTCAGCTCTTGGTTTCATTGCCAAGAATGACCAAAAAGGGCCAGTAGGGGAAGTGTTTTTTGGAGGGGGGGAAAAAAAAGCTTCAGGATTTATCTTAGTGCTATTTTCAAAAGGCCCTAATCTGGCCTCTAAATATTAAAGGATGTAAATAATCAGTGCTAGTCAGATACCTATCCAATCTGCATGAACTAATGCTATATGAATGGAAACAGACATCATTCTTAACACAGGATCCTGTATTTAAGTTTGATATAATCAACATTCAATGCCAGATTGCATTTAATTTGGAATTCTATTTCAAAATGTTACGCACAAGTGTCATGCATAAAAGTAACATTTATTCAGTAATATATATACTCAAAACAAAAAGGCCAATACTTACACATATCCATTTGAATAATAAAATTTGAATAAAAACAAAAAGGCTAATACTTATACATATCCATTTGAATAAAAAGAACCCTCTTAGAATAACTATTAGTTTACATATCTCCTAATAAAATGTCAACATCTGATAAATGTACTCTTTTTTTTTTTTTTTTTTTTTTTTTTTAAAGGAGTGGTATGGCTACACCTATCATTTTTAAGGAGAAACAAGACTGGTAGCTACTTTCTGATCTGCCGAACAAAAGAAGTATCATTGCAAAAATACGTACACTTTACTGTACATTGCATTTTTAGTCAAATTCGGAGATCCTCACTCAGCTTTTGCTTAGCCTTTTAGGCAAACCTTTGCCCGAATAAGGACCAAGTTCAAACTGAATAAAAGCTAAATAATGACTTCAAGATTTGGCCCTTCACAAATACTATTGTCACAACCTTGTGAAAGGTCGTTTTTTAATCATGACCTGGAAAAACCCAAGTTCTGTTTTAGAGAGAGAAGGAATCAAATTAAAGGGATTAAAATGACTTGTAGTCTTTCTTTCTTGTTGCCTATGGTCTGGCAGAGCGACAATCTATCAGGGTTATGAAATTAACCTGCTGGCAGGAAGGGGAGAAAGGGTTAGACTGTTTAGAATTTTAAAAGATTGAAAGAATTCTATACAACTGATTCCATAACACCAAATGCCAAAAGAGTTTAGAAATTAAAGTGAACATGATTTCTCTCCCCTGGCCCTCCAACCTTTGAAAGGAAACTCACGGCTCGAGATAAATATATTTATTTCATACATCAATCATCATCACTCTTGGGGATACTCATCATGGTAATGTTATTTTTCAACATTTGAAATAATGGTTTTTACTATAAAAATGCATTTATATCAATGAGACCAGCTATTTTAATTATATTGAGATGGTAAAGTACCGCTAGTGAAAATAGCCCTAATTTATGAATATCAGACAGTAAAAAAAATATTACCCTGTAGAAAAAATGGCCTCCTGATATGCCAGACTAACAAAATATGATTTGCAAAGTCTTTAACTTTGCCACAACGGTCAAGGAAGTAACATAGGTCACCAGCGCAGCCCCAAATGTCCCCAAATGTCTCAGGATCTTCTATTTTCAAGCTTCAGGGAACTTGCCTTCAGCGAACTCATAGCCTCGTACTTATTATGCATCAGTAGGGGAAATATTCCTTTATAATTAAGTCCTGGCATCAACAGTTGTTCATTAAAAAAAAACCACACACACAATTACTAATACTGCCTTCTTAGAACCATGAAAGTATGTTTCCCCAGTGACTCTTTATAATGATCAATAAAGTTCTTTTTTTTAAAAATGAAAGTGGATTTGAAATTGAGACATGGGGTTTTTTTGGTCAACAATTTGTACTCAATAGAGCCTGATATCAAACATCTTTCTTGGCATATACAGGCATAAGAGAATCTTTCCCATTAGAAAAATAGGTAATGTGTTAGACCTAAAAACCTCGACGATGTTCTTCAAGCACAGTACATTATATGGTAGCATAATATGACAGAGTTAAGAACGGTCTCTATTCAACTCCCAGAACAACAGTCTCAGAGACATAAACGAGTGTCATGTAGGTGCAAATGTTCAAATAATAGACTGAGCAAGATTCATAACCATGTTAATTAACTCCAAGGTGCAGCACACAAGAGAAAAGTGACAAATCATGTAGATTACTGCCACTGATCTTCACATCTAAATGAAATAAGAGACAAATAGGTGCCTTGAGCCCTTCTTGTTAACGTGCACAAAAGAAAGATCTCTAAGGAGTAGCAGATGTTGCAGCTCAGCATTCTGAACAACCATCCCTGAAGGATTACTGAACTGAAGTATCTTTCTGGATGGCACCAGCGCTACTGTTATACATTTCTGACTACCTTGCAATCTGCTATCGCTG
The DNA here is from genome assembly GCF_026122565.2 of Emydura macquarii macquarii. Classification (NCBI taxonomy): domain Eukaryota; kingdom Metazoa; phylum Chordata; order Testudines; family Chelidae; genus Emydura; species Emydura macquarii. The sequence continues at coordinate 16,442,541 of NW_027132559.1, read as the reverse complement.
TAATTATGGAATGGATGCAGATGAAGTGCATCTGCTCTTGCAGTACTGTATCTTATTGACTCCTATCTTGACTTCTGAGAGTAAAGGGCAATGCAATCAGGAAGCAATCATCTATATTGGTGGATTATGTTAAGAAGGGCATTCACTTAAGCCTCATCTATACTGGGAATTTGCTGTGATTTTAGTCAGTTACTGGTGCAAACACTTACTATAGACCAGTGGCTCTCAACTTTTGAAGACTATCATACCTTTTCCAGGAGTCTGATCTGTCTTGCGTACCCCAAGTTTCACCTCACTTAAAAACTACTTGCTTACAAAATCAGACATAAAATACAGAAGTGTCATAGCACACTATTACTAAAAATATTGCTTACTTTCTCATTTTTACCATATAGTTATAAAATAAATCAAATGGAATATAAATATTGTACTTGCATTTCAGGGTATAGTATATAGAGTAGTATAAACAAGTCATTGTATGAAATTTTAGTTTGTATTGACTTCGCTAGTGCTTTTTATGTAGCCTGTTGTAAAACTAGGCAAATATCTAGATGAGCTGATGTACCCTCTGGAAGACCTCTGCATACCTCAAGGGGAACGTTGAGAACCAATGCTATGGACAGTGTAAACTTTTGCAAGCTTACACTGGAGAAGCTTATTGTAGTTTCAAGAAAAGGACAACTCCACCCATGCAAAAAGAAGTTTATCCTGTCTGTTTTAGGGATATGCACCAGTAGTACATTGGTGGCTGACAGCTGTAATTGCAGTAGATCTCCTGCAGAGATAAGGACTGAGCCTCAAAGACTGAGATGACCATAACTTGGAAGCTGCATTAGAATTTAAGGGAACTGTGATGCTAGCAGACTAGGTGCCAACTCATGCGTAGATCACCATGCCTCAGTTGAATATTGTCACATACATAGCTGGAATCAGCCTGGCTCTGCTGCGCATTAGCATTGTTAAAATGGATATTAGAATTATAAGAATATGTTTAGATTTTATGGTATGTTTTTAAATTGATGCATGCATTAATCTCACTTATAACATCTGTATTCTATACTATAAGATAATATTTGAGCATTTGTATTGTAAACTTCTGTAATGGCGTAAATCACCAGCCAGGAGAGAAACATTAACTAGTGTGGAATGCTGGTCTCCAACTGAAGCTGTTATCTCATGTGCAGCAGGGAAAACCCATCAACTCCAAACGAATTATTGTAGAACATTAAAGAAAACAAGAGACTTTGTTGATTGCTCTCTCCCCCCCATGAAAATTAGTCATACACATGAATTCCTCCCATCAGCCAAGTTTGCAATTTAGAGCTCAAGTGGGGAAGGGAATAAAAACAAGAAGGAACTATACTTTTATGCTGCTTGGACTCAGGGCAAGGATTACTAGGCATAAGCAAAAGATCCCCAGTTCTTAGCCTGGATTGGTCCTGAAGGACATATTGAGCTTACTTATTATAGAAGCTTCTATTACTTTTTGAAATTTAAGATTGGAACTCATTTGTGTGTATATATGTTTACCTGCTTTAATCCTGTAAATAAATCTTGTTTCCTATTCCAATATAATAAATCTCTAGATAGTTTATTATAGGATTGTCGACAAATGTTGTCTTTGGTGGGAAATCTAAAGTGCAATTGACCTGGGGAGAATATGACTAGTCCTTTGGTACTGGGAGTAACATGAATATTGCTTTGATTCTTGGTGTAAGGGACTATCTATCACTAAGGTAGGCTCACCTGGATGACAAAACAGATCAGAGTACCTAAGGGCACAGTCTGCAACTCCATGTTAAAGCTGTTATAGTCTCTGAGGAGTTTCCACTTGGTAATTGGTTGATGAAATCTAAGTATAGAACTCACAACCACTTCGAGGTTTATGCGCTGCTTCTTAACAGTTTGCCCTGTGTTTGGTTCTCATGCTCTTGAGCCATAGCAGGACAACTTTAAAGGAACATAAAACATTCTACCACACATATTCCTGAAAAGATAATTTCAGGAATTTGAGGGGGAGGGGAAAGAGTGATCTTAAGTAAAAGAAAAGTTTTAGTAATCCCTTTCTTCCATTTTTGCTGCCATTTTAATGTTATTACAACAGTGATGCAAGACATACAAATATCCCAAATGTAGGCTGCAGTTATATTTGTACTAGTCATCACGTAATGTGACCTATCAGCAAACAATATAGCCTGAACACAAATGACTTCTCACCATCCCTTCTTCTTGACTCCACACACTCAAAATATATTCATTTTATAACACAGTTTTGGCAATCCCACAGCATTAAGAGTCCTAATTTTCTCAGGCTACATGAGAATACATGGTCCACAAAGAACACACTGAGCATCCAAACCTGCTCAGGAAGATTGTTTTAAGGTCTGCGGCTCACAGAAGGAGCCAGTCTAAGTTCTGTTCCACTTTGCGACCATTAAAGTATGGGTTTAAAAAAAAGTACAACAGTAACTGGTGTTTGATATTTAACAATATGTAACACGCTTGTAATAGGCTACAAATCTGAGGTCATAGCCTGGGACAACAAAGCAGAACCCAGCTCTGGCACAGATAGATGGGAAATAGAAGGCATGTATTTTAGTGTAATGGATACAGCTGCTTCCTTGAGCTGCATAAAGCAAGTAGTTCAATAATACCAATGCTTTAAAAAAAATAAAATTAAAAAAAAATTAAATGGCAACAGATTGGCTTGAAAAAAAATCAAGCAATTAATGTTATTTCTACAAAATCATGTTGCGTGTGAAACATTTGGGGAAAATAACCACTATATAAAACACACACAAACCAATTTAAAATGAGGACAGTCAATTTGACATCTAGAAAATTAGAGTTGAAAGTAGTTTCCAATATTAGACATGACCCTGAATACCCTTGGCAATTTCTGTGGTTTTACAATAACTTTTTCCTAATTTTTAAAATGCCTTTCTCGCCCTAAGACTTATGCACAAAACAAACACACTGGAGAAGAGGGGGAAACTTTATGTTAATAGTACACAAAAAATACATCATACAAATGTGTTTTTGAAGTTAGTGGCATCCCTTTAAAGAATGATACTTTTTCCAAGAAGACTAGCAGTTTTTGTAATAGAGGAAATCACATCAATACCAGCAATCATCAATTAATGCATCTTTTTTTGTGAGGTAAATTTAGTCCCTTACTAAAGTACACTCCAGTGCTTACTTTCATATACTTCCGCCATTATTTCACTGCCACCTCTCCCCTGGAGCAGAAACTATGCCAACTTGTATGGTGGATTTTGGGTGTGTGGGGTGGGGAAAATCCATTAACAAAAACTAAGATGGGATCAACACACTTATTTCATGTATGATTTAGGAAAATTTGACCTCCGTGTGTTGGTACTGCAGTCTTTTGTCAATGATTTGCCCAGAAATCTAGGTTCACTCTTCCCAGGCTTGTGAGATTGAGAGCAGTGATGGACACAGATTTGTATCTCAGCCTCCACAGAGCATAAATGGAGATAGTAACTGGCATTCTAGTTATCAATACAATAATCCCATATAGTGCATGTTTCAAATCCCAACTGTCACTGATAAAGAAAAGGCATCCTAAGGTATACATTCTGAATTTTCTGTAAAAGAAACCCAAACATCCCCAAAACAGCAGCATGCTGATTTAGCCAAAAGAGGGAAGTCAGTTTTAAATGAAGAATGACACTGTGTGCGATACTTCATGTATGTTTAGTTAGAGCTAGGTTGTGGTTTACTAAAATCCCTAAATAAGGGGCATTGCTTAGTTGTACTGCCTCAGGAGGATAGATCTGATCTCTCCTCTCACAGTATGGTTCTTGGTTCACCCTTCTCCCAGGACAGAAGTAATCTGCACCTGTCCCCTGCATTGCACAGACTACTTGCCTCTGCTCTGGCTCAGCTGAGCTGTCTGGCATGTTGAGGTGGGAGAAAGTCACGGCTCCATCTGCTCCAAAGGCTCCAAATTGCTGTTTTGCCAGAGGCTGGGAATGGCTGACAAGATGGATCACTTGAAGATTACATGTTCTATTCATTCCCCCTGAAGCACCTGACATTAACCACTGTGGGAAGACAGGATACTGGCCTACACAGACCATTGGTCTGACCCAGTATGGCCGTTCTTATGCTCCCCACTCATGCCCTGCCCACCTGAATAGGGTGAAGAGATAGAGGCTAGGTGAGGCCACAATGAGAGATACAGATAGCCATCTAACTCTCCTGCACTGGCATATACTGACAGGGCCAGATTTAGGGGCAGGCGACCCAGGACATGCTGGGCTGGGGGATGCCGGACTCGGGGTGCTGTTTTGGTTGTTAGCAACAAAAGGGAAAATAGAATGTTTGAAGTAAAATGTTTCAGGCGTGTGGATTTATTTTTCACTAACCTCCTTTGAGGAATCTCCTGGAACTTTCCAGACTTTCTGAGAACTACATTTTCCTCGAACCTCCTACAGTGTTGTCAGTCAGGCCCTCGCAGGTATATAAGGGGCGGCTGGGGCAGGGCATTGCCAATCAGTCAGTGAGATATAAGAGTGAAGTGAAGTGAGAGTCCAGCTGCAATATTGTGAAACTTGTTTTATTGTGAAAGTGTATGGGGGAAGTGGGGGGAGGGGCAAAAAGCAGGGGGAACCAAGATGCTCCGCCCCTGGGGTGCCATTTGGTTTAGGGCCCTGCATACTGAGGATCACAACTGCGCCTTCATTCAAAAATGTAAAAGTAAGTGTAACTGCCATAACCACTATAGCTGGGACATGCACTAACTCTGCTCAAGCTAGTGCATTAAAAGTAGAAGTGTGACCGCAGCAGCATGGGCTAGCTACCTGAGTACAGCCCTGTACAAGATCCTAGGTATACACACGGGCGGCCACTGCCCGTGCCACCATGGCCACACTGCTGTTTTTAGAGCACTAGTTTGAGCAGAGTCGCATTTGTATGTCTAATCTACCTTGGAATTACACCTCCCAACACAGCAGCATAGACCCCTAAGTATCAACACCTCACCGGGAAATGTTTAATAAGTCACCCATGTAAATTAGACTTCAGTCATGGAATTACAAAAGCTGATAATGTCCAGGCCATGTGTTCATGTAGGCCCTGATTCTACGCATGCAGGCAGACCCTTAAACCTGAACAGAGAATTGCTGAAGTCAAGAAGGCTCCTCACGGGCTCAGTGGTTTGCATGTCTGGTTCAGACTGCAGTATTAGTCACTTAATTTGTAGGACCCTTTTCCCTCCACTGCTTTTAGTTTCTACATTTTCTCACAGAAATGTTTTGTCTTTACAAAGACATGCTAGCTGACATACCAAATACATTCTAGCTTTAAAAACGCTTCTCTTGCCAGCTGCAATTAAGAGACATTATAGATTTAAAAAAAAAAAAAAAAAAAAAAAGCATATCAGTTTGCAACCATCTCCAACTAGTCTTTTGATTAAACCAGATATATTCTATTATAGACATTTTAACACAGACTATTTTAAAACACTCATTTTGTATAATATAGGTCTTAACATAAAAGGTTTAATTCTCAGCCCTGTGCACACAGATATCAAGATGATCAGACATCCAGTAAGCTATTATACCACATGTAAATATTTTCAGAAGTTAGCAAACATACAGTATAAAACTTTATGTAAAATAAGAAGCGTGTAGGTATATGCCCTGTTCCGGTATAAGGGTCATTTTACAACTGAAAAAAATGCTTACCTGTTAATGTAACTTAGAGCAACATATGTTGGCTGTTGTAGTTCTTGTTTCTCTAACACACGTGGGTCTGTATCTGTAATAAAAAAATACAAGTATGAATTTGCAATATTTGCACTGAAATATATGAGACTACATGAGAAACTGCAAAGTAAAATATTTGAAGAAGAAAAATGTAAAGTAGCTGAACCCCTTCTTAGAATAAGCTCCGTACAGCACAATCTTTCATTCATTCATTCATAAGCAACAAGATATTGAATTACTTTTCAAGGGAATTCCAAACATCAACAGTGATATAACTTCCATCTGTCATACAAATTTCATAATCCCGCTCATAAATATTAGTTTTCATTGCTTATACTAATAATGTTGGCATCGTTTCCATGGTCTAGACAGTAAAAAAATTAAATCAAGTCAAGAATGAAATAATTCTTTTTAGCCATTTCTAAAGTTGATCAACAAATTGTGACACTTTACAAAAGGACTAGTTTTCACAGATAGCTGTTTATCTATTGAAGTTCATCACCTATTTGCTTCTACACACACAAATTCTGCTTTTCCTCCTCCATGTGTGTATTATTTTCTGACTCTTTCAATCAGAAATTCACATAAAAGTACACATGTAGCAAAATATATGCCCAGCTGAGGATTGCCCTTCCAAAATACAAAAACAAACATTCGTCAATTACAGTTCAAGAATATACTGTCTGTGTTTTTATGCACTATTCTCATCATTCTTGTTCAATTCAATTTATCTAAACAAAGAAGCAGTCTTAGTCCACATTACTGAAATGAAGGAGAAGGAAGAGCATGCACATTTTTAAAAAAAACAAAAAAGTAGTTCATAAAAAAAGAGATTATCTTGATTTTGCAAATGCAGCGTGGCCTCACATTGCAATTTTACACACCTTTAGAAATTCAAAACAAAAAGATTATAAAAAGCTTCCAATGCAAAATGTGTATCATGCCTATGAACATTACCATGCATTCATTAACGTCGACTGCATGACTTTAACAGCAATTCTGTGGACAATTTATGTTTCCTAACTACAAAGACTGCAGACTGTTTTACTAAATAGCTTTCTATAGTACTGCTGATATCCATCTTTTATTTATCTCTGCAAAGAATATTGTCAACACACTCATGCAACATTCTAGACAACCTATTTTCTCCACACAACTTTAAGCCATGTTATTTTTCAAAAATTCATTTCCCGAATATTGTCATATGTGCTTTTGAGCTAGTCGGCATCTGTATTCTATTTAAAAACATTCCAGTAATTATCTTAGGGTCCAGTTCTTTAGTCCTACTCAGGTAAAACTTCCATCAAAAGGAATAGCAGTTTTTGACTGACGAGTACAGGATTATTTAGCACTCGGTTCTAGTCAATGAGCATTTTGTTTAATGAGTGCAGTCACTCCTAGGCTACCATAAAGCCTAAGGTTGATTCAGAAGACTTCCCCCTCAGCACCCCCAGATTTGTTCCACAACAACTCAGACTCTACATTTGACAATATACCTCACCAACACGCCCATATATAGACGGAAATTTACAATGATGACATATTTGATTGAGCAGGTTCAGAGAACAGTGACATATACATACAAGTGTCAAGCAGATCAACAACCCATAGCCAATTACTTTTAACAGGAAACAGACCTTTTCTTATGTCTGAAAAGTAGTTGCAGACTATAGAAATGACAGTGATCACCAGCACACTGTGCACTGTACTGCTCTAACTGAAGACAGTGACAAATCAGTTATCTTGCATGTTATCTTTATACTCCACTCAACCAAGGATGGCAGGCTCAAACACAAAAAGATCTCTTTTATGTGCCTTTGCCTAATGGCGAAACGTCCATTCATTTAGGAGGCCAAGCATACAACCCATGTCATGATGAACTCTGTTAGATTTACATCTTTGTGGTTCAAAGTCTACCACAGGACTGCCTTCCTACAGAATGTCTGCAGAGCATTATCCTGAATCAGGGTCAACCTAAAACTGCTTGAACCCAAGTTTAGGCATCTGTGGTTAAGTGACTGTAGCTTCACTAATCCAGTTCTTAACTTGGATTAACCTTCATCAACAATGAACAGTTTCTGTGACGGAATGAGGCGACTTTGAGGCTGGTTTGAATCACAGCCTTACATGTAGATGTGGGAGAGAGGGTTCAAGGGAAAACTTTATAATGGAGTGTCCACCACCTTTTTGCTGTATGGAAGCGGCTCCCCCTAGCACTGACTGAAGATAAGAAAGCCCACATGACGTTCATCTTGATATGTCAGAACTGAGTGAGAGAAACTGTTTACCTAGCACAGGGGTAGGCAATAATTTTTGCAAAGGGGCCACTCCACAAATTCTGGTAAGTCTCGCAGGCCACAGGACGCTGGAGCGTCAGGCAGCTTTCGGACAGTCGTTACCCTAACTTCCAGTCACATGACTGGAAGCAGGAAATGTGGGTAGTGACTGGCTGAGAAACTAAGCTGCCCGACGCTCCAGTTACCTTGGCAAATGGAGCATCTGACAGCTTAGTGATTCTCGGCCAGTCGCTTCCCGATCTTCCTGCTTCCGACCACGTGACCGGAAGCAGGAAGTTCGGGTAGCGACTGGCCGAAAGTTGCCTGATGCTCCAGCATAGTGCTCCTGCATGGCAGGCTGGACAGAAAAGTTAGGCGGGCCAGATCCGGCCCACCGGTCATATTTTGCCCACCCCGACCTAGCATCTGCCCATAAGGGCTTGTCTTCACTTACCTCGGAGATTCAGCAGCAGTCAACCGGAGTTATGCAAGCTACGCAAAAAATGTGCATAACTCCCATCGACTTCTCTGCTTCTGTTCTGCGTGCCGTCTTTACAGCACTGCGCCACTTGAGAAGGTGGTCTTAATACGTCAATTTCTGGATTAACTGAGTGAGTCTTCACTGACCGCTCAGTCGATCCAGAGAAGTCGATCTGATGGCAGCAAATTTGCTGCCGTCAGTGAAGACATAGCCTAAGACAGATACAAACTGAACTCTCATATCATTGTTTGTAGCATTCTTTTAGTCATGTTGATCCCAGACTATTAGAGAGGCAAAATGGATGAGGTAATATCTTTTATTGTACCAACTTCTGTTGGTGAAAGAGACAAGCTTTTGATCTATCCAGAGCTTCTATTCACAAATTGTCCATGAACAGGTGGCAAAAAAGTCTTATATTAATTTAGTGTTCAAACTGATTAAGAAATTTCTTCAGTGAATGATTTTTGGCTTTCTAATCATTTGGTAATTACACTTCACACACAGTGCTGTGTTGGGCAGCTATATAAGTCATGGAGTATTACTTCTGTCCCTGGTTGGACAAAGCACATAACTAGCCAAAAAAAAAAAAAAGATATATATTTTGAAATTTGTAATTACTTAAAAAACTACTTTTGCATTTGCACTTCTAAAGCTTGAGACCTTGAATGAATGCAGAAAGAAAACACAAAAGGGTAGTAAATATGTTCAAGCTGAAATTCACTTTCAAATTTAAATTAAAGTTCCAAAAATGTTTTCCACTAGACTCTAATGAAAACCACATCTGCTTTTCTAAATATTTATTTATTCCTATAATAATGTAATTTACTTTCACTTAGCTCCTCTTGTCAAAAACTCTCAGCACAATTATTCATTGGCTTCTGAGGTGGAGTCTTAAAGCCCACCTGCATAACAAGGAGCACCAGTGGGAACTGAAGCAGCTGCTGCTGCCTTCTGAGCTTCTGGATATGTCTTCTCTGTTTCACTCCTCCAAACATAAGTTTCCAGTCCAGCCTCACAGTACCTGGTTCTGCAAGAGTACAGCTAACTAGTCTCTAACTACAACTGCCTTTGTTCCAGCCATGTAGGAAGACAAGATAAGAAATAATTGCAGTAGTTTAATTAGGCTGCAACTTCATTCACTTAACATATCTGGGGAATACTCAGCAATAAATCATATGGTGTGGGTTATACTTTTTTTTCTTAATTGCTTCCACTTATTTGGTGGAGGACTGCCATCAGCACTCTCCCTTCCCAACTTGACCACAGCCAGTCCATTGCTGAGACCCCGCAGTTCTCTCCTCGTATGCATGTTAAGGGGGACTGAAAAAAAGAGGGGAGGGGAGATTGTCTCTTTACTTATACCAGATGTTAGGAATGTCAACCCCTTCTTCCAGCTTCTTTATGGGATGCCTCTCCCTAAATCCACTTCCAAATCCCTATTTATCAGGAAACCATAAGCCTCTGTAACGAGTAGCTGCAATGGATACCTGCCACACCTGCTATGCACTAAGTTGCAACAGCTTGACCTTACCTCCTTATCTAACCCACCAGGTCCCCGATCTGCAGAAAATAACCCACCCTGCCTCTCCAATCTGGCAGCAAAAGATGAATTCCTTATCAGCCCTAATGAAAAAAAGAAGACTAGTGCAAACTCACAGCAGATCATAAAATCCAGTCCTACTCTAATCCCATGGCTGAGAGAGTGCTGCTGATTGATAAGAGAGAGAGATCCCACTAGAGTTCATCAGATATAAATACCCTCCCCATGGGAAACATGGTGAGTAAATGCACATACATGCTCTGGCCACTCCCTGTTCTCCTCTGGGCTCTACTCAGGTAAGTCCATCCCCCATTTCCCCTGCCTTATAACCCAAATGCAGCAGGGACCATGAAAGGACCCCTGTCCTGTTTTTCCTGCTGCCCAGACAAAGAAGCACTACAGTCAGCATGACTATTATGTCATAGCCTTGAACCCCACTAGCTATTTCTTCATTCCTAACCCCTGGCTTTCTCTCCAGGCCCTTGCACCCTTGCCCCTCAACTTCCCTTCCTCTCATGCCTGCCCCCTTCACACATCTTCCTTTCATTTCCTTTTTCTGCTCTCACTTTCATCCCTCCAATTTCTCATTCCCCCTAAAAATGTCCTACTATATAAACAACCCATGCAGTAATTGAATATGATAGCAAACATACATACATGAGTACACACACTAGTCAACATTTGCACGACAAACCTAAAGTATCCCATGAATTTTTACTCCATTAACCCTTGCAATTACTTCCCCTATTCCCTCCGACCTTTTAGTGGGCTCTTTCTTGTTGTGCCCTGCTTTAACTTTAGATAGTGTCTATTTTATTTTTCTGGATGGCACCTAGCAGGCTTTGGGGCATATAATGAATATATTCTATTATTTAGTAGTAATTATTAATTAAAAACTCTTTTTTCACCTAGGTCGGTTGTGAATTATTATACCCATTTTGCAGTTGGGTAAACTAAGGTACAGAGAGATTTAAATGTCCTGCTCAAGATTAAAGAGCAAGTTAGTGGCAGTGCCTGACACCAAAGCTATAAACCCTGACTCCTAGTTCCCTGCTCTCTTTCACTCTCTCTCTGCAAATGCATTCACACAGACATTTCACATTGTTTTCTAAATATCATCCATTTGAAGAACCAACATATATATGTAGCCTCAAGTTAAGTTAATAGTTCTGATCCCTGTGTTTGTGCCATTGAATAAGTTGTTCTTGTGCTTTAACAGGCAAAATATTACATTCAGGCAAATGGTAAAACAAATCTGTGTAGTCTTAATCAGAAATACACACCTCTCTTACAAAATTGCTATATAAAAATGCTCAGTCAATGTTTCCTTAAGTGCCTGTAGGCCAGTAAACTTAGCATAAAGTAGCCCAAACAATTTTCAATGGGACGCCTATAGAGTTAAACATGTTTGTAGATAACAAATCTTCTTTGAAAAATGTTTAAACAATACAATGCTGCCTTTTATTAAATATACATATCACTGGAAGGATCCCCAAAGCAGTGCATGCAAAAAACAGCTGCAAGAACTAATCAGTTGCTGTCCTGCACAAATATCAGGTTAGCCACTTGCTTCCTGAGTTATCAGTGTGTGGTGCTAATGACTCACTCTTTTACTGCTTTCATTAATTATAGTGATGTTCTTTAAGACCAGCAGAACAAAGCTTCTCTTCCCAACTACAAAAATATATTAGTTGCCTTCATTATTTCTTCTCTCAGAATGCAATATGCATCACTGAATACATTTTATAGCAGTAGGAGGGAAACAAGCAATTTTTGTAACACAGCTCTTTACAGTGCTCTCTCTCTCTCTCTCTCTCTCTCTCTCACACACACACACACACACACACACACACACACACACTCCCCTGCAGTACTAGATTTTCTAATGAAGAGTTGTAACATGGACATTTCTTAATTTCACTTCATATTGCATTGTTACTCTGCCTGTACACTGCTTTGCTACAAGAGACAGAACATAACACTCATTAAATTAAAACAAAACACAGCTACCCATACCCTACTCTGCTTTGTTTGGTTATGCCACTGTTAAAACTTGAACATTGACGAAAACAGTCATGAAATGATCAACTTCAGTAAATAATAGGATGTAAACACTAACATTTTCATGCCAATGTGACATGCTTTAAATTGGCAAGCAGACAAGAAGTGTCACCATGTAACTAATCTGGTTTTCTAAAATTATAAACTACTATACTGCATCATCTTTATATGGTTGTTGTTGGAAGCCAAGCTTTCAGTGGAGTATATTATAACTAAATGAATCACTGACCACAGTACCACGTTCTCATGTTAGCAATAACATCCTTCCACTCACACCATTTGGACACAGTTTACAGCCTTCTTTTAAAATTCAGGAAGCAACATTGTTTTAATAAATGAAACAAACAAACATCTAAAAGCTCACCCTGCCAGGTTGCCTAAATACAATTTCCACTAACACCAATTCTTTCCTTTTCTTCTTCATGAACATTTCAGCATAAAATAAACTCTGTTATAGTTACTAATTTTATGTCCATATACTATTATTAACTACAGAGCAATAAGATTTATCCACTGGAATGTCTTCAGGGTCAGTTTTTAATCAGGTATACACAAGGATAAAGATCATCTTAGACAGTTTCAATAAAAAAATATAATAAAGCTTATAAACAAAGATTCTAAAAATAAGCCACAGTGACAACTGGCTTAATTCTCCAGCCTTTTTACGGTATGTAGTTATTGACACTCATTTATGAGTGGGTGAAAAAACACTACCTAATTACATTTTACACCCACTTTGCATTCTTTTCTAACCACAAGGTGCAGGTAGTAAAGAATCAGGCACTATTGTTGGCAGTGAACTGTATAGTAGCGAGCCAGAGTCTTTCACCTCTTGATACCAGGTTCAGATCCAGCCTAGGTTGTAAACGCCAAAACTTTTTAAGAGGCCTTGAAAATGAGTTGATAGTCTTAGTTGCCTGATGACCAGGTGTCCTCATTACAAAACTATTACTATTACAAGTACTATTTGTGGTAGTCTCAGAAGGACTAATGGCTGGATGAGATGAAGACTGAACCACTCTTTCAGCTCCTAGGGGTGAAAGAGCACAGTTGAGTACACTGTAGTGTGGAAGCTTGCACAGCCAGGACCTCTATTGTGTCACTTCTGCTTTAGCAGAGGATCACAAGCAAAATTGGGTGCCTAAAGTGTGCCTTATAAACCCACATTCAGGTGCATAGTAAATGGCCCGATTATCAAAAGTGCTTATCATCTGTAACTCTTATTGATTTCAATGGAGTTGCATTGGTTGCGCATCTTTGAAAAAAATCAGGCCACTGATTTCGACCCCTAATTTTAAGTTTCAAAGCTGAGTCTTCTATTTCCAGAGCCAATCATTCCATCAAAATTACATGAGCGCTAAATTCACAACAACAGAAACACAAAGCATTTTCAGGTTTTTTAGAATCTCCTAATTTCTCTATTTTTATTAAATCTTAGAGAATGCGGACATTTCCCCAATATTTACAAAGCAAAGGCCCTGATGTGATTTTTCAATACTACCTTAGAACTTAGGAACAAACTTTCAATGGGACCTGTGCGCCTAAGTCACATAGGGACTTATGAAAATCCAACTCCTTAGCATAAAATCAAAACAGATGCACAAAATACTATTGTAGGGTCTTAAAGGGTCTACCAATTCCGCATTAAATTCATTTGAAGAACATTCATGCACACGTTCCCACCCACATATCCAGCATCAGCTTTTTAGAGTATCTGTGTTGTATCGAACTTGGTATTTCATTTCACCTTAAAAACTGGCTGATACAAATCAGCTCAGCTAATTAATTAAAACTACCATTCCCTGGAAACTAGCTTGATTCAACTAATGTATGCCAAAACAAACATTTTTGTTGGCTTAATCAAAAGTCCACAATTGTTCTTAAATGGACATTGAATTTAACAGCTTCTCCTAGCTTTTAAAGCCATGTTATTTGAAACTGTTCCCAAGCCAAAATTTCCATTTCAAGAAAGCTGCTGCAGACTAAGAAATTTGCCTTGCCAATCTCAATTCCAGATGCAATATAATTCAGGTGTTCCTATGAACTTCAAGAGTAAAATTACTGAAAACTACTGCTTTGCAGACATTAGCAAAGTCCCCTAATCTCTTCAGTAAAAGAAAATATATTTAACTAGTGCTTTCAAAATATGAGCAACTTAACAGAAGTGCTGCATGGAGCAAATTGCCACAACTTTCCTCATCTTTTATATGAACTGCAGTCCCAGGAGGCAATGCTCTGAGCAGGGTCAGCTCAGACAGAAACACACCATTAGAGTGCATAGACTCTGATTTTAAAAAGATGTACACACATTTGAATTCAATAGGAGGACTTTCAGTTTAAAGTTAAACATATGCATATGTCTTCACAAAATCAGGGTCTTAGATACCACAGCAATGGACTCCACCGAAAAACAAAATAGACAGTGGCATATTGGGCTACATTAGTAGAAGCATTGCCAGCAGATCATGGGAAGTGATTATTCCCCTCTATCCAGCACTGGTGAGGCCACATTTGGAGTATTGTGTCTAGTTTTGGGCCCTGCACTACAGAAAGGATGTGGACAAATTGGAGAGTCCAGAGGAGGACAACAAATGATTAGGGGGCTGGAGTGCATGACTTATGACAAGAGGTGGAGGGAACTAGGCTTCTTTAGTCTGCAGAACAGAAGAATGAGGGGGGATTTGATAGCAGCCTTTAACTACCTGAAAGGGGTTTCCAGAGAGGATGGAGCTAGGCTGTTCTCAATGGTAGTAGATGACAGAACAAGGAGCAATGGTCTCAAGTTGCAGTAGAGGAGGTCTAGATTGGATATTAGGAAAAAGTTTTTCACTAGGAGGGTGGTGAAACACTGGAATGGGTTACCTGGGGAGGTGGTAGAATCTCCAGCCTTAGAAATTTTTAAGATGCAGCTTGACAAAGCCCTGGCTGGGATGAATTAGTTGGGGTTGGTCCTGCTTTAAGCAGGGGTTGGACTAGATGACCTCCTGAGGTCCCTTCCAATACCAATCTTCTATGATTCTGTGACAGATTAGATACCAGGCTCTGTTGTATTTACAGAACAAGCCTTCATGTTATAGATGACTGATGAATCCATGGTCTGCATTGTACAACTTGGGCTGTATTTAGCCCAGAAGCCACATTTCAGCCTCAGCAGATGTTGCGTAAAACATCAAATTACTTCAGATAAAGAGGCATCTTGCCATTGAGATTATCCACAATTGTGTCTACAACACTCCTTTTGACTTCTATGAAAATCTATTTTCAGGGCAAGCTCAGGAAAGGTGGTTAATTTATTTAATTTTTCAAGCTCCTGATCAAAGCTCTAGATTCCATGAAAACTCCCCAGCCCACTGCAAAACGAAGTTCTCCCCCTTCATTCTACTCAGAATCCCCCAACAATTCTCCATCTACTGCACATAATATAATTTCTCTGTAAAACTATTTATACCCCAGTCAACCCACTCACTCAGAAAAGGCTGAAAGATAGGCCTTGCAGCATGCCATGAATGTAATTAAATCTAGACTCTTCTGGACCAATAGGGAGGGTCTGTCAACTGAAAGTGTCTCACTGCCAGCTTTCTCCTGTTTTAATGAGAGGGTGCAGGGTGGTGGGGAGAGGAGGTGTTTCAGCTCAAAACAAGTCAACATTTTTTTATACACTGACATCTGGGAACAAGAACCTTCCCTGTTGTGTCATATCAAAATATAGTGTTTCTTGATAGATACTGCAAAGGAATATGCCAATTCAGTTAACATAAGTAGAAGCAAACCTATGATCCATTCATCTTCAAACGGAAGAGAAGACCATTATGTTTCCATCAACAGCATAATTAATGAACAATACAATCTCCCTACCTTTGCATGTCTCTTTTATTTACACTGTAAGCTCTTAGGCAGGGACTGGCTCTTAAGGTGTCTACATGGAGATACTCAGGAAATTTCAGATGAATTAACTAAATGTGTGACGTTAAAATGCATTAGTTAAAGTCCATTTAGCTCCTATACAGATGCTCTCATTCTGAAGTAAGTGGCTTTGGTTAACTTTAGCTTAACCCATGTCTACAATACGGGAACTACTCTGGCGTAGCCACACCATTGTAGCTATGCCAGCGTCATCTCATAGCATAGAATCAGCCTATAGCAACAGAAGGGGTTCTGCTGCTGTAGGAACACCACCTCCCCAAGCAATGGTAGCTTCCATCAACCTAGCTGTGCCTAGGCTGGGGGTTAAATTGGCATAGTTACAATGGTCAGGGATGTGGATTTTTCACACCCTCAAGTGCTGTAGCTAGGCTGACCTACATTTTAAGTGTAGACCAACCCATAATCTCAAAATAAGGCCACTTTACTTTTGAATGAGATCATAGACACAGGGGTTTAATGCGCATAAGCCTTTAACTAATCTGCATTAACTTCACAGCTTCAGTTAATTCATCTTAACTTTCCAGAGTGTCCTCGTGTGGACATGCTTTTATTATGTTTCTACAGTCCCCAGCACAACAGAGCTCTGACTAAAACCTCTAGATGCTAATGTAATACAAAATTATCATTAAACCATTTCATCCTTACTGGTGGCTCAGCAACAGATCTGGCCAGCTCACTTGGCATTTTTTCATTTTTTTATATAAAAAATAGAATAAAAGAAATAAAACAAAACAGAAGATTCATGAATCTTTTGTCAATTAACATCTATTTGATTTATTTGAGATAGTACATAATAAATCAGACCTCTGAAACACCACAGTGATTCTTAAGCTACTGACAACATTTGGATGTACTATGAAAAAAATCATCAGATAAAATTATGGGCTTTATGATTGTTTTAAATCATTCAAGATCATGCTTTTAGCTTAATTATCGCACACTAATAATTGACCATGTTTCTCTTTGGGTATGAACAATGAAACTAAAAGTAACCTTTGGAGCTGTCATGTTATCTTCAAACAGGCAATTAAAGTGAAAAATGAGAGTGTGCATAACTTTCCAGCACTGTCTATTATATATAAATAACACTACATACAAATGAGGGCAAGACAGTGGGATTCAACCCAAACATGTCTCCACTCAGTCACATCTTCATTTGTTTGCTTTAAAAATGCACTCTCCTGTCATTTTCTGGTCTCATCATTGGGGTGTTCTGCTGCCGAGAAAAGAGTTCTTTATTCCCTATTTACAAATTTAAAAGACTCTCCCTCTCATAGCATGAAACCCCTTTGGGGTTAATTCATATCTTGAAGTACAGTAGAATGCTATTATTTGAACTTAGGCTGCAACAAATATGCCTATATAACCATAAATTCATGTACAGGGGATCATACTGTTGATTTGTTTCTACAGTCTGCAAGAAATTGGAATAGTAGGGATTTGAGTAATCAGAATTTAATAGCAATTGGTCACTTTAATTTGTCAGTATGCCCTTCTTTTTATTATGTCTTAGCATCTCGATATGATGGTGATTGGTGATATGTATGCAAGTGCATACACACACACCCCTGTATAAATATATACACATATTACACACATGTACACACACACCTTGGATAAATGGAAAAGGACACAGAAATCATGAAGAAAATTCCTATATCTAAGGAGGTCCACAAACTTTATATATGGGCATGATTCTAACTCCACTTAACATCTGTTCTACACTGGTGCACAGTAACTCCACTTAACTTAGAGTTACTCTTGAGTTGCATCAGTTTAAACTCACTGGGCTTGATTCATCTCTTATTTATAGAAAGAAAAGAAAACTTACGTTAATTTTTATTTTAAATAGTAAAATGCATAGGAAAATAAGCTTTATTAAAATAGCAGGGGGTGATTGTGATTCATTAAGATAAGAGTATATGTTATGACTATAACTTCCTATTAATATTTCCAGCATCTTATGTCTGAGATTATTAAAAATGATATTGCAAGCTGGATACTTACTACTTTCCACTCAAATAAAAGGTAATTGCTAGTAACTAGCTGCAAAGATATGCAAGATGTGCAAAGTCACATATTGACTTATGGTCTTTTAGATGTAGCTAGCTGCAAGAGCACTTCATAGGCTCTCATGATTTTCCAATTATGTTAATAAGTTTTTATTTGAAACCGATAATTATTGCTGTAACACAGGCCAACAATTAATGGCTACTTTTAGTGAATAAAATATTCATTAATCAAGTCAACAGACAAGAGACTTGCAGAGAGAGTTTGAAAGGTTCTTACAGA
Organism: Emydura macquarii macquarii; assembly: GCF_026122565.2. Classification (NCBI taxonomy): domain Eukaryota; kingdom Metazoa; phylum Chordata; order Testudines; family Chelidae; genus Emydura; species Emydura macquarii. The sequence goes on along the minus strand of NW_027132559.1, from coordinate 16,424,235 downwards.
AGAAGAAAAAAAATGAACCTGCTGGGACTTGATTTTTAAAAAACAAATACAAGTTAAACCTATTTGGTTATATTAAGTTCAAAAGATTTACATCTGATGTGCAACACAACCAATTATTGTTGATGTATCAGATTATACTGGAGACAGACACCAAACTCCACAACTGTATTAAAATCACCAAACTTCACATATGAGCTTAACTCACAAGAAATTTTATCCTTACAGGATGTCACTAAAAAGTTTTTTTTTTTAAATAAAGGAAAACTACTCTCATCGCCTTCCAAAATGATAAACAAAGCGAAATGCGCCTAATTCTGGTGCCCTCTAAAAACCTCAGCAACTGAATTAAACTCGTTTTGTTCCTACTGCTATCAGCATTTTCAATTCTTTTTTTCCCCGCTACACAGATTCACTTTAGGTGCTTAAACACAGATTAAACAGGCATTAAAGAATAATTTATCCAGAGTGAAAAATCTGGAGCTCCCATATTATTTTTAAAAAGTAAAATACGTAATTTCAGGTATTGTGTTATCCTGTAATAAAGCCACATCTAGATTTCTTGCTCTCTCCTGAAACAAGTATGTATCCACAAGCCTCTCCTTTTATTTCACTTGGAGACAAGTTTTCTGGGTGCTGGGGCCAGAGGACTTCTAGTTTTCCTGCCCCACCAATTCCCCTATCCCCAACCCACATAGATTTTCTTCATCATCTAAGGCCCTACACCATGCCCAAGTACCTTTCCGATGTACAGACACAAAGTGTTGGTTTTGTGCCCTGCTTTGCTATTTGGTAGGTTGCTCTGCTACCACTGGACTACTGCCTCTGCCCAAATGAAGCCCTGTCCTGCCAATGGATTTGTGTGAGAAGACTCTTGCAGAGCCTCCACATAATTCAATGGGGTTCTATCTAGGCAGATCCAGTGGGAGAACAGGGGCAAAAATTGGTTTTCATATAACTTTGAACATCTCTATCTTTGATTTACAAATTTCTTGCTGTGTATCATTTGTGTTTTTCTTAGTTGTTCAAATCAAGCATGAAAGAGAGATCTCACAGAATAAATTAAACAATTTTTATTAAAACAAATATCAGTATTCTCACTCTAAGATAAACTTTTAAAGCCCTTCATTTTTGGTTTTTAACAATTTTACCAACATTTTTCCAGGTTTTACAGCCTCGTTTTATTTGGTTTTTTCTGAAATTTTTTTTCCTCCTGAATTTTGGACCACTCAAGTATCAATTTTGTTAAACAAATGCAATACATTACACTAGATAGATGTGCTTATGTTAATAAGAAATTAGTTTAAGTGAATGTGAGAGTGTTAAAGTAAGGCAACATAATGGAAGATACATCACATATGCATATGTATATATGTTCTGTTAATGTACAGTTCATGAAATACACCACAGCATAAACTGCTTTTACTTGCAATACCCTTACTTTTCTCTATTGTTTTTTCCCCCCATCTTGCCATCCCCCAATATTAATCTGGCTATTTACACAGATTTTGCACCAATTTTCACATTTTTCAATTTTTGTAACAAACACTGATAAATTCTTGGGAAATTTAAAAAAAAATAAAAATAAAAAACAAAGGGCAATTTTGCATAAAACAGGCAATTACTTTACCACAGTTGGTCCTCCTATTAAAAAAATACAAAATTTATAGGCTTTGGGTTTTTTAATTATTATTGCTCAACTATCCAAATGCTTGTCCTAGCCTAGTTTTAATAATGAAAACCTGGTTCAACAGTCCCGAATAAATAAAACTTAATATTAATTTAAATAAAAGGTCAAATATACCTCGACAGTTCTGATGCTTGAGGGTTTCATTCCCAAAAATATGAATGATCTCCAGGAATTAAAATAATGTAATTATATCCCAACTGCATGGCCAACTAAACCACAAACTGAACTTCAGTGGTACATATTTCATTTGCAATGTCAAGAGATCTTCATTTTAAACTATCAACATAGCACTAAATTTTGATCTGTCATTGAAAACAGGCCACTTCTAATTTTGGCTTGCAGCATTGTAAAATGAACTGCTAAAGTCAGCTAATATTTCACATGTTAAATCTCTCCAGCTTTCCCTGAATCAAAAACAGAAAGCTTAGACAGAAATTATTTACTGTACACAGACACATGCTAACAAAAAAAAGTCTTCAGTGCATTAGAAGAAAACTTAGCACATATTTTACTCTTGACTCACAAAAGTTGACATGGGGACTAGTCTACTGGCCTAGTTTAAGTGCTCTGCATGGTCTTGTGAGAAGCCCAGACTGGATTCCTAGTCCCAATTTCTCACTAGCAGGGGGTAGAAGTGTTGTGAACGCAGCATGCTCCTGTCAGGAGAGACCTGCATCATGCTATAGCAACCCCTCCAGCAATGTAGGAACTGTATAGATAGAAGTCCCATCCAGAAAGATGGTGATTGTAATATGAGAAGGTAGGGAACAAAGAAAAGAACTTTGTGTAAACCAAGACGGATCTGTGGATGTCAATGCCCGTTTGGTCAATAAGCTCATTTAGACCTGCTCTGTGCAGATTTCCAATCACTGTACACACATTACTCTCATTCATATCCAGAGAGGAATGTACTTCAAAAATCTTTTGTGGATCTAACCCTTTTGTAGGGCCTGACTACATATTTTACCACAACCACCAATCCATCAGACCCAAGGCTAAACAAAACTCCAAATCTGTCATCACAATTGCCCATTAAATACAAAGATCTGAGTCTATGCTGTAAAAAAATAAAATAAAATACCAGTGACTTGAGTCTTAGGCTTTTTTAAAAGCAGAAAAAGATATCAATATAAACTCCTGGAGTGTATTCACCCTCTACTGTTACACATTAGAAGGAATCCCTAGTTGTCAGAAAGCAAAGAAATTAAGAACTGAATTAAGTTAGGCTGTATTACAAAAACCCACATGCTGCAGTACCTGTTAAAAAGTTTGAATATTCATTCATTGGGACAGCAATTAACTTCTGCTATAGGACAGAACATAAAGTGGCATAACCTGTTATAGCTCCACTGAAATCAATGCTGAGGATCTGTCCCTGTGTTTATAGAGCACTTAGCACAAAAGGGATCAGGTCTTTGAAAATAATAATGATAACGTTGGTTTTCTAGAATTTAAGCATCTTCAATACTGGTTCTTGAAAAAGGAGAGACTCTCTCTGGGGATTTGTAATGGGATATAAAGCATTTCACTTTTAGGTTACCTGTTCAAGTCCAACTGGTATCATTAGCAACTGACAATCATTACCATCTGGAAGCTCTTTGGTGTCTTATATAAAATGATATTGTAGTCTCAGTTCAGCTCTCAGTGGACAGGAGTTTACAGGGAGATTCCACCCTATCCCTGATCAAAACTGGCACCAGTCACTTGCATTCTCAGCAAAGAAGCCTAGATTGAACACATACCAAACCTCATCCCACCACATCAGCAAAGAGACTGACCAGAGGGGAAGAGGCATTTTCATTGCCACAGCCTGTGCTGCAGCTGGTTGTTTTTTGAATAAGTAACTTCACTTTCTAGAGCTGTCAATCAACATTAAATCCACTAAATTATAATAAAAGGTATCAAATTGTATAGGGTTCTACCTGAAGAGTTGACGACTCCTTAGGAAAATGTTAAACTGTTATCTTTCATGTCTAGCACACCCTAGTCGTAATGCTAGTCCTGAAAGCTTCAATATCTAGACTGATCTGACTGTATCCCTCTGAAGGTTAATTAAAAGAGTAATTTTTAAAAAATGCTTATGAATAAGGTCCTTAATGAAAGTTTGAAAAGATAATAGCATGCAGTTTTAGCTTCAAAATGTTGCATGTGTAGGTTTTTGTGAATGGTTTAATATTTTTTACAAAATGAAAGTTTTTGTTTTGGATTTTAAAAATAGTCACAGCAAACTTTGCGCAATGCACATTTGTCTAGTGAACAAGAATAGGTGTTAGTGACTGGAAACAAAAATGAAGTGACTAGCCTACTTCACTGTACTAACTGAGGAAAATGCAGAAAGTAAAACAGCATAAATGTTTAAAACTAAATTTGCTTTCTAAACTGTGTTCAGTTTTGGCACTCTAAAATGCGTTTGGTAATGCAGGTAACGACATTTGCTCTTTAAATGTGTGAAGGGGTTTAAGTTGTCAGTGGTCCTTCTTATATATGTTAGGAGTTATGTAATCTTATTAGAAGTTCTTCAGGATCAAGCAAACAAACAAACAAAAAAAACCCCAAAACCATTGACAATGGACACTTATGCTCAGGAAAGTCATTGGGTTCAGGTTCATTCAGGGAATTTTCTTTTAGCCAGTGCTGATACCATACCGACACCTTGTGGTCAGCTTTTTTATAACACGTCAAACATTCTAAAGCGGGCAGGGGTGTGGGAAGGGGAGAAGCTTCTATAATTTTATTTGAAGAAAATGGTTTAGTCTGATATTTACAAAGAAGCCCAAAAGGAGTTGTGTGCCCAAATCCCACCAAAATTAAAGAAGATGTGAACACATAACTCTCTTAAATTCCTTTGAAAATCCTAGCCTTAAAAAGCTGTTGAACTTGTTAAAGGGAGAAAACTAGGTGCAGTATTATTGTGGGAGGAACATATATGCTTGGAATTTTAGAACAATGACACTGGGCTACCATAACTGACGTTGTGTCAGCAGTTCCATTACAGGTCAATGTTTTCAGGGATCTGTGAGGTTCAAATATGACACGTTATTTCATCTCACTCAGGTTTTCAGTCTTCTGAGTGAAGAAAAAATATTTAGACGTTACTCTTATAGACGTATTTTTATCCTTCCATAAAGTCATTGACAAATCATTTTTCATCTGAAATTTGACAGGTTACTAGACTTTCATGCGCTTGTGAGAGAGAAAGTACAAAGGACTGAATTATTCTATTTTTTAAATAAGCATGCTTCCCCTGGAAGGTCAGACCAAAGGACAGAGTCAGAAAACCTGGGTTATACTACCAACTCAGCCAGTGACTGGCTGTGCGACATTGTCACTTATAGATGCCTCAATCCAGCCTCCGTGTGTGTGCAAACAACTTCGTGAAAGATTTTTATATCTGATTTTAAACAGGGATGCAGCAATGCACACAGCAGTTGCATTTAGAGTCGGCTTTATACAAAACAGAGAAAAAATTAAGACTTAAATGCTACCACAACTGAATTTCCACGCTTTTATGATTTTAAGTTAGAACCTAATATATTACTCACTGTAAAATGTGCTTGAATTTTCATATTTTAACTCCCACATTTCCTCTAGGTATTTGTTTTTCTAGCCACTCCTTCAACATAGAAGGATATTAACAATATTTTGCCACTTATTTTAGTGCTAACATAAACTAACCAAAGCCAAACCAAAATATACTCAACTAAACCATGCCAAACTTTGGAAGTTTTATTATTTTTTAAAAAGGATTGAAGGATAACATTGAAATAAAACTATTTAGGGATAAGTCTTATAAAAAAAAAAAAAAAAAAAAAAGTTTTAAAATACAAGTAGACTATTACACTTAACATCTTAGCAAGATCCTTTAGCGCTATCATATAGGTTTTTGAACGTCAGCATGTTTTCTATAGAAAAAATATGCAATTCTGTGATTGAGCATAACACCCCCCAGGCTAGAGTAATTTGAAATGAATTTCTCAATGGAATGGCAAAGGAGACAAAATAAACTGATGGATGCTATAAAGTCATTATGGCAATGGTCACCTTGCTCACAGAAATACAACCTGAACACAGAACAGTTTATCAGTTCAATACTTATTGTAATGTTCACAAAATTAAATTACAACAATGTATAATTTATAAAATGCATAATGTATAAAATACACATTATTACCAATATATACAATTAGACCAATATGAAAGATAAGTTCTCACACAGAAAGGTTGTAAAACCAATTTTATCCGCTTCCTAAATTATCAAAGTATAGTATCATGTGAGCTGAAAATCCTGTATTCATTTATTTTTATAATTTATTAGAAGAAACATAAAAGCATTACTGATGTGGCACATAAACATTGCATTAGAGATACCATTAACTGAAATGGCTTTTTATTTATTTGATACAAGGCTCAGTCAAAGGCAGGCATTTAGGTTTATTTCTCACTGTTACACCAACTGAACAAATCCCACTGAGCTTTTTGTCACTTAATATGTCCAGGTAAAAAAAAACTCCAGAAAGACTGCAATAGAGCTTCTCAGAAAGAACATAAGACTTTAGTAAAGAAATCCATCATTTCACTGACAGGAAAAGTGCATTTACTGTAATTACACAGTTCTTCACAACTACATTCTCTTCAGTTTAAAAGGCTACAGATTTTTGTGTTTTGTAGGATCTACATTTCATACCATCTACACACATCATCATCAGCTCAACAGGATAGTATCAAGCTGGATCTGAATGTGTAAAATTAGATTAAAAAATCCTATGTTACTAGGGCTATGGTAAAGGACACAAGATAAAAAAAATGAATATCTTACGTCATACATCTGATGTAATACAGGTCTTACGCTGTACAGTGTCTTCTACTGGAGTAACCAACGCCATGAGTTTTGAGAGATCCACTGAGACGGCTTGTGTGCATCATGTGGCTACACTTGTTTAATTTTGATGTTTGCTTTCTAAGAGACAAAGCTTCATGCCCAGCTCAGTGCAACTTTTAAAAAGATACTACTGAGCAACTTTAGAACACTGTTAAATGTATTATATTTGCAGGGTCGGTAGCAATTTAATTATGGATGACTCAGAAACACCAAACTACCTGTTGTTCCACCTCAATTTTTAGTTACTACCCATCAGAACTCTGAAAGAATTATCTGCAATTATGAAAAAACAGAGTAAGCCATCTTCAGAGTACTGTACATACTGATATTTAATGTATACTGTATTTTTTGAAGACACATTCGTCCAGACTAGCAATAAATAGCAATTTTGTTAAGTAGAAACATAAGGTTTTGAGTTTTGTTTGTATTTGTTGTTTGATACCCTAAGGATACTATCTAATGAAAGTGGTATTATTTATTGATTTGGACATTACTACTATCAGCAGCATCAAAAAAGGTATTATTTTATTATAAGCATAAAGTCTAGATATCATAATTTTAAAAAATTTATTTAACTTGTAAAAAAAATTCTGGTGGTGCATCCTTTAAATACTAGCTTCTAATTTTTCTTTTTAAATTCTTCAGTAAAGCAACAGATTTAAGGTTTAAGATTCCAAAAGATTATTAAACCTTAAATTTACTGCTTCAGTGAAGGATTAAAAAAGAAAAATTAGAAGCTACTATTTAAAGGATGCACTACCAGAATATATATATATTTTTAATTAAATACATTTTTAAAAACTCAGGTTGGCAACACCCCTTTAAAATGAATTTTTTCTCAGTTCAAGAGAAAAGCGGTTACTTACCTTCTGTAACTGTTGTTCTTCGAAATGTGTTGGCTCATGTCCATTCCAAGCAGGTGTGTGCACGCTGCGTGCAATCATCAGAAGGTTCTTCCCCCAGCGGTACCATCAAGTTGGTGCAGGTGCCCCCTGGAGTGGCGCCTCTATGGTGCTGTATATAGGGGCCTGCCAACCTGTCGCCTCTCCAGTTCCTTCTTGCAGATTGGCTCAAGAGGAGTAGGCAGGCGGGTCTTGGAATGGACATGACCAACATATCTCAAAGAACAACAGTTAAAGAAGAAAAAACAGTTACCTTGCGTGAATGTTTTCTCATATCAAGTCCAAGCAGGTGATTCCCAAGCAGACCAACGGAGGAGGGGTCAGAGCTGCCCTACCAAATGCTGCGTCATCCCTGGCATGCTGGGTAATGTCATAATGCGAAGTAAATGTGTGTATAGAAGACCAGGTTGCTCCCGACAGATTTCCTGTGTGGAAATATGAGTCAGGAACGCTGCTGACGAGGCCTGAGCCCTCGTGGAATGCGCTGTCAGAGTCGGGGCTAGCACCTTGGCTAGCTCGTAACATGCTCTTATACAAGAGGTAATCCAGGACGAAATTCTCTGAGAGGATACTGGGAGTCTGCTCATCCTATCTGCTACAGCAATGAAGAGCTGATTCAATTTACAAAAAGGTTTAGTTTGCTCTATATAGAATGCCAATGCCCGTCTGACATCCAGGAAGTGGAGATTACGTTCCCTGCTGCCGGCATGCGGCTTTGGAAAGAACACTGGCAAGAAAATATCCTGACTAGCATGAAACTGAGAGACCACTTTGGGAAGGAAAGCCTGGTATGGACGCAGCTGCACCTTCTCTTTATGAAATACTGTATACCGGGGCTCTGAAGTCAATGCCTAGAATTCAGACACTCTCCTTGCCAAGGTGATAGTGACAAGGAAGGCTACCTTCCACGAGAAGTACAATAAGGAACACGAAACTAAGGGCTCAAATAGGGGGCCAATCAAATTTATCGAACACCAGGTTAAGATCACATGCTGGGATTGGACAACATACTGGAGGATGAAGTCTCTCTAAGTCCTCGAAGAAACGGGACACCATAGGGTTGGCAAATACCAAACAGCCTCCTTCTCCCGGGTAGAAAGTGAAGATCGCTGCCAAGTGCACATTCACTGATGCAACCGCCAAACTTAACTGCTTCAGGTGCAGTAGGTAGTCCAGTATAAGTGGCAGCGGAGGCTGCAGTGGAGGAATACCTTTTTGTACTGACTACAACAAGAACCTTTTCCATTTAGCTAAGTATGCAATGCTGGAGGATGGCTTTCTGCTACCAAGGAGAACCTCCGAACACTCTGCCTCCCTCAGGTTCACCCATGCAGCTTCCACTCCATGAGATGAAGCGACTTTAGGCTGGGATGACGCAGCTACCGTGGTTCTGCGTGATCAGGTCCGGAACCCACGGCAGGGTGATCACGGTTTCTAAAGATAGCTGCAACAGTGTTGTCTGGGCCACACGGGGGCTATAAGGATAACTGAGGCCCTGTCTCTCCTGATTTTCAGGAGGACCTAGTGAACAAGAAAATGGCAGGAATGCGTAAAGCAGGTTGTGAGCCCAGGGAAGGAGGAACATATCTGCCATGGAACCCGGGCTGTGCCCCTGGTAGGAGCAAAACTGGTGACACTTCCTGTTGGATCACATTGCAAAGAGGTCTATTTGGGGAAGCACCCACCTCTGGAAAACGTGTCTCACGATATCCACATGGAGAGACCATTCATGGGTGTTGAAGGAGTGGCTGAGATGGTCCACCAACTTGTTCTGGGAGCTGGGCAGGTAAGATACTTCCAGGTACAAGGAGCAGGCAATGCAGAAGTCCCAGAGTTTGATGGCTTCCTGGCACAGGGAAGAGGAACATGCTCCCCCCGTCTGTTTATATAGAACAGCACTGTGATGTTGTCTGTCAACATTGACACCTCTTTCCCTGCCAGGTGAAGCTGGAACGCCTGGCAGGCCAACCTGACCGCTCACAGTTCCTTGACATTTATGTGGAGCAACAGCTCTGCTGGAGACCAAAGGCCTTGAGTTTTATGAATATATTTATGAGTATACCTGCCTCCCAAACAGGTCCAGTCTCTTAGGCTCCTTCACTTTAGGTGTTGGGCCCTGCTGTCCCTGCCTTTCCTTTTCATTCACCGCAAACACGACGAGCAACCCAGGCTGAAGAGGAGTGAAAAGGTACCCATACCCTTTAGATAGAGAAAAAATATTTTGCTCTATCCCTTTTGCTGGGGTCTGCCATAGTGTCTTTGTTGTGGACTGGACCATCTTAATCAGTGGCAGGGCTACCCTTGAAGTACTTTCCGGAGCCAAAATGTCCACCATTGGGTCTACGGACTCATGGATCTCTCTGTCTGTAGACCCAAGTTTAGGGCCACCCTCCCAGTGGGTCCTATTGTCCATAGGAATATTGGTGGTCGATGTCCCCACCACAGCTTCGTCAGGGGAGGAAGACGACAAGGCCCTGGGTCCCATCTCAGCCTCGGGGATGTCCTGGCCCAAAGGGTCCTCCCTACTCGGGACCTCTTTTCAGGCATTGGGGCCCGCCTCGTGCTGGGATATTCCTCTTCGGCACCATGCACCACACTAACTTCCCCATGATGGTACTGCTTCCCTGCGTCCACTGGCCTCAGTGCTACATGGCAGTGTTCTGTGCTCTGGGGAGTGCCAGCCATCTGGCTCTCTCAGGCAATCAAACAGGGTTCCCTAGGCTGGGACCTTTGGGCTTGGTGGTACACCCACGGGGTCCAGAGGGGCCTTTGTTGGGGCACCTGCCACTGCGTGGGTCAATGTCCAGCGGAAGGTGTGTGGCTTGCCCCCATCCTCCTTGTGGTACCGTCTCTCCAACCTGTGCCTCTCTGAGGTTCCAGAGTCTACCTCTTAGTCCAATGATGTAGACTCTGATCTCGAAGACCACGGTGGCGCTGAGCTAGCTGCAGCCCTTGAACGGTGCCGCAGTACAGGCGCTCGGCGCTGAGGCGAGGGCGATCGGTGCCAAGATGCGGATGACTGGTGCCAAGGGGGTCAGCAACCGGTGCCTAGCCGAAAGCGACCCGTGCTACATCATCGGTGGCTTGCCTCTAGATGGCGCCACAACTAATGGTACCAGAGGTCTTGGGTCTGGTACATTCTCTACGGAGACAGGGGACTGCTGTGCTGTCATGGCAATCAGGTTCTGTGCCACCTCAAATGTATCTGGCATGGAGGGGAGGTCCAGCTCTTCCACTTCGCTCTCCTTTGCCGGTGAGCCCACGCTCACCAGGCTTGCGGGTGACCTCTGCGGAGCCACTGTTGGCAGTTCTGGGGACCTCTGTGCCGAATGCATCTGGGGCGCGATGGACCAGTGTTCCTGTCCATAGGCTGCACCGTAGGCAAGCACAAGCTGTCTGCCCTGTGCTTTTTACGAGGCACTGGCACAATGGAGCAGTGCCAAGCAGGCTTTGGTGCTGGCGAGTGTCGGAGCCGAGGCTGCCTCTGCGCCGAGGTCTTCTTTGATGCCGGGTCTCTGACGGACGCCGGGGCACTGCGCACCGACGCGCCCAGTGCCAGGTCTGGGGGATGCAGCTGAAGAGCTGTCTCCATGAGGATCTGCTTTAGGCACGCACTCCTCTCCTTATGGTTCTTCGGGTGAAAACTTTTACAGATCCTGCAATGGTCTGTCTGGTGCGACTCTCCTAAACACTCAGCAAGAGTCATGTGGGTCACCTTTTGGCATAGACTTGTGGCAGGATCCACAGGGTTTGACACCTTAGGCCCGAGGCATACCCCGGAGCCCCAGAAGGGAAGTCCCAGAAACAGGGGAACCCCTGGACACTACTTAACACTTATCTAGAACTATATAGCTACAAACAATGACTAACTAACTATCTAACTATTTACAGGAACTGCTAAGAACAACACAGGGAATGTTTGCAGAAACAAGAAGAAGACTGAAGCTCCAAAGACCGTCACGGGCGGTAAGAAGGAACTGGAGAGGCGGAGGGTCGGCCGGTCCCTCTTTACAGCACCATAGAGGTGCCACTCCAATGGGCGCCTCCCACCGACCCGACGGGTACCGTTGGGGAAAAAACCTTCCGACAACTGTGCTGCTTGGAATCGACATGAGCAAGTACTTGAAGAAGAGCCTCTATGTCAACTTCAGCACAACTCAATAGCAATCATGCCCAGATGGCTTCAAGATACCTAACTGCATTCAGTTGCAACTCGCTTTGCACACGATCCTGACACACACATTAACTTGTATGTTATCTTGAGGAAATGAATATGAATTTGGGGAGATATAGAAGTTAAAGGCACCAGTAAGCAAGTTTCATCCAATGTTGTTTAAACATTTTGGCTGCCCCTGGGCACCTCTACTCAAGTGAAGCAACCTACTCCTTCCTTACTCAGAGCATGGTTTTAATTCTAGAAGCCTTTTATATTCTTCCCCTAAGGTGTGATCATCTCTTGCTCTGAATAGTGTTATTGATTTGCAGAGGGGAACACAGGGATGCAGGCTAACCTCTGTATTACAGTGGCTCTGTAGCTTTTCACTATAGTCATTAGACTTTCTAATAACGTTGATAAGCTGATGACAAGCATCTTCTATGGGGGAAAACTGATGAGGGTACTGTGAATTGAAAGACCTATAACAACAGTTTAAACAAACTGTCCGAATGGGAGACTGGCAGAGTGAGAAGTTCTGAAGCCCCATGAGACCCTCTGAGGTAGGATGACCAGATAGCAAGCATGAAAAATCATGACAGGGGATGGGGGGTAATAGGCACCTATATAAGAAAAAGCTCCGAATATCGGAACTGTCCCTATAAAAATCGGGACATCTGGTCACCCTACCCTGAGTGTCTGTCTTCTCTTCAAACTTCTAACACTCTTCAGCCTGCCCTCTGGGTTTGGCTCTCATGTGTTCCCAGGCTCTGTTCAGTTTCTCAGCTCAGTCCTTTCTGGGTTTCTTTGAGTTTCAACCAGTTCTCTACCGAGCACCAATTCCCAGGGCCTCCTACCTGGAATCTTCCTTCTCTCCATTTAGGTCTCCACAGGCTCCACCCCAGAAGGCATGGTTTAGCCACATGACCTGCCTGTAACATAACGTTGTTTATTTTCTCCACCTGGGGAGGTGAGCTAAGTGTGTCACAGGTGAGAAAGGACCCAACTCCTCTTAAAGGATCAGTCACCCTGTGACGGTACAAAGATCAAATAAATAAATGTTTGAAGTAGTCAGATTGGATTTGACTCTTTTAGAGTAGGTACACTCTCTAATTCAATATACAGTACTTCACCACAATTAGATAATTTCAGAGAAGACATGGAAAGACAGACATAGGATTAGAAATGTGAGCAATCCCAAAACAAAGAAAACAAACTCAGTAAAATACTGTACATCTGCTGGTGAAATTGAGCATTTACAGACAGAAACTTAAGACTAATAGTATTTAGAAAGATCTGACCTTAAACAAGTGGAATGTGAAGAAGAAAAAAGGCTAACACAGTTTGTTTACATTACTGCCAGCAGAGTAAAGACTGTCAAGCTTTGAAGCGCAACACTGTAAACAAGCTGCAAGAGAGACTCTCAAGTATTTATACAATGCTAGTCACCACCATATTCAAACACTAAGACAGCCATGGGTGCCCTGAACTAACAAAAGAGAAGGATCCAGTGTGAAGAACAGAAAATAATATATTTATAAAGAATATTTATATACTCTCATGCTCCTGGCGCAAAGTCTGGCTGAAACACTGCAGATAATTTTATAGGTCTGGGGAAGGCACTGAGGAAATACAAACAGATCAATGAATGCAAGCAGTGAGAGATAAACAGTTTCAACTGCTTCATACAACTAGAATCACATTGCAGCCAGATTCAGTGCCAAGATGAAGAATTGGAAAGCTTCTGTCAGACTATTTCCAGTTACAGTGCTTTATGAAAACAGAGGAGATACAGTGTGCCTTGATGAAAAAAACTAGTGTATACGTAGGCTCATCATCCTTGAGCAAAAGGCTCCGAGGTAAGTACTAGTTGTTATGGCTATGTCTCCATAAGTAATGGGTGTTATTGCTTTCAGGCTTCAGTTTTCATGTATTTTGTATTGGGGAAAGGGGAGATTTTATGCTGTAAACTTTTCTGTATTCTTGCACTTGCTGTCTGAAAAATACCTTCAATTTACAAATCATTCTTTTGATTCTTTAAAATGTAAAATGAAGATATCAAATGTACTAAAATTAACTAACTGTTTTGCAAAATGAATTCCTGATCATTTTTTAACCATTTCACTTGTTAAAAAGTGTAGGGTCTATTCTTCCTTTGATGAGCAATAAAAGGTATGCTACAAAAATCCCCTGACCATAGAGATAAGAATATACCACTAAATTTGAATATTTTTCAGTATGATGGAATACATATAATATTCAACTGACTAATACATATTATCCTCTTGTCAATGTCTTATGTTAAAGAAGACATTCTCTTTTTGTATAGCCCATGATATCATACTCAAGCAGACACTGTACATATTCATAAGATGACAATACTGCATATGACAGAAACTGGAATTTGAAACACCACTTTAATAATGTTTTCTTCTAAAAGACATGCTCTAGGAATTATTTTGGGGGAAGTTCTATGGCCTGTGTTATACAGGAGGTCAGACTAGATGATCACAATGGTTCCCTTCTGGCCTCGGAACCTTTTAATCTATTAATATAATAATTAACTATAAGTTCCATATTGGAGGGAAAAATGCAAATGATCATCCTAGAGTCCTTAATCAGGCAAAACTCTAATTGGATTTTGGTATTATCACTATATGAATGTGAGGCATGTGCATGAATAAGTAATTTATTCTCCACTAATCATTTTTGGTTTCAATGGGAAATGTGCATCCTAAACAACTCTGATGAAATATTTCATCAATGCAGAGTTTTTAAATTTTAATGTTACATGGGCCAAAATAAATAGCAGCTATACAGACAACTTTCCTTGAATCAAACAATAGCATAGTTAGAGAGATCAGCTTAATAATCAAGTCACAATAATCAAGTTAGTTTTATTTTAACCACTAACAATATGCAATTAAATATATATATTCAAATCAGCAAACTAATCATGGAATACAGTAATTAAAAATGAGGGTAATTTATAAGTAGTAGTATTTTGTTGCCATATGTTAGTGGACCAAATTGCAACTGTTGAAATTAAACCAGACAGAGTGAAAAAATCAGGTAATCATAATAATAAAAATAACAATTATGGATAAAAAACTATGTTGCAAAGTCATCTTCAGCCCTGAATGAGGCAGGGATCATATGGAAAAATATGGTCAAGTAATTATAGACTGTATCATAATGCATGTGTGTTCAGATGGAACAGGCCACCTTAATACTGACTTTCTGACCTTTTAACCCGTGTCTTTGCATGCTTAGTATTCTTTTACCGTAGTTTTTCTGCCTGTAATTTCCCCAGCTTTTAACACAAACTAAAAAAAGCAGTATTTCTATCATGTGGAACCATGATAGCCTTACATGGGTCATCAGCAAGGTTGTAACCTTTAGAACCACCACACACTCCTTTACCACTTGAGCTAACAAAACTGGTAGTAGCAGTAGGCATTATCCCGTGTGGACCAGTCACTAGAAGAGGATGAGATGTTTGCCAGTAGGTTTCACTGTTATTTGCCAGACAATAGAGGAATATCAAGACTCAGGAATCCTAGGTGAATTCCAGGGTGTGGAGGGGTGACAAAGTGCTTCTATTCCTCCCAGCCTACCTCTTTTCTGCCCTTTTCTGAATTCCCCCAGATTGTCCTCTTCTGTCCCTGTCTTCCATGTTCCTACCAATCCCCTAGCCTGTACCAGTCCTTCTCCAGCTTGCCCCATCCCTTCTCAGCTCCTCACCTCTGTGCATTCAAGTTAGGCAGCTTCCTCTTCCATGCTGCTTCCTTGCTAGCAGGGGGACTATTGAGTGCACAGGAGAGACAATGTTCCAGTTCTCTATTCCAGAGCCTGGAGAACAATAGCAGGGAAAATCCTGTTTAGCCCCTGCAAACCTGGGCCACAGCATATTCAATGGAAACAGAATTTTTGGAACTATGCCAAATAAAATTTTTGATAGACTTCAATTTGTCCAGCATTTTTAAAGTTATTACCCTCAATTAGACATCTCCAAAGCTTGCTCCTCCTCCTCTCAACTCCCCATCTCCTTTATCTTTATTAACTGTGGTCATCTGGCTTCTTTCCTCTGCCTAAAATCATGCTATTGTGCACTCCATTTTTTAAAGCTTTCATCAATCCTACCTACATTTCAAAGTTGCCAGAATCCTTGAGCACAGTGTATTTCCACTAACTAGACTTTCAATTTGCTCCTTGATCTCTTTCAGCCTGCTTTCCACTCTCTCGACTCTATAGAAAGCACCCTCATCACTGAAATAGAGGTTTGAAATGTAGGCAGGGTAAAGGAGAAAAGGAGCTGAGAGAAGAAGAAAGCTTTGGAGAGGACTGAGGGCTTGGAGGCATGTAAAAGACAAGAGTGAAGAAGAGATGGTACAGTTTAGAATAGGGGAGCAGAAGAAGGAAAGGTTCTACTGAATAAGGCCCAATTTTGTTTTTGAGACGTTTCTATTGTGTTAACAAGATAAGCTTTCACACTGTGTGGAAGCTTTTGTTCCCAGTTTATAACTCCATGGATAATAACTTTCAAAATGCTGACCAACGTAAGGTCTATCAGGGTATTTTTTAAGTTAGTGAAAGGGGTGCTTCTCTGCTCTTATTCTTCTTTCTGTGTTTTTGACATCATTATAATTCTTTCCTGCATTTCCCCTCTGTTATATTCTTAGGGCTTGTCGATACTTACAGCGCTGCAGCTGCGCCACTGTAGTGCTTAGTGAAGATGCTACCTACGTCAATGCTAGAGTTTCTCCTGTCAACATAGGTACTCCACCTCCCAAGACATGGTAGCTCTGTCAACTATAGAAGCCCTCCCATTGACACAAAGCTGTCTGCACCGGGAGATAGGTCAGTATAACTATGTAGCTCAGAGGTGTGGATTTTCATAAAATCTGTTTTTACTTTTATGTTGCTGACTTTTATAGACACTGCACATAACTCCCAAATGAGCCTGTCAATCCTGAACTCATTCCTAATCCCACTGCCCAGCCTGTCATCTTCAATTGTCTCACAGCCCAACCTCTATCCTAGTCTCTACAAACAGAGCATCTCATTTTCCCCTCTAATGCTTTTCACTTCTCTAGATTCTCTGTCACCCTGAACCACTCAGCTAGCTACCCCACTATCCTAGATTTGCAACAACATAACCTCCAACTCCTCACTCTTTTTTCTCCCCCATATGCAAACTCTTATGTTATGAAGTTTGTTATGAAGACGAGGTCCCTGCCCCTAAGACTTTACAATCTAAACAAATAACATACAAGAGACATGTGATAGCATGGGAAGTATCATTAAACATGTAATAGGGAAGTGACATTTTGTATAAATCTTTTAGTTCCATGACTTTTAAGGTGATTCAGACACAAATTAAGTCATATTGGGCCTTGACATGGCAATCCACCCTATAGCAAAGTGCTCCATTACCATGGACCCCTTGTCTCATGCAGCTAGAGCTGGGTGGAAAAAATGGAAAATTGCAACAACAAAAAAACTAAAACAAAAAATTCCCATTTTTTATCAAATTAAGGAAAGAAGGTTTTTAAAATATTTTTCATGTTTATTTGTATATTGCAGCTGTGCACAAATTTTATGGGAAAAATAAAATGGGTAAAATTTATGGGTAAAATTCTGAAAATAGCCCAAGAATGTTAAAAATGCTGAGCTATAAACTGTGGGCATGATCCAACTGAAACCAATAGCAAAACTCCTGAAGACTCCAATCCTGCAAGGTTTTGAGCACCTCCT
Organism: Emydura macquarii macquarii; assembly: GCF_026122565.2. Classification (NCBI taxonomy): domain Eukaryota; kingdom Metazoa; phylum Chordata; order Testudines; family Chelidae; genus Emydura; species Emydura macquarii. The sequence goes on along the minus strand of NW_027132559.1, from coordinate 16,406,857 downwards.
CAAAGAGATTATATGCCTCAATTCCCATTTGAAGTGAATACAAGATGAGGCTAGTCTACACCTTTCAGGAGGTGCTCAGGACCTTGCAGGATCAGGTCATAAAGAACTTTCCAATTACTGCACAAGCGATGGCTTTTTTTTTTTTTTTACTACTAAAACTTTTTTTTTTTTTCTTTTTTCAAATATACTTTACAGACGTGCCACTTCAAGTGTTTCTGAACTAACTCCCAGTTTCAGGAGAAGGTACATTCAAAATGACACCTGTGTTTTCACTCAGAATGGAGCTCCAGGCACTCTGAGGAATTGGCCAGGCTCAGGGCCCTACCAAAATCTACCAAAACATGCAAGAACTTTTTGTGATCCTTATTTCTGCTACCTATTCCAAAGCTCATTTTCTCTCTTTCACCTGCTCATAGCTGCAGCCAAGTGATTTTTGGTTTTCCTCTGAATGAAAAGATCAACAAAAAGCTGTCTCCATAAACAAAGTTAAAGTTCATGCTTGGCCTGCCAGATGATGGTATGATTTCACCAGCCAGCCAGCTGGACATTTGAAATTTCAGCTATTGCTAGGACACAGAGCTCTTCTGTTAGGTTAAGCAGCTAGTCTTTTTTGAAAGCTGAGAAACAAACCAGACCAAATGCTGTTCTAGGACAAAAGGTACAGTAATGTAGCTCAAGAGAAGAAGATTGGGAAGAAAGGTTACAAGAAACTAAAAACCGTTACAAAACAGTAAATCTCACACACACACACACACACACACACACACACACACACACACACAAATATATACATAATTTGAAAGTATGAATTAAACTCACAAAAGTAAGTAAATCAGAAATGAAGTCAAATCTCTATCCTTTACTCCTTGTGATTTCTGGAGATTGCAATCTATATGGTATAATTACTATCACATTCTGCCTTCAGTGCTCTTTGGTACCTCTGGACTACAGAACAAATTATAGAAAATGTCCTGCCCACACTTTCATGCTTTTCCCATTGTAAGTTTTCATAGCACAGTTATTTAATCATGTAAATTCACTTTATGGCATGTTTATATAAACCACAATGGCACAGCTAAATCCCTATATGTGGCATTGAAAATTGTCTCTGTCATGTTGTTTTTCTTTAGTTATTGCTGTTTTCTGCCTAGCCTGAGGGGGGGATGAAGGGTGCTCAATACTATTTAAAACAAAATAAAACAGAAAATAAAGATCCAGGAAGTGGATGGATGTTTACAGAACATAACTGTTCTTGGGAATTTAAACAGTCATTAAAACAAACTTGTTTTGTACTTCATATGCTCTTGCAGCTGGCATATACTTGGAAAGAACAAATGGTTTGATTCTACAGCCTTTCCTCATATGAGCTAGTCTCCGGGCTTCAGTAAGACTAACTGACATGAGGAAAGGCTAAAGTATTGGGCCCACAATCTCTACCCTGAGATCAGATAATTTAGACAGACAAACACAATCCATAAGAAAACAATACTAACAGAAAAAGGCAAAGTGAGAGATGGGCAAACTGGATTATGTTAGGATTTGGTTGATATTTGTTCTTGGAAGTTATATGGGGAATAAATGAATCTCACTTGTTGTGGTGACCATGGTGGACAGTACCACCAGCGACCACTGCAGAAAAGAGCCCTTCTTCCCTGAAGGCATATCAAAGCCTAACCATGTAACTCAACTACTGGCTGTCTAACTAGTTGCAGGTCTGATTCTTTGTAATACTCTTGAGTAGTTCTGACACTTACCACTGGAGGTGGAAAAGGAACTGAGTGTGGTGGGGCAGGTATGCCCTTTATACCTTCATGGAACGCATGAGGAGAGAAAGAGATTGCATGCACTGTTCCTCTGTCTAGAAAATTCTCTGACATGTGCACTGGGCGCACATTCACCTAACATGGAATATGTACATGGACGATCAGTTGAAGAATTTGTGAGACTACAGACCATGCAAATCTAAAAGCATTAAAACTGTATTATACATTAATACTAAAAATAAATTCACTACAATCCAACTCATCTAGGGTGAATAAAGTACTAAGAGGTTTCTCTTTTATATGTGACACAGTAAATTCTGCTCCTTAAATGCTATATTTTGGAAAGTTGCTAATGAGCACAAAAGCACACACAATATATTCCCTAACAGTAGAGTCACTAGCATCAGTTCTCTCTTTTTCTCTCAGTAGGGAGGAAGAGAACACTCCACAGACGTCATTTTTAAAAACCACTACGTACCTACAGTGCGCTATTCTTAGGAGTGAAAGAATATGTGTATTGTAAGGAAATGCATGTTATAACCCAGGTAGTTAGAATTTAATGAAGTTACGAGCCATATAGCAAACACTCTTACAATGATGGTTCACAGTACTTATCCAAAGGAACTATGTTTTCTCCTCTGATTAAAGAATGTGGTTAATGTAAATAGAACAGTTAATGCCTAAGGGGAAAATTGTGGTCCATTTCCAAATAAGTCACAGATTCTCAGACAAATGGTTACAGCTTCCTTACCAGCAGTTCTTTCAAATACATTGTTCTGTATCAGAGCTGGAGACTCTAAATTGGATCAGTGCAAACTCTTATTAAAAACACATAAGGTAATGTAGACAAAGAGAAATGGAACTAGACACTGCTTTTAGTCCCACAAAGGGAAATGGCCCAAAATATTTCCTTCTTATCCATCAGTTCTCAAAATCCATTTGTTCATTCCCTTCCCCAGGTCTATTAAAATTTTTCACTGCATGTTTTTGGGCAGGGGTTGTAACCACTTGAGGACAAGCTGTATGGATACTGGGACATTTGAACTGAAATATGTTTTATTCTTATAAATTGTTTGGCAGAATATAAAGTAACATTTACTTGTTAGATTACAGAAACTAGATTAAAATGAATCATTGTAATATATATTCCTAGAAATATTTATTTTAGGATGCAACAACACTTGTGATTTTTATGTAGAATAATCCTATAGTTGATTGGCTACAGTGAAGCATAAAGCAAAGTTGAGTGCTACTCCATAACTCAAATTATGGAATAAACCCAGCAAAACTGTGAGCCAAAATGACCTCCCGCAATAGGGGCGTGGTCTAAAACCCACTTAAGTCAATGGGAGTCTGTCTATTGACTTCCCAAGGTTTTGAATCATGCACTAGTAGTCTTTCAGTACTATTCAAATCCCTCTTTCGGTCCTCAAGGAGGTCAGCCTGTATTAAAACAATTTAGAGAGCACTAAATACTGTAAGTCCCAACTCCAGTTATATTAATGACACTGCAAGGGAACAGCAGGTCTGGAAGCCTCAAAAAGGGTGGTTAAGTACTTTGGAAGGCTATTAAAAGAAAGCTGACTTCATTTTATTTAAACCAGCTGTATGAAAGTTTACAGCAAAAGAAACAATCATTATCATGAACAAACTGCAAAATGTAATTAAAAAAAACCAAAAACAAATACAACTTATAGCAATCTTAGTGAAACATATCAAACTTGAGAGCCAAATGGAAGATGCCATAATCCACTTTCAAAACAGCTTGAAGGAATGTCATTTTTTTTAAAGCTAATTATTTTCAAGGAAATGTTTTACTTAAAACACTATTGACTTTTTGACCGTCAATCCATTAGTAAAGCAGATTTTAAACTTGTTTACAGTCTCCTACATCGAGCTCTGAAACTACCTGTGCCACAAATGATATCAGTTTTCAGCACAATGGCTGCGTCTAGCTTGCAGCTAAAGAATGCTGGTTGTAATTAAAACCTTTTTTTAAAAAGGTAGACAAATGTATTCATAGTGACAACAGCTCCGCACTCCATGAATTTTCATAAACGTGGGCTAAGACAAACGATTCAGTTATCTTTTAGTGGTACAACAGCAGTCCTCAAAAAGAGTATTTTGCTTGTCTTCTTATGTATCCATGTAACAGTATCATGCTAGAGGGCATGTAATCTTGGAATAGCTTCTTAGCAGGTAAGAAATCTACTACTGCAGGAATCTGAACCAGGGAACTCTGGGTCAAAAAGCAGGAACTCTACCACTGATCTAAACAAGACCTTACGGTAACCAACTATATTACTTTTCAAGCTTCTAGTAACTACAGGGGAAGAATGTGCCAGTTTGTTTCCAAATAATGTCATATCTGAGCAGCAGAATTTAATCCTGCACTTGTAGTACTTCTCATAGCATTTTAAATCAATGTAAGTAATATCTCAAATATAGTCCCTCTCTGCTCTTCTGCAGTCTCTGCCAGTCTCATTCACCTATTTGTCAGCCTCCCAAAAAAAACATCTCCCCACCTTCTTCCAGACTACCACTTACCCAGGGCAGCATCCTCCCTGAACTAAATCCATAAACCCATTGTCCACTCCTCAGTGCTCAATTAGTAAATTAATGATGTCTTCTGGGACAGATGGGATTATCTGGAATTTGATTTAACTACAAACATGCATGTATATTTCATACACACCCACCAAATTGTATATATGTATAGTTATTTGATGGCATCCCTCTTCCACTACCCTTTATATGCCACAGTCTTGTAAATTATTAACTTTTCCAACAGGGACAGGTTCTTTGCTTATATTTGCACAGCACCTAGAAGTATCACTACGCTGATCCTGAGCAAGGCCTCTGGGATTTACTGCAACATTACTGCTCACCAGCAACAGCAGCATTTTAGAATTCCTGAAATTGGTGATGCAGCTCTCTGCAAGCCTCATCACACTCCTTGCGCACATTTGCAGCAGTCTGACTGAAATCCAGTACGAAGGAAGAAGCCCCCATTGTTAAGAAAACATACAGTATGGTATTTTTTTCACTTCCTTAACAATGTGGACTCATGCCACAGCAGTTATTCCCTTACAGTAACAGAATGCAACCTTCAAGTCACATTAAGATTACACACTATACAAGTTGTCCCAGATATTATTTTTGTTTGATTAAATCATCAGTAGTATTATTTCTGTTGTCCCCTCTCTCTTTCCCCCTTGTTTATCTCCTGTAACTAAGGAGGGAAGGAAGACAAAGTTAATTACATAATTGCTATATTTATTTTTAATCACTTATTTGTGGTAATTTAGCCCCTTGGGGATTGGAGCTGAGATTTCCCTGTACTGAGGGCAAATATTACCGATACACAACACATGGTTATCAAGTTCTGTGTGATTCTTAATAGGCGGGCAGGCAGCTGTCTCCTTAGGTTAAACTAAAGAAAGATATTGCCATGGTGTCTCAGAGATAATATGGTGGTTGCCACAGAAACAAATAGCAATTTAAAACACACACATATTAAATTGGTATTTGTGCTAGTAGCCAAGCAAGAGAAAAGCTTTCTACTTTGAGATTTTAGCATTAGAAGTAAGCTCCAAACAAGAAATATTGGGATTCTGCCCTTTTCTGCCTCTTTTAAATAGATAAAGGAGGCCTGGGAGGCAGGGAAGGGGAAAGAAGAGGAGTGGAGGGTCATGGTTTTTTCATTAAAAATTCACGTCTTGTGTAACCTGGAAGACTATGGTGACAGATGAACTAGTGAAATGATGAAATTTCAAGATTTAAGAGCAACTGAGAGAAGGAATTTAATCAGCCTGTTTCAAATACTTTGGTTTCTACTAGTACCTATCTAATGCCTAATAATTAATCAACATTTTGGAGAACTTACCTTTGTTAATGATTCAATAACTCAGTCTCTGAATTAAAGTATTGGAGCTGACAATAAACATTTGAGACCCACAAAAGTAAAACCAAGGGACCATACTTGATAACCTCATAGTCCTAAAAAAACAAAAAACAAAATACCAGCCTTGGAGAAAGCCTTAAAGAACTTATTTATATGCCATAGAAGAAAGGGGGAAAAAAGCACAACATACCAATTTAAGGTAACATTGTTGCAAATCAACTTTAAAACTGTTGTGCAAATGAAGGGTAACTTTGGTAACAAATATTGCTTTGAATTTCTTTAGTGCATTTCACTGAGATAACGCAAAGGAGTTTACAAAGGTGGGGATGGGGATTATCATCCCCATTTTACAACTGGTGAAAGTGAGACAGAAAGCACTTAAATTTGCCCATGATAACAGTGAGAGTCAGCATCAGAGGTGGGGACAGGACCTTGGTCTGCTTACACTTAAATCCCCTGCTTTAACACTGACCAATGTTGTCCCCTTAATTAACATTATGATTTTCTAAATAACATTTTCTAAATAATACTTTAATAAATACAAAACAAAAACTTCTAATACATAAAATTTTAACTGTTTTGGGTGGGGTTTTTTTTGGTATTCTTAATACATTTTCCTATTTAGAAGCGGTCTGCAACTTCACAATAGCAAAGCAGTACTGTGGAGGTTAAATTCTGGAGACCCATTTATCTACAGTACAAATATGTATTAAAATACAATGCTTCATAAAAGGCTTTACTGTGGCCAGGTTAAGGATATTAAATGAGAAAATATGGTGAGCCTTCATTGGCTTGAGAGGCAGATTACAGGAAGGTCCACTAGAAAGCTGTCCCCTGCCACTTATGTTGATACTGGAAGAGGCATTCATTCAGAACAAGAACAATCCAACTTCATACTCTTTCATTTATCCTGTCTCCACTATTTGTATGAATGATCTGAAAGACCAGGGAGTCTGTCATGGTTTCATAAAGGATTTTATGAAGAAAAAGTCAGTGGGAGAATGTTGTTTATATTGGAACGTGCCTAGAATGCTGAAACTACTCACTGACAGAAGAATAATTTCTTAATTATTAATTCAGGCGGTCCAAGTCAGATTTTACCAACTGACTTTATTTTCTACCAATGAAAAGGTGGAAGCAAGAGCAACAAGCATTCTAAGAACTATATGTTCTTCTGTCCAATGACACTTGGCTTGTAGGTAGAGCCAAGTGGAGAAAGTTCATTCCGTTTTGCAGAGGCTTTAGGTATTGGTTTTAGTTCTGATTAGGAACAAAAAAAATCCAGAATTTTTGAAATCCTGTGTGAAAGGGAATGGAGCCCTAGAGAAGTGGACTCTGGAAGCAATGGGCACGTGCCCTGGGGCATTCTGCCCCCGGATGCCTCAGAGCTTGGAAGCCCAGGTTACTGAGAAGGAAGGCAAGCTGGCAGGGTTCCAGTAGAATTTCAGCAGAGTGGAACCCTCCTCTGTTAAACATTTTGAATTAGCTGAAATTGGCAAATTCTGACAATGTTTTGTTGGAATTTTTCCAACAAGCAAAATGGTCCCCTCACTCACTGCTATGCAAACCCAATGGTGTTAATGTCAGCTGCGCATCATAGGAGCACTTCCCCTGCCAGGCGTCTGGGTGTCCCCATCTCCTTCTATATCAAAAGGAATTTCAGCCATTCTGTACTTCACAGGTTTGGAACTTATGAAAGCAGAATTTGTCCGATTACATTAGAAGTACATTTTTTAAAACTCATGAATTGTGTAATAACAAGCAAGTAGTAACTTGCGCAGGATCGGAAATGGGCATAAGAAAGGCTGAGAGAACTCAGCTTAATCGGTAGGAAATTATGCTTCTCCAGTATTAACTTTTTAGCGGATCATAAAAGGCTGAAGGACCCATAAAGCACATAGTGCTCTGTAAGTGTAGTTGGGGATATCCAGGAAAATGAGCCCAGCGGAGATGCTTCAGATCTTTCTTTTAGCAAAATCAACATTACTCCAATGGCATGCATCTTTATCCTTGCACCTATGGCTCAGTTTTTTAGTTAAGTAAGCCTACTGAATACATTCAATGATCCACTGGGAATTAGTTCCCTGGAAGCTGACAAAACTGGTCTTGCTATTCCCAGAAAAATCCAACCTTCTAGTCTAGAGAACCTGCTTAGGACAGTGTCTGTCTGCCATTTTCATATCTGCTCAATAAAGTCTTTTCCTTTTGTTATTTCCAGACTCAAAGACCAAGTATAGAAAATAAAATCTCTTGGCCAAGGTGAAACTGCAAAATGACCTTAGATAAATAACATGGTGCAGTCTTGATCAACACCTTGTCCAGCGGAATACTAAATAAAGATGTCAGCATGAATGAGAATGCAATAATGCAATGCAAATGAAGAAGAAGGATGGTCCAGCGGTTAGGGTGCTAGCATCAAACTTAGGAGCCAGGTTCTTTTCCCTGCTCTAACACAGACTTCCTGTGTGATCTCCGGCAAGTCTGTAGTCACTCTGTGCCTCAGTCCCCCATCTGTAAAAATGAGGATAACAATATTTCCCTGCTTCACAAAGGTGCTTCTGCCAGAGCACTGTGGACAACCTTCATATCCTAAAGGAACACTATCTATTGACTACCTTAAAAATACTTATTTATATAGCACCAAGGAGCATATAAATATTGCTTCACATTTGTTCTTCCCAACCACTGTCACACATTATCCTGTTCAACACTTCATACAGCAGCCTGTACCCATAAAAACTGGCAGAGAACCCCTTGTCTGAATTATCCTGCATAAAAGAGTCTGCTTCCACCATGGACTCCTGCTGGCAGAGTGGTTTTCCTGGAAACCTAGAAATATACAGGCATTTATCTGGGCAAGATATAAGAATGACAGTTTCTGATTTAATCATCAGACAGTGAATATAGCTTCCTAAACAGATGACTGTGAATCCCTCATATATGGAGCCTCTACCCCATCCAACATTTCTTATAGTGAATTGTGGGGGAAAAAGCAAACTCCTTAATGTCCTTTTAAGAAGTGGAAAGTAAGTTGGATTAGACAACTTCCAAGTAGAGAGCAGTAAAAACTATATAGATTCGGAGTGGAAAAGCCCGCTTTTTACAAACAGCCTGAACTCTGCTGAATCCAAAGACTTTCCCCTTTTCTGACCTCTAACCTATGGATCAGTCTCTTCCCAAAACAGAAACTGGTGTGTAAACATCAAGCTCCTATGTCTACATCGGGGTCCAAATGTGGAGGCCACATGTCAGGCTGCTTAATAATTTGCTTTCTTTACACCTGAGCTAAAGAATCCCCAGCTTTGAGAGCATATAAGCCATATTTAAAACGTTCTTCTGTGCCTAGGGGACCAGTCTGAATTTCATGCCAACTGACCTTATTTGTCATTTTGGGCAAGAAAAATCAACATGCGAGTCCGCCTGGTTCATGATGCAGAGTTGGTGAGAGCAACACGAGACTGACTTCTTTGCTTCTCTATCCTTTAGAAAAGGACAGGGTACCAGTTCTGATGCATGGCTGGGCATAGGGGAAAAAGTAACAGCGCATATGGGAGCAAATGACAACTTTACGATTTTTGATAAAACTATGTTACTTAATTCTGAAAAAGAACAAAAAATAGTAAGGAACATAGCTCTGGACTCACGGACTATAAGACCAGAAGAGATCATCATGATCATATAGTCTGACCTCTTGCACATTGCAGGCCACTGAACTTCAGCCACCCACTCCTGTAATAGACCCACCCCGTCCTTCAGATGAGTTATTGAAGTCTTCAAATCATGATTTAAAGACTTCAAGTTACAGAGAATCCATTTACTCTAGTTCAAACCAGCAAGTGACCCATGCCCCATGCTTCAGAAGAAGGAGAAAAACCCCCAGGGCTTTCATCTCAGGAATTAAAGCTAAAAACCCAACCTGAATATGTTTGGTTTTAAGGGTTTTGTTTTTTGGGAGGTGGGATAGGGTTGACAGATGTCTGGTTTTCGACTGGAAAGTCCAGTTGAAAAGGAGACCTGGCAGCATCCAGTCAGCACTGTTGACCAGACACTGGAAGTCCAGTTACCCTCAGTAACCAGCCTACACCACTAGGGGGTGGGGGGAAGCAGCAGCTGCTGCCGGAGCTTGCAGGAGCTGCTCTACTTAGCTGCTGATGCCTGATAGAGAGAACTGGCATGCCTCTGGCCCCAAGAGGTAGGTACCTGCGCCACTGCCCGGGAGGTCGGGTGGAAGGAGCCTATCACCCCCACCCCAATTGCCCTGGCCTAGCCCCTCGCTCCAGGGACCTACACCCCTCTTGCACTGCCATACCTCGATTGACCCCCACACCGGCCCCTCACTCCAGGAACCAACCTTCCTCTTGACCCAATTGACCCCAACCCAGCTCCTTGCTCCAGGGACTGGCCCCCTGCTGTGCCCCAATTGCCCCTGACCTGGCCCCTTGCAACAGGGACTGACCCCTGCCACGCCCCGACTGTGCAGACAGGCAGGGTCAGTGTCAGCAACCCCCAGCCTGGCTCTGCAGGTGGCAGGTGAATCCTGGGAGTGGGGGTGGGGAGACCAAGTGACAGAGGGAGTGTAGGAGAGGAATTAGCAGGGGCAGGGATTTTTGGGGGAAGAGACTGCCCAGGGAGGTTTGGTTTTCAGCGATTAGAAGGTTGGCAACCCAGGGGGTGGGGAATTTGAGGAGGAGGAGGAGGGGAAGTGAGTAGTCTTAGATGATCTAAAATAATTAAAAGTCTATTCCACAAAAACAACACAGAAGTCCCAATCGTGCTTGCATCACTCTGTGGGTATACACGTCAGGTGAGCAGGATTTACACATTGCTTTACTTTGGATAATCTCAGCTCAGCAGTGACACCAGTTCTTAACAAGGTCATAGGATACCTGGCAGTCAACACATGCTCATCCTCACACGTCAGTATTCAATTAACTATCAAAGGCAGTGAGCAATTTTTGCAGTTTCTCAAACCACAGCTTGTCTAGGATAAATTTGAGACTGTATCCTCTACTGTTTCCACTCTGTTAGCGCTCAGAGTAATTAATCACCTAACATTGTAATAAAAGAATTGTAAGTGGGTAGATGTACTACAATCCTTAGATTCTCTAGACTATATGTATGTAAGGCTAATGTAAAAAACAATTACTTATGTTTGTCCAAAAGAAATCACATGAACATTTTAATAATTGTACAACGTATCGCTCTTCATTTATTCAGTACATTACATCCTCAGCAATCTGTATTAGAAGAATTGTCTTGGTTTAGGTTTGTAGAAACATTTCAGAATAATGTGTTATCTACCATGCAACCAACTATTTTATTACATCACTCTACTCTGAAATTGGCATTTCTGCATACTAATTTTTATTGCCAATTCTCTAACACACAAAAACTAAAAACACATCCAAAGCCCAATGAAAGCTTGTATGAAATTTCCCTATGAAGGTGACTGTGCAATGAAAAGGATTATAAATGACACAATCCATCAACATTTAAAGCCTGTAAATAAGAACAATTAAAATCAAATAAAAAAGGGAAGTAGAACAAAAATCACAGGGGAAGAAATCACACCTTCAATTGATTTAGACAGGCATCAGAAACACTGGCATGTGATTTACTGGCAGAAACGAAACACACTGGTGTGGGCTAGTTGTAAAGAAAAAATATTGTTATTTTTTTCCCTGTTCAAGAGCTAGTGCACTGAATCTTAGAAACTACAGGTTCACCCAGAGTGCACGCTTCTTTTGATGTTAAAAGGGAAAAAAATTAACCTTCTGCATACCTTCTATATTAAAGCTCATTAATGAAAGGCTAAATGTTTAGTTCACTGGGATGTTTCTGCTTTTTGTCATTTTTGTATACTTAACAGGATCATAATTCAAATAGATCACACATTGTAAATATCCTTACTATACTGTTTTCTCTTCCTCTGTAATTAGACCACCTTTTGTTACTAAGAATCCTATAAACTGTTTAATTGTTAATGGTTGTAAACTGCTCGTATTAAAAATTAGGTGTCGTCTCCTCCTCCTAACTTTATGCTATGGGAACTGCAACAAGAAAAATGTATGATACTTATAGTCAACATTACCTCTCTGACCCAGTTAACATTTAACCCAGTTGACATCACCAATACACTGTAGCTTCTGACACATTTCTGTTTCCAATGTCCATTCACCTAAGTAACTTCCACCAAACAAGTTAACACCAACAGGAGACGAACAAGCATACTGACAACAGAAGAGACCTCGTCAGTCCAACTACCATTAAAAATAAGAAGTGACTTAAATATAATTAGAGTGACCATATTTCCCAAAGTAAAAACTGGATGACCCTCGGCTTGCCAGAGCTCCCCTTCCTCCGCAGCTGGGTCTGACCCCTCGAGCTCCACACCACACAGGGTTGAGGCTGACCCCCACTGAGCAGCACCTCATGTCACACCCACCCACAACGTTCCTCTACGCCCCCCTACGGAAGCACATCTGACTTTTTTGGGAAACTGGGCATTTGTTTATTTGCTCTTGCCGACTGATTATCAGTTGGCAAGAGCAAAGGGACAAATGCCCATTTTTGTCAAAAAAGTCGGCATGACCGGGACAGGGCTTAAAAAGGGAACGTATGGACACCCTAAATATAATCTTTTTCTCTAACAAGATTGTCTTTCCTAAATTCTGGCTAAATACAAAGAAAATTGGCATAGTAATTAAGGCCCTAACCCTGCAAGCTGCTCCATGAAAGCTGAGGAGGCAGTGGGAAGTGTAGAGGTGCGGCAGCTTTCAGGGTTGAAGCCAAAGAGAGCAAGAATTTGCTGTTTTATATTTTGTTTCCCACCCAAGATCTTCAAAGCAAAAAGAATACAGGAAAGACAAAACAAGCAGTATTTCATTTTGCTTTGTGCAACTGATTTTGTTGCAGTTTATTTTCAAAACAAAACCATGGGATTATGGCGGAAGTTACATGAAAAAATTCTCTAATGTTCACAATTTTACACTCAAAATCATCTGAAAGTGTGATTATAAACAGTTGGTGCAATTTTAGATGCTGGATTAAGGCTCTTTTTGAAAGTTTGACCTTTAAAGAGTAGTCATAGAGCAACCAAGGCTACTTGCAAGAGCAGAGACTACTACTTTCTGGCACATAAAGCCCTAAAGTCTAATCCAAAATCCACAGAACTCAATGGAAATCTTTCCATTCATTTTACTGGGCTTTGGCTCAGGCACCTATCAAAGGCAAAGCAGACAGTACAATTAGACTACATACATGTTGTTTTATGGAAAAGACAGTTCAAACTGGTGGACAGACAGTAATCAGAAATGTTCTTTAGTATTAATCCACTGTATCGGACAACCATTAACATTTACCTCAATATCTCTGCAGTACCAAAGTTAGTACCATGTGAAAAGTATTAAGCAGAACTCTCCATTCAAAATAATATGGCTTTGCAATACCATTCATATGGCCCCAAACTTCACCCCATAAAGTCTCAAATATACTTCATATGCAAAAGACCAGTTAGAAATGACAAGCCTATACCAAAAACTGAACTCAAAACAGAACGAGCAAAAGCTAGGGCCTCAGTTCTGCCCTCAAGGACACAATTATAAATTGAATTACTAGGAATTACAACATTATAAACTGTTAATTTTTCAGGTGCAATATGAAATAAAATTGTGATTCATTTTGTGATAGCAGATTATGAAGACAGAAATCATAAGCAAATCTGATTCTTTGTTCTCCTAACAATATTACACTGGACTGCAAAAATCAAAATATGCTGCAGTCCCATAGTCACAAGAACAAAAACTTATTCAACTGAAACATATATTGCTATTTTAGTAAAACTACTTAATTCTATTATAGTTAAGAGAACACCATCAAGATTCTTAGGCCTAAAATTTGACCTGCTTCTTTTCCCCCATATAGATATCCTTTTATAAAATTCTGTCATTCTTTAAACTGTGCCATTTTTGTCTCCAAAAACAAATGCCTCAAGGCACTTCTAAAAAAAAAAAAAAAAAAAAAAAAAAAAGGCAGCTATATAGCCTGTGACACATGATTCAATACTCATGTTGTATTGATGATGGCTGATGTTATCTAACAACCCAATGGGGAAAAAAAAGTTTTGTTAAGAAACAGATTTTAATCTAAATTTGCCAATAAATTAATTTAAATAGTGAATGGGGTGCTTTTTGTGTAATCTTGACAGTATCCTTTCTAAGGTTGCATTGGCTTTTCGGTTTTATATTTTTCTACTACTAGTACTAGTAGAAAACAACAGAAACATTTGCTCCAAATTGAAATCTGGCATACATGGTCTCAGTTCAAATTATTTTTTTTAATTGATGTTTTACACACACATGGGGACCACAGGGGAGAATAAAATATTTTTAATAAAAAGATGAAAATGTTAAGATCCTACTGTATCTCAAAATCAGCTTTAAATTTGAAACTCAACAGTTAGCAATCCAATAATCCAAAAGGAGACTAACAAAACCAAATCAGACTTTTAAAAAAAAAATAGCTACTTTCTCTCCTCCCCCAATATTTTAACTAATTTTAAATTGTCGATTTATGCCAAAATTGTCAAACTTGAGAATCTAAAGTTAGGCACCTTAACTGCATAGTTAGGTGGTGAAATATGGATTTTTGGAATCTGAAGTGCCGGTGAGTGGGAGCTGCGCATCTCACACGAGGTGGAACTGTAACGGTGTCGCCTCAAGCACGAACACTCCGTGCCCTGGACCGTCCCGGAGTCAGAGCTGCAAGGGAAGCCCGCACGCTATACCTTCTCTGACCAGCTGGGGGGAGATGTGGACTGGTCTCGACCACCTACTGGGGCCACGCAGCACGAGTTTACCCCGAGATACCGGTCCCTGCACCCTCGGCCGAAGGGGGAACAGAGGCCTGGGCATGACCATGAGGGTGCGTGCCGTGTGGCATGCCTCTGGCGTCGACAGCCCTTGCAGGGGTGCTCCCCGACCCCCAGGAGTCGGGGGAGGCTCCCTGCATAGAGATGCAGTTGCTGGAGTAGTCTCAATGGCCCGTGGCTGGTGCATCTCCTGACTCCCCCCAGGCCGCGACAGGGGTGTGAGGGAGTCCTGGCGCTTTTTTTTCTTCGGCACTGGTGACTGGTGACGTGTCGACTCCGATGCCAGAGGAGCGCGGACTCCATTAAGATAGCCTTCAAGCACGTGTCTCGCTCTTTCTGTGTGCGCGGCTTGAAGGCTTTGCAGATCCTGCATTTATCCTTTCGGTTTTGGTCTCCCAGACAGTGGAGGCAGCAGTCGTGAGGGTCGCTCACGGGAAAGGCTTTACCGCAAGTGGCACAGGACTTGAATCCGGTTGTGCCGAGCATGGCATAACCCTAAGCCCCTAAGGGCTTCTTATCTAATCTTAACAACTACTTAACTATACTTAATTCAACACTACAATAAAGAACAGAGTTCAAAAGGGGAGGCTACTTGCTAGAGAGCAAGAGGCAGACGTTCCAGCAACCATCATGGGCGGAAAGAAGGAACTGAGGGTCCGCAGGGTCGACGGTGCCTCCTATACTGCGGCGTGAGCACGGCACTTGAGGGGGCTCCAGAGCCGATCCTACGGGGCTTGCTAAGGGGAAAAAAAGTTCCAGGAACCAGTGCACAGTGGCACGCACTCACCTATATTGGAATGGATATGAGCAATCACTCGAAGTAGAAGCATAGTCTGTGAGAATCCAGACACACCCCAATGCATGTCAGCGCATATGTAGGAACAAGAATGGACTTGTCCTCATTGATGCAGATACCCAGCCTCGTGAAGAGCGTGCGGAAGGTCTGGATAGTGGAGAGGAGATGAGTGCATGATGATGAAATGAGGAGCCAGTCGTCGAGGTAGAGAAACACAATGGCCAAGGCAATGCAGGTAGGCTGCAATGAGGGCAAAGACCTTTGTAAACACGTGCAGAGCAGTGTCACTACCAAAGTGGAGGACATAGAACTGATAATGGGAGTGCCCCATTGTGAAACAGAGAAACTTACAATGCTCTGCGTGGATGTCAACATGGAAGTAGGCATCCTTCATATTGAAAACCGCGAATCAGGCCCCGCAGGGGGAGGGATGGGAGAATGAAAGGAAGCGTGATCATCCGGAACCGGAATTTGCGTATAAATTAGTTCAGCGCCTGGAGGTCCAGAATGGGGCAGTGGCCACCCTCCTTCTTTGCCACGAGGAAATAGGGGGAATAAAAGCCACAGCCATGGTAATGGTAGGGGATGCATTTGATGGCACCTTCCAGAGCAGAGTTCTTGCTTCTTCATGGAGGAGGTCATGGTGGGAGGGATCTCCACAGCCACCAAATGTGGGCAACAAGGGGGAAATGAGAGGAACTCTATCAAGTACACCTGAAAGATGATGTCCAACACCCATCAATCATTGGTGATCTTGTCCCAGTTGTAGGCAAAGAGGGCAAGACAGCCCCCGAAGATGATCTGGAGCACTGTGGGAGATGATTCATAGGTCTTGGGGGAAGAATGGCTGCTTGGACGAATAGTGTGATGGGGCTGAGGCAGTGGAAGTGGCAGAATCGCTGGGTACATGAGCAATGGCGAGAGGGCTCTTGCAGGTGTTGGAAGTAGGGTTGGTAGGCGGCTCAGGGGCAGGGATGGAAAGATGATCTTTGCTGCCGGCGGGTAAGAGCTGAGATGTAGATGCCAAGCGACCGCAGGGTAGCATGGGAACCTTTGAGAGTGTGGAGGAATTTATCTGTCTTGTTGCTGAACAGCTTGTAGTTGTCAAAGGGGAGGTCCTGAAGGGTGGTCCGGACCACTTTAGGGAAGCCGGATGATTGGAGCCAGGAATCCCAGCAGAGTACAATGCTGGACACTAGAGTGCGGGATGCTGCATCAATGGCATTGACCGCAGCTTGAAAGGCCACCTTAGCGATGAGTTCCCTTCGCTGAGCAGTGCCAGGAAGTTCTGTTTGTCCACCAGAAGAAAGGGCTAGAACTCCACCAACTTGGCAAAAAACGATTTTCCTTTTCTCCAAGATGGACTGATAATTGGCGATACAGAACTGGAGGCCCACAGAAGAGTAAAGCTTGCACCCCAGAGGGTCCAACTTCTTCACCACTCGCTGTGGAGGAGCGGCCTTAAAGTGCTGCATGGACTATGAGTAAGTTGGGAGGGGGATAGGTGAACAGGAAGTCCGTACCCTTAGATGGGACAAAGTAGCAGCATTCGGCATGCTTCAGGGTGGGGACACAGGAAGCTGGGGTGTGACAGACTGCTTGGGCCGGTTTGAGAATATCCAGGAACTGGTTTTGTGCATCCTAGACTTCCTCCACCGAGAGGTTGATAACCATCACTATGCGGTGAAACTAGTCCTGGTACTGTCCCTGGTTGTCCAAAGAAAGTGGGGACCAGCATTACTAACAGTGCCGGTGGCACAGGAGCGTTCTAAGGTTCATCATACACAGAGGGAGGCATGGTGCAGGAGGCAAATAGCTGGAGAGATCGAAGTGTCAGCGCTCCATGGCCCCAGTAAGGGTCCCAATCTGGCCAGCAGGGCCAAGCAGACAGGTCACTGGGCAGCAGCGGCTCTCAGGGGTAGTGGAACCATGCATCAGTGGAGGGTCTGTATGATGGGTAGGTTGCTGGTACCAAGGATCTGGACTGCATGAGCATGCAGAGGAGAAGGAAGGGATTCCGCGGATGGGTCAGGCAGGGCCAGGACAGTTGGTACCAGCAGTACCCATGGTGTGATGTGTGGCAGAGCAGGGTGGCACTCAGGGAGCAGGAGAGATTCATCTGCCAGAGAGGGGTGCCGCCATGGGGAGCCAGAATACAGTAGCATCAGCTTGGCCATAAGCAGCAGCGGAAACAGGCGTCGCAGTGTCCAGGGAAGCTGATGGGAGAGTCCAGAGGGGCCTGGAGGTGTGGACAGGGATGGTGGTGAAGGCTGAGAACCGACAGGCATGACTGGATGCGGTGCAGAGGGCACGCGGAGATGCCTCAACTTATGCTCTGTGCAGGACTTCTCGGGAGGCGGAGCATCCAAATCCATGTACAACTTCTTGATCAACCTGGTGCAGATGTGGGAGGCAATGCTGCACTTAGGGTGGTCCCTGTCGGGCTGTGCTTCTTACGTGCAGCTTCTGTGGTAGTTCTACTTCAGCGCGCAAGAGGGAGCCCAAGGGTGCGACAGGTGCTGCTCTGGCCGGCCCTGGGTCTGATTGTGCATGTGGGACCACAGTCTCCCCCATCAGATACTTGTGGAGGTGGAGTTCTGTGGCTTCCCGAGTACGAGACAGGAATGAGTGGCAGATGGAGCAGTGGGCAATTAGGTAGGCTTCACTAAGGCAGTAGAGGCAATGTTGGTGCTCGTCGCTCAGAGAGAAGGAGCATCAGCACGAAGCACGGTTCTTGAAGCCGGCCTACCGGGGCATAGTCCCTGGAAGGGGCATTGCAGGAGGTGTCACCCCATGGGAACAAAGGCAACAGGAGAGCAGACCTAACAACTAACTAACTGTAGACAACTAGAGAAGCTATAAAACTATGTACATGAGTAGGAACAGACAGAGTTATCTTAGGAAAGTAAGAGCACCGAGGAATAGGGGTTTCAACTCTGGCCATGAGGCGGTGAGAGGGAACAGGAGCAACATCGATCTGCACAGCCTCTTAAAGCCTCAGAGACACCATGTGGCTGACACACAACATAGTGCGGGTCAACGGACACAACTGAGAACAGTTCTAGCTCCAGCGCATGGCACGCATGTGCTCCCACATCTGGAGTCCATGTAGGGACCATCACTAGAAGAACAGACAACTACCTCCTCAAAGCCAATGAGGCTTTTTTTGTTTTTAAAGGTCCCTAAATGTAACCTTCCATGACATACAACAACTCTCAAACTTATAGGATGTATAGTGTTTATTCTGCCACTTTAATTACTACTTTAAAGTTGGTTTTTTTTTCATTCATTAATGTTCTCCTATATGAGTTCCCTTTTACTGTTCTCTACAATACTTCCTTAAGTCTAAAAAGCTATCAAAATATAGAATGGTATTTGATGCACTACCATCATTACAATAACTTAAAAAAACCTAAATCTCTATTGCAAACTACTTTCTATTTGTAATAAAACCTTGGTTTTCTCCTTTTAACCCCTATTAAAAGATCAGAGGGAATGCTGACATACAAGATTTGGCAGGCACTCAAGACATAGTAGGTACCTCATCAGACATCCCTTGTTCTTAGAGACTAGACATCAAGTAAAAATGAATCTTGGCCTGAAATCAAACCTTTACAGTAATCCACCATAATTTAGCTGTTCATAAATGAAAATGTTCAACCTTTTTTAATTTTAACTTCAGGAAAAGTGGATGAGGGTAGGGTCATTTAATACTGATATACAGCCTGCTAAAGAGGTGATTTCACTATGAGACTCTTTTAATCTTGTTCAATGCATCAGTAGAGTTTATGGATTAGGAACACATACTTGGATTTGGTAATTTACATCAATCACAAATTTACCAATTTTCTGTGGAATTTTGTTCTATATTCAAATCATTCACTTATTTTAAGGCTTTTGTCCTTGTTTATATTCTTATACTGTGTAGGTCATCTCTCTCATCAGTAATTCAGAAATATTTGTCTCCTATCGATAAGTATGATTTGCTTTACTGTGCTACACAATTAAGAAGGGGCAAAGGAACAGTATAACATATCTCTAGCATATCAGATGAAAATACTCCAATTAGAAGCTAATCTGTCATCCATATCAACATAATGAGGGATTTAGTCTCAATGTTACAAATTAGATCAGCACTGGAGGACAGCTGGCTGTCAAATACAATTTACAATGGCAACATTTTATGGCCTTTAGATAAACTAAAGAAAGAAAATCTTTCTGTAATTTTCATCAGATTCACATTAACTTAATTTTGATAAACTTCTAGGTATGGTTTTAGACCTTATGTTTTTCAGTTTCTTCTCTGGCATCAATATTTAGAGGCTATTAGGTCAAACATAATGATAGCATCCAAATTTACATCATTCCCTTAGATCCCAATGTAGCAAACATTCGCTTAACTTGGGACTAAGTTTACTCAGTAAAGTTAAGCACCTCTGCACGTTTGCATGATTGAACCTGTGATTCCTATAGCTGTAATATCAACAAGAATGTAATCGAATATTCTAAAAGTGTATGCAAATAAACACAAAAATGTTTTAAAAAATAGATCTTGTAATTTATTAACATCCTCAGTGATCGTAAAAACTTGGTTTGATAGTAATCTTTAATAGAGATTTAGCTTTAAAAAAAAAAAAAAAAAAACAGCCCCAGAAGACTAGATATTATATGAAAATCTCAGCTTTCACTTGCAGCATAGACCGGGTTGTAGGTACAAGAGGGGGAAGTAAATTTCTAATCCTCACAGTTACAGATTGTAGTTTGAAAATTTTATAAACATCTCATGATGTTTGGATGTTTGGGGTCAGGTAATACTGCAGCAGGATAGAAAGGCACGGTTCTGAACATCCAGAAATACAAAGCACAAGAGCCAAAATATTGGAGGTTAGCCTGAATAGTGGCTGAAATATACCCCATTAAAATTTTCAGCAAATAAGTGTCAAGGAAATGAAGCTTGATTTAGAACAGGAATGTTCATGTTAAGGGACGGATTCTTTGTTTCTTTCCGGTAATGGATATGAGACAGGAGGTGAGGGCTCAGAAAAGGTGGCTTAAAGCAGTGGACCTTCCAAGCTATAATACCTTATTATGAAAAGAAGTTTACAATTTTCAGATAGAGTGGAAAACAATATTGCTAGTTAAAACACATCATACCAGTTATGTTCATGTTCAAGTACTGTAGAATTAAAGAGAAAAACTGAATTGTTCTTAAGTTCAAAAGAAAGCTATGAACCTCCCTAAATGACGCCATTTTTATTTGCTCAGGGGGTCACTCAGAATTGACCTAAGGCACATCAGAAACCAAAAAAATAGTTTTAGATAATACCTGAACTACAACCCTGGCTCCATTGAAGTCAATGACACAAGTCCCATTGACTTTAGTGGGACCAATTCAGGACTTCACGACTGGTGTCCTACAGATTTACATCTGTGTAGGTTATAAATCTAGAGGATATTCTATCATTCACCACTATCGTAAAGTAAACATTATAAAGGCCAGGTTCTGACACCTTTCTTACTTGGAACATAAATCTGCAAATGCTGCCATCAACTGCAGTGGGACTACTTACGAAGTAAATTTACTGTTCAATATGAGTAAAGGCGGACGAATCTGGCCCTACATATTAGTTAGTATCAATTCATTTATTTACATAAAGATCAGAACAGAACCTTAATATATTTCTTACCTAAATCTAAGAGATACTCAATACATCTCAAATAAAAAACAAACCTTTGGATTATCAGTGGGTTGTACTCATAAAGTGCTATGTTATTAGTAGTACATGTGGTGCCTTTCTGAGGTAGCTTGGTAACAGTCACTTCTGCTTCTCCATTCTTTCCAGAAGAGGGAAATCCTGAATCCTCCATGTGAAAGAAAGCACCTAAAAGATAAGCCTTACTGGACCACAACCAAGAGTAGTTTTTGTTCCTGATGTGTTCAAAAGGAAATCTGAAATCAATTAGATTTGGGAAACTGGTGTTTAAATAGAAATTCTATTAAAACTGTTATATATCAGCTTTTAAAGTAAACTATGACCAAACTTTTGATTTGAATCCAGAAAGATAGAAAGTAAAATACTAAATTACCATATTAATTGCAATAATCAAAGTGCAGTATTTAGTAAATACTGAACTATAAAATACACTTCATTACTTTGCTAACTATTAAAGGAGTATATCCTCCCCATCTCTAACCCCAATCATTCACAACATTAAGTAGGGGGATTCTAGCAAGACAGTCCTTATGATAGGAGGGATCTACTGCAAGATTCTGCTTTGAATTGCATACTACTGCAGAAGGAAAACTCACACAATACAAGGGAATGTCAGACACGTCCCCTCTATAAACAAGGTACTACTGTGATCTGTGTTCATAATGCTGAGATCACAGTAGGGAGCCCTTCATCTGCCCTTCTCCAGGTACTAGCACTGCTACTCTATATAACAGAATTAACCAGAGCTTCTGACGTGCCTTTGCTTTCTGCTATAAAGTAATAACTAAAGGTTGGAAATGGGATCCATTACCTATTTAATCAGTTCTCCTCTGGTTCATGTGATGCAGGTAGTAGTGATGTCCCCCTGTTCTGCAACGTATAGCAGCTACTGGTTCAGGGGTAGGTGAGGTCTATTGTTGTATGAGAGGAGCCACGTATCACCCCTCCCTCCTTTTGGGAATAACTGTTGTAAGCTGTAGTCCAGGGGTTCTCTAAATGGGGGCCTGTGACCCCTCATGGGGTCACAAGATTATTATGAGAGAGTTGTGAACGGTCAGACCCCATGCATGCTGGTAAGGATGGCATGGCATTGGGGGGGGAGGGTCATCACTTTTGTGGCAGGTCATCACAGCCTGAAATATCTTCAAAGGGGAACCCAGCAAAAAAGGTTTGCAAACCCCTGCTGTAGTCTCTGCATCTCAAGCATCCAGAGGAGGGAAGGAAGGGAGGGGAATTTCTTTTCATGTCTCAGGGTTTGTTGTCCTGAGATTATAGACAAAGTCAAATTAAGTAAGAATTTGAACTATTTGCAGTGTCTTCTCAAAAGAAATTCCAACATTACAGAAGGGGAGGGGTGTTTTGCTAGCTTCAGGGCAGTGGTGGAGCTCAGAGGGAAAGTTTGCCTAGTACCTGTTCATAATTCACTTAAATCAAACATATGCTACTATTCCTTTAACTCTAAAATTCACTTAAATATAATGTTGTAAATATATATATATATTAGTCCAGTTACAGAGAAATGATTACCAGGACTACTATTTTTTAAAACTTCATTTTGTATTGTAGCCCGGGGTGTTGTATTAACGTCTGCCATGTATGCAAAATACACAAATACTCCACAAACCTAGAATTTCACGGATTTAGCATTTCTGAACAAAGTTTTATATATGTAGTGAAATAATATGCTCAGTTCTCAAATAATTTAAATTTTAGAAATCGTCACAAAAGGAAAAAACACTCAAAATCTGTATAAAAAATACAAGCCAAGATACAATCTGCAAATAATTTTATAATTACACATTGTACTCATCTCTTTTTCATATCATTTTAATAGTATCATCAGATATAGCCTACTGGTCCATTCATCACAGCCAATAAGACTGAGAAAGTAATTTAGGAGTAATTTAGGAATGCTCATGCAGAAGGGGTTTGCAATTGCTGCAAAGTATTGGCTTGCTGTGGCCTGGATGAGAAAAAACTCTTCTCAAGGCAGGAGAAATGTGATATTATTGAAAAAATATATAACATTAAAATGACAAGCTTTCTCCTTACTTGGTTGGTGTAGGAGATGACAGAGACAGACCAAGCACAGAAAACCAAAAAATGTGGAACTAGCTCCAAATAATGCCAAGAAAAACTTGGTCAAATATTTATGTATTTTAGCTATTTAAAGTACATTTATTTTTGTCTAACTGAGAGGCCATATATAAAAAATGTGTAGTGTCTGCTGCTTTTACCAGCCAGCAGGAAACCAAAGTGAAATAAAATAAAATAAAAAACCATCCAGGAAAGCACATCTGGAATTTTGGACATGCAAATACTTTTAAAAATATTTACATTTTTAGAGCAATACTAAATTTCTGTAAAGGTTACAATCTTCTTCAGTTAGTAGCCAAAGACAGATTTTTCAGCTATCTAGATAACCGCCCAACAGAGAACCAAAACTTACTTTCAATGGTACTTGCATTTGTTAAATTCAATTTTCTTGATTCATTTTTTGTAATGAGTATCTTATTTTTATGGCTGTTACATTACATGAATGATTACAAAACCAAGACATTGTTGAGGTACTCAGTAACGGATGCCTGCTTGAAAATATCAGGAATAGCAAGGATGAGCTTAAAATTTTATTTGCATGCGTTTAAAAACATTAAAAATAGCTGATGTTCCTACTCTTTCTTGAGCGTTACCACCAATTCAAGCAATGAACTGATTATTAAGCAAAGAGGGACAAGTTTTTGTCCAAAATAAGACTGAATTTTTATATTAATTTGGTCTTAAAGAAGATGGAGATTTTGTTCTCTTCTTCTATCATGGAAAAAATGTAACACAGATCCCTATAAAGATTTATAATAGCTATTAAAATATTACAAGTTTTGTGGTCTAGCAACCCCCCTTGTTCTCGCCTTTTTGCAGCAGTCTCCTCTATCAGTGAGGCCTGCGGTAATTCCGCCCCCAGACTGAACAAATCTTTTGTCCTTTCCCCTCGGCATGCCCCTGGGGCCCGAGGAGGTACCTTGCTGTGGCTCTCTCCTGCCAGCTGGGGCCAAGGGTTTTCTCCTTCTCTGCTCCTCTGGCTGCAGAAGCACCGTCTCCTAGCCCGGGGAAGTTTCTCCTCCAGCTGCGACAAACCTTCTGGCAGCTTCCTCCTCCTTTGCTCCCCCCCCCCCCCCCTTTAGGGAAGGCAGGGTTTAAGTATACCTGGAGTAGCCCTTCATTGGGTCCAGGTGTCCCTACTTGCCTTGCAGTAATCTGTCCTCTGCCTGCAGGAAAAAGGGCTTTTGGCATTCTTGGGCTCACATACCAGCCCTGGTATACCCTTATGTGGCCATCTGGCCTGACTTTATCACAGTTTACACAGATTTGAGTACATCAGCCAAGAAGCATGAAAGCTAACATGCATAGTATTTGCTCACTTTTGCATAAAATTAACATAATTAGTAATTCTCATCACTGTCTCTGCCCCTTCTTCTGTCTCATTCTACACTTTTGAGGCCCCCTTCCCTTAATTTGAAAAAGCGTTCCTTTTGTATCTTAGAGGTGCACAGACACACACAAGCAACACAATAATCTCCTCGTCCTTCCCGTCCCACATATCAAGATTCTTTTCTAATTACCAGCAGAAGTATAGTTACAACAATAGCTTTTTGCATGTAAAAGCTGTAGAGGTGATCAGTGGCTCAATATTTTGTTTAATGAAAGAATGTAAGAAACTGAAAGAATGCCCATTGACTCAGAGTTTAGTCAGGTGAGAGTTGCCCATTTTTCCATGAAGTCAAGAGTTTTGCAAAGAAACATTGCACTGTGATCTGTCCATATTAAAGTTCTCCCTGAAAGGTTCACCCAAGTTTTCTAGTGACTCTTGATTTAAGTTGTCCATTTTATTAAGATGTTACTTTTTTGGCAATGCTAATGATTTTGCAATGGTCTTTTATAATAGCCTATATACATAGTTTAGAATTAAATGAAAAATTATATTTAAAGAAATGTGTACTTCTTTTTTCATGCATTTCATTCCAAAAAGTTTGTATTTCACTCCATATTGCCTTTCAGAATACTCCTAGAGAATCAGTACTCTGGCAACTCTTAAAACTTGTTCTTACAAGCTGGATCATATTTTGATTAAATAAAGTCTGAGTCTCAGAAGGACTGAGCACCCACAACTCCAGCTGAAGTTAATAGGAGCTGTAGGTACCCATCACCTCTGAAAATCAGGCTCTGCGTACACACCACCAATCTGCATGTATATAATCTTTTCCTATATAGTATATTTTTTAAAAAAGATTCCTAACCAGTCTCTCTTCCCCAATTCTACAATTCTAAATCCCACTGCCAAATAATACATGCCTTTAATTATTTAGGAGATATTTTTGTGTGTTTTGTAGCACTTTATATGCTACTGAGATAAATCCATGTAACATAGAATTACACACTAAGCTTTTCTCCAAGAGAGGGATTTCTGTTAAGCCCTTATCTGCGTAGAGATGTTTGTTTATGAATCCTATTACTTGAGAAACAGTGACTAGTGCTTTCTGCATATTCCCATGTGTCTCAATTATGTGAATGTTAATAGCAGTATATTTTTAACTCAAGTTGGTGGCTGAAGTTTTGCACCTGCAGTGAATTACTCTTCAGCAAATTGCCAAGAATTAGCATGAATGAACCACGAGTGCAATTCATTTCAGTTGCAGAACTGTGCGCACAAAAACGGATGTCCTTCGTTACCAACCTCCTGTCCAAATGGCAACAGAGCACCATTATTTATGGCATCACTCTAGCAGCACTACTGGAATTGATGTTGTGGCATTAGACAACAGTAACTGATAGTGAAAATAATCTTTGGGAGCACCATCTTGGGATAGTGCTTTCAGTAGTATAACAAAAAAGATAGTGTCTTCAAATACTTATATAAATGCTATTAAGTGTTAGATATTGGCGAAATACCTAATTCACCAGATTACTCCCTAGTTATTGCACAATCTGCCCGTATCTAAATAAAAATTATAACCATCAACAGGATCTTTCCTGCCTTACAAAATTCCCATAAGACTTATGGATAATGGACATGACAAGGCTAGAACAACCATTTCATCAGGCAAGGAAGATGGAATATCTGTTGGTACCAATGGATCTGGATCATCTTCCTCCTTCTCCATAGGATCAGGAGGCTTCGGGTGGCCTCTTGGCAAGGAGGGGTGGTAAGATTTCCTATTAGATTGCATGGACTACAAATACTGTAGGGTCCCATAATCCCCAATAAAGACAATATGAAGGGTTGAAAATAGGTTGTGGTGGTATCCAAGGCATTGGTTCTAAGGAGGGCGGGGGTCTTCACATGGACAGACAACATTGGTACCCGGGGACTCTCAATCCCATGTCTGGACTGAACTCTCTCAGAGGAGGAAAATATGGTTCCACCACCAAGTCTGACTCTCCCAATGATGAGAAGCCCAGGTTCGGTTCCAATCAGCGATGCTGTTGGTACCTATGTCAGGAAGTCATGGATGGAACGGGAGATGTGCCTCTCCCTGGTATAAGAATCTCCCTAGTAAGGGCCAGTCCCCACAACAGGGAAGATTGCTGGTCCAGAAGGATGAAAATATATCTGGAGTAGGATACTGGAGCCTTGGAGGTTGCATCTTCTTGCCTGGAGCTGTCGGAATCAGTAATTGATGGTTCCTTACAGGGTTATGACAGTACCACCAGTGAAGAAGCCTCCGCCCGTGTGATCATCATTGGTACCAATGATCCATGGTCCTTCAGCTCCCGGTGCTTTGTCTGAGTTGGTATTGCAGTCGGTGTCAACGATGATACAGGAAGTGGTACTGAAGATCATTGGTTCTTCGACCATGGCCACAAGGCTTAGGCGGACCTAAATCCTTGTGTTCTGGGCACAGAGACTGGCCCAACCTAGACAGGGTTCGGGAGGGATCTCTTCTCTTAGTAGAACTAGGAGGGGATCTGCTTTTATGCTTATGAGAAGGCCCAGACAAAAAGGGTCCTTCACTCTAGTCATTCCCACTCCCGAGTCAGACATCAAGCTAGAAGGCGCACTCCTCAAGGTCTCATCCCAACATACGAGGTGGGTGGGGGTGTCTCACTGCCCTGGATCTGACTGAGGCCTCATGACACATTCCATTAGGTGCTTCCAAAGCCAGAGTTCTTATGCCTGTCGCATTCAGCTGAGGAAGGAGCGGCCGATACTGCACTTAGTGGTGATATGAGTTTCTCAGAGGCAGTAGAGGCAGTTCTGGTGATCATCACTGACTGAAGCCCAGACATCTGGGCATAATTTAAGTCCTGCTTCAGGGGCCTGGAGGATTCCCCAGGGTGAGGTTTCTAACTAACTATATAAAAAACTTTGAAATATTTACAGGAAAAAACAAAGAACGTAAGTTCCAAATCCTGGAGATTCCAACTCAGGCCATGTGAAGGTACAAAGGAACTAGAAAGGCATTGGTCCTTAGTGCCATCAGAGAGAGATCCGGAGAATTGAACAGAAGAACCCAATGTGCATTGGCTTCAGTGAAAAAGAGGTTAGGAATACTATGGGGTTGGCAATTAAGCAAAAAGAAAAATGCATGGTCTATGGTTTGGAAACAGTGGGTCTTACGGAGATGGAAGAAAAGAAGATGCAGGCTGTAGAAAATAATATAATGAGAATGACAAGATAACAGAGGGTAGATAGAGTATGCATGGAAGAAATTAGGGGAAAGATGAACTTGGGACTCTCAGTGATAGACAGGGTGAAAAGCATGTGTTTGAGGTGGGCTGAATATGTGATAAGAATGGGAGAAGAACTAGCAAAGAAAACATGGGAGGAAGAGGACAGCAAGAAAGGACATGGAAGACTGAGGATATGATGGAAATACTCTGTAAAGAGAAGTTTGAAGATAAAAAGGATTGGAACTCCAAGACCTACGAATCTGTGCTATGGACTGGAAGGAGTGGCAAAGAATTGTGGGCACCTCTGACTCCTTGTAAATGTGAAAAGGAGTTGAGAAGTGAAGTGAAATGTTTGTTTTTTAGTATTCTGCTGTCTAGTAAAGCTGCTGGCTTTAATGTCAGTCTTTAGCTTTCCATTTCTCACTCTCTTTAATTTCTGTTCTTTTTGGGATTAACATTGCAAAGATTGGGTGTAGTCTCCTATTGTACAAATCATACTTTCAGGAAGTGATCAAATAATTTCTTTCATGTAACTGTGGGTCTCAGATGACAGCAGCGGATACAGGAAAAAAGTTGTTTTGACAGAATAACTTGTAAAAGTTGCTATCGTCTATAGTTTTGTGACCAGTTCTCTGAAAAGAGGTACCCCTCCTTTCAGATTTAATTTACCTCTATCCCATCCAAGTTGTAGCCTTTCACTTTTATTATTGCTAATTTCTTATATCAGAAAACAAGGATATACTAGTTATTCTAAAAATACTGGGTGAAATCCTAGCTGCACTGAAGTCAGGGGAGTTTTACCTTTGACTTCAATGGGGCCAATATTTCACCCATTAAATCTATATTATTTTAAGATTCTTGTAATAATTTTCTTGCTTTCTTATTTTTGATCTTTCATTACATTATTTCCCCCATTCTTGTGCTATGTTAAGAGCTTTGTTTGCTATTGAAAACTAGACAGAGGATAAAGTGGCTGAAATCAGGTTGACTATTATTTAAGGAACTGGGATGAAAAATAGGCACTTTCCCAGTAAATGTTCACCCCTAATACAACCCAGTTAGGTACACTGAGCCATAGGATCCTGTATACAGGCTTGCTGAATATAGTGACAGGACTGCTAATGGACTCTGTGGATCACCACTGAGGGTATAGTTTAGCAGTCTCAAACTAGCAAATTAGTGCCATGGACTTGAAATCGGAATGTTCTCTCATGTTGGCCCCAGAGTATAATATTTCAGTGATGACTGAAACAGCAAAATAAATGTTATCCTAAAGCCTAACAATCACAAGTGACTTCTAGTGTAAGTTCATTAATGATACTGCTGTCATCTACCTTGACTGTGTTTTCCCTCTCAGCCTCTGCAACTGGTTCTGGTCTCTGTGTGAGAGAGGCTGGGAAAGCACTATATGTTGTCCTACAAGATAGCAATGTTAAATTTCCTGATATGTATGCAGGGTAGTTGTAGCCATGTATCCCATATATCATTAGGATCAATAACTGCCTTATACAATGCTACATTGTAAGTCATTATTTATCAAGTTACATGAGTGGTGGATAGAAAGGTGGATAGATTTCTATCCATTATAAGATGGATAGAAAGCTGGCTAGATCATCGGCCTCAACGGGTAGTGATCAACAGCTCGATGTCTAGCTGGCAGCCAGTAACAAGTGCAGTGCCCCAGGGGTCGGTGCAGGGGAAAGTTTTGTTCAACATCTTCATTAATGATCTGGAGAATGCGGTGGTCTGCACCATCAGCAAGTTTGCAGATGACACAAAGCTGGGGGGAGTGGTTGATACGCTGGAGAGTAGGGATAGGATACAGAGTGAAGGAAAATAATTGTCTGCTTGACTATAGTTACTCCATTTTTCCAACAAGAGTGACCTAGAGAAAGTGGAGGATTGGGCCAAAGGAAATCTGATGGGGTTCAACAAGTATCAGTGCAGAGTCCTGCACTTCGGATGGAAAAATCCCAGGCATTGCTACAGACTGGGGACTGACTGGCTAGGCAGAAGTACAGTAGAAAAGGATCTGTGGGGTTACAAGAAGTTGGATATGAGTCAACAGTGTGCCCTTCTTGCCAAGAAGGCTAACAGTATATTGGGCTGCATTAATAGGAGCATTGCCAGCAGATCGAGGGAAGTGATTATTCCCCCCTATTTGGCACCAGTGAGTCTTCATTTGGAGTACTGTTTCCAGTTTTGGGCCCCCCACTACAGAAGGGATGTGGACAAATTGGAAAGAGTCCAGCGGAGGGCAACAAAAATGATTAGAAGGCTGGAGCACGACTTATGAGGTGAGGCTGAGGAAACTAGGCTTGTTTAGCCTGGAGAAGAACGAGGGGGGATTTGATAGCAGCCTTTAACTACCTGAAAAGCGGTTCCAGGGAGGATAGAGCTAGGCTGTTCTCAGTGGTAAAGGATGACAGAGCTAGGAGCAACGGTCTCAAGTTGCAGTGGGGGAGGTCTAGGTTGGACATTAGGAAAACGTTTTTCACTAGGAGGGTGCTGAAGCACTGGAATGGGTTACCTAGGGAGGTGGTGGAATCTCCATCCTTAGAGGTTTTTAAGGTGAGGCTTGACAAAGACTTGGCCGGGATGATTTAATTGGGGTGATCCTGCTTTGATCAGAGAGTCGGACTAGATACCTCCTGAGGTCCCTTCCAACCCTAATCTTCTATGATTCTGTGAAATGCAGTCTCAGAGTATGGAGTTCTGAACAGAAAAGGGGAAGTTTGTGGTTCGTGGCAGTCGCGAAGAGATCCCAGCGCAGTGTGCTCCACTAGCAAAAGACTGAGCAGAGCATGGGGTCGTGGAGCTCCCACTCATGATTCATGTAGAAGGACCTGCTGAGTGTCCCCACCAGAAAATTGCTGGCGTCTGGGAGGTGCACGACCTGGGAAGTGACCCCGTGCCTGAGGCACCAGTTCCAGAGGAGGATGGCATCAGTGCAGATGAGTGACCAGGCTCTGCCTGCTTGTTGATATACACAACCGCTGTCATGTTGTCAGACAGCAGTTGAATGTGGCGGGATTTGATGAGGAGCAGGAACAGCTGACAGGCAAGGCGGGCAGCCCTCAACTCCAGTATATTGATGTGCATTTCTTCCTGATGTGGCATACAATAGATGCACCTCTTTTGTCTTTCCGCCGCCCCAAAATGTTCTATAGTAAACATTTTCTGATCGTAAATAAAAAAAAAATCTAGAACAATTTAGATTCTCTTTTACTCATGTATTTTAGACATGGTGCATGTTATGGTGGTCAAGAATATGGGCTCATACGTTCACTACAGTTTCTTGCAGAAGATGGGCTCTCTCTGTCTCTCAAAAAAAGCAGCACTCACTCTCAAAGTACTCCTACATTGCAGCTGGGAGGTGTAATTCCTAGCTCAGGTAGACATACACATGCTAGCTCAACTCAAACTAGCAGGATGTCTACAGTTTGAGTTGGGGATGGTGTTGTGACAATTAGACCTACAAACTTACCCTAGTTGTGATCTCAGTTGTGAAAAGCGAGTGAAAGTTCATAAGATGTGTCAGTAATCTGTAACCACCAATGGTTTGTGGGAAAAAGGTACAAACTGGAGACAAAGTGTATTAGTTCAAACAAAAAGGCCAACTGACATAATTCAAGGACTATGTTAAGATCATGCCTGGTAAACAAGAAAAGTGTGGGACTAGAAAATGGTGCGTTGGAAATTATGCCTGGTTGATGGACAAAATAATGAAGGGATGGGCTGTCACCCATTACTTCATTTTGGGGTCTTTGTGAGTGAGAGAGAGACTTTGAGAGGAAAAATTGGCAGAGGCAAAGCGAAAGACTGGAAGGACTTCTGACTGGGGGAGGGGGGGGGGAGAGGAAGGAAGGAAGGAGTAAGCTTCACCATCATGGCTGACACCCCCATCATCTCCTGGAACCCTATGATCTATCCTAACATCACTGGGTCTTCCTCACCCTGATCCTTGCGGGACCAGGCCAGAAAGATGGACTCAGATGACACTGCCACTCTCACCTGCTCTGGTTAAATCCTGACCACCACCTGTGATATAAGACTGTCTCTACCCTCCAAAACGTGTCCTTTTCCATCCATACCTTATTTCTTCTTTCCTATCTCTTTCTTTTTTTCCTCTGTTTAATAAAGAGTCTGGCTTAGCTGGCCAATACTACATATTTTCCAATACTACTGTAAGCCTGTGACCAGAAAGGCAGCTAAAAGTAATGCCCAAAACAGCCTGATGTTGGTACAAGTTTGCCAGGTATCAGAGCAGCTAATAAGACAGTGGGGTATGCTTGTGTTTTTCCAGCAGTGAGAGTCATCAGCAGAGACAGAAACTGCATATTCTATCTGTGCTGTTCTTTTCTTTCCCATTTTGTTTATGTTTGTCTTATTTTGTCTTCCAGGAAACGGGTTTGGACTTTAAAAGCAGCAGCAACAACTCCAGCCAGTTTCAACTAGCTATTTTCTTTTTCCCAAATGGACTGTTATTACCATCTTTAATGTCATCTAGGAGACTGTCAGACAAGCGGGGTTTCCTTCTAAAAAAAAAAAATCGCTTCAGCTAAAGGGAAAGGGGATAAGGTTATGGTTAAAATGAAAGCCTTCCTTAATATACTTTATATTGCGAATGCGTGAACCTTTTCCCTTCTTTTCCTGTATCTTTCTTAAAGAGTTAAAAAGATTTTTAATGATGTATTTGCCATGGCACTAAGCAGGCTGTTCTGTATACCAAACCTTGAACTTTAAAACCGTTTAACGTTGGACAATATCATCAGGGTCATGTTAACACCTTTGGCTCTGTGAGCCCATTTATTCCATCTAAATTAATATAAACAGTGTGATTCACAACTCACGGTGACATGCTCTGTGCTAGCTCTCATGGAGCTAGTGTGCTAAAAGTAGAGTGCCACCATAGTGGCACGAGCAGCTAGCCACCCAAGACGCAACCAATCCAAGATGTGAGCCATGTACTCAGGGCAACTAGCCCTGCCTGCTGCTTGCACCACTACAACTGCACTCCTTAGCTCGATGACCACTAGCACAGGCATGTCTCCTTGTGCTGGAAATTATAATCCCAGCTCAAAGTGAGGACATACTTTAAAAACAGCAGTGCTGCTCTACTGGCACAAGTGACAGCTCAGGCTAGGCACCCTATTACACACCTAAGATATTGGACAGGGTGGGGACAGTAGCCCAAGTATTCTCCCATGCCACCACGGCCTCACTGCTCTTTTTAGTGTAAGTGCAGGTCACACGTGTATATCTAACTGAACTGGGAATTACACCTTCCAGATGCAATGTAGACGTAGAATCAAAGCAATCAACTCAGCTACACTGTCAAAATGTGACACACCCACTTTCCAAGTGTTACAGAGGTAGAATGTCCCATTTACAATGTAGTTTGTGTGTTATTTTATGCATTTCTGTAGGCAGATATTCCAGCATATTTAATAAAAGTTAGCTCAATTTGTAGATCAACCACAGATGCAGAATGCAGAAGATAAAAGTTCCCGTCTCAAAGAGCTTACACTTTAAATAAATAAAATAATGTACCAAATTATACTGAATCTGATTCTCTACTGCCTTACATCATGTGTAGTCATTTATACCAGTGTGAAACAGGTGTACAATGCTACCATTATGATGCCGTAGATTTTGACATCAACTTCTCACTCACTTTGGACAGGCATAAATGACTACACAAAAGTGCAAGGTAATAAACAATCAACCTCTTGGTGTCTTAGGCATAATCCATGATGCCACAGAACAACAGACTAGCCGTAATATTTTAATTTAAAAATTTCTGCAAGAAATGGGTGAGTAGTTTCAGTACCTTCTCTCGCTGGCAAGTTCTTTCCCTTCTAATCTGACACACAAAATTTCTAAATCCTAGAAATGCAAATGTCATTGGCATAGGTTATTAGTGCAGTAAATAAATCTATTTTACTGTACCAATACAATAAGAAATAGACAGTACCAGAGATCAGCTAATATGTAACGTAGTCAAGGAATAGGAGGTAAAGAGAAAATTGGCCAAAGGGGTAAGAGGGTGGAATAAAAATAAAAGGCTGAGGTGAGGAAGTGGCAAAGGTTGGTACGGACAATAAGAGAGAATTACTTGTATTACTTTTTATAAATATTATGTACCATAGTTTGCCTGCTTGATATTAGCTTGCCTGCCTGCACGGAGTTAAATCAAAGGGGGGGAAACAAACAGGAAACAAAACAATGACAGAGATAAGGTGCCTTCAGAGAGCTAGCAAGGGTCTTTAAAGGATCAATGATGGAACTATTATTAGGAAATGCCTCCTGCCTGGCTCCAGCCAGGTAGAAGAGTTTATTCTTCCCAGGCCCGAGCCTGGGATCAAAGAGATGCTAACCCCTTAAAGATGCCTGCCTAGAGAGAAGGAGGTGGGGGGATAAATGGGTTGTCAGCAGCTGCTGGAGGGGAGACTCTGTCCCTGCAGCCTTCTCTCACTCTCTCCCTGTCAGTCTGTCTCTCTCCCCCAGCCAGAGATGGAAGTAACTGCTCTGAAAAGAATGTACCAAAGCTTGCAAGGTCTGATCCACACTTAAAACTTAGGTAGACATAGCTATGGAGCTCATGGGTATGAAAAATCCACACCCCTGAGTGCCATAGCTATGCCAATCTAACTCCTGATGTAGACACATCATATCAGTGGGAAAATGCTTCTATCTTTTGAAGAGGTGGTGTTCCTAAAGTAATAGAAAATCCTTTCCATCGCTGTAGGCTGTATCTACACTATGTGTAGCTATGGCATAGTTTTGGCACCAGAGCCATGCCATTATAGTCCCCATAGTGTAAACTGGCCTGATGTTTAGATAAAAGGAAATTTGTATAAGCATTTATTGTTTTAGCCCTTTTCTCTGCTTGGTATGTACTTTCAGATGAATAAATAAAGCTTTGTTTTGAAGAAGCTGTTTTTGAGTCATTTCAATCAGCTGTGGTCACAGGTTGAAGAAAAAGGCTTATAGGTACCAAACAGTTGAGGAAAAAGGGGGGCTACCACCCAGTGATCCAGTCCTAGAGCAATTGGACAACCCTGTTCCACCCTTGCGGGAGGCCTAACTTGTCACCTGAAGGGTGCACTCAAGCAGGACTAAAAGGGGTCTAAAAACACAGTTCACCCTGTCACCATGACAGATGGAGATAAGACAAAAGTAGTAAGGTAAATGTGGAGCAAAAGAGAGAGACAGATATTACAAAGGATAATGAGAAAAAACAAACAGAAAAAATAGATAATAGCACGAAGAAAACAAAAAGAAAATGTATCCCACTGAAGATAGTCACTCATGGAGAAGCACCACTTCCAGTAAAGCCAATTCAGATGCTAGGAAGCAGAGGGAGCAATAGGAAAAAAGGTTTTTATCGTTACCTAACTTAAAAATACTATATTAGTTAAAAAAAAAAAGGGGGGGGGGGAGGTGGATGATCCTTGCTATTAAAATATTTATATGCCTTTTCCTCATTGATGGATCTCATGCAAATTTGTGAAATCATTAAACAATATTTTAATTTAAATAACCCATTATAATTTCAGATATTTACTGCATATTTCACTGTATCCTAAATTAAATAAATTCAAAATATGGCTCCAGTCCTGCAAACACTAAAGCATACATACTTACATGGGTAGTGCCACAGATTTAACTGCACACAACTTAGTGCTTTTAGTTAAAGATATGCTCAATGTATTTGCAGGATTGGGGCCTATATATGTGTGTGCGCACATTTTAAGAAGCTAGTCATTTTAATACTTGATATTGCATTTTTGTCCAGTTTCTAATAAAGAAGAACAAAAAGATAATTTACACAGTACTGTTTCATCCTTTCCACATATAGAAAAAGAGACTATAATTTACAGAACCCAGAGAACAATATTAGATTTCACAAAACGTCAAATTAATGAGGATGCTCCCTTTACTTTTTTACAGGACAAAGCCAGAGCACCTGGTGATAAATTGCTTATGAATTTACCTATGGCAGAATCATTTAAAAGCCAGGCGTGGCCATCTCTAAAATGTTAAGATTTATTTTAAAAACTAATTTGACAGTAGATGACTTGAACCCCACATTGGACCATAAATATTAATAATGCTTTAATGATAGAGTTAAAAGATGAAGTGCAATCATCATGTAGCAGGCGGGTAGGGGTGGGGCTGGGGGGAAGTTTGCCAGTATAAAACCAACAGTGGGAATGACAGATCCACATTCCAACTAAAAAGACAAAGCTGATATGCTTAAAAGTACATGTTTAGGAATCTAGACTTGGCTTAACTCAAACAGCTTTGATTGAACGGGGTCCCTTAGCAGTATTAAAACTGCTCTAATTGCATTCTTCAAGCCAGCTGAAGGCTGACAGCTTCCGCTCTCCAGCTCACTATCAAAGCACATCAAGGGATTCTATTATGAGAGGAGCACCTGGTCCAAATTTATTTCAACGGCCCAGAGCAAAATGGGAAGGTGCTTAATGTTCAACCACAATGGTGACATTTTTATGAGATATCCAAAGTTCAGAAACAAACAAATGAAGGGTTTGAAAGGAGCATGAACAGAAACTGTGACAATAAAAATTCAACATTAATATATCAATTTTAAAACATATACCACCCAAACTCTTGGGGACAAGGCCAAAAGTTCAGTGCAGGCAAAAGAAAAAAAAATCCTTACATGTATGTCTTAAAACCACTGTGAATATTTTTAAAGGAAGAAATAATGACCTTTTACTGCACATGATGAACTGAATTTGATTCTATGGTAGGTGACAGCTGAAATGGGTAGTAACATTAAATCACACAGGAAAAAGTTAAAAGTGAACTGAGGTACATTACAGCTTTAACACTAAAATACTGAGGCATTTTCAGCTTATGTCAGACTTTTTAGTATTATTTTAACCTTTTTTCTTTTATCCCCAGGTAGCATTAGCTTAAACAAACTCAACCCCCTGACGGAAATGCATGTAGGCCAAGATTTTACAACCCATATATCCATAACAATAAGTCGGGTAAATAAATATGGTGTCTCTTTTTTAAAAACAAAACAAAAAGACGTATATTAAAGGTTGTTAATTTGTATTGTTTTTAACCTAGGCTACGATCATGTTTTGTTGGAGAAAACCATCCCTATTGTCAGTGGGGCTCTATGTGGTGTGTAGGGATCAGTCCAAATCCCAGGATGAGGACCACATTTTTTTTTCTATCTAAAACTCAACAGGCTCCTAGGTAGATATTAAGACGAGTGATATAAATTCATAGGAGACCTCTTGTAAATGGATATTAATGTGGCTGCAGAAACACCAGCCAGTGCTCTATACCTCTTTTTAAAAAGTTATATTAATCATTTTATTGTTTTATCAATATAAAGCCACAGAATAAAAGTAAAGAAAAAGTTACATGGCAACTTACAACACCAGGCAGTTACACTGAAAATGTCAATTAACTCTTTACAATAACAATATTTACAAGCAATTTTGAATATATATTCCTAAAAGATGAAAAGCAAAAGAATTATCCATCCATTCTTCTTGCAGAATTGTATTATTTTCCTTTAGTATCTGGGTTTTATCCTTTACAAAAATTTTCTTTACTAAAGATATATCTATGCCTATGTGAAATAAAAGCTTTAACTGATTATTTTAAATAATTCAATTAAGCAACATCTATTTTCTATAACTGGCTATGATTAACTTACTTTTAAATCTGTACAGATTCCAGGAATCACTGTGCATTGTATAAAGCTTTTATCTTTTCTATGCGTGTGGCCTCCTTCCCCCACCCCCTCCCAAATACATAGAAGTATAATTTAGTGGCAGATAGAATCTGCATTATAAGCTAAATACTAGAGGTACAAAAAGTCTTATTCAAGACTGGACTTCAAATATGTGATCTGTGCAAGTAAAAATACAAAAACTGTAAAATTGAAGCACAAATAGCTTATGGAATATTTAATGCCCCAATTTTTTATCTTCTTAAATTGCACCTTCGCTTTCTCATGGGATCCTCCCTGCTATTCTGTATAGCAGGCAGACAAATAGGTAATATGCAACACATCACAATGAAGGCTTGTCTTGAGTGGAGCCTACTGACATCAATCATTATTTTATGGCTGTTATGCTTGGTCAGCAACATACACCTCAGAATCTTTCTCCTCCTGCTTTCTACGTCTCTCCCACTGTTGCAAATTTCCTTAAAATTATGCTCAGCATATGTTTCCTAATTTAACCTACATTGAATGCTTTAGTTTAGCAATATTAACATCCAAGGTTTTCAGATACAATTCGAGCAGACTATTAAAACAGATTATGTTACTCTACTCTCAGCAAGCAATGTTTGGCACATAGAGGTCACACTGTTAGCATTTAAAGATATGAATAGCTCCCTTCAAGAGACAAAGGGATAGAAAGTTTTGTTTTTGGGGGAGGAACCAGCACACCTCCAGTAAGCAATGAAAGTTTCACAAGGCACCTTCCAACCCTGAACAATCTTCAAGGCCCCTTCTCTTCTATTTCCTTATGCTGCCGTCTCTCACTGCAAGTGTAACATGAAAGATAAATTTTAATTTTGCATGTAGGTATATCACCTCAAATTAGTAACATAAAAATCACTGACATTTATTCTAAAGAAAGCCCTGCTAGCTGGAGGTAAAATGCTGAACTAGCATCTGTCAGTAGTGCTAACTGAGGTAAGGCTAGGGACTATAAAGTACTATTAAAAGAGTATAATAATGCCAAATGGAAATTCTGAGAACATACATTAGCTTTTTGGCACTGTGAATTTATTATCCTGGTTAAGTAGCTAGTGCCATGCTTTTTTCAGTGTTTCAAGGAACATCCTTATAGTCCACAGTATCTGAATCAATATATCAACAAATTCTTGTAGGATAATTCTAGTCTGTTTGAAAGCCCTTTTTGATTAAAATATTCATTTTTTAAAAATATATACATATATGGTAAAGAATTTTCACCCCAGGTTGGATTATTTTAAACTTTTCCAGGCCCTAGATATAATTGTTCAAACACAATGAGACAGCCCTTGTCTTAAACATCACAGGTCAAAGAAATCATGTCACACTGCTGCTCCACAGCTAGTGCTGACTCCCTCTTGACTGACAAGTTCACTTCAGAGTTCTAGTACTGATTTAAAAGCGAGTACAGGATAAGTCCACCCTATCACAAAGACCCTCTCTCCTTTCGGGACCCACCGTGGGAATTTTGAATGTCCAGAATATTACTTTTAACAGAATTTAGGTAGAGAACCAAGCTAGCCAGAAGAACAGCCTTCTTAAACCGCCCAGGGCAGATCATGACGAATCCTGCCACCTTCTGATCATGCCTTCCCCATGCCCCTCCTTCACCATAGCAGTACAAAATCCAACACTGCACTCA
Source organism: Emydura macquarii macquarii (assembly GCF_026122565.2). Lineage (NCBI taxonomy): Eukaryota > Metazoa > Chordata > Testudines > Chelidae > Emydura > Emydura macquarii. Next base: position 16,367,740 of record NW_027132559.1, on the reverse strand, counting down.
AAAAACAAAAGCACATGATTAAATAGAGTACAACCAAAACACCAAATGCCCTCTGAGACAGTTTTCATTTGTTTGCTTTTTATAGTTTAGTGCCAACAGAGTACTGTGACAAGATCTTTAGAAAATGAGGCTAGACAGAGCTTTTGGTGTACAGAACAATGTCTAGCAGAGGTTAAAAGGTGCCACCTAGAAATGTTCCAAATAAACTTTATCCCTTGGTTTACCAACAAGACAAGCATGCTCTCTCCCTTCCTTTTATGGAGAAAAATGTACCATTATTCCAATCTTTGGTGGGTCTAGATTAGGCTATTGCATACACAGTAAGTGGCAAGCTGCAGCTTCTGGACAACTGAGACTTACTGAAATACAAGAAAATACAATATAATGGGAATATGAAGAATGTTTGTAAAAAAGAAAAGTAGAGAGACTACATTAATTTCCTTTTGAGTGACTGAATGCTGCAAATTAATTTAATCAGCAACAACACTGCTCTTTGGTAAACTGCTGGGAATTGAGGGCCAAGCAGTCACAGTAATAAATCTCTACAACGTCTACTGGTATCCTTGATAAATATTAAGCTGTTTCAGTTCAAAAGCAAACATTTATAGCCAAATGTGATAAGAATTATTTTTACACAGATTTTATTTCTTATGTAAGCAAAGCCTAAATTTTGACTTACGGAACATGTGTAGTAATAGAAGCAGCAGGTCAAAAAAAAAGGAGGGGAGGGGGGAATTGTGTGCGTGTGTGAAAAATTTGTGCCCTCCCCTCCTTTTTTTAAAGTAAATTGAAAAAAAAAATGTAACTAGCCCTAATGGTTAGGTTTTGTTTGTGATATAGAATAGGGACAGTACTCTGTTGCAAAAGGTTGAGAATTGCTTCGGTTTATAAACCTGCTTCCAGCTCTCCTTTAAATCCTATCCAAAAATATATATATATCTTTCTACTTCAAATTTTTCACATACAGTTTGCAAGTAATGGAGAAATTTTTTTTGCCACATTCCAAACCACCAAGACAAGCTGATTTTGAGATGAAAAAAGAGGTATCGGCCTGCTCTGAAAATGATTCTAACCCCTTTTTGTCATGCCTTCTCTCAAAAATGCCTTGTCCTAGAAACTTCAAATGAAGGTTATTTGAAAAGCCTTTGTGAGAACTAGGGCATAAGAAGCAAAGCCTAAATTTTGACTTAGGGAACATGTATACGGGAAAGGTATAGACTGACTAATTAAGAATGTCAGAAAAGTCTGTCAGGCTCTGTAAAGCTTTAAAGGGCATCACATTAGTTGTGGCGCAGTAGCTTAAATTTTTTAACAAATTAGTCTCCAGCCCTTTCATTTGCAAAGAAAGGCTTCAAAAACTAAGGAAGTCTGTCATGGTATTTTGTCATTGTTCAAGTGCCTTACGTACCTTGCTCTGTTTGGGAATGTGTGCTGGTTAACTGGGACACTAACTGGACTAGTAGAATCAGACACTTTTTAAAGCTCATCAGCACCCTAATCACCTTCCAAAGGAAGGCTGGAGCCTCACCTGATTCTCAGAAAATTCACTTGATTCTGACAAGTTATTCTTGAATTCCTAATTCAACACCGTATAACCTTTTAAATATGCTTTTCAATGTGTCATATTTGGTACCATGTGCCCAATGTCACCAAGAATTTTAAAATAAAATGTCAACTGAAGTCATTCTGACAAGCCGTTTTGTAGCTAGGTACAGCAATAAAATTGTGCTATGGCAATACAACATAAGAAGAAAAAAGTATCCAGTGGTAAGATGCACTGGTCTGTCTAGTGCTTTGGGGGTTTGCCAGCACACCCAATGCCTTGGGAAGCCAGGAGCTGCTAGGGTCCTGTAAGGGTACAGATACCTATCCGAACTGTAGGGTCTCCACCTGAATACAAGGGAAAGCAGACTAGAGCAGCGGTTCTCAAGCTGGGGGGTGGACCCCCCTAAGAGGGCATGAGATGGATCATGGGGGGGTGCCATGGGTGGAGTTTGGGGGACATGGAGGGGCAATGCCCCCCAAACTTATGATGATGGAGCCGTCTCCCCCGTTGGGTGAGGGGTGCCGGAGTGAGAGCAGGGCCAGGAGGCAGTGGGGACCTTGGCACCTCAAATGGGCAGCCCCGGGCAGGTGTTGGGGGTGGGGAACCATTACGCGGGGACCGGAGGTGGGGGGTGGCTGCTGCGGGCGGCAGGCCCAGCACTGCTGGGGGAGCAGGGGACAGAGCCAGTCCAGCTCCACACTTTGCGCAGCTGCTTCCATCTCCAGTCGGAGACGCTCCCTGCGCCGGTTCGCTCTTCAGGCTTCTGGAGGCGGCAACTGTGTCCGTGCTGGTGCCCGAGGATAATCCCGATGAGGTGGTGTGATTCCCTGCTGCCGCCACCATTTTCTCTGGCGGGTCACATGGGACTCTGGAGCTGCGGGGAAGCTGCTGCTACCCCTTGCCCCGCACCCAAATTAAGCGGTCAAACTCCACCTATAATATGTAGGGGACACCCCCCTCCCCCTTTTTTTTCCTGAAAGTGGGGTGGGGTTCAGGGGAAAGTGCAATTGTTACACAAAAGTCCACAAGGGGGCACCATTTTAAAAGTTTGAGAACCACTGGACTAGAGCATTTCAAGGAGATGAAGTTAACAGGGATAACAGTCAGCAATAGAGGTTGCATTAGTGCTTGAAGCTAGAACTCCTGTCCTCTGTCGAGGTGCCAGACCTGTCACTGCTTCTTTTGTAGATGCCAGGTTTACCTCAGCACACTGAACTGCAGCACTCTGTTTTAAACTTCCAGGGATGCTTTGGCACATGATCTCTCAACAGTCTGTTTCCCCCTAGAAACAATAGGTCTGAGTAATTCGCCAAACACACCACAGTAGAATTAGGACATGCACTCTGTCAAACTTCCAAGATAGCTCTGCGTTGTGAGGGAACATTTACTACAGCTTTTCCCTTTGCTTCACAGCTGGGGAGGCATCAGTGTTTAAGTGTCCAAAGGAGGAAAGAGCAAAGCACCTGAGGCAACAAACCCTGGATGGGGTAACCTGTGTACTTGAATGAGGCTTCAGCTATCTTATATCTGTTGGGCGAGGGCATGCACCATGGAAGTGTGGGGCTTCCATCCTACCAATATATATTGTCCACCACGGAAGGTATCCCCCTCTTACAAGATCCACAGGAGGGACAATGTGGCTAGTTAGGGAACTTAACAGCCGCCAGAAGGCCTGCAGGAATCCAACAAAACGAAAATGGAGAATCTGGGAGGAGGAATCTGGTTTCAGGAAGCCACTGCCATAAAGAGCTCCTAAATTCTACTGAACAAGAGACCTGCTCCTGCGGACCTTAGGTCAATAGCTAAAGGAAGGTGCCTGCCTTGCAGAACCTCTAAATGCTGTCAGAGAAGAGGGTCCACTATGATGGAACTTAGGGACTTTGCAAGGTAGTTGCTTCCTCCAGTAAGCTTCCCCACACAGGCATATAGACCTTAAAAGGTCTGCATTACTGAAAAGGCGAGGTCCTCCCAGGATCCCTGGAACTTTGAAATGCTCACATTAATGGGAGCAGGAGGAACCCACACGGAATGAGAGGGGAGGAAACTAAGTAAATCCTGCCTATCATGTCCTATCCAGAAGTGTGTGTGTAAAGGATTGACCTACGCAAGACCAAGTGGAACATGCAGGTAATATGAGTTTGTGATGATACCAGTGCCACAGCACTCTTCCTTTGGGCCTTACAAGGTCCAGAAGAGAATGGAGACCTGGTTCATTGACTTTTCATCTCATGAACCCTATAAGCATCACAGGTAGAGCTGTTAGACAAGGGGAAAGGCACGGAGTTTAGAAATTCTGAAAGAGCTGTAGGCTTCCTAAGGATTGCTGCAGAGCTTGATAGCATGCCATACCATTCCAAGTGTGGATCTCTACTGCTCCTTTGTGGCCCCAGCCACTCCAGAACCCCTGCAAACTCTCAGGATTTCTGGCCTGCATCCCAGTTCAGGGTTAGGCTCTGTAAGAACTTAGCATCTCTGAATAGCTACAGGAGCTAGGGCACTAGGAGCAGCCTGCAGAATTTAGAAGCTTTCCAGGCCCTTGAATCACTAGATGCATATGTAATAGATAAGAAATGGGGCAGTCGGTGAGTATTGGAGTGGATGAGAGTGGAATGAAGTATGAGAGGAATGAATATGGCCTGGAGTTATTCTTTTTTTTTTTTTTTTTTTGGGGGGGGGGGGGAGGACCAGGGAGGGGAGAAACATGAGCTAGGAGAACTCCAAGGGGAAGAGAGTATGGAATACGAAGAAATTATGGCCCAAGCTAGTATTTCTGTAGTGGAGTAATTCTTACAGATTTTAAAATCTAGAGAAATTCAAAAAAATAAAAATAAAACCACCTGCATGCATATGGAGTTAAGTTTGATTGTACATATCAGTGGCTTCAGAATTAAACCAAAAATCAAAAGAAGACAGATTATGTATAGGAATACCATATTAGAAAGCCAAGGAATTCAGAGTTAAGTGCACAGACTCCAGCCTTCTTTACCAACCATACAGAGTTCACAGAAAGATTTATTTTACTAATTTTTGATAGGACAAATAGTATATTGAAGGCAGTCTTTACTCACTCTTCATTAAAACTCCATAGGCCCCCAATTATAAAAGCATTGTTAAACAAACAACTAATATACTTATACACGTGAACCTCCTAAGTCCCCAATTATGACATAGCATTTACACAAAAGAGTAAAGTCAATGTGATAAGAAAGCATCATACTTTGTATCTGTGCAAATAGACTGTCTACAAGCCACAGACTTCAGATTTTTGAAACCTCTTGGGGGAATATTGTAAACTAAGGAAGATGGGAGGATGGTAAAAATACTAAGTCTTTTCCAAAGTTAAGCTCTCCATACCCATGAACTGGATTTCAAGCCCTTTGAAAAAGTAATTGATCTAAAAAACAACTGTGTAACACACAGATATGGAGGGAACAAAGAAAGGAAAATAAAAGGGTGGCATCTCTACAGAAGCAAAGTTCAGGCTGTTTGGGTGACTTTAGGTGTGAATTTCCACACTTTCAATTTAAATTTTAAAGAAACAGGCTTTTGAATGCCCTGGCATTTCATGCTTGGTTTTTGGTTGTTACAAATTACACAGAATATTTAGGGATTTTTATTTTGAAGTTACTGATATGATCAACCTTCACTTCATTTTAACAGTTTTTGTTTGGGAATTTTGAAACAAGTTTGTCAGGGTAACGCCATCAAAAATTGGGGTATGTCTTCATTCCACCTACCAACATTCTCCACACTAAAAACAACTTTTCAGAAACAAGAGCTGAACCTTGAAGTTTGTTGGATGCTCTTTCCCAGGCCTATATAAATCAGAGGCAATAAAACTTCTAGAGATGTATTCTGATCTTAGATGTACAGTATTTATACAAGCCACCCTATGCAAGTCTTGTTGTTGGTATGTAGCAATACAATCAGCTGCCTATTAAAAACCTGAAAACCAGAAGGTTAAAGCTTTGCTTCTGTGGTGCACAAGAATGGCCTTTTTATGGTGTGTTACTGCTGCCTTAAGGGGTAAATCCTGTTTACAGCAAACCCCAGCAACAAAAATCCCAGCATCATTGTTGCATTAAACAGATGCCTCTTTTTTCTGATTTTATGGCACATGCAGAGCCAAAAGCCTTCTTATCAGGCCAAATGCTCAACTACTGACTTTGGGGCCAATTAAAAAGGGCTCTAAGGTGACTTTTAAATTAAGGCTTTCAAGCTAGCCAACCAGCCAAGTAAACTGTGAGCACTGGATGCCCTGCTTTAGTGCAAGCTTATTTATTGATTTATTTTTTAAAATACAGTTATTCTGATTTCCATGCTCCTGCTTAGCAACATGAAACCTCAAGAAACATTGCAAATAGTAAAATAAATAATAAAACAATAATAATAATAAAAAGTTATTAAAGGTTCTTCAAATGACACACTCAAGTCAGGAATTTTTAGAATTCTAAAAAACACTGACACTCCAAAAATTATTTTATATGTTCCACGTCAATTTCTAACTCCTGCTCTTTAAAAGAATAAAAATTAGTGACAAATATATGTTCCCTTTATCAAAGGGCTTTCCCTTGAATGTTAAACTATAAAATACACTTCAGAAAGTAAAGCATTTAAATGCAAGCACTTGGTAAATAAAATGATTCTGACTTCTTTATCAGAAGCTATGAGATTGAGAAAGGTTAACCTAGGTGATGGAGCCAACCAGCACTTCATAAAGACTTTTCAAAAGCACTTAAACCTAGTCAGATTTTTTAAAACCACCTACGTGTTTAACTCTCATTGATTTTAAATGAGAGTTAGTTGTCTAGGCACATTTGATAATCTTATAAGGTGCCTAATCGCATCTTTAGGAGCAAAATCTGCAAAATACATTGCAAAATCTGACCCTTCCTTCATAAAAAAAGAGAACGTTGGAATTTTTTGAAGTTTTGATTATGTCTGGCCATAAAACTGCACAAATTGTAGTGAAAATCCCCCTCCTCCCAGATTTCAAATCAGCTTTAATAAAAAAATCAATGATTCCAATTTAATCAGTACCTTAGCACCATGGATGGTGAAGAAAACTCAACTGATATGTTTAAGTAAACACCAGATTAATGTAATACATTAACTAATTGCATGGTTTGGAAAGACATCACTGTAATATTACAATAAGGGCCTAATATTATGAAACAAAGCCTTAAATATGGATAAACAGTTAAACAAAGTATTTAGTAAAGCTATGACACAAATAGTAAACTCTCTTGCCTTATGATAGGGGAGGAAGGGAAATGCAGCAAACAAATGGGTGAGATAAAGACAGTGATAGTTTTAACTTTGAACTTAATTGGCTACAAGCTGACATAAATTAAAAAACTCCAAACAACATCATGACTTTGTTTTTAAAAAGTTACATCATGGAATGTACTTAAATATGTTATTTACCAAGGCCACAAAAAAAGCCCCTTCAGGCCTATTCTGATATATTATATAAGATAAACCTGATACAGACAGTCCAGCTAAAACTACTTGGATGACAAACTTTAAAATAATACTTTATCCAACAGAGTATAACTAAGAGAGCCATTCCAGCATTTCATATATTTATGCAATCTTTTAACACTACAGAGACTTTTAAATATTCTTTTTCCCCTCCCACCTTTTATTTTAATAAAATGTGTGACAAAATTTCCTTAGGGGGCTCAGTTCTTTGACTTGTGTAAATCAGTATAGCTCCAATGAAGTCAACTTTGCTATGCTGATTTACACCAGTTGAAGACCTAGTCCAGATCCCTGTATTTAACCGAACAGATTTCAAATGCTTTTTTTTGACCTTCACACTCCATTGGAGCCATTATACTTTAAGTGTCAACTGGTGTTTAGTATGGGTTTACATTGCGGATAAAAACATCATGAACTGAAAGTATATTTTGAAATAAATAGTTATTGGACAGGTGTATTGAGTAGATTTAAAATATTTATGATGCTGCCGTTTTTTAAAATACATATTACAGAAGCAGCTGGCCTATAAGAGGTAGCAACATTTTATTTCAAAAAAAGAACAAAGCCATTACTGAGTTATAGAAGTAGCAAGCAAGGATGAAAAAAATGGCAAATCTGAATTATTTGGCACTCCTATTGTTCAATTGTTTGTTTAGTAAATATGTATTTAAAAATATTTCCTTCCATTTTGGGAGCCTAGAATCTAAATTTCATCCCAGAGTGAATCTTTATGGCGGTGTTATAAACCACTAAAAAACAGGGTTTATAATGGAAGTGCTGACATAACTAACTATAGCAGCACGAACAGTGCCTCTGTAATCAAGGCACATTATATTTATGAGGTAGGTAAAAGTCTGTAACCATTAATCACCAGAATCATATTGACAGATTCTAAGTTTGAGGTCCAACAAAATTAATGCATTCAGTTTCTCACACCATTGATACCAAGGAGAGAATTTGCAGGCACTTTTATGGTCTTAGGCTTTGACATCTTTACAGAAATCAGTGAGGGCAGTCTTCCTGAAACATTTTATTAATCCACAGCCTATGCATTTCTAGGTTTTGCCAATCTTTGTAAACTGCTAGAGAAGTAGATTGTTTAGAAACCAAACATGACCTTATTTGCACTAACATGCTTCAATAGGAGATCACCGAAAACCTTAATTCTATATGCATCCAACATATATTTAGATTATACCTAGTAGTGATTAATCACCCAAACAATATCCAACTCCTAAATTATAACTCAACATCCGTATATAAAAATCTAAAATGTCAGCACCTCAGTCTTTATGATATCACACCATTCCAATAATTCTGTTTTACAAGTAAATTCCTATTATACATTAATAAGTGCTGTTGGTGGCTAAACTTCATGCCTTTGAGTAACGACTAGGTTGAAGGCAATTAGGCCAGCCAGGTGCAGCTGGGCTGGGTACTAATAAAAAGTTTTTAAATTTTACTATTTCCGTTTGGATTTTGGGGGTGCATTCCAATCTGCCCAAATTAGAGAGGAAATTGTTTCCATCTTTTCAGCTCTTCCATGTTTTGACCATTACCAATAACCCCTTTAGGGTATTTTTGTTTTGTTTTGTTTCCTTCCCCATATGTACCTGAGATCTGAGGACTGAGTTCCACTGACTAGCATCCATGTTTCACAGCACATCAGAGGGGTTATTTGTAATTATTACATAGTTAGAAAACAGAAAAATGCACACACTCGATCTGGTAATACAACTGAACCTTCATATTAGAATGCCTATGTGAAAAATCAAGTAACAAAAGTGGTTTAAAAAGATTTTATTCACTCTGTAAAAAATGTTTCTCATTAGTAATCTAATCCAAATAGGGAAAATATGTGGCATCAAAAATTGCATCTATCTTAAATGCAGTAAGTGATATATTCTTGCTTTTGCTAATTTCTTTCTGAAAAGAACTGCAAATATTCAAGAATATAGACTGAAAGCATTACAGCTGAAAATTGAGAAAACATATAAACACAGGATGAAAAGAGTCATTTACAATTATGCAATCAGCATGGTTTGTAGTGTAACTCTCTTCTAAAAGAAAACTTTTTGAGTTTCAATCTTTAATTGTTCTTATTCTGCTTTTTATACAAAAGGACAAAACAAAAATCCAGCATAAATTATATACTTATTAATAAGAGCACAAAAATTAATTTGGCTTAATCTGAGAAAGATATTGAACATATTAAATAATGTTTTAGGTAATTCTTTTCCTTCTGATTCCAGCTGGCTGTTTGTTTATACTACTCACACTGAATTTAAACAACAGAACTACATTTTAAATATGCATCCCAAATAGAGCCAAAAATGTTGATGCATTCAATATAAAAACATAGGATCAAATTTTCCTTCTAGTAATGCTAGTATCGAACATTGATTTTTCTGGGTGCACACACGTGTTTGTCCAGGCATGTATGTGACTTTATGTGCAGCACTTATACCAGAGAACATCCTGAAGGTCATAATGTACCTTCTGCCTGTCTCTTCACCTCAGATTCTATTGGGGGGGTGGGGTTAGGAAACACAGTGCAACTCCCCCTACAGAGTTCTTTCCTAATTCTTCTTGTGGGTTGGAGGGTGGGAGGGGTGTGGAAGGGACTGAAGATGAGGGCCCTCTAAAACAGCAAAGACTTTCTATTCCCAGTCCAATAGAGGGCCTTGAACCTTTGTGTTGCTTTTGTGTGAATCTTTAGATCCCAGCAGCACACCTCCATGTGAGCCCCCATCCTCTGCAGCTAGATATAGAAGTTGTGGATAGATCTCTGCAGAAGTTCATGATACTATGTGAAGCATTAACTCCTTCATGGAAGGGAGTTTCTTTGTAGTGGTATGACCACATTAAACAGAGGTTGGGAGAGAAACAAGATTCAGAATAATTACTCTTCTAGCTCCACTGAGGGGGAAATCAATTGGACAGTTCATAGAATCATAGACGATTAAGGATGGAAGGTCTGGATCACCTCTGGAGGTCATCTAGTCCAACCCCCTGCTCAAAGCAGGACCAACCCCAACTAAATCATCCCAGCCAGGCCTTTGTCAAGCCGCATCTCTAAGGATGGAAATTCCACCACCTCCCTAAGTAACCCATTCCAGTGCTTCACCACCCTCCTAGTGAAAAAGATTTCTCCAATATCCAACCTAGACCTCCCCCCACTGCAACTTGAGACCATTGCTCCTAGTTCTGCCATCTACTACCACTGAAAACAGCCTAGTTCCAGCCTCACTGGAACCCCCTTTCAGACAGTTAAAGGCTGCTATCAAATCCCCCCATATTTTTCTCTTCTGCAGACTAAACAAGCCAATTTCCCTCAGCCTTTCCTTATAAGTGCTCCAGGTCCCTAATCATTTTTGTTGCCCTCCGCTGGATTCTCTCTAATTTGTCCACATGCTTTGTGTAGCGGGGGCCCAAAACTGGACACAATACTCCAAATGAGGCCTCACCAATGCCAAATAGAGGGAAATAATCACTTCCCTTGATCTGCTGGCAATGCTCCTACTAATGCAGCCCAATATGCCATTAGTCTTCTTGGCAATAAAGCCACACTGTTGACTCATATCCAGCTTTTTGTCCACTGTAACACCCAGGTCCTTTTCTGCTGAACTGCTGCCTAGACAGTCAGTCCCCAGTCTGTAACAGTGATTGGATTCTTCCATCCTAAATGCAGAACTCTGCACTTGTCCTTATTGAACCTCAGATTTCTTTTGGCCCAATCCTCCAATTTTCTACGTCATGCTGTATCCTACCCCTGCCACACTCTCCCTAGGCTAGTGTCATCTGCAAACTTGCTGGGGGTGCAATCCACCTCATCCTCCAGATCACTAGTGAAGATGTTGAACAAAACTGGCCCATGCACCGACCCCCAGGACACTCCACTTGTTACCGGCTGCCAACTAGACTTCGAGCCATTGATCACTACCCATTGAGCCTGATGATCTAGCCAGCTTTCTATCCACTCTATAGTCCATTCATCCAACCCATACTTTAACTTGCTGATAAGAATACTGTGGGAGACCGTAACAAAAGCTTTGCAAAAGTCAAGATATATGACGTCCACTGCTTTCCTCTCCACAGAATTAGTCATCTCATCATAGAAGCCAATCAGGTTGCTCAGACATGACTTGCCATTGGTGAATCCATGCTGACTGCTCCTAAGTGCAGTTAAATGCAGAAAGGTATACATTTTCCTTAGGCACACCAGTGGTTGCACCTATTTATTCCCAGAGTAGACCATCCTGTGCAGTGTCTCTGATCCAGAATTCTACCCCCTCCAACATCAGGTCACACCTTACAAAATCCCAGTACTCTGACATAGTGTGGAGTACGCACAGAAAGATTTTTGCAAGCTTGATGCTTCCAGTTCCTTCTGGGGACTGTTTACCACTCCTAGCTCCCCTTCAAGAATGAAGCTGAATATAGAGGCCTTAACTAAAACTTCCTATGGACTTTGTTGGGAGTTTTGACCAAGATTAATAGGATCTGGCCATAAACCAACCTTTTTGTTTTTTTTTTTTAAATGTTGCAAGTGCTGCAGAAGCAGCAAAATGGGGACAAGAAACAAGTTTATTAGCAGATCTGCTAGAATCCAGCATAGGAGAGGCTCCTACAATTTATATTTCAACAGGTCAGTGTTAATTTCAGTTAACAGAAATAAAAAACCCATGGCAAACTAAATTAACGTCTTATTCTGCAACAGTAACTATTCCAAACAAGATAAACTACTACTGAATCTGCACAAACCCATATGCAAGGAGCTTGGTAGTTCTCTGCTTTAATGTGTATTTTTCAAATGACTGTGGCCCTGATTAGGACAGCAATGAAGCATGAATTTAAACACAAGTTTAGTATTAAGCATATGCATCATTCCTATCCTGAAAAGGATGCTTTCTTGAAATGGGGCCTAAGTTTCTAATAGATTACCACACAGAAGATATGCACCGTTACTTTGAAATATTGCTGTCAAATGTCATAATAAAATTCATTGGATACTAGCCTGCTCCCACACGTTAATGCCAAAACTCCCATTGACTTAACAACAACAGGAACAAGCTCTTAATTATAATGTTTGATATATCTCAGAATTTCTTGATGGGTTAGTGTTGTCAGCCTAATTTATTTATTGATTTATTTTAAATAGCTATCTTCAGATGAATCATGACATATAATATCCCAATTTATCTTAGTTATTACACTTGAGTAATTTATCAAAATTAGAATTTTATCAAATCAGAGACACTTTGTAATAAAAATCACTTAACTGTATAGCAAATTAGATTTAGAATTCAGAAAATTCATTTTGAGAACACAAATCAACCCATTCTGATTCAAAACGTTCTATATATTTGTAGAAAAGCTAAATTTCCACACTGCTTAGTCAAAGTTAATAAAAACACATATATTAATAAAGCATACATCCTATTGTAAGGAACATAGTAATTTGAAAGCCAAATAGTTTGATAGTCTGGGTTTCTGGAGTTTTGGTAGGGGAGTATTTATTTTTGAGACTGCAGCAGCTAACAACATTCCAAACACCATTATCAATAGTGGTAGCAAAGGGAAGAGATACAAAATAATACTGTGTCTTAACAAATCCTGTCCAGAAACCTGACAGATCAGGACAATATACTGACTTGTACTGCCCTCTGGTGATTAACTGCAGAAATACCACATTTTTTATCCTTCAAAATGTTAATGGTGCATAAAGTTGCCCAATGCCAATAGTTGAACCAGCAAATTTAAATATAATTAATAAATGCAGGTTGAAGAAAATATTACCTAGAGACTACAATACCATCTGCACCACATCAACACACATACTTAATGAAAGGGGCGTAAGTGCAGAATGAGGTAGTACCAAAACACATCTACTGACAGAAGTTTTTAAAACCAATGTTTCTTTTAAATAGATACTAATTTCACAGTAGTTCTTTTAAAAATGTTTTTAATTAGCCGTCTAAAACACATAAAGCAAATACATACGGATAAAATTTTGGCTGCTCCCCACTGCATTTCAGCCTGTTCAAAAGCAGATATGACATTTTGATCAGTTTTTAGACATTACAAAGAAGAATTCCTTCCCTTCTGACCCTCAATTACTGTACCAAAGAAACTATAAATATTGGAAAACATTTATATAATATCAGAGAAATTTAGGAAAGCATTATCTAAAAGCAGGTTGTGTTGTGATGCTTGTTTTCCAAATGTGAAGTAAAGAAGGAGCAATAATACAACACACACACACACTCACTGTTACCTGTTCATAACAGTAATGTGAAAATATGACAGAATTAACTTTTTTTTAAAAAAGGACTTTTAGTAGAAAAAAATCACACACGCGCTTAGGATCTCTTCTTCCTTCTTTTGGAGAATCTCAAAGCTCCTTTACAAGCAATACGAAGTAAGCCTCAATACATCTTTGACGGTTGGTAAATATTACCCTTCCTCTTTCACAGAATGAGGAAGAGGATGAATCTCAGAGAGTTTAGTGAACAAATTTTGAAAAGCAGTCACTAATTTTGGGTGCTCAACCCGAGACAACTAAGGCTTCGTTTTCAGAAGTGTGGACAGCACACCTCAGTCCCACATGAAGCGAAAAGCAGTTATTAGTCCTAAACACCTTTGCAAATCAGACTTTGAGCATGTGAAGCTGGAAATAAGAGTCCAGGGTGAAATTAAGGGTCCATTCAAGTCAATGGCAAAATTCCCATTAAGAGTGGGAGACTTCAGAGGGGCCAGGATTTCACTCCTGGTCTCTTGATTATTGTGGTTTATTCACTAGAGTCCTGATCCTACAATCCAAGCCATATTTGCAGACTTTTGGATCTACGACGTGTCCCTGACTTCAGTGGAATGCCATATGGACACAGAGTCCCACCCACTTGGAACCAGTTGCAAAATGGGGGTCTAGACTGTTAAGTGTGGTTTTTTCCCCTACCCAAGACTTAATCTTGCTGGCACCTGGAAAATTACTAACCATTTTGAAATATCAAAAATAAAATAATTGTAGTAGGAGAAAAAATAATTTTTAGGTGCCCCAACAGTCATGTGTCTGTTTTGAAAGTTGAACATTAACTTGATGTTTACATAGGAGAAATCTAGTAGGGGCTAGTAGACTGTGGAAGATTTTACAAAGAATGTATTTAATTTCTAAACAAAGAATCAGATTCTCAGATAGCCAATGGCACTATGCCAACTTAAAGCAGCCAAGAATCAGGACTACTACCAGGATTCTAGTAATTTTGTATTATCGTTCAAAAGCGCCTTTAAAAAACCAACACACGCAAATTAGAGATTTTCAAACAGTTATGTGCATCTAAGACATGCTGGCAGTGACATTTTCAAGTAATATTTGGCAAAACGTAAAACGGGTAGCTAACTGCGAGCTAAATCTGGACCGCCAGATGCTTTTGAATGGACCATGGAATCTTTATTTACTTATAATTATTGTTATTGCTGTGTGGAAAATGTTTTGTTAGAGTCTGGACCTTGACTATACCTTGACCGAGAAGTCTGGATCTTAACAAAAAATAATTGACTACCCGTGACTTAAAGTCTCTACAATCCCAGCTTCTCATAGCAATGTACGAGTCGACTCATGGGTGATCGGGAGAGAGATGGTATATTTCCTGAATATCATATCATGGTCTGCTACTAGTTCTCCAGTTTTTAGCTAATAACTATATGCATTATTTTTACAAGTCTGTAGGAAAATTAGTCTATTGTAGTGTGTCTAAATCAATGACAAACAACTGACATGTTTTTCTAGAAAAGAAAATATATAAATAAAAAAGTTTCCATCTTGCACCAGAGTAATCACAATGATATATGTGGCACATAAGTGCATGTATAAATAGTCAGACAAATATCGTTTACTATGCAGGTGCTGAAGGATTGCTCCCTTTTTGCTGCATTTTCTGCTTTCCAGAGAAGAGAACTTGCATTTCTATGAACAAGTACATTTTCATTTTTATGCAGTATTAGCATAATTATCATTTATTATGTGTTCACAGTACCCGCTGCACTGTATAAACATAAGAAGATATGATTCTTTGCTCCCAAACTATCTAGTTCAGACAAAACAAAGCAGAAACATATTGTCACTACTAACAATAGCTTGACAGGAGGCAGCCTTTTTACATGTCCTGATGAAAAGCTCATTCAAATCAACAGGGGGACTTTTCCTTTACTCCAGTGAACTATAGATCTGGCCCAGAGTGAACACTGAGGACGTGATCTATAGAAAAAGGAGGGATCTGATGAACAGTTGTTGTGACAGTTCCTACAAGGAGTTACCCAATGGACAAGTTGAGGAGCAGTCAGGTACAGTTATATATTTATTTTTTTAAGAAGAAACAGACTTTTCAACCATAGATGCTAAAAATTAGCTGCATAAATCCATTATTTAGGCCCCTAAATCAGTAGTCCGATTTTCAATGGTGCAGAAGTGAATGTGAGTTATGGGTGCTCAATACCTTTGAAAACAATCCGGTCACCAATCTAGGTTAGAGTTAAAAATACAATTGCATCTTACTGGCTTCTAGTAGTTTATGTTATCTGTATTTTTCATACACTGAACAAAAATGTGTGTTTCATTTTTCAAACTTTGCTTATTTCAACCACGTCTGGAGCGTAATGTTATTAAAAAGCAAAGTTACTTTAATTTATCACTGCGGATATTCTTGCTTTAACATCCTTCCCTCCCCACTTTTGTTGAAGAGCTCAAAACATTTTAAAATATTGTATCTGTTTTTACACAGGTTCTTTTCAGTTGTCTTTTAAAGTGTTTGTTCAGAACCCCAGGCAGCCAAGTGGGAAGGAGCATTATAAATTAATAATAAAATGGCACATAATGCAAGAGGGCTCTTTGCACAGATGTTGTAGGTACATTTTATGCTCATACAAAATCCTACTGTTCAATACTAGAGAGTGAAAGCATTTTTTCAAGGTTACCATTGATTGGAAATAAATACCACTGAATAATAATCATGCGGGTCTTACAACATGAGCAGAAATTGTTAAAATGCATGCCACTCATTTATGTAACAATAGAATGTATTTAACATACTGTAACACAACAGGCCAGACAGCGTCTGGGCTTTGCATGGGCCACTTTATAGTGCAACAATTTTTCTTTCCCCCATCAAAGGGAGACAGGCACAATTGCTAGCCACTATTAAGTAAGTCACCATAGGTGGCTAAGGTGGGGCCACAGCTCTGACTGCATTCCACGCTTACCAGGGAGGAATGATTACATGCATTCCCCATGGGGGGACCACAGAGAGGAAGAAATGCCGTAGAATCTCTCTCAGCGTTCCCCATGTCAGAGTAGCTACACCATCCCCCTACACAGGGTAGTGACTAGAAATCACAACTGAGCCCAATATGTGTTGCGAACTAGGAGTGAACATCTCAAAGTAGAGAGTTTCTAAGCAGCATGTTAAAACTCCTAAAAAAACACTCATACCTTCAATATCCCTGAAAAAGAGCTCTGTGTAAGCTCGAAAACTTGTCTTTTTCACCAATAGCAGTTGGTCCAATAAAAGATATTACCTCACCCACCTTGTCTCTGTAATATCCTGGGACCAACATGGCTTCAACAACGCTGCAAATATCCCAAACTTCAGATTAAAAAAAGTTGTTTTAATGAACAGAAATTCTTACCTGCTAACTGCATCTCAGAATGTAAGGTTATGATCAAGGGTTTGCTACTCCTCTCAGATTATGATAAGGATTTTGGCACCTTTTCTCTGACACTTTTTCTGCAGTGCCTTCTCCTCTACTGACTCTCCCAAAGTCAACCAAGTTTTTAAATTGATTTAAGAAACAAGTATTTTGATAATTTCACTTTGCATTCTAACCAAGACACCTTAAAAGAAATTTAACTGAGCCTTGAGGGGTCATCACAACACAGAGTTGCCAAAGACCAACGAACACATAAGAATTTCTATTTCTGAACTTAAATTAAGTACATCAGTTTGCAGCTCGTGTGATTTGAGTATTAATCCTTTTGACATAAACCCACCAAATTCTTACCTATTTACCGGAACCCCAAACTTCAGAACTCTACCCTCAAATGTAGCCTCAGTTGACATCAAGTACTTAGAAAATGCATTAAAGGCCTATGTTGATGAAAGAAATTACGCAAAGGAAGCTATATGGCTGCACAGCAAGCTCTACCACTAAGGGCTATGCGCTGCACTGAGGAAGGTTGTTATCATGTACATGGAACGAGAGCAAACTTAGAGGATAAGTGGAAACAAACCTACAGTTATGTTTCATTTTCAAGTAACAAAAAAAAAATCCTTCTTACTTTATGCGTCACTGACCTAGTAGCCCACAATGTCCTAGCATCTATTGCATGAATCCAGAAGCTAGATAGATATTCATTAAGTCTGTATGTTAAAAATCTACGTGACATCTTTGTTGAAATATTACTGCACAATATTCCATGATTAGTTCTCTTCCTCTGTTTTTAAACATTAAAAATATGTCTGCATATTATAAAATGACTTCATTTTCTCATGGAAAAGCCTCTTGCCAATTTTTTTTTTTTTTTAGAAAGTAAAGTAGTTTATAGATAAAACAAAAGAGGAGAGGAAAAACATCTTCAAACGTAGTTATGGTCAGAAAAGTAAAAACGGTAAAAGTTACATCATGTTACTCAATACATCTGTTCCATGTATTTTTCTTTTTAAGTTGCAGATAAACTTAATTCATAATGAAAGTAAGTTTTACTCATTTCTATTCCTGTTTACTGTCATACTGAGCTAACACAGCTATGGGAGAATGTGAGATGGATTCCTTCATCACTCAGGCAATTTTAAATACTTGTAAATTCCAACTGCAGATTCTTCCATTGCTGGCAGTAGCATATGGGCCAGAAACAACCCAGCTGGACTATGAGGTCGTAGGCTGAAATCATAGGGCAAGCAATTAATTCAAAACAAACAAAAACAAACTGTAAATTGAGGAAATTTATTATGGATGTAACTGGGAGATAAAACGGGGGTTGGGGGAGGGTAAAACTGGTAAAAACAAAATTATCATCACTACACTTTGCTGAAAACTAGAGACAGTGATGGATCAAAATCCTAATCTTGAATTCTACCACGTCACAGTTCAGGAAGGAGAATTAGGAACCCTGAATCTGAACATACCTATGCTGTTTTGGTTCCTAGTTAAATCCAAAACTGAAAGGAGCCTATTGTCCAGTCCAACTGCAGCGGAAAAATCATTTTGGCCCAAAATGGTGGACATCACTGAAGAACAGCATAAGTTGCAACAGTGTCACAATTCAAGTGTTCAAAAGCCTTCAGAGATCAGCTGAAGTCTGCCAAGAACAGCTCACAAGATTTTATCACCACAGAATTCAAATCCTAACTGTTATGCAGGCTTGGACCTCAAAACCTTTTGATATATTGTTTGGATTTGGACTTACTTCTGGATGAAACCCAATCAATGAATCATTAATTTAGCAAAGGTCAGGTTTTATGTCCCAAACTTGATCTAGTCTTTTGCAATCCTCAGATTGAACTCAATGATTTGTACCGAGCTCCTTAAACAACATTAGATTTGTCCTGTTTCCATAAGGGAATTGATGTCAGATGCAACTATTCTACATGGACAAGATACGGTCAGAAGATGCTTCATATCACAGATGTGCACTGAAATCAGCATATATGTCCCCAATTACAAAGTGTGCTATTAACTTATATCAAGTACTCCCTCTACTGAGACAATGAAGATATTTTCCTACATGAAGCGATAGATGCCCTGGCTAAAAACTCCAAAAGATCTACTGTTTAATGCATGGGGTATAACGCCTATTAACCTCAATGGAAATTCTGTAATATCTCAGTGGAAAATCTGTATAACCCACTAACCCCCTCTTTGTCCTATGACTAGAGAGGTGTTAGCGAGCCACTCTACCTTGAATGATCCCTTAGAATATGTGCTAACTACTTATGCTAAACAATCTGTTCCACCTTGCATTAGCTGTGAGGTTTGGAGTACCTTTCCCAGACTTGAAGAAGAGCTTGTCTCTCTCACAAACAGAGTCGGTCCAATAAAAGATAGTACCTCACTCACACTGTCTCTCAGTGGAAAGTACACATGCAACAAGGTTAGACTAGATCCTTTTGCTTACCATTTTTTGGGATCCAACAGTTGTGTCTTTAGAAGTTAGATTTCTATACAGATGTTGAATGTACGCTAGTAATACATCTCTGTGAATAATATGAAATAGCAGCCACAAGTATGCAAAAGCAACAGCTACGAAGTTAAAACAAGTTCTCAGCACAGCAAGCTCTTTATAAGTAAAATCATTTTCAGAATCACAAAATACATGAGATTTTGATTTTTAAGACAAGCTCATACTCCCTTCTTCCTTGGACGTTTTTGGTGCCCAGCACAAAACTTAGCAGTACTGTGTGGAATGAGATTCAACGGGGGCTGAGGTTTTACACAGACATTTGTACAAAATTAGCACTAGCTAAGGGATTTCATAACTTCTCAGGGCACAACATTTGCTGTGGCTATTTTTAAGGACAACTATTAGTGGAGATAAACTGAAGAGATCTATTCTCAATCTAATGCAACTGAATGATACGCCATCACCAAATATTTTCAAGTCATTAAAAGTACATCTGAACCTGCTGCTGGGGATCTACATCTACAGAATACTACTCACCACAGTGTCATAGAAATGATCTCACAGCTGGCTTACTTTTCACATTCACAGTAAGATTTTGCTGTACCCAACCCTTCTGACCCCTGCATTTAGAATTAAGCCAATTGACGAAATAATTCCTTCTCAAACATTAACATAAGATGGTTCCCTATTGTACAGCACTTATTATTACACCATACTGTCTGAAACTGGCAGAACTAGATTGATCACACAAGTTGATTAACAGGCTCAGGGCCCGTCTACACTACAAGGTTCCGTCAACACAAGGTATGCAAGTTACCTTACGCAGGTCGACGTACCTTGCATCAAAATAGCCATGCTGTCTTCACTAAGCTATATTGATGGGAGACTCCTCTCCCGTCAACATGATGGGAGATTCCTCTCCCATTGACATAGCTTACTCTTTTCATTCTGGTGGACTACCAGCATCAGCTCAGCAATCGACTGAGCATGTCTTCACCAGACATTGATTGTTGCAGCGCTGATGGAGCTTCAAGTGTAGACAAGCCCTCAGAATGTCAGTGATAAAAACCACTAAGCTCAAGCATGGAGATAAACAAGAAGAAAAAGGGCAATTGCAATGAAAACTCATTCCAAGATTTCTTTTTCAATACAATTCTTACCTTGCTTTTAAAGTGGAAATATTTCACTAAGTACATTCATTAAAGGCCTCACTGGGTAAACGAAGCCATCAAAATAGTTAATTTTCCACATCTTCAGAAACCTTTTTCATTGTTACATTCCTCTCTAAATGTTGGCTTTTACAACTGCAGGCCATTTTGTTCATTGAGTGCGAGAGGAGGAGGGTTTTGGGGGGAAAGCGGGCCAACGAGACATGATACTGTAAAGTGACAACATCAGTGTCTTAAGAGTATTTTCAATAATCAATTCCTAAATTGTAAGGTTTTCACCTGTAACAAAAGATAAAGCTTTATGAGCTAAGTGTTTATAAAGAGCTGGCCAAGAAGCTCTCTGGACCCTCAATGCTGGCTTTCAATATGTCTTGTAACACCAACGCCATTATTTACGAAGGTAAATGGACTGGGTGACTGGGCACTTACAGGCCAATAGCCTGACTTTGTTCCAGGCAAAATAATGAAAAGGCTGATATGGAACTTGATAAAGCATTAGAGGGGGATACAGTATAATTAATGCCAATCAACATGGGCTTAAGGAGAATAGATCCTGTCAAAGTTCTCTTTAAGGTATTATAAATTTGGTTGATAAAGGTAAAAGTATTAATGTAGCATACTTAGGTTTCTGTAAGGTATTTAGGTTAGTCCTGCATGACATTTTGATTGAGATGCTAGAACACCACAAAATCAACATGACTCAAATTAAATAGATTTAAAACTGGCTAACTGATAGATCTCAAAATATAACTGAAAACTGGGAATCAACATCTAGTGCATGTTTCTAATGAGATGCCACAGGGATCGGTTCTTGGCCCTAAGCTATTTAATATTTTTATCAATGGACTTGGAAGAAAAAAATAATACTGATAAAGTTTGAAGATGACACAAAGGTTGGGGGAATGATAAATAAGAGGACAAGTCACTGATATAGAACTATCTGAATTGCTTAGTGATCAGGGTGCAAACCAAAGATGTGTGTTTCAATACAGCCAAAGGTTTTTGATAAATCTAGGAACCAAGAATACAGACCATGTTTACAGGATAGGGAACTCTATCCCAGAAAGTGATGACCCTGAAAAACATGTGGAGGGTTAGTGGATAATCAGCTGAACAGGAGCTACCAATGCGATGCTGTGGCCAAAAGGGCTAATATGATTCTTGGATGTGTAAACGGGAGACTATCGAGTAGAAGTAGTAAGATTATATTACCTCTCTATTTGGCACTGCTACCACTGCTACTCTATTGGTGTGACTGCTACCACATCCAATTCTGGGAGTTCACAATTCCAGAAGGATGTTGATAAAATGGAGAGGGTGCAGGGAAGAGCCATGTGAACGATTAAAGGATTTGAAAATCGTTCTTAGACTGAAGGAGCTTAGTTTATCAGAAAGAAGGTTAAAGTTTGATTTGATCAGTTTATAGTACCTGCAATGGAAACAGAAATTTGGTAAAGAGGGCTCTTCAATCTAGCAGACAAAGTATAACACAATCTAACTTTTTCCCTTTAAAAACAAAAAATTCAAAATCAATATGGAGTGTGGTCACTGGATGTAAAAACATATCAAGGTTAGGAAAATTTAAATGTATGGTTCCCACGACAACTGCTATTCAGCCACATTCCTCAAAGTAGAATGTCAGCAATCTGCACCATTAACTGGGAAATCCATTGACAATGGCTAAGTTATGCGAATTGGTGAGTAAATGAACAAACAGACCAATTAAAAAGCAAGGGTAATTCATCATCAAATTTACTTTGTTCATTCATTTTGACAGCTGTTATTTGTAGTAATACTGTATATAGATATCAAAGCAAAGCATTCTCATACAAAGTTAACACATTCAAACAGAGCCACTTTTAGCCTGGGATATTCCCTACATTTGATCAAACATCACAATTACAGTGCCTCTGCAAAACTCCCTTGGTCATACTGAACTAACTTCCTGTCCGAAGAGAACAAAATTCACACAGGATCTTCTGCATCATCCAGCCTGATCTTGCTTTTGCAAGCAAAGTTGGGGGACTTGAACTTGTTCAAATCATTAGCCATGAGTCATTTTGCAAAGGATAACATTCACTTTCAATCCTGACTGAGATCCCAAGGGCTTAACTGAGGGCAGAAATGTGTCAAGCAGCATGTTAAGACATGTTACTTTTCAGAAGTTATAGCTGGGGTGGAAATGATGGTGCAGAATCCCACAAGTGTTTCCTTTAAATTACAGTATAGCCAGCCACATTTGAGCCATCTCAACAATGGCTCTAGAAACCCAGATTAACCAATTTTAAGCCTGTATTTAATTGTATTTCTCAGAAAACCACATTTGATCTAGATCTGTTCAAATTTTAATCAATCAAATAGGTTTGGTAAATTCTGAAAATGTGTGTGTGTAATATTTCACCACTAATATCTCCTGAAATACTCTGATAGTTATAGATTAAGTTTTGAAAAAATCAGTCACATGTAGAGCACAGTAACCAGGAATAATGTTTCTGTGTGTGTCAAATAAAGTGAACTCTGACCTCAGAGCAGAAAAAGTGCTTCCTCCTCCTCCCCCAGTGATAAGAACATTCCTGGTACCAGTCGTCACCACTTCTTCTTACCCTAGATTTGTGGGTAGTTGGCAGCATCCCATATGATGTACAGAACTAGAACCAGCAACCAACCAACCAAAAATTCTAACAGTAACTGAATCGGAATCTCCTGAACATAATACTACTGCAGTCTATAAAAAAGACTAGAACAGTATGTTAGTATCATCATCATCATCAAGGAAAGGCAATACATGCAATATTTTGATGCTTTAATTAGCTTTAACATAAAGCAAAGAGTGAAAGATATTAAGTTACCAACAAAAAACAGAAGTATTGTATATCTGAAGAAATAGGTGAATTATAAAATATTATTTAATCTGAAAAAGACTATTGATAGTGTATTAATAAGGGAATGACCAATCTGCGTAATCTGGCTCATGTGTACTGGTGTGTGAAAGGAACAGAATTTACAGATCTAGAGAAGATCTCTAGGAGTTTCAAAATAAGCAAGCATACCTGGTGTCATTTCATAAGAGACCTGATGAGAGAGGAAGTTCTTTGTTTTTTAAGGTATCCAAATTTCTAAGCAGCAATGTAAAAAGCACAGAAATGCTGGGAAGACTAGAAAAGGCGGGAGGGAGAACAAAGTACTACTGTGTTATTGATGCTTATACATAAACTGGATCCTTCAACAGTCATTGAAAGAGCTTTTCAAATTCCACCTAAATACTTATTAGTTTCTATTTATATGATTGAAAGGGAGGGGGGAAAAGAGAGGGCAGCTGGTAAAAGAAAGAAATTAGGGGGAAAAATCCTTTTAATGTACACCTGAGGGATCTGGAACTAGAATCTTAATTGACTCACTTAAGCCTAGTGGGGACAGAGACACACCATAAATACTAAATCTTGTTTGGAAAAAAAGGAAAAGAAAAAAAGAACTCAAGGCAAAACATTATTTTAGTCTATTACCTCAGTTGAGCCAAACAATTCAGAAGACCGAGGTTTGCCCTCACATTACATTAGGCATTTCATTTTTTGGTTTGCAATTTTGATAACATTTCTGAATATATTATGAAAGAGTCTGATTATAGAGCATGATGAAATACTCGTTTTCTTTCCCAGATTTGAACTTGTATAATAGATCATCAGAACATGTTTTATACATGAAACATTACAGAATAGTTAATTTCTTTTTTTTAATTACGAAACAGCCTTTACTTCAGTTTTTTTATTATTCTACATAAAGTTATGTTTTCTCTTTTAAGCATCCAACCAGTTCACAATATTTGTTTAGTGAATGATACTGGGTGGAAACTATATGGAGGATCACCAGCTAAGGAGTATAACTAAAAGTTCAGTTCAAATTTTTTTTCCCCATTTCTGCAAATATTGTATCATATAAATCGCCCCTCCTCATTGCCAGCACTGGCCCTGGACTTCTGACTCACCTCCCCTCAAGAGTCCAAAAAGCAGAGAAGTACATTATTTGTAATCACTTTGTAATTGTAGGGGATAAGAAGTAATAACAGAATTGACAATCTCATGATAAAATGTGTCACCACCTCCACACACTAACTGTGGAAAAACAAGAGTCTTTGAGCTCCAAAAATACATGCCAACCCTATGACAGAAGTAAAAAATACTTTAATAAAAATTATAAATGACATTCTACTCAATAGGAGATTGAAAAAGAACTGAAAGTTTAAAGGGACATTTTTTACATAAAACCTGAGTGTAGTGTATAAACGGCGTTCAATAAAACGAAAGCTTAACCGAAAAAAAATATTTAAACCAGATGTTGATTTTGCAACGTTCATTTTAGTGATAAACTGTTTTAATATTTGTACTTTTAACATACACTGTAATAAATCAGACAAAGCCAAAATATAATGAACATACGGAAGTAGAGAAATTACACTACTCCAGTTTGTAAAACCAGTTCACTTGGCATGGTGTGGGGGAGGGGGCAGAATAGACTTGTCAAAAGTCTCTCCCCTCCTCCAAAGTGCTATGTTATGAACTATGGTAGCATAAAGGAGGATCAGAGAAACAAAGCATTATGGGCTACAATTAAATATTGGTCTAATGATATGTAATGTCCCTTGCAGTAGAGAGGAAACAAGACACTGTTGTAATGAGGCTTCCCAACACAGACAAAACCTGTAGTCCTCTTCTTGCTCCCAGACTAACTGAAGACAGCCTGCATTGCCCAGCACTATCACACAGGGTCTCTCTAAATCCTGACCTAGATAAAACAGGCATAGAAGGGATAGCTAAATATACTAATGGAAGAAACAAACTTTATCCTGTTCTTCTTTAACCTTATAGAGGGGGTGGAGGGAAATGGGTGGAGTAGGAGGAAAAAACAAGATAGCGGATCTTAAAAATCATATTCTTGTTATCTCATGAAATAAAAGTTGGGAAAAAATGTCAATCATTGAAAAGCTGAAGTTCCCAGCTATCAATAGCTTTCATTATTAACATGGATGATTCACAAGACATTGGACTGTAAAATGGTCACTGGTCTCTCAGTCTAGCAGTGCTTATTTGGTCCAAGACAGGGTGTAGCAGCCATGGACCTATGGCCAGTGTACTTCCTACTCCCTTGAACAATAGAGAGGCTCAGATCTTAATGCCAGACCAGAAAGATTCTTATTAAAACAGATCGGAATAGCAAGGTGATATAATGCAACAGAGCAGAAATACATGAGATGTAAATATTTAAGTTGAGTTGAGGACTATGGGTCTAAGTCTCTCACAAATAAGGGACATAGAACACGCTGGTGCAAAGCAGGAAGAGCAGTAGCAGGTTCAATCTATGGTGCTAACATTACACGTACTGGAAGACAGCCCTGAGAGCAGACTTCATGGCATAGCACAGAAGTCTAGAGCAAATGCAAGATAATGATCCTGTCTGCAAAAAGAATTGTTTGGCATTGTCCATGTGTTCAGTAAAACACAAACAAAATCAAATTACTGCTTCATGAAATTTAATCTAACTCAGACACAGACAATACAGTTCAGATGTATGTGATGCACACATGGAACATCCAGAGTTGCAATAAGGCAAACTTTTATTTAAAGCCATCTGATTTTATGATGTGTTATCATTGAAAGACTTTAAAAAAAATCAGTGAGCTCAGGGATCTGATTAAAGATGGAAATGCCATGTAGGGCTGGATTAAACCTTTAGGTTCATGCCAGAGTAAATGGTGCAAAGCAGTTGCACCATCCCAGGAGGAATGCCAGGAAAGAACTATAGCCTCACATGTAATTCCCCTTGGAGCTCCGATTTGCAGTTGCTCACTCCTTTTCAAGGTACAGCTGGTGCTTTGGCATGGGGTGGGGGATGTGAGAACATAGGATCTAGTTAAACCACTAGTTTTTGATATTCGCGTCAGGTGTGCAGCCCCTGCTTTCCCTCCACGTTCATTTCTGCAATCCAGGCAGCCCCAATGCAGCAGCAGGGTAAGGAGGCAGGGGAAGACTTTATTCCCCCACTACTTACCTGCACAGCTAAAATAGGGTTTGAGAGCCATTGGTGTACAAGGAATGGGAAGGAGTTCCAAAAATTAGAGGGCACTTGAAAATGTTGCCCATACCTCTCTGTGTTTCAGTTTACACACCTGTAAAATGGATATAATATACATTTCCTAATCTCATGGCATGTTGTAAAAGCTCCTAAAATAGAAGTGTAAGTACGGAGTACTTGTACAGAATATTCTTGTAAAGTAATCACGCGCTGAACCCTATACCCCACCATCATTATTTTAGGTTAATTGAATGGAATGAATCAAATATCAATTTTTCTATTTTAACGGGACTTTTAAAAAGCTCATGTCCTTTTATTTCTTCCCAGAGTCATAAATAACTATAAATATATTACAGAGATTTTTTTATTTTTATTAGCATACAAGGCTGACATGAAAGCCAATTTTTCTACACTGCTGAACAAAATCAGCAGTCTTCTTTTTGAATGTATGGCATTAGCCTCCAGACACGACACCAGTAAACAACAGTAACATCAGTACTCTTCAAAGACTGCCAAGATTTCTTGGCAGAGTGGGGTAACAACTGCATGCAGCTATTGCACTAGCTTTGATTGCTGGTTCTCAGTTCAAGTTCTATTCTCTTCAATGTAATGCGTTCATTCTTACACAACTTCAGCAATTAGAACCCCAAAATTATGTAATGATATTGGCTTGATTCAACAGAGCTCTGTTTCATCACAGTAACAGCAAGCAAAAATTACTGTAGATGACCAGGAATTCCAGTGTATCAAAACATAAATTAGCAAAACATTCTGTCCAATAAAGTTAGGAAAAACTGCAAATTTAGAAAAATCTGGGGGTTTTGTTTGCTTCTTTTGAGGAAGGACAGAAGGGAAGAGATATGATAAGATACAATGTTGGAAGCCTTCAGCAATGAAGCTTCATCACTGAATAGGCACAGGATCCATCTACAGGATTGCCCCTGTGGTGTTTGCTATTGTTTAATCTGTGCAGACTTGATAAGCAAGGCTGCAAATCTGTCACAGAGGTCACAGAAGTCACAGATTCCGTGACTTTCCGCGACCTCCGTGACTTCTGCACCGGCCCAAGGGTGGCCCCAGAGGCCATTGGAAAGTGATCCTCAGGGCCTTCGGAGCACTGAGTGGCTGGGGGCAGTCAGCCCCCGCTGTCGGAGCAGGAACCAGCCATTGGTCCTGGGCCCCCCAGAGCGGCAGCACCCCCAGCAGCAGCTAAGAGTTAGTCATGGGTATTTTTAGTGGACGGGTCATGGGCCATGAATTTTTGTTCCTTGCCCATGACCTGTCCATGACTTCTACTAAAAATACCCATGACTAAATCTTAGCCTTATTGATAAGATATCAGTGCATTCTGTGAGCTGGTGTGTTGGTGCAACAATGCGCCTTCTGGCCAGGCAGAGCATTGCATCTAAGTTAACTCAATATGGTGGGGCTGTCAGACAGTCCCTAGTGTCCTGGGATCTGAAACCTCCTCCCTCCCCTCCTCTGTTCTTAAGTCTCTCAGGGAGTTCTTAGGGGAGCCCAGGCCAACCCACTCCATTGGGTTCCAGCTCAGGGCTCTTAAGATAAGCAGGCAGAATCATTACTGGACAATTCCAGCTGTGCCCTGTGCTCCTTCCTACCTCCCCTGATTTCTGTATGCTCTTCAGTCTGTTGGTCTGGTCGTCCCTTCTTAGGGTGCTGTCCCTGAGTGGCTTTTCAAGCAGCTTGCTGGCAGGAGATCCTTTCTCTCGCCTGCTCGCTCCTCTGGAAGCTGCCAGCTCTTATCCTCCCAGCTGCTGTGAAGCTGCCAATCAACACTGGGCTGGCAGTACCTGTATTAACCCCTTGGTTGCTTGGCCAGCATGGGATAGATACACCCCATGACAATTCCTTAAGTTGAAAAGATGTCTTTGTAACTAGAACAAGACAGTATCTTGGTTTACCGTTTGGTTTGTTTCACCCCTTTTATTTATTAATTGGGGTTTTGGTTAACATAGCAGATTGTAAAGCTCATTCTCCTGCTAAATATTGTAGGAAACAATAAGTCAATTTTCTAGTGCCAATTTCCACACCTGTTATTAACCCATCTCTGTGGTGATCACTGATTGCTGTGTTGTTCCTCATTCACCATGAGAAACACCTCCAAACAAAAAGCACACAAAAACAGGGAGCAGAGATAGCTAGAGCCGTGTCAGCTCCTGCATGCCAGTAGTGAGGAGCACTTTATTACTAACAGTCTCACGTAAAAGGTGTGTTCAAAGTACAGAAGAAATTTAGCACCACCAAAAAGATCCCACAAAAAACAAAACACTACAAAGGAAAATCCAGTAATAGGCTCTGAATACTAAACTGATAATGCACAGGGAACGCTCTTTTCAGCCTAGGAAATAACTTTAATAACCATAACCAATTGGCTAGATATGGGAGTGGTGAGGAGAGATTCTATGCTGCTGAAACAAAAATGGAGACAAATGAGGCTGAAGAGAAAGGAAAATAAATCTTTTAGAAAATGTGTGCTAAAAGCATTCAGTAAATATCGTAAAATGTTCTGATGGATTAGAACTAGGTGTATGCCAAAGATATTGGGTGCTGAGGTTCCCTGCAGTTGAGGATGCAAAAAACTTAGTGGTTTTGTGATTAAGTTCTAGCATTTGACCAAGAAAAAGAACCAATTCTAATGGACAGTTAATATAAGAGGTCACTGTGAAAAAAGTGGAAGAAATCAGATGGCAAACCATACTGATAATGACAGAAGAGCCAGGGTGATGACAGTATTAAGACAAAACTATCTTCTAAAAGGGGAACAAAATATCTTCTAATTTTCAGATGTAAGCTTAGCTATCTAGAATTGGAAAGAGACTTCACAAGGCTTAAGAATCCTTCCTAAAGTGAAGCATAGAGGCTGCAATTTTGCACCCAGACAAGCTGAGAATGAAGAATAAAAAGTATGAATTCTTGAATGGCAGTTCTGATCTTGCTCAGTGATTCTTGAGCAGACCTGAAGACCCAAAAGAACAAGCTAAAAAAAAATAGAGAATTAATACTAGTCCTTGTGTTTGTAAAAATCAATATTCTAACCTCCGGTGTGATACTGTCCACAATCTGTTTTATACTTCATGTTCTATTTTAGGGGAAAAAGTTCACTAGAATATCCTAAAAGAACTGTCAACATTGATAAACATGGACTAAGAAGTGAATAGTGGCTCTATGTTAAGTAACACACACCTAGTCCCAAAAGACAACTATCTAAGCATTTACTGTAAAACACTAGTGAGGGAGAAAGCTTCTACAGATGTTTAACTGTCTCTTTGCTCAGGACATGGAGCCCACATCACAAATGATTCTACCATCAATTTAAATCCTTGTGTTGTTTTAAGAGGTGATCTCTTTCCTTCATCATTCGTTATTTGAAATGTATGGCAATAATACTGTTCATGGACTAACACTGTAACTTCACCGCTAAAAGAGGTGTGTTTTTACATTGATATAGCTAACTCAATATAAAAGATCTAGTAGAGACAAGCGACAGGTGGTTTTTAACCTCGACTAACTACCTTAAGGTAAATTCCAAGTGGAGGTTATAGTGTTGACCTCAACTAGCTACATTGAGGTAAAAGCTACAGTGCCTTCTCTCTGCTAGGATTTTACATCAAAATAACTAGTTGGAGTTAGCCAAAAACACAACTATTTTTTTTAAATAAAGACACTGCCTCAATGAATTACAGAATAAAATTCAGTTACTCCATTCAGGCTCGTCTCTCTCAATATCCAGTCTCTCTCTCTCTGTGTGTGTGTGGGGGGGGGGGGAGGAAGGAGACGACGACCATTTATCAAGAAAGCAGTAATGTCCCAGCCTTCCTTCATTAAGAAATGCCAGGATTCCCAAATTGTAAGCATGATTTTGGCTCTCAAACATTTTATGAGTAAGAGCTGTTTTGTCATTTATTACCTCTGAGTATCTTTCCTCTTTCTCCACTTCTTGCAACCAGTTAACTAATGTTGTCCATTCTGATTTCCTGAGTTTGTGTTTTGCACTCAGTGCTGTGCATGCAAGTATTAATTTAATTCAGTTTATCTTCATTGCTCCACAGTGAGAGCAAGCCAAATAATTTGTATCAATTTCTTCTAAAAATCTAAAAACATGGTCTTGAAGACCTGCTGAAGTATTGCAGGTCCACAGCTGATGGCATGGTCAAGACCTCAAAACACAGGAGTCTTAGGAGTATACATTTTAGTTAGCTGCCTTAGCGTTCTCTCTCATCTGCACTGCACAGGGGATTTTTATAAGAGAAAGGAGCAGTGAGCAAAAGATATTTTAATTGATATTATCCAGCAAAGAATGCAACAGGTGCTGGAGCTAAAGGAAAAAAGGAAAAACATCTGCTCAGTTGAGATGCTAGGCTATGCCTCACCCGACCATATATCTATTCTTAATAAAAACACAGTGCACAGAATCTGAAGAATGCAGCAAATGCCACAAAAGACCATAAAAATATATAGTATCCAAGGACATTCCTGTAACACAGATTTGAAATGCATCTATTGTTTAGTTAAAAGTTACAATAATTACTGTCAATATAGCTACAGCCAATAGCACTTTTAACTCTGGCCAGAAGACTGTAGATTCATATTTCACACCAAGCCTTAGCTCAGACCTAGTACTGAAATGTAGTATTAAAAGGATTCATTTCCCTACTTAAACTTGACTAGGAAGGTAAAAAGTAATCTGTATCACTTTTTGAAATGATTAAAAGGGATAACAATGGAAATCTGGCCAATGCTCTCCTTTATAATACAAGTTCTAATGTTCAACGCTGTTTGTGAGCTATTGATGTGTGAATAATGGCTGCTATGTTTGCCTACAGAGTCACTGCGCTACCAGTATCTGACTGATTGCTTTGTAAAAGGCTTTGGGATACACAGAGTGAGAAAGACAGAGAGTGAGTGAGCGAGTGAGTGTACGTATGTATCAGAAAATTTTGTTCTATTTGGTTCAATAAGGTAGAAAGGAGAAAGTGTCTTATTTGTAATGTTTCTATCCATATTCCATCGATTACATTGTAATAAGTTTGAGAACATCACCACATTTATATGCACCACACAGATAATGCATTTGAAATGCTTTGAGACTGATATGAATAGGAACTATTCTCCTCTTAATTAGCATTTTTGCCAGATGAACACTGTAATGTGCCAAGCTGTGGAATTCTATTAAAAGTTCAAATAGATATGCGACTGTTTGCCAGAAAATATTTTAAAATCAAGAGATTTCATTTTTTGGACACATGATTAGTTTTTCCTAATTGTATGAAATGCAATAATAAAAAGAATTACACTTTGTAAGCATAAAAACGGGATTTGGAGTATGCAAACCACAGAAAGTCAGCAATACGTAAAAATCCAGCTGAATATTTAAGCAGCTGCCTGATATTCTCAGAATGATGACTAATATTCTAATCATTCGTCACCAGACAGGAAATGTGTAATTATGCTGACAAAAAGATAGTTTATCATAAAAAATATCCATGATTTTTAAAGTCAAGCAGCGGATGCATCCAAAATCACCATAGAAATAAACTCAAGCTCACTATCCATGACCAATGAATCAGCACTACTACTGATAATACAATTTCAAATAATAAAATTGGTTTTCAAACCTTTTTTCTTCAAAACTTCACCTTAAAATCTGTATTGACAGTTAGGACAAAAAATTGTGAACACAAATAAATCTGGCAAAGAGAAAATTTACCTATCACATTCTACTGTTAAAATTACACTACAAGCAGTTAAACTGCAAATTAAATAAAAAGAAAGATACAGATTTTTTAAATAAACTGTGGAAAACGAACTGGTTTCATAGCAACAGCTCTGCTAAAATTAGTTAACATTTCTACTCAATCAGATGTAAATTTGACTATGTTATCCCTTAAATGTTGATTATAGTAGCTCTTTTCAGATGCAAATTCAATATGTAAAGTGAATGTTGACAAAGCTGATACGAAAAATCTCCTGATTAACATCATTTGCATGAACACAGCAACATTATTACAGACCTTCTACAGACAGAAAGAAATGGAAATTGGATGGAGAGTCACCTTCTCCATCATCTCCTCTCCCCAACTCCCTGCTCTGCCTAGGACCAAAAACAAAAAAAAAATTTAGGACTGATATTCTATGTTCTAAAATAAAACAGCTAAAAAAAAAAAGTTATGCACAAATGAATTAGATTTGCCAACAAAGCAAGATATTACAGAGTTAAGAATGACCACCCATTTTTATTTCACACCATTCTACTGTCACAGACCCAAAGGAGAGCAGGAGCTACATATAGCACTGTGTGGGTTGTAATAGCTGGCAGAATGGGGTGAGTTAAGGAGTCATTAGCAGCTTGTAAATTTCCTTGCTCTTGTTAGCTTCAGTTATAATCTTAAAAAGGAGGAAGGAGGGAAGACAGAAAGGGAAGAGGAGGACTTGCACATGCTTGCTCATTCCTAAATTTGCACTTCGCACTATGAATAAACTGTGGAACACATGTCAACATGTCAGGTGTATAGTTACTGAACACCAGATTATTTTTGCATGAAAGAAAAAGGAAGCATATATATATATATATATAGAGAGAGAGAGAGAGAGAGCGGACTGTAGAAACGTTTCCTGTTGTTGCAGTACACTGTAATAGGTAAATACTGTAAAACAATGCATTGTAGTGCAGATCACATTAAACTGATTTACTGTTACTGCAAGCTGACAGGAAACTGGATGGCTATACTTTACCTTCAGCACAAAGCAAGTACTCAAAATAAACATGTTTAAGAGAATTCACTAATACAAAAGACTTTTCAAAACAGAAATATAACAGAACACAAAATGCTGCTTTGCAGACAGATTTAGGCTCTCTCTGCCCGAGGTTTTTTGCACTAGGGTAAACATGCCCACCCTGTCTGGAAGCACTGGTGCAAATATTTTCTTTATACCAGCACTGAACATTTACACTAAAGGTTTACATTGAGGTAACTACATCAGTGCCAAATAGATAACTGATTTGTGTATTGTAAGCCCAATATTAGGACATAAAGCATGAAACTGCAAAAAGAGCTCTCCTTCCACTGACTATTTTGTTGACTTTTATGTGAACTCAGTTGTCATAAGATTGTTACTAATTATCTATGCCACATTACTAGAATTACTTTGAATATTTAAAACAGAACACTGGGCCAGCAGAGCATTAAGTTATGGACTCTGGTGATGTCAAACCAGGAAATCAGAATTAGAAGAGTTTATAAAAAAAATGGTACAACACCAAATTGGTCCTGGGCATGACTTTAAACTGTATCGGACTGGAAGGCCCCAACATGATGGGGCTACTCGTGGCCGGGTAGCTCCTATAAAATACTACAACCTTCAGAGTAAGGCGAGTATAGGGCACCTCGAAACCCTAGCTCCTTGTGGGTATTCCTTGTTTGGAATACGGCCAAGAAACGTCACTCTCACAGAAACATGCCCTCGTTGAGGCATTAGGTCAGTGGTCCCCAAACTTTTTACCCTACACCCCCTTACTCCTGTCTGCATCCACCCCTCCCACCCCTGCAGCTGGGACTGTGGTCGGGGCCGGGGGTTGCCAAGACTGCAACCGGGCACTGAACTAGGGGCCAGACGCTAAGACCGCGATCGGGCGCTGAAGCCAAGTGCTGGGGGCTGAGGCCATGGCTGGGGCCCGAGTCGGGAGCCAGGGGCCAAGCCCCAAGGCCAAGAGCTCAGGGCAGAACAGGCTGGGCACCCTCTTCCTGCCCCCCCCCTCCCCCGGTAGGGGCTGGCCCAGCTCGTGCCACACACTCCCAAATGTTCCTCCACACACCCCCTCATGCCAACCTACCCTGGCTGAAATGAAACAAAGTGGCTCGCATGTTTGACTTTGACCCCTGGAAATCACCAAGAGGAAATTCATCATGAAGAGGCAGCAACCTATCCATAAATTATGGCAGAGACAGGTTTTCAGTTATAAGCCCAAACCTCCCCTTTCCCTCTAAAAAGGTAATTTCCACACCAAATCCGGCATGTATGATCTGTGACCAGGGCAGAATTTTTTGTCAAATTAATTTTTAGTCACCGTGATTTAGCTAAGCCAGTTTTGAGATACAGAAGTTAGGTCTTGTCTACATGGCCATTCAGTGCTGAGCAAGCAGACGTGTGAACCTAGTGCTGTATCTGGCTGTGTGGACTCTACTATTGCACACTAGAAGTTCGGTAGTGTGCTCTGATGTACCCCCCGTTTCAAACAGGAGTATGCCAAAATGCACTACATCATTTTCAGTATGTGCCAGGCTGGCTAGTGCACTGTACGTTCACACCCCAGCCAGTCGTGCTTCCATTAAAAAAAAAAAAAAAAACCAAACAAACAAAAAAAACTACCCCTCTTCTCCCTTTTACTTGAGGAGATATCTTTCAAAATGAAAACCAAACAGAGAGGTTTGTCCCAGTGATTTTTCAAGGGGAGGAGGGGAGGGAAGGATTACAAGCTGACCCATTTTACCAGCTACATACTACCATACAGCCAGAGGTCCTAACTCAATTAGCTGCTCTCGGGATCCTCTTCTTCCCTCACCACTACACCCTTTGGGGCAGGAATAAGAGAGGAATCTTGATTCCTAATGAATTTCTAATATCTGATCTTAGCTTTCAGGGCTGTTCTAGCAATGTCTCTCAGAGAAAGTCAGTCAATTTCCCTCTCTTATTACCAAAGCCAACACAGCTTCCCCTCAATCCTCCGTATGGAAAAACAGGGTTACTTACCAGTAACTGTTGTTCTTCGAGATGTGTTGCTCATATCCATTCCAATATAGGTGAGTGCGCGCCCCGTGCACTAGTTCCCGGAACTTTTTTCCCCTTAGCTAGCTCCATAGGGTCAGCTCAGGCGCCCCCTGGAGTACCATGCTCGTGCTGCGGTACATAGGGTGCCGCCGACCCCGCGCGCCCTCAGTCCCTTCTTTCTGCTGACTCCGGCAGCGGGGACGGAGGATGGGTGTGGAATGGATATGAGCAACTGGTAAGTAACCCTGTTTTCTACCTTCGCGTGATTGCTCATAGCCATTCTAATATAGGTGATTAAATAGTCATACCTCAGAGACGGGTAGGAGTCAGCGTTGAGCCGCTCTCGCCAGCACGGCTCCGCCGAAGCCTACATCCTCTCTCACCTGCTGCACGATGGTGTAGTGGGACGTGAAGGTGTGGACCGACGACCAGGTCGTTGCTCTACAGATGTCCCGCAGGGGCACTCTTCCCAGGAAGGCCGCCGATGAGGCCTGGGCTCTGGTTGAGTGTGCTGTCACAGCTCCTGGAAGCGGCACCTTCACCCACTCGTAACAGGTCCTGATGCAGGCGGAGATGCACTGGATGGAGACAGGTGAGCCCTTCATCCGGTCTGCCACTGCCACAAACAGCTGTGTCGATTTCCGAAACGGCCTGGTCCACTCGATGTAGTAGGCCAGGGCTCATCTGACATCCAGGGAGTGCCATCTCCGCTCCTCCTCCAAACTGTGCAGTTTAGGAAAGAACACGGGGAGGAAAATATCCTGGTTATAGTGAAACTGAGAGACCACCTTAGGCAGGAAAGCCGGGTGGGGTCTCAGTCGGACCTTATTTTTATAAAAGACCGTGTGGGGGGCTCCGAAGTTAAAGCTCTTATCTCGGAGACCCTCCTAACCGATGTAATGGCCACCAGGAAGGCTACCTTCCAAGAGAGGACGAGCAACCAGCATGTAGCCATGGGCTCAAAGGGGGGTCCTGTCAGCATGGCGAGGACCAGGTTCAAGTCCCAGGGAGGCACCGGGTCGCGGACCTGCAGATATAGTCTCTCCACCCCTTTGAGGAACCTGACTGACATGGGGTGTGAAAATAAAGATCTCCCTTCCATCAGCTGATGGAAGGCTGAGATGGCCACCAGGTGTACCCTGAGGGAGGCCAGTGCTAAACCTTGGAGCTTCAAATGGAGGAGGTACTCCAAAATTGCCTGTATGGGCGAGCAGCTCGGTGGGATACCCCGGGACTGCACCTAACAGGTAAAACGCTTCCACTTGGCCCAGTACACCACCTGAGTGGAAGGTTTTCTGCTGTTCAGCAGAACCTGTTGGACTTGCATGGAACAGGCTCTCTCTCCCTCCGTCAGCCACAGAGTCTCCATGCTGTCAGGTGGAGGGAGTCCAGGTCCGAGTGGAGCAGGCGATCCTGGTCCTGGGAGAGCAGGTTGTAACTCCTCGGGAGCGGCAGCGGCGGGGCTATGGACAGGTCCAGCAACATGCTGAACCAGTGATGACTCGGCCAAAGTGGGGCGATCAATATGATATCTGCCTTGTCTCTCTTCATCTTCAAGAGAACTCTGGGCAACCGCGGAATGGGGGGAAACGCATACATCAGGGTCCCCGTCCATTCTATAAGGAACGCGTCTGAGATGGAGCCCGGCTCACGACCCTGGAGTGAGCAGAACATCGGGCACTTCCTGTTCCAGGACGACGCGAACAGGTCCAGTTGGGGAACACCTCACTTGCAGAAAACAAATGCTATCACCTCCGGATGTAGTGACCAGTCGTGTTGGGGTAGAAACGACCTGCTGAGGTGGTCCGCCTCGTCGTTCCTGACCCCCGGGAGGTGAGAGGTAGATATGTGGAAGTCATGTCTCACTGCAAAGTCCCAAAGTTGAATGGCTTCCTGTCAAAGAGCGCGCTCCCCCCTGCCTGTTTAAATAGAACATGGCTGCCGTGTTGTCTGTAAGGACCTGGACCATTCTGCCCCTCAGGAATCTGAGGAAAACCTTGCAGGCCAGGCGGACTGCTCTGAGCTCCCGAACGTTGATGTGGAGGCACCGCTCATCTGGCGACCAGAGCCCCTGGGTGCTCAGGTTGCTGCGGACGTGGGCTCCCCACCCCACATCCGAGGCGTCCGTAATCAGGGTTACTGATGGTGTCAAGTCTCTGAAGGGAACTCCCTTCAGTACCTCCCCTGGGTCCTTCCACCAGTCCAGAGAAGTCAGTATTTGCGTGAGAACTGTGACTACTCTGTTTAAGGGGTGCCTGGCTGACACGTACATCGAGGTCAGCCACGCCTGGAGAGGCCTGAGTTTGAGGCGAGCCAACCTCACCACGTATGTATAGGCTGCCATGTGTCCCAACAGCTAGAGGCAGTGCCTGGCTGTCATCATGGGGGACCTGTAAAGACTGTCCATTATGGCAGCCATCGCCTCAAAGCGAGGCTGTGGGAGGAAGGCCCTGGCCTGGGTGGCATCAAGGGTGGCCCCGATGAAATCTATGCGCTGCACCGGGGTGAGAATGGACTTCTGCTCGCTGATGAGCAGCCCCAGTCTGGTGCATGTTGCGCAAGTGAGTTCCAGGCTGTTCCTTACATGGGCCCTGGACTTGCCCCCGATCAGCCAGTTGTCCAGGTATGGGAATTCTGGACCCCTCTGCGGCGCAGATGGGCCGCCACC
This sequence comes from Emydura macquarii macquarii, assembly GCF_026122565.2. NCBI lineage: Eukaryota > Metazoa > Chordata > Testudines > Chelidae > Emydura > Emydura macquarii. The sequence goes on along the minus strand of NW_027132559.1, from coordinate 16,329,845 downwards.
ACCGCCGTACACTTTGTGAAAACCCTGGGGGCGGACGAGAGGCCAAAGGGAGGGCCGAGAACTGGTCATGGCAGCCAGCTACCACAAACCGGAGGAACCTCTGTGACCGGGGAGGATAGAAATATGAAAATAAGCATCCTTTAAATTGGAGGGCAGCATACCAGTCCCCTGGATCTAGAGCAGGAATGATGGAGGCTAGGGAAACCATATGGAACCTGAGGCGTCTGATGAACTTGTTCAGATGGCGGAGATCTAATATGGGCCTCAGGCCCCCCTTGGCCTTGGGAATGAGGAAGTAGTGCGAATAAAATCCCCTTCCCCTCTCCTGTGGAGGAACCTCTTCCACAGCCCCTAGCTGGAGGAGGGAGTAGACCTCCTGTATGAGGAGATGCTCGTGAGAGGGGTCCCTGAAGAGGGATGGGGTAGGGGGGAAGTCTGGGGGGAAGGCCGTAAGCTGGAGGGCATAGCCCCTGAGGACTACACCGAGGACCCAGCGATCCGAGGTGATGTTTCGCCACTCGGTGTAGTACGGCCGGAGTCTGTGGACAAAGGGTCGGGCGAGATCCAGGGGAAAAGGAAGAGTGCCACCCTCGTGCGCACCATCAAAATAGCTTTTTATTATTTTGGCCCTTGCCTGGGCCGTGCTGGGGCCCCGCCGATAAGCCCGAGTGGTTGCGGTGGTTAGGCGCCCAGTACCGGTCCCAACCCCTCCTGGGCTGAGCGGGTCTGAGGGGCGGTCTCGAGGGAGGCCGAGGCCTGTGGGGTATAAAGCCCTAGGAATCGCACCGTGGCCCCAGAATCCTTAAGAGCATGGAGTTTGTCGTTGGTTTTGTCCGAAAAGAGGCCAGTGCCATCGAATGGCAGATCCTGGATGGCTTGCTGGACCTCTTGGGACAGCCCTGACGACTGTAGCCAGGAGCATCGACGCATGACAATAGCCGAAGCCATGGCCTTGCTGGCAGAATCCGCTGCGTCGCTGGCCATCTGTAAGGCCGCCCCTGCCATTGCAGCACCTTCCTTGCACTTATCTCTTCTGTGCTGCTCTCTGAGGCAGCGGTCGTGAGGGTCACTCACACGGAAAGCCTTCGCACATGCAGTGCAGGCTTTGAAGCCAGTTGAGCCAGGCATGGCCCAACCTGAAGCCCCTGAGGGCTAAGTATTCTAACTACTTAACACTATTAAAACACTATACTTAACAATAGTCTACTTAAACAACAGTCTATGCACAAAGGGGAAGCAAGAGGCAGATGTTCCAGCAACCGTCACAGGTGGAAAGAAGGAACTGAGGGCCCGCGGGGTCGGCAGCGCCCTATGTACCGCGGCATGAGCACGGTACTCCAGGGGGCGCCTGAGCCGACCCTACGGGGCTTGCTAAGGGGAAAAAAGTTCCGGGAACTAGTGCACGGGGCGCACACTCACCTATATTGGAATGGATATGAGCAATCACTCGAAGATAGAAAAAAGTTCATACCTGCACAGCTTTTAAGGCCAGAAGGGACCATCAGATCATCTAGTCTGATCTCCTGCATATGATAGGTCAGAGTTTCACCCAGTTATCTCCACATGGAGCCAAATAAAATTGGATTTCACTAAAGCGTATCTTCCAGAAAGGCATCCTGTCTTGATCCGAGGACATCACGAGTGTCATTTCTTTCGGTAATTCTCATGTTGAGTAACCCTCTGTGTTAAAAATAACTGCGCCTGAATTCTAACAGAAATTTGTCTGGCTTTAACTTTCAGGCTCTCTCTAACAGATTGAAGAGCCCTGAGTAACCGGGTATGTTCTCTCCACTGAAAATACTTTATACGTGGTAGTAAATCGCCTCTCACTTGTTTCTGATAAACTAAACAGGTTGAGCTCTTTAAATCTCTCACTGCAAGGCCTTTTCTCCAGCCCTTGAAACATTTTTGTGGCTCTTGTCAAATTTTAAAAAGGATGTTGAAAATTGGAGAAACCAGAACTGGATACATTATTCTAGTATCAATCTCACCAATGCTGCATACAGAGGTAAAAATTACCTCCCTGCTCACTACTCTCCTCTTTATACATCCAAGGATTGCATTAGCTATTTTTGCTAATGCATTGTACTGGGTGCTTATGGTGCCCGTCCACTCTGACCCCTAAATTCTTTCCAGAGTTGCTGCTCTCCTGGATACAGTCCCCCATTCTGTATATATGGCCTGTGTACCTTGATGCAAATAACTTTAATCCTGCCAAATGCAAGGTATCCAAGGTATGGGGCTCAGGGAAAGCATTCTGGTAGAAATTCCAGCACCTTTTGATTTATCTTAGTCTGGGATGGTGGGGAGCCTGGGCTTCTTCACCTCATTGGTATAGTTCCCCACCCTCTTACTTCATGAATTTGAAGCCCCATCCAATGCTAGAGCCTAGGAAGGAGAAGGAGCTTCTTGTGTCTTCTCCCCCACTCTCCAGAGTCTCCTGGCTACTGCTTCCAAATTACTTAATCCAAAGGAAGATCCATTTTAAAGAATGGCCATGAAATGAACAAATTAGTAAAACCGGAGGCCAGTGTCACTCTGGGGACAATTTCAGGGTTTTATCATATCTATACATTTCTTTTAAATTTAACCTTAACTCTCAATTTTCTGGGTTCTAATGTACGATTTGTGAAGCAGGAGGGAGGGAAGGTTTGTGAGTTACTGTTTGTTTTGGACAAATACAACACTACAGTGTATTAATTTAATCCTCTAGTTCAGTGGTTCCCAACCTGTGGCCCCCGGGGACTTTCAAAGCAGCCCACTGCTCCCCTCCCACTGGCTGCAGGCGGACCCTGGCGGAGTGCATTGCTGCAGAGCTAAAAGACAGGTGTAGGCTCTTTGCTGCAGTCAAGAGGACAGGAGATCAGCGCTCCCCTCCCCCTGGCTGTAGCAGGGAGCATGGCAAAGCGCTCTGCCTGGGTCACTAGGTGCTGGAGTCCTTGCTGGAGCCAGAGGAAATGGAACCCTGATCTCCCGTCCCCCTGGCTGCAGAAGAGAGAAACTGCCTAGGGACCCAGGTGGAGCACACGGGGCCACAGGGCACGTGTAGTTTCCCTGCTGCAGCCAGGAGGATGGGAAATCAGTGAGGAGGGAGGAAGCTTCTTTGCTGAATTTCTTCCATCTGGTTGCAGTGGAGGGGTGGGTGAGGGAACTGCTGGCAGAGACTGGTGGCCCTTCAGGGTTGTAAAAATTGTATCTGTGGCCCTTGAGCCAAAAAGGTTGTGAGCCACTGCTCTGGTTTGTAGGTGCCAGTAATTTTTTCAAGCTGTTTTAGTGTTCAATATACTAACAGCCTTATTTCCATACACAAACTCAATCACTGTGTTAGAAGGGGAGGAAAAAAAACAACCCCAAGTTTGAGAAGCCCTCTTTAAATTCATGAGATCTTTTCTTCAAAGATACAAAAGCTACCTCTGAATCCCTTATTTGCTTTAAAATGTTAACACATTTCTTGCATGCAACAAATCATTCTCAATGTTAGTTACAAATCTTCAAAGTTTATAAAGATGCAGTTTTTGCATGAGCTGCAGAATATCATGCAAGTACCATGAATGAATCGAGATAACCTAACACTTTCTATTTTTTTGATTGGAGAATTTCCAATGTGCTCTGCTTCCTACAAATACTATACATACTTTGCTTTTTCTATATCAACAGCATACACTTCTTAGTAATAAACAGAAACAGTATTTTAAATTTACATCTAGGGTAAGAACTGAAAGATCATGATGGGTCATTACAATTTACTGCACTGAAAGAATCTTATTTGACCATATCTGATATAAAAATTAAGCATATAGCAAAATGTATCAATAAAATACTTTGATCCTACTGCTCTCTTTTAATGGAAGACTCAGTCAGATGTCTCTGAGTTGCAGTTCTTTAGCTGGCACCCTGTGGAATATATTATTGTAAGTAATTTTTCCTATTATAACTGATGAAACTGAATGTAATAAATCCTCATTTTGCAAATTTATGATGGCTGGTTATTTGATTTACTACTAGGATGCACCGTCAAGGTAAATGATCTAGCAGTTCTGTGCTGAAAGACAATTAGCAAGTAGCAATTTCACAAAAAAAAAGTCACAATTAGCCATTAGCAAGTTCACTACTATCTCACTACTGGATCATAAGCTCTAATCATGCAATCGGACATGAGTTCATAGTCACTACAACCACTGGCAGAGGTAACTGGGAGGCTTTTGAACCATTAGAAGTTTTGCTATTGGAAGGTAAGTATGTATAACTGCTAAAAAGATAAACTTCCTACAATTATTGGAGGGAAGAGCAGACTTGTTTAGGGTGTAAAGTGAGGAATGATTACTGCAGAAATAATCTGATGAAACTGTGTAAACAAATTTAGGCAGATATTCAAGAAAATTGATCCAACAGCAAAGCCAATGAGAATCTAGAATAGCATTCCAAAACCTCAGTAGAGATGTTCAAAATTAGGCTAGGTAAAACACTCAAGAATTAATAGTAATCAGACCACACAGACATGGAGGAGAGGTGGACTATATGACCTAATAATGGTTCCCTCATCCCTAAGCCAACTCTGTAGGGGTCTGATCCTAGAACCAATGCTCACTTGAGTAGACCTTAACTCACACAAGTAGTTCCATCAAAGTCAATGGAAAACTACTCACCCCTAAGCAAGGGTTGCATGGTCAGGCCCTAGAATTTTAAGCGCCATTATTCTAGCGAAATAATAAACTCACCTCCTTATTTCACTAGTTTCTATCTAGATGGAAATCAAAGATTTCCTCTCTTTCCTAAAAGAGTGGGGGATGATCCAACAGCCTGACATTCAGAGATGCTGAGCACCCTCAGCTCCCATGAAACCCTTGGTTTATCATCAAGGAAACAGATTCTAACGTACACAACTGTGTGTGAAACAGCTGTCATATAGTTAATATATTGCCAGCATCTAATTTATTAATGTAAAGAATTTGATTTAAACCCTTTCATTTTTCATTTCATTTAAACCCTTTCATTTCATTTCATTTAAACCCTTTCACATTTTCTCTAATGATCAAAGCGGCTAGTATATATGCATAACATATCAGCATTTTCCTCCTTATTCCCCTACAACACATGTTAGCAAAGAGGCAAGGTTAAATTTACAAGGTATCTGAAGCACTGTTCACATTTTACAAATCAGGACTTATCAGTTAAACTTTGCTGTTCTGCTTCCATGTGTGGCAGTGAGGAATGCAGCAGAAGCAATAGGATGGGCAGTAGAAAGGAAAAAGAAACAGGAGAAAGCAACAAACAAAGGAAGGAAGGAGAAACAGCAAATAAAAGGCTAAAAAATGAAAGCAAATAATTAAAAAAAGTCTAAAAAGGCAGGAAAAGACCAAGGTGAGAAAATGTTACAGAAAAAAAGAACCAAATGAAGAGAGCAGAAAAGAAAGATAGATATGGGAGGTGGAGACAAACAAAGCTTAAAATAATAATGGTAGGTCTTAACCATTACTGAGAATTATGCAAGAGACCAGACTTCACATGGCAGTAGCCATGGCTACCACAGAAACAAATTTTTCACACCTGTAAACTACTCTAACATGCTTTCAGTTACCTGGATTACATTTAAAACTGCATCTTCCCAGGTACTTATGACAATATCCTGTCCTACTGTCCTGGGAAAGTCTTCCAGTCTTTAGATGTTTAATGTAATTTAAATGATAAGTGCTGGGGGATAGAGAGGGGTTATGATAATGTGGGTGTGAATAGACAAACACACACCGTACAAAACATGTATTTAAAATGATGAGCAGTCCATGAATGGCCCAATGCTCTAAGAATATTGCTCTATGATGCAGGGTGGAAGACCCAGGGGAAAATTGCCACTCATAGTTCCTGGCTCCCCCATGGAGACAAGAGACAGAGACTAGAAAATTATCACCAGTTGCATGCATGGCAGTGTCAAGTAGTACAAGTAGGCCATAGCCCAGACCACAAGTATGGTTTTGATTTATAGAAACTTACAGTAAGTTCACAAGTTCACAGCCTGTGATTTTGCCACAGTTCTTTCACATGAGGAGGTTTCAGTGGATATTTTGAATCGGATTCTAAAAGAAATGACTGATGGCTTAAGTAAACAACTTTAATTACTTTGATATCAAGCAAACAAACACAAAGAGCCTACCTCCAGAAGTTCTTACCACTGTGATTATTTTAAGTGATATGATGGACAACTACCCTGGCAGCTGCAAAAAACAAGATTATTTACCAGTAACTGCTGTTCTTTGAGATGTGTTGCTCATGTCCATTCCATTATAGGTGTGTGCACGCTTCCATGCACAGTTACCAGAACTTTTTTCCCCTTAGCAGATCCCATAGGGCCGGCTCTGGCACCCCCTGGAGCACCGCACACATGCTGCGGTATATGAGGTGCTGCCAGCCCTATGCCCCCTCAGTCCCTTCTTTCCACCAATTCCGACAGCGGGGACATGAGCAACACATCGCGAAGAACAGCAGTTACTGGTAAGTAACCTTGTTTTCTTCTTCGAGTGATTGCTCATGTCCATTCCATTATAGGTGACTAACAGGCAATACCTTGAAGATGGGTCAGAGTTACCGATAAGCTGCCTGCAGCACCGCTCTGTTGAAGCCTGTGTCTTCCCACGCCTACTGGACAACGGTGTAGTGGGGCATGAAGGTGTGTACCGATGACCAGATGGCAGCTCTGCAGATGTCCTGCACGGGTACTCTCGCTAGAGAAACTGCAGACTAAGCTTGAGCTCTGGTTGAGTGCACTGTGATGGTTCTTGGAAGCGGCACCTTCTCCTGCTCATAGAACTTGATGCATGATGTAATCCATGAGGAGTTGCGCTGGGCAGAGACAGGTGAGACTTTCATCCGGTCGGCCATTGCGACGAGCCGTGTCGATCTCTGGAACGGCTTCATGCACTCTATGTAGAAAGCCAGGGCCCGTCTTACATCCAGCGAGTGCCACCTCCTCTCCTCCTCTGAACCGTGAGGTTTGGGGAAAAACAGAGGGAGAAAAATATCCTGGTTACAATGAAATTGGGAAACCACCTTGGGCAGGAAGGCTGGGTGCGGCCTCAACTGAACTTTATCTTTATAAAATACAGTATGGGGGATTCCAAGGTCAGTGCCCTAATCTTGGAAACCCTGCTTGCAGAGGTAATGGCCACCAGGAAGGCCACCTTCCAGAAGTTCAGGAGCAAAAGGCATGAAGCCATAGGTTCAAGGGGGGACATCCATGAGTTGCGAGAGGACCAGGTTGAGATCCTAGGAAGGCACCGAGTCACAGACCTGTGGGTAAAGCCTCTCCACCCCTTTGAGGAACCTAACCGACATCGGGTGGGAGAACAGCGATCTCTCCGCTAGCAGATGATGGAAGGCCAATATAGCTGTAGATGAACTTTCAGGGAGGTCACTGCCAGTCCCTGGAGCTTTAGCTGGAGCAAGTACTCCAGGATTGCCTGTATTGGCAAGAGGCTAGGCAGGATACCCCGGAACTCTGCACAACAGATAAACCGTCTCCACTTAGCTCAATAGACAACCTGTGTAGAAGGCTTCCTGCTACCAAGCAGGACTTGCTGGACCTGCACTGGGCAGGCTCGCTCACCTTCGGTCAGCCACAGAGCCTCTACGCCGTGAGGTGCAGGGAGTCCAGGTCCCGGTGCATGATCCTGGGACAGGAGATCGTGCCGTCTCAGGAGCTCCAGAGGAGGGGCAAATCGAGAGGTCCAGCAGCGTGCTGAACCAATGCTGGCACAGCCAGGCTGGAGCAATCAAGATAACTTTCGCTTTGTCCCTTTTGATCTTTAGCAGAACTCTGAGCAGGAGAGGAATGAGCGAGAATGCATACATGCAGCTCCCCAACCAGTCCAGGAGGAAAGCGTCGGAAATCGACCAGGCCTCTCGACCACGGAGCGAGCAGAACTGTGGGCACTTCTTGTTCCAGGCTGACGCGAACAGATCCACCTGGGGAGAGCCCCACCTACGGAAGATCATAGACGCCACTCTGGGTGTAGCGACCAATCATGGTGGGGTAAGAACGACCTGCTGAGGCGGTCCGCCTCATCATTCCTCACTCCTGGGTGGTGAGAGGCTATCATGTGGAAATCGTGCCTCACTGCAAAGTCTCACAGGCGGATAGCTTCTCTGCAGAGGGCTGAGGAGCAGGCTCCCCCCGCCTGTTGATGTAGTACATGGCCACTGTATTGTCTGTCAGCACCTGTATCACCCTGCCTGCAAGGAAGCGGAGGAACACTCTGCACACTAGGCGAATGGCCTGCAGTTCTTTCACACTGGGGAGGATAGATATGTGAAAATATGCATCCTTGAGATCGAGGGCAGCATACTAGTCTCCTGGGTCCAGGGAAGGGATTATAGGAGCTAGGGAGACCATGGAAACGTGAGTCTCTTGATTATATTTGTTGAGACGACGCAGGTCTAATATAGGCCTTAGACCCCCTTTGACTTTGGGAATGAGGAAGTACCTCGAATAGAACCCCCTTCCCACTATGCCCTGGGGGACCTTTTCCACCGCTCCCAGGTTGAGAACGGTCTCCACCTCTTGAATAAGGAGTTGCCTGTGATAGGGGTCCCTGAAGAGGGACAGAGGGGGGAACTTGAGGGGGAGGGAGGGGGAAGAAATAAACTGGAGGGCATAGGTCACTGAAACCATGCCAAGAACTCAGCGGTCTGAAGTAACTTTGGCCCACTCGGAACGGAAGGGCACTAGGTGATTTAAAAAGGGGCGGGAGGGATCCAGGGAACAGGCTGGGGCACCACTCTCGGGCGCACTATCAAAAGGGCCTCCTCTGATTGCCCGACCTCCTAGACGACCCCTGCTGAGGGGCTGAGGAGGAACTTGGGGGCAGATTGCATCTCCCAGACCCCCTATTTCTATCCCTTTGCCTATAGCTCAAGAACAGACGAGGTTGATACCACTGCTGCTGCATCTGGGGCCGCAACTGACGCCTAGAAGACTGTGGCGTGTAGAGGCACAGGGAGCGGAACGTGGCTCTCAAGTCCTTTAGACCATGCAACTTCACATCAGTCTGGTCCGAGAATAAGGTTGACCCATCAAAGGGAAGGTCCTGGATGGACTGCCGGACCTCTTGGGACAGACTGGAGGGTTAGAGCCAAGAGCATCTGTGCATGCAGATGGCAGAAGCTATGGCCTTACCCACCGAATCAGCAGCATCCGAGGATGCCTGGAGCGCTGCTCTAGCCACCATGGTACTCTCTTCCACGATGCTGTTAAAGTCCAGCACCTGGTCCTGGGGCAGACCATTGACGAAGCATCTCAACGAGTCCTACAGGTTAAAATTATACCTGCCCAGGAGAGCCTGCTGGTTGGCAGTCCTAAACTGTAGGCTTGCCATAGAATAAATCTTTCTCCCAAACAAGTCCAGCTTTTTATTGTCTTTGTTTTTAGGAGTAGACCCTGGCTGACCCTGCCTATCCCTTTGGTTCGCCGCATCCACCACCAGAGTTCCAGGGGAGGGGTGGGTGAACAGATACTCAAACCCCTTAGCTGGGACCTAGTATTTCTTCTCAGCCCCATTAGATGTCGAGGCTAAGGAAGAATGAGTTTGCCACAGGGTCTTTACTATTTTAAGCACCCCCTCATAGATGGGGAGGGCTACTCGAGCTGGGGTGGTCACTGCCAGAACATTAAAAAGGCTGTTCCTCTACCTCCAGCCCCAAGTTGGAGGCCACCCTTTTAAGCAGCTCCTGGTGTGCCCTGAAATCATCCAGGGGCGCTGAGTGACCTTGTGAGACTGCTTCATCCGGTGAGGAGGAAGACTGGAGGGGCCCAACGGGAGGTGGCACTCCCTCCCGCCGACGAGGTCCCTTCCTGGGGGTCCGAATCATCATCTGAGGGCGAATGGTGGACCTGCCCCGGTAACAGTGGCACTGACTGTACTTAGAGGACTTCATGGACTGCAGTCCTGGTCCTACTGGGAAACCCCAGGGGCCCCAATACAGCCACTGGGGTGGCCACTGCCCTTGACACCATCCAGGGACTATCTGCGCCTGTGGCTCTCGCACCTTTTGCCATTGGTGACTCGCCCTGCGACTACCCCCCAGGAGGACACCAAGGCACCATCCGAATTTTCAGAGTCTCCTGCCGTACGGTGCCAGGTTTGGGGGAAGCAGTGCCCTGATCCACGGATGCGCCATCTCTCTGCAGAACGTCCTCTCGACACTGCTGACCCCAATGACGAGAAGGAATACCGTCAGTGCCACGAGTGGTGCCAGTGCACTGAACTGCGCTCTGAGAAGCTGGGTGAGCCGAAGCGTTGCCTCGGTTCTGAGGACTTGCGGTGCCACTTGCCTCTCGGTGCCACGTTGGACTTCAGCAACTGGGTTCGGCGCCACATTGGGGCAGGCAAACTCCTCAGTGGCGGGGAGTGGGACCGACAGGATCTGTCTGCAGAGCAGCGCCCAGCGGGCGATCTCGACTGGTGCCATCTCCTAGAGTGGCTTCTCCTGGTGCCGGGGATTGAGACTGGTGTCAGGAAGGAGACTCTGCATTCCATCTCGGTGCAGGCCGGTCCAACGACCGCGACCTGGAACGACTTCTAGGGGAGCAGCGCTGCTCCACCCTAGGTGATCGCCCAGCCGGAGATCTTCCTCCCCATACCGGGATCTCCTGAGCCACTCAGGGGGACCCAACACGGGTCTCCCCTGTGACACCGGCCCCTTCTCCCTCACTGGTGGTCGGGGCGGAGGTGGTGTAGGCAGGGCCAGCAAGGTTCTTGCCACCTGGAAGGCTTCTGGTGTCAATGGCGCCGGCAGAATCAGAGGGGATCCCCCCTTCCCAGGAGTCAGGGGTGGCTCCTTAACTGGAGACGCTGGCTCTGGCAAGTGGGTCTCCATGGTCCGACCTCGGTGCGGCTTGGTGCTTGACCCCTCCTGTTTTGATGGCATGGGGCAGTGTCTGCACTCCACGCGCTGCTTCCGCTTCTTCTTCTGCACCAGGGAAGCAGTGCAGTGCTGAGTCGTGGCTGGTGCCAACGGTGCATTCTGCACCAACCCCACGCTCAGTACTGAGATGAAACGGGTCAGCTCGGAGACTGGGCGAAGCACTGCCTCCATGAGCAAGGCTTTTAAACGGATTTCTCTGTTCTTCTGAGTCCTTGGTTTGAAAGCCTTGCAGATCTTGCACTGCTCCTTGCAATGGGCTTCCCCCAAGCACTTCAGGTAGCTGTTGTGGGGGTCACTGAGCAGGAAAGCCTTCCCGCAGGAGGCACACGGTTTGAAGCCCGGTGATCAGGGCATACCCCGGCCTCAGCTAAGTCCCAACCCAGACTACCTTAAGTCTCTAACTACCACTGTTAACAACTTCTTAACTAAACTACCTAATTAACACTAACAGTGAACAACGAAGTCCAAAACAAGGGGAATTAGCACTTGCAAAGCAAGCCCAGCAACTATCACAGGTGGAAAGAAGGAACTGAGGGGGCATAGGGCCGGCATCGCTTCATATACCGCAGCATGTGCATGGGGCTCCATGGGGCGCCGGAGCCGGCCCTACAGGATCTGCTAAGGGGAAAAAGTTCCGGTAACCGTGCACGGAGGCGTGCACACGCCTATAATGGAATAGACATGAGCAATCACTCAAAAGTCATATGACCCACCACCTCACCCCTTTACTATGAAAGATGCAGGAAAAGTAAACATGGTCAATGGGAATGTGAATATGGCAAGTGATACTTCTTAGGAGACTCCCTGCTCCCCAGCACATATGTCAATCCTTAGTGATTTAAAAACAAAATTCTATTTAGATGAAAGATATAATCATCCAGAGATTTTGCAACTCTGTATGTATATAGATACAAATAGCCCATCTTTACTACAAATTTTAATGAGTTAATAAATTAAAATGGCAAACATGTTTTTATAGCCTACCTATACAGACCCCATATACTTGAACATCTGGGGACCCCATATAGTTATTATTTTAAAGAACGAGGCAAAGATGTGATAGAGGACAAAAAAGAACTTTAAAAAAGTAACAGTTCTTTTAAAAATATTTAACCAATAGAGAAGAATATGATTTGCAATTAAACCTTTAAAAAACACAACACAATTAGTTAGACCAAAAGCCTGCTACATATTGACAGAATGTAAAAAAAAACAGGATAAACAACTCTGCTCTTCTGCTAATGTGTGTGTATGCATGAGTGAGAAACCAGGCTGCTCAACAAAAAGCAGAAAACGTATTTTGTATCTACAGTATTCGCTAGGTAGATAGAGGTCGTCAACTAAATCCTCTGCAACCTATTTCCTGTATTAGTGCATCATGAAATTACACTGCCTTTGCATTAAGCAATCTGCCTGATAGGAAGTTTTATTAACTGCAGAAAAGGACACTCCTTTACCACTGTCCCTCTTTCCACCCCAAATGCTGCTTCATTTTGTACTTGAATTCCCTTCCCACCCCCCTCCAACATCTCTGGACTCTGACAGGCTGATCTGGAAACCAAGTATTTTAGTTGTGCATTAGAGAGTCAATCTCAGCCAACGGCCAACAAGTCCTAATGAACTCCTCTTCCTCTTCTGTAGGCAGACTGCATGTCACGCCCCACCACTGCATCACCATCTCAAGCCCTCCAGCTTCAGTGACCATGCACCACCATCCTCTAGTAGTCTTCACAACACTACAGTTGTAAAATCTGTGTTGCTCTGCACCCTCTTGTATTTGTAACCTCCTCAGAATCCTGCTTTTTGCCAGCCACATTTGACCATTTTAAAGCATCAGGCATGCCTCACAAAGCTTTATGACTAGTCAGAATTATAAGGCTAATAAAAGAACCATCATTTAGCTCTGGAGTTGTAACCAGAACACTTTATTGTTATGCTGGGCATTGGGCAATCACACCACCTCATTGAAGCTGTTTGGGTGTGATAGCTGGCTTCCATTCGGGCTAAATGAGGGAAGAGTTAAATGTCTCTTTGTTTAGTGATATCTGAAACAATGGAAAATCATCACTAAAGGTCTAGATTGAAGGCAAGTCTGGGCCATGAGGTACAAGCAGTTTCCCCAGAAGGTCTAAATAACAAACATAGGAGTGGGGGATCTATGTGATGCAGAAGAGGGGAGCAGCAGACATACCAACACAGAAGGCAACAAGGAAGCACCTATGAGAACCAGAGGAAAACTTGTAGTGGGATCCTGTGAAACTGCTAAAAGAGGATTTTGAGTAGAGTGCTATGTGGAAAGAAGCTTGCAACTGAGTAAAGAAAGTCTCTCCTACTGTGTTCAGGGAAACAGGATTTTATGTACATTCTTTTTAAATAAACAGATTTCTTGCATCAAAGAAACACCTGACTTCACCATCAACCTCTCTCTCTCTCTAACAGAAACAACCTGCAAGACTCTAAATATCGGCTAACTGCTCAGGACAAAAGAGAACTATATTAAAATAAGAGACGCTATTTCAAAAAGACAATATATGGTAAAACTGACCAACACTTGCTTTATTAACAGTACTAACCAGACAAATCTGTGGCTAAATGGAAAACAAAAAAAGAGGGGCATGCATGAAAACCAAGAAGATATACAAAAATAGAAAATCCAGCAGGCAGGCAGATATATACATATATAGCAAATTAATAAAAATAAGAAGCCCTTAAGCTCTTAATAGACCTTCGGCTCAAAAGCAGTCTTGCAGCCACTGTTCTGAAATTAAAGCTCCTAGACACAACACAAAGTTTGGAAGCTAAACACTTGGCTGCTGGTGTAAATATTTATGGTTCACCTCACCTGCCCACATATTTTGAGTTTAAAATGTACTCCTTCCTAACCAATTGAGCAGAAACAGCTGCCAAAGCCTCAGTGGCAAGATTTATACAGCACAGAAAGAAAACTGACAATGCTATGGGAAGAGGAATGATGTTACTGCAAAAATTCCTACCAGAAAGCCAGAAGTGAAATATTACTGCTAATCAGCATTTGCTTTTATTTGTTGTCATAGGAGAAAGTCTACCTCGATGCCCATACTCACCCCGCCTCAAAAAGCCCAGACTCTGGGCAGGGAACTAAGAAAAAAGTTGGAGGTACATGTAGGGGGGAGAGGAAGGGAGCAGCCATGAGCACAGCATCTTTATGGACAATGTTATAGCTATGGTTGTTGTCCCCTTATGCAGGGATTTTGGGTCAATGGATCCATATGAGACATGAACCAGTAGACCTTCCACAGCCAATTTATAAAGATCTAATCTACATGGGTGCAAAATCCCTTTTGGCCCATGCAGGAAATAGAGAATTCACTCTGCCCATGTCCCCTCACTCCCACAAAGGGACATCAAAGTCAGTGCCCAAGTGGTACAAAGGTCCTGTGCAGATCTTCTCCACTTGGTTAACCTTCTCTCCACTTAATAATCTTCCTCAGTGGTAAACTGAGCTGGCAATCGTTGACACAGCATTTGATGCAAGATATTGCCACGCATTAACATTCATCATCACACTCAATCATCAGTTTAATTATATCCCATGCCTAAACCAACATAGTTATTAATAATTTCTCAGTACAAAAGAAATACTTTAAGCAGAATAACTATTTCCTTCTCCTATCTACAATATTGGATGAAATCTTCTCATCCTATCCATGGCAGAAATAGAGATGTTTTCATTTCAATGCTGAAATGGTCTTTCTCCAGATGCAACCATCCTGAACAGAGATTTGTACCAGCTGTATCTTACATTTGTGTTAGATGCAAAATGTTAAAATGAGGGGGTGCACTGCCCAAAAAGAGATGATTTTGCCTTAAAAGAAAACAAATATTTGCGCTATTCTACATATTCCCATCCAAATTCCTGCTGAAGTGAAGGCAATGTCAGATTCAAAAGATATTGCACCTCAGAGACTCAATTACAGGTGCACAAGAGCTTCTCGAAGTATAAAGGGTCATAAAGGTTGATGGGTGTGAACGGAATAATAGGCAACTGCAAACATAAAAAAGGTCAAACCAAACTGTAGCCAGGAGGGGTGGCCCCCTCTGAGGAGGACCCAGACCCACCCTGGCTGATAGAGCCCTCCCCCAGGGGAAGCCCTGACCGGAAGCAGGCGGGCGGGTCTAGGCCTTTAAGAGCCAGGCCGGTGAACTCAGTCAGAGGGAGATGTCCGAAGGGGAAGGACGCGCCTCCTCCTGAGCTCCTACCTAAGGCCAGGCCGGGGAGCCGCACTGAAAGGGAGCGGCAGGCCTTAACCCTAGCCTGGGGATCCGTGGAGGCCTCCCCCCAGTATCCCACGGCCTGGGAATTGGAGGAGGGCCCACCAGAGGACCCCACGGCCTGGGAGCCGGAGGAAGACCCATCGGGGCCCCCCGCTGACTATGAGCCTGAGGAGAACCCCCCTGACACACCTGTGGTCTGGGAGCTGGAAGCGGGCCCGCCGGAGCAGTACAGAGCCTGGGACCCCGAGAACTTACCAGCCCTGCCCGAGGCCTGGGGGCCCCAGGACCTGGAGGAGCTGCCCTCGGAAGATGAGCCAATAGAGCTGCCCGAGCTGCCGCCAGTGGATGAAGAGGGCCTACTGGGCCTACCACGCTCTGACGACCCAGAGGAGGCAGGTACCGGGGCTGGGACGCAGTGGAGAGGGGTGGGCCTGCATCCCCTTCCCCCCTTCCCTATCCTCCTTGAGAAAGCCTTCCCAGCCATACCGCTCCAGAGAGCAGCTTGTTCACCGGGCCGTAGACTGCTTGCCCGGCCAGCCCTGCCGGAGGGCCTGGCGATAGACTGCTTGCCCTGAGAAGGGCACCAGACTGCTCCCTGTGAGAGGAAGCCGGGAAGGGTGGTCCCCCTCTGAGGAGGACCCAGAGAGGGAGCCAGACCCGGATGCTGCTCCCCAGTTCCAGGGACACGTCCACACAAACATACTAATGTCAGGACATTATATCTCACAAGGAGGTCTAACAGCCCCTCTAAGAGTGGTTGGGCTTCATGTGACAAGGAAGATAAGAAATGAACACATTCCTATGTCTTACTCGAAAGGGGGGGTGGGAGGGAGAGGAAGTGTTTGGAAAGCCATTTCCCTCACACTAGTCCTTAGGATGGACACATATCACTTGATCATGAAAGCCATTTCAAAATTCTTATACTTCATAATGAAAAAAAAAGCTTTTTAAAAGTAAGCAACAGGTAACTATCATTCCATATTCTAGAAGAAAAAAGGAAGGGAAAATTACTCACTGGCCACTCTGTTTGTTGTAATATTCTCTTTTCACACCATACAGAATAGTCAGGATAGCTATTACTATAGAACTACGTACCAAGAAACAACAAGTCAAAAGAATTGTAATTCAACCCTCCACCTCACTGCTTTCTACAGAAGCTCCAGGCCATCGTGCCTTTCCTCCTGTTACAGCACTTCCGGAGCTATGAAGGGAAACAAGAAATATTAAGTATCAGAAGGAAAAAACCAGGAGGGTGGGATGTAGGGTGGGAGAAGAGAAAACGGAGTTACCACTGAGTAATTTTGCCTTATCATATATCCCTCTTCTCCCATCCTATGACAGAACAATCACATGGTTAGCAGATGAAGGAAGCACACCCACCAAGAAGGCTGGATTATTTTACCATGCCCTCTGAAGAACCCTATGCCTAAAGGAGGAGTCTCGTGATGCAGAGCAGTTCAACTGACAGAGCTATATGAAAAAGTGAGCAGACAGCCAGGTGTCTGCCTTATGCGCTTCAGAGATGGATCTTTCACAGCTCACAAAGTGCAAACCTCTCTAGGACAGTGGCTCTCTACCAGCTTGGAGCAAGATCTATCTGTCTGGTCTTAATCTATGTGGATGAGAGAGTATTCTGGCAAGAGTACAGTTGGGTCACGGGCCTCGTTTCTCTACATGTTGTTTGGCTGTTACAATAAGGGTAAAACACCAGCAACTGCTTTGCTTTCCTGGACTCTTGTAGCTCTGCCTATGTAATTCTAAACACCTTTATCATCCAACAGTAGGAAAAGATACACCATCTCAAGAAAAACTATATGTTGACTCTAAGAGAAGAGGCTATTAGAGAGCTCATTTTGCCAGTCCATATAGCTAAGATGATAGCAACTAGGAAAGAGAGTCATTAAGGTGGTCTCCCTTAGGGGTTTATAGGGAAGGTTCATTAAGAACTGCAGGATCTGAGATCCATCCTAGCTTCAGGATCACTGGAAAAAATAGCAAATCTCTGGAAAAGACAGGAACAGAAGTTTTTGGACATGATGGTGGAACCAACATTTCAACTTTTTTGGGGGGAGGGGTTGTCCAAGGAATCTAGAAGTGGCAGAGGAATGAACCCTGAATGTGTGGATTTTAAGGCTGTACTTAGGCATACTAAGTCTACTACGCTCCAGAAAGAACAGGAAAATATGTTTCTGGCAATGCACCATACCACATAAGTCTTCCAAACATAGGAACAAACATGCAAAGTTGGTGGTTTCCTGCTCCCACTCCTGTACTGTCACATCTTGGCAGCTAAGTAGAGTGTATAATCAATATGGATTCTCATGATGGAAGGAGCTCTTTTGAACATGGCCTCTTTAGGCCAATACTGGTTAGGGTGTGCAAAAACACAGTTTCCAGATTAGGAGATGCCTCAGATGCAGACTGCAAAGGGAAATCAGGATTCAACAGGGACCACATACATGTCAGGAGCTCTCCCTTAGCAAAAAGAAATTTGGAAGGAGGACTAAGGAGGCCTGAAGTGGAGGAGGGACACTTGGGGAGGCATGCAGAGGGAGCGGGGCCCAGAAACAAAGGAGACTGACAGGGCTTGAGCAGTGGCTAAAACAGCCTTTATAGAGTTTCCAAACTGGCAATGAATAGGAGGGAGCTAAAGGCATTGGAGAGCAAGGCATTTCAGAGGAGGCTGGATGGGGGTCAGACTGCCCACATGTAGAGAGACCAGGCCCATTACCCCACAGTGCACAAGAGGAAGCAGGAGTCACTGCAGATGCCCATGAGTAGGGGATGGATTCCTGAACCCAGCTGTCAGGAAGAAACACTGGGATGGCCACAGGGGGGGCTCCAGAGAGCAGCCAAAGTAGCAGGGGGGCTCCCACAAAAGCCAAAGTAGCAGGTTTCCAAACAGATGGTAGATAATTCTTGATAGCTACTGGGGAACAAATACCACAGCTAAAAGCTCCTGTAAAGTTCCAACTTTAGGGTTTTTTTCATCTTTTTTCTTCCCCTCCATCCGTAGCTTCATTGTTTACCCTGGAAAGAAGAGAGTGAGAAATAGAAGGAAAAGAAGAGTGGGAGCAAGATAGTTCTCTCTCTAAGGCAAAGGCTCCATGCTTCAGAGATGAAGGAAGAAAAAGAATGGGTACAGGTTAGAATATTTATTCTTTTGTCTCCTTGCTTCCTGGAAGATTGCACCACAGCACTAACTGTACTTGATGTACTGTTGTAGGAAGAGGTACCCGTACAACAATAGGTTCATGTCAGGTGGAAATTGTATACACAAGTATGATCAACTTTTTAAGAAATAGTGTCCAGGCAAAATACAAAACCCCAACAAATACTTTTTTTTTCCACTTCTGCACTTAGAGTGAAGAACTGTCAGACTAACAAAAGGATTTACTCTCAGTAGGAATAGCGGAAATTATAAGGACATTGTAATGGGATATGTGCAGAGTAAGTTATCAGGACAGTATAATGGAAATTGCGTAATTAATGGGAGAAAGTGGCTCAGTGATTTCAGGTGGGAGATGTGGGGATTGGAAAAGAGAGATCCAAGTCACACAGGAAAGAACATGCTATCTCCCATACATGGAAATGAGAAGAGGGGATGACAGAGGAGCAGAAAGTAGGGACAAAGTCAGCAGGCATAGGAGCTGGTGATAGTGAGGTCAGAGACCAAGGATGGAGTGTGTTATGGAGGAGATTTTTGAAAAATAAAACAAAAACAGGTAGGCAATTTTGAATTGAGTGCAGAGATTCATAAGAACCCCGTGAAGGTTGTGAAGAAAACCTTCCTTCAACCTCCACCCTCCATGAATACAAGATAGAATATTTACTTTTTCTACTGAGAGAGGCAACTGCCAGTCTGCTATATGCCTGGGTGTACCAGTGCCCTCTACTGGATGGTATCAGAATAGCTCAGTTGTGTGTCATAGGACAAACCGCTAACGGAGACTTTCCTTTCATTCAAGTGATAGGTAAGGTCTTTCTTTTTGAGGAGGATCTGAGTTCTATGCCTGTTTGTGGCCATGGAGTAATAAGCAGATTTACATACAAAGAAATGGTGGGAGGAAAAAACTTCGAGATGGAGGACTATGATTTCTGGCTTTAGGGCAAAGTTGAGATCCTAAGGATGGTGGTAGTAAAATGAAATATCGGACAAACTTTTGTACATGTCCTCAGCACAATGCATTAAGAGAAGAAAAGATTTTGTTAATCCCATGTATATATATTATGAAGTCAGCCTTTGCCAGTTATAGATGAGAAGCTGAACCATTTTTAACAATAAAATTCACTCTAACACTTCAGTGCTGCAAGTATTTGTCTCTGTGCACAGCCAAAACCTGCCTGTATCAATGTGTTACACCAAATTAAACATAGACCCTTCTTAATCACCTGCATTCAGTTCCCACATCCCATCCTTAGTATTTATACAGGCTTCTGAAGGAGGCATTAACTGATTAATTTAAAAATCCACATTTTACATTTATATATACACACTCAGTAACAGAAGTATGAATTATTTTCCATAAGCATATTTACATTGCAACACAAGACGAGCCTTCTAAATTATATACCAAGTCTAATGGAATCCAATGGCCAGGTAATAACTTTTACATTTTTATAATAAGTTTAATAACGTTTTCCAGTTGTATACTCAATTCTTTAGGAAATAATTAGCCACATACAAAATGGGATTATAAGCGAATACTAACAGACCTTGAACTGGTTTGTGCATATATGCTGCTTCGAAGCACATATCAGCAAAAAACATGCTCTGAAGATTTGCTAAAAGCCCAGTCATATGAGGTGCTGAATTCTCCCATTCCACTGATTCTACTAGGAGTTGAGTGAACTCAGCACTGCTCACTATTGGGCCTTTCATGTAGAAACTATGGCCATTTCTGTGTGCACATGCTAGGGCAGTGATACTCAGACCTCAGTGGTTCAGAAGTCAAATTAGTAATCAACATTACACAAAAGAGACACAGCAGTGTGAATTCATTGTTTCATTTACTATAGCAGCATTTCCCAACTTTTGAAAAAGTACATGCAAAAACAAGGGGGGAGGGGGAAACCGCGTTCTGACTGGCCATCTGCCTCACTGCTGCATCTCCTCCAGGGGCGGAGCAACCAATCAGAGTTCAATCTCCCTCTCTTCCCTCCACCCCTCCTGTGTGAACTATGGGTTGGCTCCTCTGCCCCTCCACTCCTCTCCTGCAGCCGCAGGCTGGGGAAGGAGAGAAGTCATCTCTGGAGTTTGAAGTGCGCCACAGCAGAGAAAAGGTTGGGAACCTCTGTACTATATAGTACTGTGTGTTCACATTTAAACAGTAAGATGGGGAAATATTTAGTTTTTACTTTATATCTATAATTCTCACAGCAAAATGACTGACCAAATATTATTTTAACTACAACTGGTTAATAACATAGTAAAAGCATCCCGATTGGTTAATAATTAAATCACACAGTGTTTTAATAAAAAGGGGTACAGAAGACACATTAAAGAGCCACTTGCGGCTCACCAGCCTCAGTCTGAATATCACTGTGCTAGAGAAAGGGAAGATGGTACAGAGTGCCACTCCCCAGTGTTTCCATGTAGAAAGCAGACATAATGCAGTAGCATGGTACTCCCTGAAAAGGGGTTGGGGTGGGGTAAAGTTGTCCATTAGCAATGCAAGCAGCACTTTCCAGGAATCAATGGGAATATAGCAGATAGAAATGCCTTAGAATTAGAGTTATACTTCTAAAACAGCTGGATTTTTTTAATAATGCACTTGTAGATTGCCATTAACAGAGAAAATACAGCTATTAAGTCTTTCAGCATTTCTGCAGATCATTAATTAATTTATCAGCTAATTTTCATTTTTACTATATGTTTCACTATTTTTAAATGTAATGTTTAAAATGAGCACAACTCAAACAAAGCAATGGCAGATTTAGATTTTGGGGATTTTTTTTACATGTGATTTATAACTCAGAATGGTATGAAAATTCATCCCAGGCTCAAATTCATCATGTAATGTCAGCTTAGAGGCAAAAAATTTATTAAGAATCCATCAAATCAATATTATGTTATAAGAACACATCCACAAACACCCCAGAGACACTAACCGTTCCAAATACATTTTTCACATTAAGACAATGACTTCGCTTTCTAAACTGAAATTTGCAAATGAGTCCACCATGTAAACTGGTGTCATTGATTAGTGCAGGGAACAGGGGAAAAAAAACCAAAAAAACAAATGAACAAGTAATTTGGTTTAGGAACACTTTATTCTTAGGCACACTCACTTTTTTTCTTTCCAGTAATGATTTCATAAGAAAATAGAAGAGATTTGATTGTTATTGTTTACATGGAATATGTATTGTTGTGGAACTCAAATAAGATGTTTCACATATATTCCAGATCCTTAAGAAATGCAATACAGAAGGCAGCAATGGATAGACTAGTCTACGAAAGAGCAGGGGGCAGTCTGGTGGGTGTAGCTTACAGAAACAAACAGATATGGCTTTTGAACTGGCAAGAATTCTCTCAGTCATTCAGGCAACACTTTTGGTGCCTGCAACAACAGTCAGTTGTCGAACCGGGAACCCATGGGCTCCTCAACGTCTGCCCTCACTTCACAAACACAATAAGGAACATGGTAGCAGCCTAAAGCCAAGTTGATGGCAAAGGTGGTAATCTCTCCATGCCACACATCACAAATGGTCTCTAAGCAGTCACAAAGATTCTATGGATGCACGATGACCATGAGGTTAGGGCTTCAAGATATAACCTGGAAGAGACAAAGATACAGTTGCCACATAAGTAACAGTGGTGGATGAGGAACCAGGCACATTCACTGAGGAGAGACATTGCTTTCAAGTGCAATTCCATACCCTGGTTGCTTGCAGTATGGAGAATGGGGATGGGCTTCCACCATTACTGGTAGCTAAGTCAATCCTTACATCAGCTGCACTCTGAAGTGCTAACATAACTGTCAGACCATGTGCCCTGCCCAAATACACAATAAAATCATCCTAATAAAGATCATTACACCTATGAATGATGCCACATCTTGGACTCTGCACCACAAGCAGCCTTCAGTAGCAGGTCCAAAAGGCTGTGTACTACTTATCCCTATCCTTGTCAAGCTTCTCTGACTCCTTCCTCCCCTCCATTTTACAAAAAGTGTGTCAGTGCTGTACATAATCTCAGACTAGATCTATGTTTTGGGGCTGAAAAGCTCAAGCTCATTACAGAGGTGACAGGTCTGCCTTCCCATTCTGGAATCCAATTATTGTCTCAGACCCATTAAGCTGCCCTTCCAGGTTCTTAAGTTTTGTCCTGGCTCTGGGATGCACACCTGACTGAGTCACACACACTATAACACCTGAATCCAAACCAAGGTGTCCACACTGTAGAGTTCAAAGGAGACTTCACTCACAGCCTCAGATCACAAAGAAAGCCTTGCCTGTCTACCTTGAGATAGCTGGCAGCAAAATGACAGCGAGACTTTTCTGTGACAAGAACATTTTTGATCCAAAAGCAGGGAGTAGTATGAACTGAACAATCTCACAGAAATGAATGCTGATGAGGTGATGTAGATTATAGCTATCGGAAGTGAGGGCAGGGTATTACGTACAGGTAAAATGACTTTCTGGATGGTTGCCCCAAAAATGAGTACTCCTGTCTAGAGGGGCTGCTGAAGGTGGACAGTGCGCTAAGCCTAACTGATACAGCTGTAATGCCTGCACTTCCCACCAACTATAGCACCAAAGTAGTTCAGAATGAACTACTGTATCTGCTAGCAGCTAGGGAAATTCACAAGCAGTCCCGATGTTGTTAGAAGCAGTATTGTGTGTGGATGTAATATGTTTAAAAAAGTGTTCCGGGTCCTTGAGCTGATCCTGGGAATGCCAGAATTCTTTTGGGTGGGCAGATCCATGGAAAGGCTCACAAGTAGAAGGGAACACACAGGAAACCACATAATGTACAGTTTTCCTTTATCTCCTCCCCTAAGCCGGAAAGGTTCATGACGACACTGTAGAGCCCTGGGCCTTCCTCCTGCAGGGAAGCTGTGCAGATCCTGACCCTCCAGGCTCCTGCCTGGAAGTCTGTTCAGCCATAGGCTCTTCTGACAACCTATAACTTCCCCCCCAAAGGATGTAGACAGCAAAAAAGAGTTGGAGTATTTTCCTACTGAAAATCTGGCCGCTTACCATCTCCACCCTTCCTAACAGAAAGGCCTACTTTTGGATGGATAAAAATCCATGGGTTTGAGAGCAGAGAGAGGCATGCTACAAACCATCTCTTATCCCTTCTGTAGCACCTGCCACAGTTCCACCTCTTTTTACTCTCCTCCATTTCTGGTAGTAGAGAAAGACATCAGGCTTTATCACAGGAGCTTGCCACCAGATCAGGGCATTCTTCTCTTGCTTCTCCAACATTCTTCTGGGTCTTGACAACCATTTTTTAGAACTTTGCCTTGTCGTCCTCTGTTCCATGTAAACAGGGGAGAGGCAATTTCTCCAGTAGCCAAGACTTAAGCTATATAGATCTTTAAGGATTAATATCAATACTCTGACTTGCATTTGAAAACAAATGCAGCCTTTTGTAACATGCACTTGGGTAGTTAGCACCAGCAACTAGGTGAACATCTGAATTCTACACCAGGTGAAGCTTCCAACTGATCTTTCAAAAGTAAACCCATATAGGGTGCATTATCCAAATCTACAGGCATGGCAAGGATTATATCAGAGAGAAATGGCTGTAATAAAATTACCACTCACAAGGGGGGAAAAGTCCTTTTGTTTACAAGTGCCACAGAGTATATTATCTATCATAGTATGGAGCCAGGTTAATCTCCAGGTGCTCAGACTGATACCAAAATAGGTGTGCAATACAGCACTCTATGTCTTCAAGGTTGTTTTTTCTGATTTGTGAATTACAAATGATGCTTGTTTCTGTCTATAAAATGCCCAGAGAGCAAGGAGATGAGTGCTCTGTAGGTCTCTGAATAAACACATAACACTATCTCCCATTCCTTCCAGACTCTACTCAGGAACACAGCAATTCTATCTCTACCTCAATTGTCATACCAAGACAGAAAGAGAATATTTAAAGGCATAACCAACTTCTACATTTCAGTCAGCCCAGGTGACAATATAATACTACATCAAAAATAAAAAACTAAATCACATTGGTTCAAGTCAACCACCACATTAAAATGCTACTAATGATGCATTTTAGTGTGTGCCTCTGAATGATCAACTACCAAGCATTAGTGCACCATCTGCATGGCCTTAGGTCAAGATTTCTACTTCCATTGTGCAGCAAATAAAGGGGCCATGATAATAGTGGTATTCTGGGAATGCTGGATACATAATATTAAAAGAATTAGTATCAAAGAAGTTCATTAAACCACGTGTAATGATCAGAACTATTATTTTTCCATTCTACTGTACAATGAATAATTTTAGCTTTATTGAAAAAACTCTAAGTTCTTTCAGTAGATTCAAGATAATCGTGTTTTGTACATAAAATAATGCAAATTGGTTATTTAGTTTTTAATTATTCAACTGCTCAGAGACCTCCACTTAGAATCAAGGATGCATTTTATATGGCTGGTTTACCAGGTATATCCTTTAGTTTCCATCTGATTAGTAAACATAACAAAGTACTGCAGAATTCATATAAAGGCTGCTTACTCAGATTCTGATCTCTAATATGATCTAATTTACTGTATGTTTAATATGTTCAAAGAGAGCCAAACAAAAAATTAAGATGTAACGTTTGCAGAAACATAACACTATATTTAACAAGAGCATTTTAATAGGCAAACACAAACCTTTTCAGGACTGCTGTAAAATAAAGTGGTAGCTTTCCAATTCACGTATTTGTTTTGTATAAAAAATGCACTACAGTGTAACACAAAATGGTTCTGAGAGCTTGCTTAGCCTTTTAGTGTATGTGTGTGTGTAGAGGGATGACAAATAAGATTGATTACAGAGTCAAGGTAAAGATGGATTTAAATGTACAAAAGAAACTTACCATCAGTAGATAAAGTCCTTAAGTACCTCTGATAAGACTTTCACCATTAGGTCCATATCAGCTTCTCACTTTTCTAGAACTGTTTTTAATGCACGTATTCTGGTGGTGATCCTTTTTGGGTTTTTTTATATTCCATGCAGTATGAAGAAAAGTAGTGAAAGATGAAAAAAAATCTTATTGGCAGCCACCTGATCATCTTTATGTTATTTCTCATAAGAGTTACAGCCACCCTGTAACAATATCCTCACATGCTATGTTTAGTAGGCATGATCCTTCCTATGTTTTTTCCAGGGAAGAGAACACTATTCCAGAAATGTTTCAGATTATCTATTAAATATGTTCTATGCAAGTGCAATGTAACATGAAACCTTTGAGTTAAACTGAAGAAGACGACATCAAGCATTTCCTTCTCTAACTCCCCAACTTATTTGGATGCATTGTAAATTATGTACAGTCAATATAGATTGTAGTATTCCTTCCTAAAGGCCTATTCCAAATCCCACTGGAGTCAATGGAAAGATTCCTGTTGACTCTAAAAGGGGTTTGGTCTGGCCTTAAATCCATACAATTTCAAAAGAAAAATCAGATATTGCAAGATGTTTCAAATGTTTATTTTCATCTGCTTTTCAGATCAAATATTAAGCCATTTAAAACATTTTGTGCCTTACCCACACAGCATCTCATCAATGGTATCCACAGTATGAAAACACCTGACACAGCAACCAAAATCTTGTTTTATTTAAAGATGCAATGACAGCTCCATTAGCCTCCATGTAAATGGATGTAGAATGAATTTCATATAGTGTTAATAATTATATTTTAGGAAATGTAAGATCAAAACCTAAAGAACAAAACTATAGGGAATCAGAAGTGGGTCTGGAAAAGCCATAGTTTGTTTGGATGTAGTAGCATTTTTAAAACAATAACCCTTTAAGACCATCTAGTAAAATATCTGTATTTGATAAACAATAATTAAAAAATAAATATTAGTGAATTTGTTTATGCCATTTTTACTGGATGATGGACTGCATATAATCAAAATGTCTTTCCCATTGGCTCCCCCTACTTCTTTCATCACTGCCAATATAAATATGCAGTATGTTGGGAAAAAAATCAGGTGGTTAAAACGGATGTCAAGAGAGTTTCATTCTGTGTATGTTAGTTTTGAGAAAAGTTAATGCAGTTATAAGCCAATAGCACTTCAGTGACTGAAGGATAATTTCCTCTTCACTACATAAAGAATGTTCCCATTCTGTGGATACCATCGACAAGCACCATGCAATAAAAGCTGAAAACAAACATCAGGATCTGCTTTGTTCCTCCTAACATTTGTTTTCTGCCTTCATTTTTGTTACTGGCCAAATCAGAAGAAAGAAATTTGTGGGGTCCAGTTCTCTTCTCACACCAATGTAAAAATCATAGATCCACAGACTGTAGTTAGATCAGCATGGATCAGAAGTAACACAACTGAAGTATATGGAGTTATTCTCCTAATGTTTACAGTAGCATAAGCTCCATTTACGATTATCTATTAGTTGTATTGCAGTTGCAGACAGGTGCTTCAGTCATGATGGGGCTCTCTGTGGGCTAGGGTTCTCAAACTTTTTTTGCTGGGACCCCCTTTGAAAATATTTCAGGGTGTGACGACCCCTCCCAAAAAAGCAATGACCCCCCATGCCATGCCACCCTCCCTCATGCCATGCCATGCCACCCTTACTTCTCAACTGCTGCTGGGGGTGGCACTACCTTCAGAGCAGCAGGCCAGAAGCCCGTTTTCTGGCCACCCGGCTCTGAAGGGCTCTGGCTGTCAGCCATGCACAAGGCTGACAGCCGTAGCCCCAGCATATGCAGGGGCTGACACCTTGCAACCCCCCCCATAATAATCTCACGACCCCTTGAGGGGTCCTGACCCCCAGTTTGAGAACCCCTGTCCTTCCCACACAGAGGGTAACATTTTCAACAGCGTAAGTGACAGAGTGAAACTCAATGGGACATAGACTCCTATTATATTCACATAATTGACTTTCAATATGAGCTGGACTTTTAAATCACGTAGATGCTTTTGAAAATTTAATCTTTTGAAAAATATGATCCCTGCCCCTAAGAGCTTACAATCTTGGTTTTGCTTCATTCCAATAATTCAAACTAGAAAGATATGCACATGCACTATTTTGTTTGAAACCTAAACAATGATCCTGAAGGAAGTTAACTGTTTTGGTGGCAGATGAGAGAGAACTTACATCCTTGGGCTGATACAACTGTTGTTGAAAGAGCTGAGGACAAATTTTGTAGTGCTAAAAATTCAAAACTAGTCCAGTTAAAGAGTCCTTTCTTAGACCATAAAAGGACTGAGCTAGAGATGGCAGGCCCCATCTTCCAGAACATTACCTTGTGTGGCAGAAAGATGGGAGATCAGTTTGTCTTAATTTAAAATGGCTATGAAAAGTAGTCATAGAATCATAGAGTTGGAAGGGACCTCAGGAGGTCATCTAGTCCAACCCGCTGCTCAAAGCAGGTCTAACCTCAGCTAAATAATCCCAGTGAGGGTTTTGTCAAGCCGCAGCTTAAAAACCTCTAAAGATGGAGATTCCACCACCTCCCTAGGTAACCCATTCCAGTGCTTCACCACCCTCCTAGTGAAAAACTTTTTCCTAATGTCCAACCTAGACCTTCCCCACTGCAACTTGAGATCACTGATCCTGGTTCTGTCATCTACTACCACTGAGAACAGCCTAGCTCCATCCTCCCTGGAACCCCCTTTCAGGTAGTTAAAGGCTGCTATCAAATTCCCCCTCATTCTTCTCTTCTGCAGACTAAACAAGCCTAGTTCCTTCAGCCTCTCCTCATAAGTCTTGTGCTCCAACCCCCTAATCATTTTTGTTGCCCTCCGCTGGACTCTCTCCAACTTGTCCACATCCTTTTCGTAGTGGTGGGCCCAAACTGGACACAATACTCTAAATGCGGCCTCACCAATGCCGAATAGAGGGGAATAATCACGTCCCGCGATCCGCTGGCAATGCTCCTACTAATGCAGCCCAATATGCTATTAGCCTTCTTGGCAACCAGGGCACACTGCTGACTCATATCCAGCTTATCCACTGTTACCCCCAGGTCCTTTTTTGCAGAACTGCTGGCTAACTCATCAGTCCCCAGTCTGTAGCTGTGTATGGGATTCTTCCGTCCTAAGTGGAGGACTCTGCACTTGTCTTTGTTGAACCTCATCAGATTTCTTTTGGCCCAATCCTCCAGTTCATTTAGGTCCTTCTGTATCTTATCCCTACCTTCCAGGGTATCTATCACTCCCCCTAGCTTAGTGTCATCTGCAAACTTGCTGAGGGTGCAATCTACTCTATCCTCCAGGTCATTAATGAAGATGTTCAACAAAACCAGCCCCAGGACCAACCCCTGGGGCACTCCGCTTGTGACCAGCTGCCAGCTAGACATGGAGCCATTGATCACTACTCGTTGAGCCCTATGCTCTAGCCAGTTCTCTATCCATTTTATAGTCCATTCATCCAACCCATACTTCTTTAACTTGCTGATAAGAATACTGTGAGAGACCGTATCAAAAGCTTTGCTAAAGTCAAGGAATATCACGTCCACCGCTTTCCCCCCATCCACAGAGCCAGTCACCTCTTCATAGAAAGCAATCAGGTTGGTCAAGCATGACTTTCCCTTGGTGAATCCATGCTGACTGTTCCTGATCACCTTCCTCTCTTCCAAGTGCCTTAAAATGGATTTCTTGAGGACCTGCTCCATGATTTTTCCAGGGATTGAGGTGAGGCTGACTGGTCTGTAGTTCCCTGGATCCTCTTTCTTCCCTTTCTTGAAGATGGGCACTATATTTGCTTTTTTCCACTCATCAGAGACCTCCCCCAATTGCCATGAGCTTTCAAAGATAATAGCCAATGGCTCTGAAATCACATCAGCCAACTCCCTCAGCACCCTCGGGTGCATTGCATCTGGCCCCATGGACTTGTGTATATCCAATCTTTCTAAATAGTCTTGGACCTGTTCCTTCAGCACTGAGGGATGTTCACCTCCTTCCCATTCTGTGCCGCCCAGTGCAGTAGTCTGGGAGCTGACCTTGTCTGTGAAGACAGAGGCAAAAAAGGCATTGAGTACCTCAGCTTTCTCCACATCCTCTGTCACTAGGTTGCCTCCCCTATTCTGTAAGGGGCCCACACTTTCCTTAATCTTCCTCTTGTTGGTAACATACCTGTAGAAACCCTTCTTGTTCCCCTTCACGTCCCTTGCTAGCTGCAACTCCAATTGCGCTTTGGTCTTCCTGATTTCATTCCTGCATGTTCGAGCAGTATTTTTATAATCCTCCCTAGTCATCTGACCAAGCTTCCACTTCTTGTAAGCTTCTTTTTTGTGTTTAAGTTCACCAAAGACTTCTTTGTTAAGCCAAGCTGGACGCCTACCATATTTGCTATTCTTTCTGCACATCAGGATGGTTTGTTCCTGTGCCCTCAATAAGGTTTCTTTAAAATACAGCCTGCTCTTTTGGATTCCTTTCCCCCTCATATTAGCCTCCCAGGGGATCCTGCCCATCAGCTCCCTGAGGGAGTCAAAATCTGCTTTTCTGAAGTCCATGGTCCATATCCTGCTGTTCTCCTTTCTTCCTTTTGTCAGGATCCTGAACTCGACCATCTCATGGTCACTGCTGCCTAGTCAACATATACTGCATGAAAAGATTCAGCAGATCTCAAAAGGGTTTTATCACACACAAAATACAGAAGCTGCCATTGGCCTGGATGATTAAGACTGTTGAGCACATGTAAAAGATATTTTAAAAAATACATTTTCAGGGCAAAACACAATTTTTAATACTCTCCTGAAGCATAAGCCACTATGACATAAGGTACATGCCTAATAACAGAACAAAAAAGGTAATCTTCACTTAATGAGTGAAGGTGCAAATTGAGTTTATTAGTTTATTCTACACAAACAAATTGACAAAGTCCTTTTGATATAATTGTCAGTAGGGTGGATTTTTTTTTCTTTTAAGTTCTCCCTTAGATAACAAAGGCTTTCTGACAAAGCAACGATTGTAGAGCAAGCCCCCCAAATCTGCAGCTCTGTTGTAAACCTGATACATCCCTCCTGATCAGAACCACAAGTCACTATCACTATTTAAAACATAGAAAAAGATTTGCTGGAGTATCTGGGCCTCCCCTCATCACATTCTTCAAAGGCTAAAGATTGGGTCCTTTAGAGATAATGGTATCTCCCACACCACCAGAGGCAAAGACTTTAATTACTGTCACAAGAATGATAAAGATTATAGTTGTAGAAGTGCTGGACATGGTGCAAACTTAATACAAATGCATCTTTGGGCTTTGTCCAGCATCCTTGTTAAGAATTATTTTGTTGATTAAAAGTATGAGATGTTCTTTCCCTAGTTCTTTTGTATCAAGAGACTAACTACAATTCCTAAGGGCTGGTCTACCCTACAGACTTTTGTTGACCAAAGTCAGCCTTTTTTCCACCCCTTCAGACAACTTCCAGAATGATAGCTGGACTTACACCAAGCTGCCCTAGCCCACACTACCCCTCACTGCTTTCCCCCCTCCAGCCTGGCTTTTTGTGTGTCTTGTGAATAATTGTTAGTTATTTAATAAAGACATAATCTGTGAAGGATAAGAAATCTTTATCTCTGGCACACAGTGGTTGCAGCTTACATTGATACACTGTGCAAGCTGGCTAGCAGTCATAGCACAGCACAGTGCTGTTTATAAAGACACCTTATTGTTGCTCATTCTCAAAATGGCTCCCCAAGACCTCCCTGATTTGAATGCCCCCCCCCCTCCCCATTGGGCCCCTCTAATAACCCTGACATCTGGTTGTTCATAGTCAGCTGTCACTTTCAACGGTCATTCAGCACCTGGTCAACCTCTTACTCAAGTGCTCCTTGCTGCTATCCAGGCTGCCCGTATATACTGCCCATGGCAGTAAGGCAGTAAGGGATAGGCTGGGTCTCCCAGGATCACTATGAGCATTTCAACATTCCCCCATTGGAATCTTTTGGTCTGGAAAGAAAGTCCCTGATTGCAGCTTTCTGTACAGGCCAGCATTACTGAAGATATGTGCGTCATGCACCTTCCCTGACTAACCCGCATTGAGGTCAGTGAAATGCCCATGGTGATCCACAAGCGCCTGCAGTACCACAGAGAAGTACTCCTTTCTATTGATGTACTCTGTCACAATATGGTGCAAGACCAAAATTGGGATATGGGTGCCATGTATCACCCCGTCAGTTAAGGAATCCCATCGCTGCGAAGCCATCTATTTCACACATTTCCAAAACTCTCAGTCTTTCATAACAGAATGTGATTAATGGACCTGCACACTTGTGATAACAGTGCCAACAATGGACTTCTCAATTCCAAACAGATTAGCGACCGACCGGTAGCAGGCTGAAGTTGCCAGCTTCCACACAGCGATCGCCATGCGCGAGAGGGCAGCTCTCATTCTGGTGTCTGCACAGAGTTCCAGGAAGGTGGCTTTGTGCACTCAAAAGTTCTGCAGCCACTGCCTGTCATCCCAGACCTGCACAACGATGTGATCTCACCACTCAATGCTTGTTTCACATGCCCAAAAGTGGCGGTGTACCAGGTGCAGATGCTTCGTGAATGCAAACAGTAACCCGGCATTGTTTGTTTTCATGGCACAGAGCAAGTCAGGCGTCTCGGATTCCTGTTCCAATTGGGAGCTCATGATATACTGCATAAGCAGCCGTGATGTGTTTAGAAATTGACAGCAACAGTGAAAGCAGTGCAGGATCCATCCTTTCAGATAGAGATGGTGGGCGCACAGGAAACAGGGACTGCTGAAAAATGTTGTGAAACGCAGTTGGAAACCCATGGTCTGATGGGACGGAAATCACTGTATAATGGGACATTGAGCCTGCACCCATGATGCACTGCAATCCTCTCCACCTTCCCACAAC
Organism: Emydura macquarii macquarii; assembly: GCF_026122565.2. Lineage (NCBI taxonomy): Eukaryota > Metazoa > Chordata > Testudines > Chelidae > Emydura > Emydura macquarii. Next base: position 16,297,689 of record NW_027132559.1, on the reverse strand, counting down.
TCCTAGAGGCATAAGGTGGCAAATTGCACAGTGGGATAGCTGCCCACAGTGCACTGCTTTCACTGTTGATGCTAGAGCATGAACTGTGGATGCGCTTCAGTGACACGAGTGCTGTGTGAACAGGCACAAGCACTGTAATTATAGCGCTTTTTGATCATCGCTTTAACTTGCATCGACAACACTCTCTAGTGTAGACAAGGCCTAATATTTTTCTAATGGGTATGTATGTTTAATTGTTATTTTATTGCACACAAAGGCCTATATACTCATGCAAGCTGCCTGGCAGACACAGTAACATTTAACTACAAAACCTGCTTCTGATTTCAATATACTACAAAAAACATCCTACGTATGATGCTGCCATAACATCTTTCAATACAAAAATGATTTCACACAGAAAATGCACAAACTCTCAATAAGTGTGAGTAATCTCCAAAAAATGAGAAAAGGGGCATGACAACACTAGATGCCAATTTGCACATTACCCTGGGGAAAAAAGGAGTGTTACATTACACAATCAATATTAAGTTAATGCTGTTCTGAGCAGCATTACTTTACCATCATCAAAATTCAGCATTACCAATATGTGTATCTGTGGAAATCTAAGCATACTGGGGCCATTAGCAAATAGCAAGGGGAAGTGGCCTTTGTGCCAGACTGCAGGGGCTCAGAAAAGCTTGTTGCTTCTTTCATACATTGTGGTCCCCACTACAGATGCTGCCTTTTATTTAGTACTCTACAGCTTCTCCCACACAGTGTCTTAAGTTATTCTGTTTCTCTATTTTTACTGTTTTAGCACCTTTTACTACCAAAGTGAGCATACAGCCCAAGTTAACCATTGTTTCTTTGAAACCATTAGAAGTACTAGTTTTGATCAAGCTTTATGCATTCAGGTCATTAGAATGCTCTCTTTCCCAGCCTCCTCCCCCCCCCCCCCTTTTTTTTTTTTTTTTAAACCTCAGCTCTTTGGTCTTTGAGATAGACCCCTTTGCCTTAATGTTCCATGGGGGCTTGAAATTACTGGAGACACCAGGATCCAAAATTAATTAGCATAGGTTGAACTTCAGAACTGACATACTCTCTTTCCCTCTGGTGAACTACACATTAGAATATCCAGATTGATTTTTGGTTTCTTCTATCACTGGGAAAATATTGTGCCCAAATTTTTCTGCCTTCATTATGTGACTTAATTTCACCTTTGCAGGTTTCTTTTTCCCCCTGATAATTCCACTACTTAGTTTAACAGTTTCCTCTATTCCATGATCAATCCTAACATTTGGGAACACAATAAAAATTTCCATTTAAAAAAAGTCACAGCTTTAAGTGCTGACAGTTAAAGCTACTATATGAATACTATCCTGGAGGATATCCAGCAACACAACATTGTATTTTTTTAAGCAAGTTATACTGAAATATTCAGTTACTGTAAATTGTCTATTTTGTGTGGCCTCAGTACAAGTAAAGGCTGAAAGATTCCCTTTTGATGCTTCATAATCTCAGTTAAGTACTATATCATAGAATCTTCAAAAAGGATAAGAATGTACTCAGCCTTGATTCTTCACTACTCACTCTCCCTCCACCCTCCCACTTTTCCTTGTCTCTTCAGATCAGTTATATTCATTAAACTGTTATGTAACCCTGATCCAATTTGATCCACATCTGTTACCCTCAGACCTGCTGGGTATCAAGGGAGGCAAAACAGTCCAGACGAACCATATATGCAGAGAGATAATCAATTTAGCACATAGTGTGATATCAGCACCAACCTTATCTGCACACAGGAGAATATTCAACTCTGGCCACTAGAAGCTATGAAAGTAAGAAAACTGATGCAATAAATAATATGAGTAAGAATTCTAACTGAATCTCTGCTTCAGCACCACAAGACCAAAATACTAGCTCCCTAAAGGTTTAACAGTGCAAGTGTGTCCTGCTGTTCTGGCTGGAGTTCAATTACTGAAAAATGTTAGAAAGAGGTAGAAAAATGAAGAATCAAATCACAGAATGCCAGTAAGGTGACCTGCCCATTAGGCATCAGCAACTGCTGTAGGAAAACCAGAAGACATTTAAATGTGACTCAAAAAATCATGAATTTAAGGATTGCTCTGCAAATGAAAAGCTGAATATAGCACTGCATCTGTTTCCTTGCCACATATTCCTACCTTCCACAAAGCGAATACAATCTGACAGAACTATAGTTATCGGCCATGTTTCCTGTGGAATCTGTCTTCTGCTGAAGCCAAGCACTGAACATTTTATTTTCTGTCTCCCTGACCTGCTGGGACCCACCTGTAGCTGCCCGTGACTCCCCAACACACCCAAAAAGGGAGTCAACTGGATCAGAGTTGATGCTCTCTGCACCATTCCATGGATCAGGGAGCCACAGCTGAAGATCAGCTCTAGCTGGAGAGTAGGAAAGTCAAACATTTAGGTTGGTGAGCTGGACTGCCTGCATATCAGCACAGCAGCCAAAGTTCCAGGAGCCAGGCAGATGATCTCACAAAGCAGGCTACAATTCTCCCTTCCTCGCACCTTCCATCATCCCTGCTTCCTGGTACACACATGGGGAAATGGGGCTATGAGTTTGGCTGTAGGGACAACATCATGGAAGCCATAACCCACTGAGTAGAGCCAGGCCACCTCAAGGGCATAAAAAATAATCACCATAGAAAATAATCACTGATGAATTTTACATCAGTGAGTATTTTCATCTAGGAACTGCAGGTACCTGTTTCTGTAGAGGCAGAACATGAAAATGAGGGTTATCTATTATGGCGACAGAATAAGTAAACATTGTCATGGAATGGAGGAGGGGTTGTTCCTGCAGAATTTACTCCCATTAAAACAAGGAGTACATGGGGTCTCTCTGATAGGCCTGAGCTCATTATTCTTGACTAAGCCTAACCAACCCAGAAGGCTCCATTGTATAATCATTTAAAAGACTATAGAGTTGGTGTGTTGGGATGGGTCTGTAACACCAGACATGAGTTTAATAATTCTTTACCTGCCAAGCACAGAAAGAGTTGGCAATGCTCCCAGATCATCTGCACCAGTTATTTCATCTATCGTTTATGGCAGTTGCTTGCTGTAGGTACTAACTAAAATATAAAATGAACACTAAAGATCTACAAAAATATATTGATAGACACCAAGTTCTGTCACACTTGTATGCATAAATTTTGTATTTCTGAGTAAGTAACACAACTACAGAATTCCTCAAAAATGTCATCCACTAGATTGAAAATAAGAAATGTTAATAGGAAATTTTGGTACCAAAATATAAAGGCCAGTTTTTGCCACCCTTAATCAGTTTGTACCTTACTCTATGAATAATGGTGGCAAAAACCAATCCTTAATTAGTACTGAGGAATTAAAATACGTTTTGTAGATTTCCCCCTTACACATACAGTGCAAAATGACTCAATTCAAATCAATTATTCATTTGTTAATATGCAAGATTCATTCTAACTCTCTATGGAAATATACACTATCAGAATTGTGTGTTATGTTTAAGACCCCAGTGTTGAAATCTGATTCATACGGGCAGACCAATGGGATTCCATGTTGTAAAGATCCACCCACAAAAAACAGATTGCAGGACCAAGTCTAAATTAACAATAAATCTTAACTGTTTGCATAGCTATTGACCAGGCCAATTTATTTTATTTTTTAAAATTACCAAGACAAACAAACCAAATCCTATCGTTTTATTTTTACACAGTACAAAAGAACCTCCAAAATCACCAGTTCTTAAAAGAAATATTACCATGTATGCTATACATCCAAAATTCATTAAACCATTACTGATTTTATATGAATATGACAAAAGCATTCTCAACACAGAATATTATAGTATTGTGCTCACAACACACACATTGTGAAGACAATTTCATGATAAGCCTCCATTTTCAAATACTTATATAACCTTTCAAAATTTCCCTTTTAGATGAAATTTCTCAGGACAAAATTGAAGAGTTTTGGAAAGTTCAGGAAATTTATGTTAGGATTTTTTTGAGCTCTCATGGGCCCTGATTCTTCAAACTGCTCCATGAGAGTAATGGGATTGCTCACATGGAAGAGTTTTATAGGATTAGAGTCTTAGTATGAAAAAAGAATTGTGACCGGTGTTCAATTTAACAAGTGTAACTCCCAATGACTTTACTAGGAGTTGCATCCATGTAACAGTCCTACAAAAAGTGGAAACTAGGTCAAATTACAAAGGATGAATATAAACAAAAAGCACAAGTATGTAGGGACAAAATTAGAAAGGCCAAGGCACAAAATGAGATTAAATTAGCTAGAGACATAAAGGGTAACAAGGAAACATTCTATAAATACATTAGAAGCAAGAGGAAGACCTTGCAAGGACAGGGTAGGCCTGTTACTCAATGGGGTGGGGGGGGGGGGCGTGCGGAGGAACACTAACAGAAAATGTGGAAATGGCAGAAGTGCTAAATTACTTTTTTGTTTCAGTTTTCACCAAAAAGTTTAGTAGCAACTGGACACCTAACTTAATGAATGCCAGCGAAAATGAGGTAGGATCAGAGGCTAAAATAGGGAAAGACAAGTTTAAAATTCTTAGACAAGTTAGATGTCTTCAAGTCATCGAGTCGTGATGAAATGCATCCTAGAATGCTCAAGAAGATGATTGAGGAGATATCTGAGCCATTAGTGATTACCTTCGAAAAGTCGTGGACGACAGGAGAGATTTTAGAGGACTGGAAAAGGGCAAATATAGTGTCCATCTATAAAAAGGGGAATAAGGACAACCCAGGGAACTACAGACCAGTCAGCTTAACTTCAGTACCTGGAAAGATAATGGAGCAAATAATTAAGCAACCAATTTGCAAATACCTAGAAGATAATAAGGTGATAAGTAACAGTCAGCATGGGTTTGTCAAGAACAAATAGTGTCAGACCAATCTAATAGCTTTCTTTGACAGCATGACAAGCCTTGTGGATTGGGCAGGTGTGAGGGGGGAAGCGGCTGATGTGGTATATCTTGACTTTAAGAAGGCTTTTGATACTGTTGAGCATAAACATGTCTTCTAATAAACAAAATAGGGAAATACAACCTAAATGGAGTTACTATAAGGTGGGTGCATAACTGGTTGGAAAACTGTTCCCAGAAAGTAATCATTTGTTGTTCACAGTCAAGCTGAAAGGGAATATCAAGTAGGGCTCCGCAGGGATCAGTTCTGAGTCCGATTCTGTTCGATATCTTCATCAATGATTTAGATAATGGCATAGAGAGAACATTTATAAAGTCTGCAGATGATACCAAGCTGGGAGGGGTTTCAAGTGCTTTGGAGGATACAATAAAAATCTGGACAAACTGAAGAAATGGTCTGAAGTAAATAGGATGAAATTCAATAAGGATAAACGCAAAGTACTTCACTTAGGAAGGAACCATCGGTTGCACAGATACAAAATGGGAAATGACTGCCTAGGAAAGAGTACTGCAGAAAGGGACCTGGCGGTCATAATGGATCACAAGCTAAATACGAGTCAACAGTGTAACACCGTTGCAAAAAAAGGAAATATTCTAGGATGCATTAACAGGATTGTTGTAAGCAAGAACAAGAAGTAATTCTTCCGCTATACTCTGCACTGATTAGGCCTCAACTGGAGAACTGTGTCCAATGCTGGGTGCCACATTTGAGGAAAGATGTGGACAAACTGGAGAAAGTCCAGAGAAGAGCAACAAAAATGATTAAAGGTCTAGAAAACATGACCTATGAGGGAAGATTGGAAAAAATTGGGTTTGTTTAGTCTGGAGAAGAGAAGACTGAAGGGGAACATGATAACAGTTTTCAAGTACATAAAAGGTTGTTACAAGGAGGAGGGAGAAAAATTGTTCTCTTTAACCTCTGAGTATAGGACAAGAAGCAATGGGCTTATATTGCAGCAAGGACAGTTTAGGTTAGACATTAGGAAAAACTTCCTGTCAGGGTAGTTAAGCACTGGAATAAATTGCCTAGGGAGGTTGTGGAATCTCTGTCATTGGAGATTTGTAAGAGGAGATTGGACAATGTTATTTGAATGTGTGATCCCATATGGAAGAACATTCAAATAAATATACTCAAAACAGTGTCTATCACATGCTCATATTAATATATGTGTGGGTATTTAATATGTGATCCATTGCAACTTTCTTTTAAAGAAAATATTACATGCAAATATATATATTACTGTAACGTTAATTTTATATGCACAGCTATTAGGAAATTAAATGTATAATTTCCTAATGTAACTCAGCCTGCCCTTCCCCCTCATGCATATAAAATATTCTGTACAACTGTATATCAGTGGTTCTCTAATTGTGGTCCACAGGCCACAATCAGGTGGTTCGTGGCTTAGTTTGTAGCATGACTTCCCAACCTGGAGAGCGCAAACAGATTCAAACGGGAAGGGGCTGTCATGACACCTTCTCTTTATTTATGTCTAGTTGGGAGGGGACGTCCCGATACCTTTTCCTGTTGTACCATGACTCACAGTATGGGGAAAGATTGAGAATCGCTGGTTTAACAGTACAGTATCAAAATGAGAATCCATTACAACTATATTGTTTAAGATTATGACAACAGTATAGTAGGTGTTTATCAGTTTGAGATGTAGTGTGCTAAATCTGCAAGTTAGAGAATTGCTACTGTATTCGGTTTTATCACATATTTGCAAGAGTGTATGGTTATGGTAACCATACATTTGAATTTCCGGACTGTTTTGCAATTTAAATCCTAATTATAACACTGTATTAATGCAGTTGCTGACATGCAATTTTAAAGTTTATTCATAAAAATTTCAATTATTTTTTTCAAACATTTCGGCCTGTCTTTTAAACTAGTCAGACAATGGAACAGCAGCTGTGTTTCACCATTATATAGCAGTGTGCTGCTTACTTATATTTTTACTGATTCATAGCAAATCTAGTTATTTACAACCTCTTTATAATATAGTCCTCTTTCATATTAAAACAAATCAGTACTCACTAACCTGTCAAATTTCTTTGAAGAAAATTATACTTCTGATAACTTAATTTACATTCTGTTAATAAAATGCAGCATGAAAGCAATTACACAAAAGGGGTAGCCTAAAAGTCTTTGTAACATCCCTGTTAAATGGGACAACAAAAATAAATGTTGGCAATGCAGTGTAGTTATAGCTGTGTCAGTCCCAGGATAGTAGAGAAACAAGGTGGATGAGGTAATATCTTTTATTGGACCAACTTCTGTTGGTGAGAGAGACAAGCTTTCGAGCTCTGTGTAAGCCTGAAAGCTTGTGTCTGTCACCAACAGAAGTTGGTCCAATAAAAGATATTACCTCACCCACCTTGTTTTTGTGGTAATGCATCAATTGTACTGCATTTTATACAGCAATTTCTTAAAAAAAGTGTAGCTGATTTGCTAAACTCTTTTAAACCAAAGCTTATTTTAAGAAAAATCCAACATGTATAGAATGCAGGCCTCATGTTTTATCATTTACTCCCATATTAATGGGAAGATTAAAAAAAAAACTTTTTAATAACGTTAACTTCTAGATTTGCCAATATGTAGAGCCCTGGGTCATTCCTCAAACATTCATACCTGCCCATTATTACTGCAAACCGCTCTGTGGATGCAAACCCAGAGGCAACAGCCTGACGAGTCATCACCACCGCACCTCCTGCTGCTGCATAATGCACTGGGGCATACATACATACATACACCCTGCCCCCACTCCCCTCGAAGCGAGCACAGGGCGGATCCATTCTTCATGGAGAATTCGGCACCGTGGCATCCAAGGCAGGGACTTGTTGAAAGAGCTGGTCTGATCAACACGGTGTGAGGGGGGTGGAAAGGAGGAGGGGAACGAGCTATCCTAATCCTACAGGTGATGAGCCCAGCCCAGCCCAGCCCCATGCCCCGGGACCCGCTCAGAGGCCTGGCTGGCCTCAGCTCAGCAGCAAATGGCAGCGGCAGCAGCAGAGCGCAGAGGAATCCCCGGCCGGCTGGCTGGCTGGCCGGCCGGCCGCGCTGCACCGGGGGGGTTCTTCCTCCCCGGGCGGCCGAAGGCGCGCGGCGCCTCCCTCCCGACCCCGGGCACGGCACCAGCAGCACGCACGCAGACCTCACCCCTGCTGCAGCCGCCGCCGCCGCCGCTTAACCTCCACCCCAGCCGGCGGGCCTTCCACGCCCACCCAGCCGCCGGGCGGCCCCCGGCCGCCCCGACAGTCTTCCTCCCCGGAGAGGCGCCTTCAGGGCAGCGCCCCATCCTCCCCACCACACCTAGCAACAGAACTGACAAGACGCAGCAGCGAGGAGGAGGAGGAGGAGGAAGAGGAAGCGGAATGGCTGCCGCCGCCGCGGCGGCTCGCTCCGTCCCTCCCTCCCCGGAGCCCTGACAGCCAGAGCCGGGGCGGAAGCAGCAGGCGGCGTGCAGTGCCGTGCCCGTCCTCCTCCCCCCTCCCCCGCGCCTCCTCCGGCTCGCCGCACTGCCTCCTGCCCGGGCAAACTAACTCCCCGCTGCAGCGCCCGGCTCGCCCGCGCCACCACACGCCGCCCCAGACCCTCACGCGCACCCAGCGCAGCAGCCTCCCCCCCCACGTCTGGCCATGCCGCCTCCTGCACCCGCGCCCCCGAACACGCCCATGCCCAGTATGCAGCCGCCCCCGGCCGGCACCTTCTCCCCCGCGCCCTGCCTGGGCGCGGCATGCACCCCAGCGCCCGCACATGCACTCCCCCCCCCGCACATGCACCCAGCGCTGCCTGCGGCGGGGCGGGGGAGGTCCCCCTCCCGGCCACTCACCGATGTGGTTGTCCTCAATGTGCTCGATGAGCTCCGCCAGGCTTGGGAAGTGGAGCCCGCAGCCCCCGAACCTGCAGGTATTGGAGAAGAAGGAGGCGGCGGCGATGCCTGTCATGGTGTTACATTGAGATCCCCCTGCAGTGCCTGCTCTGCCAGGGCCGCCGGCGGCAGGGCGGAGAGAGGCGGGGGAAGGGGGGAACGGGACAGAGAGAGATGGGGAGGGAGACAGAGAGAGAGGGTGGGGGTGGGGAGGAGGTGGCAGCAGCAGCGTCGGGAGCGGCTGAGGGGAGGGACGGGCTCGGTGGGGGGAGATGAGGCAGCCGCAGCTGGGAGGAGGGACCAGTGGCTGCACTGTAACAGCTGTGCTACCCCAGCAGCCACCGCCTCCTCCTCCAGCAGCAGCAGCAGGAGGAGGATCAAGGGACCCAAGCCACACTCATCACCTTCTCGGGGGAGGACTTAGCAACAGTTAACAGATATTTCAGTGCTCAAAGGCTGTCTTCTACCAACTGAGAAGTGTCTTCAGGGGTAAAGTTTGGGGGGGGGGGAGTTACCTATTTTGTCATTTTATCTAACTTTTTTTCAGTAACCCATTGGGGGTGGGGAATTAAAAGAGTTCATTTTTGTTTATTCCAGAAAATGAATTGGTGATATTCTTAACTGACTCTGAATAAGTGTCTTACACCATAATTAGCCCCACTGAAATCAAAGGGATAAGCTTGTGGAATAAGCTACTACTGCTTATTGTGTGTAACTCTACCTAGTCCACAAAGGGGGACCCACAGTACAAGAGTTCACCAGGTGGGCATTTGCCTAAACCTCATACAATCCCATTGACCATGTTGAGGGTCATGATCATCCTCAACCCCTCTCATATTGGAGTTGAGGGTACTCAGCTACGTTGCAGAATCAAGACTTTAGGCCCTGATCCTGCAGACACACAGGTGCTTGACCTTACTAATGTAAGTAATCCCACTTAAATCAGTGGGGTTACTCAAATTAATAACTGTAGGAACATGCATAACTGGTTAGGGATTGGAGTAGGAATTAGCAGAAAATCTAATTGGCACAGAATTTGGCCTTGACTCTCTCCAGGATAGATTTTTGCAGCATGAGATGTGCTAATGTGCTAATTTTTGCACAGTGAACTCTTGAGTTGAGTAGGAGTTGTGGGTGTAAAAGAACAAGAAAGCAGAATTGGGGTGTGGTGTAAAAAACTGATAGAACTGAGAGAAGGAAATTAAATAAAAAAGCAAAATTCACTCTCAAAACCTATTTTGACTTTTTTGTCTCCAGAAAGCTAGTCACTGGAGAGACTGACTGATTAATTGATTTGAATGAAGTTCTCCTGAGGCTAAACTTCATAGACAGCTTTATTTAAAATTAAAAGAAAAAAAAAGAGCAAGAGCTTGCCTGTCAGGTGGGTTCTTCAGGGTTTTTTTAAAATAATCATCCCATCTTTGCTATATTGCATCTTATGCTAATTAATGCTAATGGTTCAAGCAAAACTAATGATGCAAAAAAGTAAAAATACTGTCTTAAGACCCTAATCCTGCAGATACTTATGCACCTGTTTAACTTTATGCTTAAAATTAAGCAGGTGCATAAGAGTCTGTAGAATCAGATTCTGATTTATTAACTATATTGCCCTCAGAGCTGCTCCCATCATTGCTGACTGGGGTGAGTCCCTGAAGAGTAGCAAAGCTTTCAAGGCAGCAAAATGGTTAGTGACTGCAGGCATGGAGGATATGCCAGTTTGCTTAGAGCAGCAGAAATTCTGGAGTCAGCTCTGACTGCCTGTCCACTTAAGAACTTAAAACCTCATGGTGACAAAATAACCTGCATCTTTATTCACAGGTCAGTTTCCTAATTTTCAAATGAGTTAGCACTGATTCTTTTCCTATATGTTGCATACCTTCCAATCAAAAAATTGTCCCTACTGTATATATTTTCTGAATTAAATATAAAAATTCATGCACAAAACTTATTTTCCAAAGATACAAATTGTAGGAAAGCCTGCCTTGACTTCAATACTGTAAAGCATTCCATATAAAAGTTAAAATTTTCTTGAGTAATACACAGGTCTAATACCTGTCATTTGATTTGTTTGTATCAAGCATATTCATTTCACAGGCCACTATTCTCTTCCTTCAAATCTGTCCTCAAGGCCCACTTCTGTGATCTTTACAAGAAATTAGTCAATTAATAATTGGCTTAGCCAAAGGGCAATTTTGGAGACAGCTAATCCTAATTAAGACCCCCCCCAATCCTGCAGACACTGATGCAGATGCTTAATTTTGCTACTAAATTTTACAGGATTACTCATGGTAAATTTTTGTAGGTTTGGGATTTAGAACAACAGACAAGTGCATGCAGAGGGATAAAACATACGTAAAGTATTTTTCTTAGTCATAGATCACTGATCTGTACAAGCAGCTCCTAGTCCTATACGGAGCTCTATTAAAATCAGTAGAGCACTGTGTGGGTGCAGGAGTCCACAGCTCAGTTTGCAGCATCACAACCTTAAATATTAACATTTACAGGATAGGGACTGGATCTTTGTATGGACAGTGTTTAGCACATTGTCAATGCTACAGTAATATAAATAATAAAATCTTAGAGAGAGGCAGGAGACCAATACTCAGCAGAATGAGTATTGTGTACATGAATTACATAAGGGGCTGATCCTGCATCACTGAAGTCAATGGGAGCTGTCCCAGGTGTTCAATGGATGCAGGATCAAGCCCATAACAAAACTAACTATCACTACTCTGTTAACACTTTCCTATAGCTGTTTCTACAAATACAATCTGCTGTCACAGAAAGAAAAGAAAAAAGAATTAGGTGCTTGCTAAATCTTCTGGATTTCTGGGACACCATGAGCTGGTGAGAACACAATTCCCACAGAAGTCAACAGAAATTGGAAGTGCTGAGCACTTTTCAGAAGCCATTCAACATCCCACAGATAATGTTCCAGGTAATGCCTTTGACTATGTCACTACTCCCTAGTATTTTAGAGCTTGATTTAGCAAGTGTTAAGCAGCCTGAGCTTCTGATGTTTTCATTGCAAGTTGAGGCAGTTCATCAGGTCAAGCCCTTAATTAGTAACATACTCCTATGATTTAGACACTTTTTCAGACCCATCTTCTTACTACTTCTCCGTTTTTCAGATAATCAGGTTTTTGTTCCCAAAGTAAGTTACTAAGGGCCTGCTCCTGTTCCCGTAGACTTCAGTGGTGCAGGACCAGGCCCTACATGCCAAAACTGCTCCTTAAGTTTCCCTGTTCATGTTTTTCTCCCACGAATGTCCCTGAACTCACTTTTTCTTCCCTTCTCCACTTGTAGAGCCCATTTCCTTGCACTATATATATATACCTCTTTCTCCCCAACCATCTGGAAGAACATGGTTGGGTTGTCTTCGTGTTTCTTATAGAATTATTTTCCCCAACCCACCAGCACATTTGGAAGTGCTATATCTTTATTATGAATAATATTTTGAATTTACCATACTTCTCATTAAAACTTTTCAAAGCATTCTACAAAATGATACTTGCCCATCTCCATCTCCTGGAAAATGGTTGGAAAACTAAGAATATATGAAGGACTCATAACTCCCATTGAAATCTGTAGAGGAAATACGTAAAAAAAATTATGCCTGAAAGTGATCCAGAGTTGGAAATATAACCCAGCTCTGCCTATACCTAAGTTCTGCTCTAACCATTAGATAAAAGTGCCTCCCTTATTAGGGCTCTAGACTTGCAAAATAATTTGTATCATCCCAAGACACCAAATTTCTCTTTCCACTGTCCTGTGATTTTAAAAAGAATATCTTATTAGTTGTTGGTAACATTATCTGTATTACTATATTGAACTGTGTTTATGACTAACAAACAGACATACTTTCTATGCCCACCAATGATATATCTTAAACATTTACATCATGAGGGTTTTACCTTAAAAACGTAGGTGCAATTAATACTTTTGAGGAGTACTGGAGGATCAGGAATGGAAATTTACATTCTTTATCCACAGAAAAGATGGAATATACAGGAATGGTGCAACCTTTCTCACAGCACTGGCTAATGTGTCCCATTCTTATTCTAGAATAAACACTCCTATGGCCCTCCTAGCATAGTATTGAGTCATATGTTGCCAACAAGAGGTCCTGTCCTGGAGAGTAATATTCTAGCTACCAGTTGCTTTGAGTTTCTTGATTTTAAGCTCTTTGGGGCTGCTACCATATTTTCCTATGCATTTGCAGTCCCCAGCACAAGGGGTCCCAATCCTGCCTGGGACTTAGACCATACCTTAATACAAACAATAATCAAGTGCCACTGTGCATTAGTTTTGGTCTTAAAACTGGACTGCAGTGAGTTAAATACTTTTCTATAAAGTGTTGAAAATGAGGTTACTAATGAAACTTAACAATATAATTACATTTTTATTTAGTGTCCTTATACAAAAAAGTTCCAAATGTTTTACAGAGAGGTGGAATAGAGAGAAGATGCTTTACTGAGCTGATTACTGTGAAGCACTTACCAGCAATGCTTCCTAGTGGTCAGGCCAGGGTGTGGCAAGTTCTCTTATCAGGTATTCTCCTTTCTCACTATAGCTCCACCATGTAGGGGTCTGTCCTTTTTGTGACTCAGCCTTCCAGCCAGATCACATATTTGTATCCACCCCTTTCAGGGTACACATAACGAGTTAAATAATGTGGAAGTCTTCAGAAGTTAGCAAGGACTTCAGGGCTTAACTCCTTGGGTCAGGGTCTTAGGGTCTGGACCCTTACACACCTTCAAGATCTTCCCCAACTAAGTTCCCTACTGAAGTATAGACATCTGTCATTGTCCCCTCTTTAGGTGTTGGTAGGGAACAAGAGCCCACTCTTCCACTGGGCTCCACTCCAGGACCCAAAGTAGGCAGCTAAGACCTGCATCTTCGGGTGCTATGCAGCTGCCTCCCTGGCTTGCTTCCTACCAGTGCTCACTCTTCCCCCAGCATAAAGTAAAGCACTGAATGCAAAATTAAAGTTTCTGACCTTCACCAGTCCCTCCTTTGCAGGCTTGGTCAGATCAGTATCTCTGATCCTCAGGCAGCAAGAGCTCCTAGGGTACTCCTTCCCAAGAGCTCAGGTCTGCTTCCTTCCACTGCCTGCCTCTGAGCTGCTCTGCTTCCCTGTTTAAGCTCTGCCTTCAGCTTGTGCAGGCTTTACAAGTACAACACAGTGGGGCCACCTGGCCCCAGAACTGCTATTTAACTTTTTCTTCTCCCGTGTGTGGTTTGTATACCCCATCACTTATCCACCCCCTCAAAACAGGACCAAGGTTTGTGTCCTCCATACTCAGGTCCCTTCTTGGGGAGGAAAATCCACCTTTTGGTGGGCCTTCTCAGCTTGGTGGAGTACCTGAAAATTATATGGCTGTAAGGAGAGGTACTACTGTATAATTCCTGGGTTTGCATCCTTCATGATGTTCAACCAGTGAAGAAGCATGTAGTCAGTTACTAATGAGAAGGGGTTTCCCAACAAATAGCACTTTAAAGCATCCCCAGCCCATTTCACAGCTAAGGCTTCTTTTTCTGTGACTGAATAGGCTATCTATATACAGGATTGTGTATTCCTCTTCCTTAACCTCTTGGGAAAGGACTATTCCTCATCTTTCATCAGAGGCCTCTGTTGTGTGAATTTTTTGGACAGGCAATCTTTTAGAGTCCTAAATGCCCTGTCACAGACTTCAGACCAAATTATTTTCTTAGGACTGGTATCCTTCACAAGGTCCATGAGGGGTGCTGCAATCATGGCACAGTCTGATACAAAATGCCCATAATAGCCTGCTGGGCCCAAAAAGTGTCAGACCTGTTCTTTTGTTGTCAGGATGGGCAGGGTTGCTAAGGCCTGTAATTTTCCAATTAGGGGTCATGACTTGCCACTTCATATGGTATAGCTAAGATAAGTAACTTCCCAGTTTGCCATCTTACACTTGCTGGGTTCACAGTGAATCCTGCACCCCGAGAGGCTGTAGGACAGAGGTAACATCATTCAAAATGATCTGAACTAACTGGAGAAATGGTCTGAAGTAAATAGGATGAATTTCAATAAGGACAAATGCAAAGTACTCCATTTAGGAAGGAACAATCAGTTACACACATAGAAAATGGGAAATGACGGTCTAGGAAGGAGTATTGCAGAAAGGGATCTGGGGCTCATAGTTGATCACAAACCAAATATGAATCACCAGTGTGACACTGTTGCCAAAAAAAAAAAAAAGCGCAAACCTCATTTTGGGTTATATTAGCAGGAGTGTTGTAAGCAAGACATGAGAAGTAATTCTTCTGCTATACAGTTGAGGCTTAAGCAGCACGGAGGAGTTGTGTGTCCAATTCTGGGTGCCACTTTTCAGGAAAGATGTGGACAATTTGGAGAAAGTCCAGAGAAGAGCAACAAAAATGATTAAAGTGCTAGAAAACATGATCTATGAAGGAAGATTGAAAAAATTGGGTTTGTTTAGTCTGGAGAAGAGAAGACTGAGGGGAGACATGATAATACTTTTCAAGTACATACAAGGTTGTTATAAGGAGGAGGGAGGAAATTGTTCTCTTTAACCTCTGAGTATAGGATAAGAAGCAATGGGCTTAAATTTCAGCAAGGGCAGTTTAGGTTAGACATTAAGAAAAACTTCCTGTCAGGGCAGTTAAGCACTGGAATAAATTACCTAGGAAAGTTATAGAATATCAATCATTTGAGATTTTTAAGAGCAGGTTAGACAATGGGATGGTCTAGATAATACTTAGTCCTGCTTTGAGTGCAAGGGACTGGACTAAAAGACCTCTTGAGGTACCTTCCATTCCTACATTTATGATTCTATATGTGGTCATTCCATTTATGGCTATAAATCACAATGTCATATATATATGCTGCAGCATGTTGACCGTGTGATTGCACCTTTTGAGCCATATGTCATTGGAAAGTGGCTGCTGCTCCATGGTGGCCAAATGGCATAGTTTGCAATTGGTGCAGAACAAATGGTATGGAGAAAGCAGTCTTTTCCTGAGATTCTGAGGTCAGAGGGATCTGCCGGTATCCCTTCATGAGGTCTAGGGTGGAAATATACTCAGCAGCTCCCAGCCTTTCTAGTAACTAATTAACCCGGGACTTAGGTAAGCATCAAACTTTGATATTGCATTTACCTTTCAGAAATCAATACAAGAATGGGTCATCCCATCTGGTTTAGGTACCAGCATAGTGGGACTTCTCAACCACTGCAAGACTCTTCCACTACCCCTGATCTAACATAGCTCGTAGCTTCTCTTGGACGGTGTCCCACATCTTTCACAGGAGTTGTGGTTTCTCAAGAATCCATTGTCCTGGTTCTATGGCTATATGATAATAAGTCAGGTTAGTCTGTCTTGGAAAGGTTGAAAATACTGCAGAGAACGAGTCAATTTGCTGCTGCATTTGGGCTGTCTGTTCTGATTGAAGCTCTTCTTCCATCAGTACGGATCAGGATTCTTGGGTTATGGGTGCTTGATGGCCTAATTCAGATTTGGATGGATAAGGTATTATGAGGAGACGTTCCTGGTCTTTCTAGGCTTTCAAAAGGTTAATGTTGTACACTTGTTTCATTTTTCTTCCCTGGCTTTCAGATTTTCTAGATGACTGGTCCCACTTGTATCACAACCTTGAACAGTCCCTGCCATTGGACCAATAATTTTTACTCCAAACTAGACAGCAATAATAGTGCCCTGTAAATGGGTCTCAATCATAGATGGTCCTTTGATTATAGGCCTTTTCTTGGTTCTGTTGGGCTTTCAATAAGTTCTCTTTTACAAAGTACCCTAAAAAAAAGTCTCTTAAAGCTGGAGTACATACTGCACCACATTTATTACCTATGGTCCTTCTTCCTCCCAGGCTTCTCGGAGGAGGTCTAAAATCCCATAAGATTTGAGCTGCTATACTGCAGGCAGTGGGGAGAATTCCATGGATTCCTGCAGAACCTCTTTGATGGCAAACAACAGTAGTGGAAATAACTGGTCTCAGTGACAAGGGTCTGATGCTACAAATTTCCTTAAAATTTCTTTCAGTATCCAATTGAACCAGTCAATCAGTCCATCCATTCTTAGTATCTTAATCTTTAACAGGCCTTTCATCAAATGCAACACAAAATTAGTTCCTTAATCAGTCAGGATCTCTTTCAATATACTTGAGCAAATAATTTCATAAGCTCTGCTACGATGGCCGCATTTAAAGAGTGGAGGGGGGTGGCTTCGGGATACTGGGTTGTGTGATCTAGGACCACCAGGATATGCTGGTACCCTGCTGCACTTTTATCCTGCGGTCCCACTAGGTCCATCCCAGTTCTTTCAAATAGTATCCCCATTGTAGGGAACATGAATAGGGTGGGCTTTTAGGATCCTCTTGAGTCCAGCCAATTGTCAAGATGCACAATAATCCATGATTTCTTTGTGCACTCCCGGCCAATAGCACCTGTTCATCACTTGTTTGAGGGTTTTATTCACCCCAAGTGTCCTGCACATGAGATCAAGTGAGTGAGCCGTAACATTTTTCTTTAATATCCTCTCAGCATGAGGAGCTGTATTGTTATCTCTTTGATTTGGTGGTTCTGTTCCAGCCACTATAACCAGTCTCCCCTAAATTCAAAGTGGGGTAATTCTTTTAGCAAATGAGGAGCCACTTCTTCACCATTGGCCCTTGCCGCTTGATCGTAGGCCCAGCTTAGCATCTGGTCATCTCTCTGTTCTCTTACAAAATTTACATCTCTGGCTAGGAGCTCTACGTCTAATGAGCATGTGGTCTCATTCTTTAGTGTAGAGGGAAGGCTGCTTGTCCGGCAAGAGGTCCCTGTTGTTTCATCTAATCCCACTGGTTCCTTTCATCCCATGCCTTGGGACAGGGCTGTTCCCCTGACCACAGCAGAGCTACATCCCCATTGTCTCAGAAGGAAATTGGTCAGCAGCCATGTAATTGTCCATTTAATTTACGTTTTCTGCCAATGTCTCGTGTAGATGCCTCACCACCCAGTCTCTTCCCCCAGCTGGGAGGATCTGGGTAAACTATTCTATTACAACTTGTTAAGCCACCTGCACCCTGGTCCTCATCTCTGATTGGAGCCAGCACCAGCAGCATTCCTTGAGTTTCTGGGCCACTATCCAGGGCTGGATCACTTTTGGATATCTGTGTCTCCAGAAGCAATGACAATATGTTTCAGCCGTGATGACTCAATAATCCAAAATGGTGACCTTGATACAAATATAGTCTTGCCTGGTGACTGGGTCAATCTCCTCTAGGCAGCCTAGGATTGTCTCTTCAAGTATGGAGCCAGCAGAATAGCCTAGTGTTCAGGTAGTCGTGCTGCAATTGCTGCCCATTTGAACATAACCAAAAATGCCTCAGGTTCAGCCTCTGGCCTCATCTTTGTAAACTTCATTAGTACTGAGGTGGCTGAGCTTGGATTAGGTGCTCCTGTGGAAGGAGTCACACACCTTATGGCTGTACCATTGTCAACACCTGTTGAATAAGACCCTGTTATTCTTCTTATTACTGTACGACCAGCTCTTGAACAAGTTGCTGTTGTTGTATTGCTTGTTGCTGGGTGTCCATCTGTGGTAACAGTTGGTGGTGGTGCTGCTGCTCTGCCTGTTGCTGCTTTTTATCCATCACCCACTTTAACAGCTTCTCCATGTCCATCTTGTTATCCCCGTCTCGTTGGTGAGGTAAGTTTTTGTTTTTGTTTTTTTTAACTACATAATCCCCTTTAGCAGGGCTGAGATTAGCTTGCCCACATTTGCCATCAATTGCGAAGGGAAATACTCACTGGCCAGGCCTCCTAGTAGTCAGACCAGGATGTAGCAAGCTGTCTTCTTCCTGGGCATTTCCCTTTCTCACTACAGTTCTGCCACATACATGTCTGTCATTTTTTGTGACTCAGTCCTCCATCCGAGTTACACATTTGAGTCCACCCCTTTCAGAGTACATATAAAGAGTCCAATAATGTGGAAGTCCTCAGAAATCAGCAAGGGTTTCAAAGCTTCCCCCTTGGGTCAGAGTCTTAGGATCTGGATTCTTACACCTTCAGGATCTTCCCTGACTGGATTTCCCACTAAGGGATAGACTTCTGTCATTATTCCCTCTTTAGGGATTGGTAAGGAAGCCTGGGCACCCTCTCCACTAGACTCCAATCCAGAACCCAATGGTAGGCAGCTGAGACCTGCACACTGGGATGCTGTGCAGGTGCTCCCTGGATTGCTTCCTACCAGTGTCACTTCCAGGATAAAGTAAAGAACTGGAACACAAAATGAAAGTTTCTGACTTTTAAAAGTCACCAGTCCCTCCTTTGCAGGTTTGGCCAAGTCATTGTCTCCAAACCTAAGCCAGCAAGAGTTCCTGGGTTACTCCTTCCCAAGAGCTCAGAGCACAGGTCTGCTTCTTTCCACTGCCCTCCCTCTGAGCTGCTCTGCTTCCTTTTTTAAGCTCTGCCTCAAGTTTGTGCAGGCTTTGCAGATGCAGCACGGTGATGCCACCTGGATCCAGAACTACTCCTTAGCCCTTTCTTCTCCCTTGTGGGGTTTGTATATCTTATCACAATTACAATAGCTTTTATTTGGGCAAAAAGGTTAAATTAGGTGCCATCTGGAGAAAAGAGTGTAAGAAAAAGGTCCTGAAATGTAAAAGTGGTAATGAAGTAAAGAAGTATTTTTAGAAATAATTACAGTGACCTGGAAATGGAAAGATACACTACTAGAGGGAAAGGAAAGCTTGAAGAGAGTCGTGTGAATCCTAAATTAAAGAGACAAAGAGGAGGCTGATAGAATCAAGTTGTGGAGGTAGCAGATGGTGGGATAGAACAAGTATATGCAGAGTTTTGGAAAGTAAGGAAGGAACTATGATCTGAATTTGAAATAAGAAGCTCCAAATGAATATGACAGTACAGGGTTGCTAGTGAGGGATAATGCTATACATGAAGATGTAGAAGTATGTAACTTTTACGTTATTGCACTATAAATAAAAATCAGACCTAACTAGCAAAGGATCACCATAACAGCTGGGTGCTAAATTAGGCCTTGTTCCTGCAAACAATTACACAAATGCTGTACTTGAAAACAATGACTACTCATAGTAGTAAAGTTAAATGTTTGCAGGATCAAGGCCTTAGCCCCCATCTTGCAACGTTTTCTGTTCAGATGGTCTGCCTGCATAGAACAAGTTGCAGGATAATTTCAAGTTGTGATATTGTTTAAGTATTTCTGTCCCTATTCTGTTACATATGTATATTGTGCACAGAGGAGAGTTTGTGGCACAGTGAGTGAGTTAGTGGCGACACTGTTCAAATCATTTCTTAATTACAAATAATAATAAATAATACTGAAAATAAATGTTTGCAGTGCACCTCACAAAACCACTACATAATTTAGCAATACTGGCAATTTCTGCTAGTTTCAGGCTGGAATAACAAGGTTGCTGCAAAGCAGTAATGAGGTGTGTTGGCAAAGCTGTGTAGAAGGCTTGTGGAATCAAGCTCACACTGAGTTGGATCCTATTCTCATTGAAGTCAGTGGGAGCCTTTCCATTGACTCAATGGGAATTGGATCAGGTCTACCACAGTATATCTGGCTGAAGTCTATGTTATTCTTCCCAACTTTCATGGATACCTTGCACTAAGTTCATTCAGAAACTTTTTAAAGAAGTATGTGTATAAACAGTCGTTTGACCTTTCATGGTAATTTGCTTAATTGAAAACATTTTCCGTGCTTGACACCACTTTGTGCTAATTTAATACGATTATACTGGTTTCATATCAGTTGATTAATACACTTGCAGCACAGAGTTGCATTCTGTTTCTGAACCAGAATATTAATGATTTCTAAATTAAATATTTTCTCAATTTTCATCTAATACAGTAAACCATTTGGCTTCTGTTTTGTTTTATATTTGTATGTGTAAATATGGGAAGTAATAATATGTGTGGATTGGAACAGATTTCTCTTTTCAATACTAAAGAATTTGAGAGAGAGCCTCCATTTCAGTGGTTTTATTTACCAGGGATATGAGATTGCTTATTGGAAAATCCTAGCTAATATAAAATATATAGCAAATTAATGTTGACACTAAGCCAGTTTGACTGTATCTGTTATGCATAGGGTGACCAGAAGTCCCAATTTTATAGGGACAGTCCCAATATTTGGGGCTTTGTCTTATATAGATGCCTATTACCCCTCACCCACATCCTGAGTTTTCACATTTGCTATCTGGTCACCCTACTTATGCACTTCAGATGGTCCTGCTTAAAGAAATATATTCTCACCCTTAGTATTGTATAGCATTTTCATCTGAGAAACTCAAATGCCTTTATCTTCAAAGGATCTGGCTTAAAGTGCTCTACAAAGGTGGATAAGTATTAACCCCATTTTACAGTTCTGTATGTAAATGAGACACCCAGAGATCGAGTGGCTTGCACATACTGAGTTAGAAGATTATTTGGGACTAGTGTTCCTAATGAGTTCTCTAATCATGAGACTGTGGTGCAGGGTCATAGTGACGTGATTAGCCAAAAGAGAAAAGCTCAATTTTTGACGAAATCTAAATCTTGAAATGTACATATAGTAGAGGTGAGTGAAAGGGATTAAATTTGTTTTGCAAATTATTTTGGAAATTTACCTCCTTTCCTTTCATCTATTTTTGTTATTTCATCTGTATCAGAATGTCCCCCCATATCAATGAGATTTGGTTCACTGTATGAATTAATTTAATTTCAGGGGCAAGCAAAAATAGTTCAGTGGCTATTTCAGAAGCTTTTTTGCTATTTTGGGGAGAGAAAGTGCAAAGGGAGAGTGCAAGGCAAGAAAAAGGAAAGATCAAGGGAGAAAATCATATAAAGAGGGAACACAGACAGGGCTGAGAAGACATGATCCCATTGCAAATTTTGAAGGGGATAAGACCTAAAACCTCAATTCTTCAATTGGTTCTGCATAGGTAAACCCCTGCTGTAGGTTTAAGGCTCTGTCTTGTGGATCCCATTGCAGGACTGAGACATATTTGACTGAATAGGTTTCCATCTCCTCTAGTTATCTTCTGATGAACAGGCACAATAAATCTGTACTGTCCCTTCATTAGCTTCATATCGTCATGTCTCACTACTACTAAACAGTCATTTTAAGTCCATTTTTATAAAGTTTCATATTCTTTACTTAGGAAAAAATTAAATGCTTTCTTCAACTGATTGCTTTTTATCTCATTTAGGTTTGGTAAGTCCCCTTGTTGTTTACACTTCTTAGGTGCTAGGAAAAGGCCTTTGACTGCATTAACTAGTGAACTTTATAATTGATTAGTAGTATTGTAGTTACAGTGTAGTAGTTGACTGTAATAACTTAAATGCAGCGACTTATTAGAGGTTAGACTTCCACCATCCTCTCACTGTTCTGGGTTGCTGAAGCCTGATAATATCCTAATGTTCCTTAGCAGCCAAAAAGCCTGCATTTGAAGCTACCCTGATGCTTACAAGATGACAAACTCTGTGCTCCTGACATGGTCAACTCTCAAATAAGGAAACCCGAGTATTATAATTTATAGCTTTCTTTTAGCTGGAATTTAAGTGCTTGCTTCAGAAACACCTATACTAACACTGGCACAACACAGAGAAGATTATCATGACCCTTGCACAAGGATGACATAAATTTGTGAAGCAGTTTAAAGAAAAATTATTATTACAGTACTGAATGTTATAATATTGCAGTTATAAAGGGAACTGTTGTTCCCTTACTGAAACTTAGTCGGCTATTTCTCAATACCAAAGGACAGGGGAAGGGTCGATGACAAATCAGGACCCTGAGACGGACAGCGCCCAGGGCCAGTAGGGGGAGGCCAATGCTCCAGGTCAGCCTGATTGACAGGGAGGACAAGCAAATGCGGGGAAGGGTCCCCTCCTCCGTGTGAGCTGGAGCTGCCTGCCTGGGGACAGAGTGGAGCTGAGCTAAGGACAAAAGCACCTCTGAGACACAGTAGCCAGCAACTGGGAGGCCAGAGAAGAAGCTCAGGGAGCTGAGCTGAGCAGACCCACAGCAGCAGAACCAGAGGGGCCTGAGGAGCAGCCCAGAGAACCAAGCTGAGTAGAGCCACGCTGAAGAAGAGTGGAGCTGGGGATGGGCTTGCAGCTGTCTGGAGCTGGGTGCTATGAGCAGCTAGGGAAAACAAGTGGGATCCTGGGCAGAGGGCCCCGCACAGAGTGTCACCACCAGCCACGAGGCCTTGCAGGCCAGACTTAGCAGGGGATCGTGACCCCGATAAGAGGAGGGGGCAATGCTGGAAAGAAGGGCCCTGCTAGAGCCGGGGTGTGTGTGGCCACCACCAGAGCAAGTATCCAACCCACTGCATCCCTACAGCACAGCCAGGGCCTGGGAAGGAGGCCTGTGATGTGTGAGAAACAGACTGAATGTCCTTTACACCCCAGAAATGCTGTGTGTGGTGTCTCCATGCCCAGGGGACAACGTTAGGTGTTTTTCCTTAACCTTTCTCATCTTTTCTTTATTTTTTTTAATTGATTGCTGTTTAATAAATTGTATTTGCTTTGAACCATATGCAATGATCAGTGGGTCAGGGAAGCGTCCATTGTAGAGAGAGAGAGTACTCCAGAGTGGGGACACCCAAGCCCCTGCCCTAAGTGACCACAACAAGATTGGGGGTTGAGCCCCCCAGGAATTCTGGGCCCAGCTTTGTTGGAGTTATGAGGACCCTGTCACGCAGGAGAGTGAAAGGGGAGTTCTTGAGGTCTGGGTAAAGGGAGTGGGTGCAAGGACTCAGATCCTTTTGCCAACCACTTCCACCGGGGCAGTGTATGAGCCAGGAAGGTTCCTCACAATAGCTGGACTGTTCCCTCATTTACAGTTATACTTGAAAAATATGTTTTTTATTACGTCTCTTTAAGAAAAAAGAAAAGAGTAATTGCAACAATAAAAAGGAATTTTAGGCAGTACTGTCCTCTACACAGAGAAGATTGATAGCATTTTTTTAATTAAAAAATCCTGTTTCCTCACTGCTGTCTGCCACTGAATGTTGGCAATATATGATGCCTCTCATGAGTCAAAAGGCAGCAGCAGAGACATGCAAAATCATTATACAAGTAAAACATATTTATGCAGTTTGTGTCATGGGAATCCCATTTTAATTTATACTGCTGAATTAGTTTTCTCTTGGCACTGTGCAACATAGCTTCAGGGTGCAATGGAAGAACAAAATATTAAGCTTGACAAGCACTGTATCCTCCAATAGTTCCTGATGCCTCAAAACAATAGATCAAAACTATTTAGCTGACATTTTTGAGAGACTGTGCATCTTCAGAAAAATTAAATTTCAGGTAAACAGGAGCTGAAACCCTGCAATGCATTGATTTGGAGGGGAAATGACTATGTCCAGTTACCTGTGGCCCAGAACAGAGATGTCTGGCTTATTTAATTTTGATTAGTTTAGAGTAAGTTTGGAACTGAGCATTACATTATTGTTATAAAATTGAAATTATTAAATATAAGCTTTTTCAATAGTCTCTTAAAAACATGCCAATTTATAAATTGGAACTAACCTACTCTGTCCTTGTTGCAAGCAATATTTGGAATTCTTTAACAAGAAAGCTAAATTTATTTGATTATCTAAGGGATTACCTAAAACAATTGGTAAATTTTTTAACAGTACCACTGAAAGTGAAGTAGTGGTTAAAAAAAGTTTGCAAGTTACCTACAATAAAAGGTAAATTTGCTTTTTATATTTATTTATAAGTTCATAGTGTTTCTCTTTTAATTTAATAGCCTTGTATCATTTTAATATAATATAAAAGTCTAGTACATAGCAATCTGAAATTTCTATTATTTCTAATGGGTTTTTTATTTTCAGCTCATCCAAAAGGGATCATATGGCAGGACAGATCTGACTTCATCTGTACAAAGTGCAGGCTGGTTTCCATATTGGAAGAGAAGGTTAAAGGACTAGAGACCCAAGTATCAACCCTGTGTTGCATTAAAGAAAATGAAGTCTTTCCTGATCTAAGACATGATTTGTTACTGCAGGCACAGCTTGAGGAAGAATCAGAGAAGACAGTGCAGGGCAGACTGAAGAACGGGGAAGAAAATTGGCAGCATGTGACCTTCTGAAGAAAGAGAACCTATATGCCCACCATGCAAATAGAGGTAAGAAATCGGTTTCAGGCTCTCTGCACACGTACTACAGCGGAGAACCATTTGGAAGACTCATCAGAGGGAATGGATCAGAAAGAGACCCTATTGATCAGAAGGCATGGGATGCATTGTCCTAGGGATGGGTGTTCCATGACCACGACTCCCAAGAGGAAGAGAAGGGTGATGGTGGTCGGGGACTCCCTCCTAAGGGGGACAGAGTCATCCATCTGCCGTCCAGAACAGGAAACTAGAGAAGTGTGCTGCTTGCCTGGAGCTAGGATTCAGGATGTGACGGAGAGACTGCCAAGACTCATGAAGCCCTCAGACCACTACCCCTTCCTACTTCTCCACGTGGGCACCAATGACACTGCCAAGAATGACCTTGAGCGGATCACTGCAGACTATGTGGCTCTGGGAAGAAGGATAAAGGAGTTTGAGGCGCAAGTGGTGTTCTCGTCCATCCTCCATGTTCAAGGAAAAGGCCCAGGTAGGGCCCGTCCCATTGCAGAAGTAAATGCGTGGTTACGCAAGTGGTGTCGGAGAGAGGGCTTTGGATTCTTCGATCATGGGATGTTGTTCCAGGAAGAAGGATTACTAGGAAGAGACGGGATTCATCTAACGAAGAGAGGGAAGAGTATCTTCGCAGACAAACTGGCTAACGTAGTGAGGAGGGCTTTAAACTAAGTTGGATGGGGGACGGGGACCTAAGCCCGAAGGTAAGTGGGGAAGTGGGACACCAAGAGGAAGCAGAAGGAGGAGGGTGCAACAGGGGAGGCCGCCTGAATTGCACTGAGAAAATAGGGCAATCAGCCAGTGTAGGCTGGTGGCACGATCCAGCCCACGGCGGCAAAACCCTTCTTCGGGCCCAGGCTCCAAGAAAAGCCACAGCGCCTTTGCTGAGGGGAATAAGCTCCTCGTTTATGAGTCCGCAGCCCCGGCCCTAGGTGGAGTAGGCTCTTCCAGCAATCTATAGCCCCCTGGCCCTCACGTAGGACGGGGCAGGCAAGCAGTCTATGGCCCCCTGGCCCTCAGGCAATCTTGGGGTCCTCGGGCCAGCAGTGTAGAGGACGTCAAGCGCTCCTGGGGTGGTTAGGAAAGGGGGAGGGAAACGCAGGCCCACCCGACTCCACTGTATCCCAGCCCGGGGCCCTAGCAGTGGCAAAGGCGTTTGCCACTGAGTCAGCGGGACTCCAGCCACAACACGCTGACGGGGGTTTCGCCCCTAACTCAGCCACTTGCTAGTTGGCTGTCCCTAGGCCGCTTCTTCCCACTCAATCCCCGGGTACCTGCAGCCACATAGCTGCCTCTGGGTCGCTGGGAGAGGTGATGAGCAGGCTTCCGGCAAGTCCCTCACCATCGACCGGCGGCAGGTCTGGAAATTCCTCCGGGTCGTCTGCAGAGGTAGCTCCTCCAGGACACAGGGCCCCAGGGGTTCCTCTGGTCCACAAGGTTCAGGCCACGCCAGTGGGTCCTCCACATCAGGTAGCTCCTCCAAGTCAGGGCCGGCCTCAGGGGGTTTCTCCCACCCAGCGGGCTTGGGTAGCTGTTCCCAGCTACTAGGGTCCAGCAGCCCTACCCTGTCACTAGGGTTCAGTGGCCCTCTCCAGTCACTCGGGTCTGGTAATTTGGGCAGGCTTGGGAGGCTCCAGTCAGCGGGGCGACTGCACCAAACAGCCACAGGACCTGGGTCAGGCCTAGGCCGCCACCTCAGGGAAGGCACGTCTGCCTCCTGCAGCAGCTTCCCCCGTACTGAGCTGCTGGGCCTGCCTTTTATACTTCCTCCCTTGGCCCTGGCTCCGCCCCCTGCTTCTGGGTGGCTGGGCCTGCAGGGCGTGGTTCTGTCCAGCAGGGGCAGAGCGACCCTTCCTCAGGCCCAGGCTCCGAGGAAGGCCACAGCGCCTTGCTACAGCCTGTTATCTCAAGTGCCTATACACAAACGCAAGAAGCCTGGGAAACAAGCAAGAGGAATTGGAAGTCCTGGCACAGTCAAAAAACTATGATATGATTGGAATAACCGAGACTTGGTGGGGTACTTCACACGACTGGAGCACTGTCATGGATGGGTATAATCTGGTCAGGAAGGACAGGCAGGGGCGAAAGGGTGGAGGAGTTGCACTGTATGTAAGAGAGCACAATTGCTCTGAGCTCCAGTTTGAAACTGGAGATAAGCCAGTTGAGAGACTCTGGGTTAAGTTTAGAATCAAGAACAATAAAGGTGATGTCGTGGTGGGTGTCTGTTATAGACCACCAGACCAGGAGGACGAGGCAGATGAGGCTTTCTTCAGTCAACTAGGGAAAGTTTCCAGTTCACAGGACCTGTTTCTCATGGGGGACTTCAATCACCCTGACATCTGCTGGAAGAGCAATACAGCAGAGCACAAACAATCCAGGAAGTTTTTGGAGAGTGTTGCAGACACTGGTGCAAGTGCTGGAGCAACCTACTAGGGGCCGTGCTCCTCTTGACCTGCTGCTCACAAACAGGGAAGGTTTGGTAGGGGAAGTAGAAGTGGGTGGCAACCTAGGCAGCAGTGACCATGAGATGGTCGAGTTCAGGATCCTGACAAAAGGAAGAAAGGAGAACAGCAGGATACGGACCATGGACTTCAGAAAAGGGAGCTGATGGGCAGGATCCCCTGGGAGGCGAATATGAGGGGGAAAGGAATCCAAGAGAGCTGGCTGTATTTTAAAGAAACCTTATTGAGGGCGCAGGAACAAACCATCGCAATGTGCAGAAAGAATAGCAAATATGATAGGTGCCCAGCTTGGCTTAACAAAGAAGTCTTTGGTGAGCTTAAACACAAAAAAGAAGCTTACAAGAAGTGGAAGCTTGGTCAGATGACTAGGGAGGATTATAAAAATACTGCTTGAACATGCAGGACTGAAATCAGGAAGGCCAAAGCGCAATTGGAATTGCAGCTAGCAAGGAACGTGAAAGGGAACAAGAAGGGTTTCTACAGGTATGTTACCAACAAGAGGAAGATTAGGGAAAGTGTGAGCCCCTTACAGAATAGGGGAGGCAACCTAGTGACAGAGGATGTGGAGAAAGCTGAGGTACTCAGTGCCTTTTTTGCCTCTGTCTTCACAGATAAGGTCAGCTCCCAGACTACTGCACTGGGCAGCACAGAATGGGGAGGAGGTGAACATCCCTCAGTGCTGAAGGAACAGGTCCAGGACTATTTAGAAAGATTCGATATACACAAGTCCATGAGGCCAGATGCAATGCATCCTAGGGTGGTGAGGGAGTTGGCTGATGTGATTTCAGAGCCATTGGCTATTATCTTTGAAAGCTCATGGCAATTGGGGGAGGTCCCTGATGACTGGAAAAAAGCAAATGTAGTGCCCATCTTCAAGAAAGGGAAGAAAGAGGATCCAGGGAACTACAGACCGGTCAGCCTCACCTCAATCCCTGGAAAAAATCATGGAGCAGGTCCTCAAGGAATCCATTTTAAGGCACTTGGAAAAGAAGAAGGTGATCAGGAACAGTCAACATGGATTCACCAAAGGCAAGTCATGCCTAACCAACCTGATTGCCTTCTATGAAGAGGTGACTGGCTCTGTGGATGTGGGGAAAGCAGTGGACGTGATATTCCTTGACTTTAGCAAAGCTTTTGATATAGTCTCCCACAGTATTCTTATCAGCAAGTTAAAGAAGTATGAGTTGGATGAATGGACTATAAAATGGATAGAGAGCTGGCTAGATCATCGGACTCAACGAGTAGTGATCAATGGCTCCATGTCTAGCAGGCAGCCAGTCACAAGCAGACAGGGGTCGGTCCTGGGGCTGCTTTTGTTCAACATCTTCATTAATGATCTGGAGGATGGGGTAGATTGCACCCTCAGCAAGTTTGCAGATGACACTAAGCTAGGAGGAGTGATAGATAGCCTGGAAGGTAGGGATAGGATACAGAGGGACCTAGACAAATTGGAGGATTGGGCCAAAAGAAAACTGATGAGGTTCAGAAGGACAAGTGCAGAGTCCTCCACTTAGAACAGAAGAATCCCATGCACAGCTACAGACTGGGGACCGACGAGCTGGGCAGCAGTCTGCAGAAAAGGACCTGGGGGTAACAGTGATAAAAACTGGATATGAGTCAGCAGTGTGCCCTGGTTGCCAAGAAGGCTAATCGCATATTGGGCTGCATTAGGAGGAGCATTGCCAGCAGATCGAGGGAAGTGATTATTCCCCTCTATTTGGCATTGGTGAGGCCACATTTGGAGTATTGTGTCCAGTTTTGGGCCCCTCATTACGAAAAGGAGATGGAGAAGTTGCAGAGAGTCCAGCGGAGGGCAACAAAAATGATTAGGGGGCTGGCGTACAAGACTTATGAGGAGAGGCTGAAGGAACTAGGTTTGTTTAGTCTGCAGAAGAGAAGAATGAGGGGGGATTTGATAGCAGCCTTTAACTACCTGAAAGGGGGTTCCAGGGAGGATGAAGCTAGGCTGTTCTCAATGGTAGTAGATGACAGAACAAGGAGCAATGGTCTCAAGTTGCAGTGGGGGAGGTCTAGGTTAGATATTAGGAAAACGTTTTTCATTAGGAGCATGGTGAAGCACTGGAATGGGTTACCTAAGGAGGTGGTGGAATCTCCATCTGTAGGGGTTTTTAAGCTGCGGCTTGACAAAGCCCTGGCTGGGATGATTTAGCTGAGTTTAGTCCTGCTTTGAGCAGAGTGTTGGACTAGATGACCTCTTGAGGTCCCTTCCAACACTAATATTCTAGGATTCTATGTTCTGACATAATTGACATTATAGGATAAAAATGTTCAGTGCAAATTTATCCAAAATTTAAATATAAGACAGCTATAACTGATTTTTTTTTCATAAAAATAATCTTAAAGTAGAAACACACTTTATCCTATCTTAAATAGATTGGATCAGCAGGCCTTTCTCATTCTATGATATTTCTAATTCAAATTCTTCATTTGTTTTACTTCAGACTATTTTTTTCTTTCTTTTTTCTTTTGCCAACAATACCAGCCAAATCTAAACAAATGCTGCACTTTTCTTAGAAGAAAAGAAGAACTTAATCAAGTTCTAGAATCTGTATGAACCAGCAGGAGATAATTAGTTGCTAAGTATACATTTTCTATTTAGAGTGACTTTTACCATTTTCCTGCAAGTTGCTTAAAACTGTTCAGGGAAGAGTTAAAAAATATAATCCAGGGGAAGCAAGAGGTAGTGTGTACACAAGCTCCATATGGAAGTGGTATTCATGTGACAAGTGTAACTAGTATGCATCTTTGACTACTTCCTTTTTATGCTTTGCCCATTAATCCATCTCCCCATGACATATTCTAACATTACAAACCCTCCTGAGGTGCTTCAAATAAGCACTGTTGTTTTTTAAAAATCAACCTACTGAAGAAAGTTTTCCTTTTTCTCCCTCCAAATGTGCAAATTTACACCTGGTTGAGGCCCAGGATTGGCAAAATTCAGCTCTGGACCACTAACAGGTGGGAGTATCAGCCGTAACTGGCCTATAGACAGTCATGGGAATCTGAGCATAAATTAGAGCAATCCTGAGGCTTCTCTAACTTACACTAATGGATTGGGCTGGCCTCTGCAAGGACCCAGAACACAGGAAGCACAACGGTGGCATAGTACTAACTTAAATTTTCCATTTTCCGCTGTCTCATTCCTGCCCCAAGTGCAGATATGAAGTAACTGAGAAAGAAAAAAAAAAAAAAAAAATCAGACTTAGTCTCTATATCTACCAGTTACATAGAGAACTCTATATTTTAAAGCCTGCAATTCCAGTACAGACTCTCCTCTGTTTAGCCTGAGAATTTCCCAATTAGACAGAAAATTCTGCATTGAGCCAAGAATATCAGTTACAGGGAGAATTCTGCATAGATTCCAGTAGAAATTCCCCTCTGTTTAGCAAGTGAATAGTATGTATAGTCAAAGAATCTCCCAGTTACAAGGGGAATTGTATATTTAATTAGGAATACCAACAGTTACACAGGGAATCCTCTCTTTAATAAAAAAAAATTCCTGAAATAGACCAGGGGAAAGCAGGAGACTTGGAAGATGACAACATAAGGCAATATGGTGATTTGTAATCCATATAGTGTAATCCATATAGTGAGGGGGCATGGCTTCCCTCAGAGACTGACAAGGAGGGACTACCATCCACTGCGGTGAGCAGAGCCAGGAAGGCCATGCAGGATCCCCACATGGGGGGGAAGGGTACACTTTACCAGGGCCCGGTGGCCCGGCTCAGGCAGCAACCCCCATTACCATGAGGAAAAAATTTTTCCTGGTTTATGAGATTGTATGTATGGGATGAGGGATTGTGGCATGTGTGTGGAAGAGGGCCCGTGTTACAAGTTTGTACTGGGCCCGAAAAAGTTATGCGTGGCCCTGAGGCCACACCCACCATGCTGGAAACAAATGGGGATCAGGAACTGGAAGTATAAAGGGTGGGCCCTCCAGCTCACCTGAAGGAGAGCTGCCAGAGGAGAAGGACATCTCTTGCCTGCTGCTGGAGTGGGAACCCGGTAAGGACTCACCTGACCCATCTGAGATGCCTGACATCCTAGATGTTGAGAAACTTTGCTCCTGCACGAGTGCTGGTCAGCGCATTTCAGCCGGAGCCCTGCTGATCGGAGGAGGACACTCCACCACTGTTAGGGCCCTGGCCTGTGACCCGGTGGAGTAGTGCATGCCTGGGTCCCCCTACCCTCTGCCACCCCACACCTAGGGTGGCAGACTCCCCCCACTAGGCCAGGAGGCCTGTAATTGGGTGACCCGCCCCTGCCTGGAGCCTCAGACTGTTGGTTGCCCTACTCCTGCCTGGATCCTTAGACCAGAGGTCCCCAAACTGTGGAGTGCATCCCCCAAGGAACGTTTGTGGGGCATGGCAGTGCCCGGGCCAGACCCCATAGGGGGTGAGGAGAGAGTGCCACTCAGCCCCACTGAGCTAATTCTTGGCTTTGAGTTTGCTGAGACAGGTGCGACAGTGAGGGGGCATGGCCTCTCACACAGACTGACGAGGGACGACCATGCGCTCCTACAGTCCATAAGAAAAAAGAAAGTCAGAGGGTTTGACAATCTCTACAATCTTTGTGTATATTGGCTGTAATATTCCTGGAGGAAGCAGTGTGGAGACATTTACAGACCAGTGTTCAAAATAAATTCAGTTACCAAACAAAAGACAAACTAACTTAATAAACAGATCAAATGATCTTTAGCATGTGATGAGAATCTACAAGGCAAAGAGAGTGTCCGAGAACATCTCGAATCAGTTGCAATCACCACCAACTGTGGCTTGTCAAGTAAACATGTATGTTTTGTGACAGCTTAAACTGGAAATACAGAGAGCATGCCACTTGTCATCAGACTGATCCAGAGAACTAAATGCTTGCACCACAGTACTGAAAGATCATAACAGAAAGTCATGTCTTTAACTGGTGAACATTGACATAGCTCTCCAACACAGGCCTAAGGTTCATAAATCTGTGACGAGATCTTCCTCTTTGTTGAGCAGATTGTTGACATAAATAAACTAAAGGCTGTTTTTTTAAAGGGGTTTCCCTTTTTGTGTCAAACAAGGGTCTCTCAGAATCACCAGTATAGAATAATGAGTAAATTTAGCACTAGAAATAGAATTTATATAATTTAGGGTCGAAATGTCCTGCAAATAACTGAAGCTGAGTCACTGAATATCAAGAAGATAGCATACACAAAGTACAGCATGAACAGAAAGTTGTGATGTTCTAACTAAAATTCTCATACCTATGATCTAATACTGAGGGGAAAATTAAAGGCAATATACAATTCAAATGAGGAAAGACACTGAGTGGAAATCTGAGTGAAACAGGAGAGAACAGATAAAGCAAAATAATGAGTTAATTAGCATTGACAAAAACTGTCATTACTCTCTACCTCCCTAGACAATACATGCCACTCTATGTCATAGGAAGAAAGTAGTACAATTTAACTTATGCCTGCCCATCAGACTCAAATGTTCACTGGGTACCCTTATTGTTTATCATATTGTTAATATAAATAATTATAACTAGCTCATAGCCTAGTGTAAATTTTATCTTCCTTATCTGCATGTATTCTGTCTATTCCTAAACAAGGCCTGGAACCTCTGAGATACTGAGCTACCTCATCTCTCGCTGAAGTCAATGGTACTTAGCACCTTGTAGCATCTAGTGTGTAAGCTGCGGAAGTCCCCACTTTGCACTCAACAAGAGCCACACAATTGCAGACTCAAAAAGGCAACTGTCCTGTGGTCTGATTTATTAATAAAACAACAACAAAAAACCAAAAACACCTCTCTAGGCCCGTGCATCCCTGATGTAATCTTTGGAGACAAAATCCAAATCATTCACTATTCGGAACATCTCCTTCCATGAATTGATCATCTTACGTGAGACATGAATAGGTAAAAATAAATCTACACTGGTTGTAAGGCTTAATGTATTTACACTGATTACACTGGTTTAATTAATGATCTAAAGAAATAGAAAGGTGTTGAATGCTCTTTATAGTTTGTGGTATGAAGAGCTAGCAGCACATACTTTTCCTGTTAGAAAGCTCCAACACATTGGTGAGTAACACTATTCAAACATCTCTTGCATCTTCACTCTGGTATTTACTTCTGCATCCTGCAAATTTCCCATATTTCCACCAAGAATACTTACTCACTATCTAATCACAATTGCCAATTTCCAGTCATAGAGATCTATAGAAACATGGACAAAGAAGTGTACTTCATTCTTACAGAGAAAGAGAAAAATATTAATAGAGAGTCCTGGGACCGACACAGCTACAGCGACACTGCAGAAACATTAATAGGCATTTTATATCCTAAATCTGTCATAATTTTTTTTAAATGTCTACATAAAATGGGAAAAGCTGAACATAAGTTCTGCTGTAGATCCATCAGATGTCAGCCCTGATGTCCTTCACTCCCCCCATGAATACTGAAGGGAGAGATTATGCAAGGATCTTTTCACACACACCCCACCCAACCCAAAGTGCCTAGGGGTCAAACACAAGGTTGTCCTTAGGATGCCCCTCAGAATTTCTGGCTCCTTGTTCTGTGCTTACTTCACATCAGTGTTCAGCCATCAGTTTATTCTCCCCACAAGTCCATCCTCCAGCATAAAATCTGCACACCTAACTTCTGTGTTGGGGGAAAAAAAAGATGTGGGAAGTTAAAAAAACAAAAAGATCTCACATTTTATATACTTTCTAAAATGATCACTAGTATATAGTCATGGTGAGCATATCTGTTTTACCTCCTTTTTTTTTTAACATTTCCCTTTTTATGGTTTTAGGCATACAGAAACTTGAATATGTCTATGACTACATATTAGAAATTTATTACATAAATAACATGCAAATGCATCTTGAGATGATGCATAAGAAATGGAGTCAGAAACATCACCATGTCTCTCTCACTCAGTTTGTTTTTCACATGCTTATGTTACATACACCTGTTGTATACTGGAAATATACTTAGGTGTAGTTTAAAAGATTCCAAGTTCACATTTTTTACTTTGAAAAGAAAAACTCCAAATACACACAAATCATTGCCTCACAAACTCAGTTAAAAATAACCCTTTAGGGCCCCCAACATAGAAAATGACTACGCCAGAAAGAGAAAAAGACAGATAAAAACCCACAGTACTTAACAGCTATATCCTGCTGCTTCCTTATAGGGTTGGGGAAGCAATAGTGAGGAACCAGTAGGATGTGGCTGTCAAAC
Organism: Emydura macquarii macquarii; assembly: GCF_026122565.2. Classification (NCBI taxonomy): domain Eukaryota; kingdom Metazoa; phylum Chordata; order Testudines; family Chelidae; genus Emydura; species Emydura macquarii. The sequence continues at coordinate 16,263,008 of NW_027132559.1, read as the reverse complement.
ACCATTTTTAATGTCTGTTTATTTTGGCATTAGGGCCCTATTTTAATATTTTGGATTAAAAAAGGATGAGTTAAATAGGTTGTGCAAGGTGACTATATATGTGCATTTAGGAGAAGACCTTCAGCTGGTGTAAACTGTCATAGCTCCATCAAATTCAATAAAGCTACGACACTTTACAGCAGCTGAGGATTTGCCTTGGACATTTTTCTCTTCCATGTATTGGTTGTTAGGCTTTGCAATGGGGTTGATACGATAAGGGTGCAGGAACAACTCTTGGTCCAGGAAGCATGGCACAGGGCAGAAGGGGCTCCCGGCTCCCACAAGATGGTATGTACTTGGGCTGTTAGCCCCTCCCACTGCTCATGCCACTGTGGCTACACTTCTGTTTTTAGAGCCCTACCTCAATCAAAGTGTTCTGGCTATGTTTGATGCATACTTTATATCTCAGAGAAATGTGGTTTGTGAAAGAGCATGTTTTCCCCAGAGAGTTCAAGACCTCGGAGAAAATGTTAATCTTTTATAAGAGCCCTGCATACATTGACTGAAAACTGATTTTGGGACTGCCAAAACATGAAAATATCAGAGACGGGCTGATTATTGGGTTAACAGAGAAAAGCCTCTCAGAGCAACTACAATCTACCCACAGATATACAGATAGCAAAGCAGTCTGAATTAGTCAGACAGCAGAACAAAAGGCAGGCATAACTCGAAAACCTGCAGCTAGCTTAGAACCTGTAAGGAGATACAACATGAGTGCTAAGAGTCATTATAATAAAAGCCCTGGCTTGGAGTCCCAGGCTACCTACAAAACCTTTCAGGGCTTGTCTACACATTGCTGCTGTAGCACTTAGTGAACACACTACCAATGCCAATGGAAGAAGTTCTCTTGTTCGCATAGGTACTCCCCCTCTTTGAGAGAGAACACCTATGTTGATGAGAGAAGCCCTCCCATCAACATAACCCCTGATGTAGACATCACCATGTCTATATAACTATGTTGCTCAGGAGTGTGTATTTTCCACACTCCTGAGTGATGTAGTTATACCAACATAAGTTTGTAGTGTAGATCAGGGCTCATACTACATGCACAAGATGTGGAAAAATTCATAGCTAATGACGTGTATCTAGCAAAAGGTCAAATACGTAATAAATGCACAAAATAAGGGCATTCTGCAGCTGTTTGCTATACCAAGGCAGTTGACTAATATTACAGACAATCAAGAGCCATTGTTTGCTCTATCATATATGATGACAGAGAGCCTACCTGGAGAGTTAAACTGAATATTAATGGAAAGATTATTGACTTTAAAATTGACTCAGGAGCAGACCTGACAGTTCTCTCAGAAAGGATTTACAATCACCTTCAGCCCCACTCCTAGAGCTGAGATGTCCTGACACAGCCCTGACTAGCCCGGGAGATATCTGGACTGCATGGGCCAATTCACCACAGAAACAACTTACAGAGACAAAAGCGTTGCATTCAGAGTGTATGTGATTGAAGGATCAAAGACCAACAACCTTTTCATTCACAGCATGGCAGCCACAATGGGCCTAGTGAGAAAGGTGGAAGACCTTGGAGTATATGGTGATATTGGATTTTTGAAAGGAGATCCGGTACAAATAATCTTGAGACAATGCTGAACCATATTGTGTATATACACCTTGCAGGATTCCTATCCTGTTTCATCAGAAAGTGGAAACTGAGTTAAAGAGAATGGAACAGATTGGCATAATCGAGAAAATCTAGCTAACAGCATGGTATGGTTATGAAGAACAAGGGAACAATATGAATCTGTGTGGATCTTAAGACTTATTGAAGCAGTTGTGAGAAAAATACAGTCTCCCAACACTGGATGACTTCCTCTCCCAAGTGAAAGGGCCTACAATATTTTCCAAGCTGGATGCCTTGAGTGGATTCTGGAAAATTCCTTTAGCCAAAGTGAGTCCTAAATAGATTACATTTATCACTCCCTTTGGGAAATTTTACTTTATAAAATTACCTTTTTGTGATTACCAGTGCATCCGAAATTTTCCAAAGAAAGATGGCAGAACTCTTATCATAATATCATCCATGAAAACTACAATTCCATTTGTGTTTGTATTGTGGATCTTCAAGGGAAGAACACTCAGTGACGTTCTAAACCTAGTCAGTCAGTCTAGACTCAAGGCAAACAAGGAAAAGTGCATTTTCCACTATCTCAAACTGAGTTTTTGGAACAGACAACTAGCAAAGATTGAATCACTCCTAGCCCTGAGAAAGTAAGAGCAATTTGAGAATTGGATGCACCAACAATGTATCAGAATAGAGAAACGGACTGGGGATGGTAAATTTACCTTCATTGATACCTACAAGACTTTCCTATAGTGACAAAACCACTGAATAAACTTTAAAGATTGTGTGATAGTGTAAATGCTAGGAATTTAAAACTTAGAGGGGGAGATATATCCTAACAATGTCACTTTATAAATGCAGATTCTTCCCTTTTGTGTTTCACTGCAAGTGCCAGATTCAATTAAAAGTGCTAGCAGGTTCCTGAATAAATAAGATGATTTCTCAGGGCTTATGCATCTTTGCATGGGCTTCAGTGGTATGGAAACTGAACTAAATATTTATTGAATCTGGCCTGAGATGACAGATAATGAACTGCAGTGTTTGCTAAATGGGGAGACTAACTTTCATAGGCTGATATATTCTGCATTGTTCACTGACCTTAGGAATAACACCACAATTCAAGCAAAAACTCAGTTTTACAGTGAGGAAACTATTATTTAGGTTCTTTTGGAGGCGGGGGAGACATGTGTTTACATCCAAGACTCTTAAAGCCTGATTTTCAGCGTTGGCTCATAACCAGGCCTCCAGTTTTGTGCCTGTTGTTTTGCAGAAGCAATTTTGGACCTACTTGTGGGTTCAGCTAACCTGATCAGATGTGCATGTGTCCAATTTCAAGGTGCAATCAAGTATTTTGCTACCTAGGGTCACATTGGAAACCCATAATTGTCAATTTTTTGCAGCTTTGTGTGTCGCATTATGTAAATTTAACTATTTTGCATATTTATAAATAATTTACATACAATACATTTCAGCCTTAAAAAAATATGTGCATTTACTGTTGGCAAAAATATCAGCTTATTTGATCTTCAGTGAGGGAAAGGGGAAGGACCAGAAAAAGAAAATGGGGTGAGCTGAGTTCATAGGTGCAAGGTCACCCAGTTTAAGGGAGCACACCAGCAGAGAACGCAGAATAGGACCCACTGCTCCAAGAAGTTATCAAGGAAGGCAGTAGGTTCTTCCCAGGAGAACGCGGCCTGAATGTGTACACATGAGAGGTCAAGGAAAAAGACTTCACTGTCAGAGAGACTCCCATTGGTTATAAATGGCTGTCTTGACCAGTGCTGGAGAAGACAGCAGCTTAAGAGCCCTAAAAATAAATGAAGTTCTTTGTTTAGCTACAGAGCAGAAGTTTGGTAAACTTCCCCTACACACTGTCTTGACAGCATATCTCAACCCTGATCTGGCAGTGAATAGTTTACCAATGCAGTTTTTGGCCTCTCTCCTGAGTCAGTCAATTAATGCAAAGCATAGTGATGAGTTTGAGGTGAGGATGCTGGGACCGAGACCTACCAAACACATAGAAGAGCCAGCAAACATCCATTGGATGAACTGGACCTACAGTATTTGACTGATTCAAACTGGTGGTGTAGAGCTGAAAGCCTCTGTAGCTCATTAGCAATACCCTAAGGCATACAGTTCCTAAGTAAGTGCTAGTATTACTCTCTCAAGAATGTGAATTGTTCTCTTGAAACATACGTTTACAAAATCAATTCTGGCCTTTATGGAGCTTTTATCTGCAGAGCCTTCCATTTTCTGGACACAGCCAAAACCAGACACACAATGCCTTGTCTTCTGCAATCATGTTCTACAATCAAATGCCACATATTGTTCTTAAAGGAACTATAACAATAAAACTAATATTTAACATAATTTCCAAGTACACTTCTAAATACAAAATGATTTGCAATATAAAATAATTTGAACGCTTAGTTATTTCAGTACGTGCCTTATACTAGCTTAAGAGGGGGTTACAGTAAAACAAAACAAAAGACCTACAGGAAAAGAATGTTAAGGTTGTACTCTCAGACAATTAAATGAGGAAATGCCAAATTAAAATTAGTTAGGTTCTGATCCTTGCATTGCTATGGACCTGGACCTCGCTTTGCTGTGAACCAGGGCAACTCACTATGCTTCTTTATTGCTCCATTTCCTCTCCCACCCTTTGTCTGTCCTGTATATTTAGAATGTAAGCTCTTTGAGGCAGGGACTGTCTCACTATGTGCTCATACAGTGCCTTGCATAATGGAGCCCAACTTCACTTTGCACTACTGTAATATAAATAACTGAAATTACTTCAGGAGAACAAAGAGCATGCTCTGTTTCCTATTTGATCTTATTATCATGTTGTTCTTCAATAACTTTAAGGGATTGTGACAAGGTGCCTAACACCACACAAGGTTTGAAAGGATTCAGACAGCCAGATAGGCTAATTAACTCCCCAGGCTGCACCTGGAGGAGGAGCTAGGAAGCAGGGGTTGATTAAAGGAGGCTCAGTTGGGCAGGAACAGGAAGGGCCTGTATAAAGCTCAGGAGCTGAGAGCAGAAGGGGGCTACAAGAAGGTAGGGTGGAATTACTCCCTGAGAGGAGGGAGTTGGGAGGCTGGTAAACCTAGAAAGTAGGGAAGTCAGGAAGGTTGGAGAAGACTCAAGGGAAAGTAGCAAGTTAGGACAGAGGAGGCCTTGTCTGCTGACCAGGGGCCTTTGAGCTGAAACCTGGAGTAGAGGGTGGCTTGGGTTCCCTTGACAGCCACTAGGGACATGGCACAGGCCAGGTAGGAGACAGCAGACTGCCTGGGATGGTTTGTCCTGGAAAGACTTTGTTACACTACCTCCGGAAGGGAACACATATGGCGACTTGGCTGGAGGGTTGAATCACGAAGAGGAGGCTGCAGTTCCTGGAAAGAGGAGTGAGACAAGACAGGAGAGATACCACCAGGGAAGGAGCTAATCCCGAGGATAGTCAGCAGGAGGCGTCATCAGTGGTGAGTGCACCCTGTGACAGTGATATTTCCAGGTAACATACAGAAACATTTACAGTCTGAAAGGTACACATCTTGACAGGCTAGATAAAGTTGACTTAGAGAATATCACCAAGGTGAGATGAACCGGTCTTCTCACAATAAGATTAAATATAGGATTGCCCACACAGGCTAAGTGCTCCTCTCTACTTTCACAAGTGGATGGGAGTTAAAACTCACAGCTATATGCCCAACAACAGTCTATATGCCCAAATCCTCAGACTGGGGCGGAGCCAGCAAAACAAACAGAGAAACCAGCTATAGCCTATTGAGTCTTAGCAGGCCAAAGGGCCAGTCACACCAGGGTTGGGGTGGCTAGCGGGGAGGGGGACACAGGCCCGCCCGACTCTACTGCATCCTAGCTCAGGGCCCTACCAGTGGCTGGGTGTCCCGCCACTGAGTCAGCGGGGCTTCAACCAAAATGCACTGACTAGTGGCCTGGCCTGGGCAGAGCCGGACTAAGGCCAGCTATCCCTGGGCCACTTCCTCCATCCCTGTACTCAGGTACCTGTAGCCCATATCATAGTCCAGCTCCTCAGAATAGATGGTGAGGGGCAACTGCAGCAGGCCCTTGGGGTCACTAGCATCTGGCAGCTCCTCCATGTCATTCAGGGCAGGCTGCTCTGGCAAGTCGCAGGCAGCACATAGCTCATCCAAAGCATGGGCAGCAGGCCACTCTCCCCAGTCACAGGTAGCCCTTCCCAGTCACTGAGGCCCAGCAGCTTGGGCAGGCCCTCTATGCTTCCGCCGGTGGGTAGCCTGGGTGGCCCTCTAATGGGGTTGGGCTCAAGTCCCAGCCATAGAGGAGAGACCTCTGGTTGCTTACCCCTGACTGAGCAACAGGGCCTGCCTTTTATACTTCCTGTCCTGCCCCTGCACTTCTGGTTTGGAAGTGGTGTGGTACCCAGGCCTACCCACCAGCTGTCATGTGTCAGCCCCTCTGTGTCGGCCTGGGAGGGAGGCCATACCACTTCACTACAGTTGTATTAAAATGCAAATGTTTGTGGGATTGTGTGGAATGTTTTTTGGAGGAAGACCTCATTATTAGTCTCTGGAACACATTATAAACTTCAAAGTATTATGTCCTTTCAAGGTAGGACAATGTATGTAAAGTGGGTTTCCTAGAAAGTACTTGTGAGAGTGAGCATTTCCTTCCTCCCATCTGGAACCAGCCTTTTCAAGCCACTTGGGGAGAGAAACTGATTGAACTGAAGTTTCCAGGAGCAGGTAATCAGTAAACAAAGGCCTCCAAACTGAATAAAGGAGGGTCTGAACTTTTCATGGGTGTTCTTGTTTGAGCACAGTATCACAGCTGAGTCATGGGCAGTCAAACCCAATAGAAGAGCCAGAGTCCACAGTCACAAGACAGAAGTCAGTTGGGTCAGGACACCAGGAGACAAAGTGGAGATCAGAACCACAACTCAGAAATCAGAGTCAGGCCAGGTCAGGACACCAGGGGGTCAGAGACAGCAGTCAAACTAGAGGTCAGGAACCACAAGCCAGATGCCAGGAATCAAGCCATGTTGGGGTGGCAGGAAATCAAGCCATGTTGGGGTGGCAGGAAATCAACCAAGGAAGCACACAGTCCAGAGCATGGAGGATCCCAGTTGCTCAGACAGCTTCCTGGTCATGCTGCAGGCTTAAGTAGGGCCAGTGGGCCAATCAGCTGCTGTGGGACTCCACCAATTGGACCTCGGGTGGAGCCTCACACTGGGGGGGGGGGGGGGGGGTTTCATGGGTCTGAGGCAGGGCTGGCTCGAGACTAAATGGCACCCGTGGCAAGAAGCATCTTCAGCACCCCTCTCCCCCCATTTGTTAAACTTTTGAATATCTTTTTATTGTATTTGTAGCCCATTTCACAACTTTGATGCGTGATTTGCATGCATGATTTATCCCTGTCATATAAGATGATAAATTTGCACACTAGGATATGTAAATCTGTATTTATTTATACCATATATAAGCAAATCAAAAATTCATTTCTTATAAGCTTATAGAAACTTTTTAACTTCAAGAATAACTGAAATGTACTAACATCAAGAAATCGAGCTGTGCACCAACATTGGGTGGACCAGTATTAAATAGTGTTACAGTAGGTGACAGCCTTAGAATGTTAATTTTAGTTCTTTAGTTCAAAAAATCACTTTTTCTTGCCTTTGCCATGGCGATGAGAAGCACAGCATCAGAGAGATCCAAAAACTGGCCAGTGGCATTTTCAAGCAACAAAATAGCAAGCAATGTCAGTGACTGGCTAAACCCCATCCCTTATATACCTACGAGGGCATGGCTGACAACAGTCTAAGAGGTTCAAGGAAAATGTAGTTCTCAAAGTCTGGAAGGTTCCATAATTTCTACAAAGATCTAGAACATTCTAGAAGGTTGGTGAAAAATGAATCTACATACAGAATGCCTGAAACATTTTACTTCAAACATTCTATTTTTCCCTTTTGTTGCTAACAACCAAAACAGAGCCCTGAGCCCGGCTCCCCCCCACCTCAAGCCCAGCATACAAGGCGGTTGCCTGGGTCACCTGCCCCTAAATCTGGCTCTTCCGGGTAAACTATTCTCAGATGCCAGATAAAGGGTTGGAGTATAGCTGCTCCCATGACCCTGGTGGGTCTGAGTTTGGGACCTGTGAGTCATGATGCAAGGGTTTGATTATCTTGAAAGTGCAGGAAAACCCCTGGGTGGGGGTTGAAGGACTGCTCTTACTAGAGCCCATGTTGCAACTGGGGTAATCTCTGGTAAGCTTATTAGCATGTATGTAGGTTCTTATTGTTTTTAATGTTTTCTCTGTAATGCTTTTCTTTCTAAGCATATTTTAGTCTTAAAGTAATTGTGTGGTAACTTACAACTGTAGCAATTACCCTGTGTACTTTCTCTGAGGAGAAAAGTGAAGGACATCTGCTTAGGCAGACTGCCTTTTGCTAGGAATAACAGCGTGAAGGCAGGGAACTGGTCAGCCTGGAAATACCCATGAGGAAGGAGAGAGACGCAGGTCTCCACCCAAGAAAGGCAACGGCTGGGAAGCCAGAAGACTGAGTGGATGCTGTTACTGGACCATCAAGGGGGAAAATAAGCACAGTTGCCCTGAATTGTGACAACAGTCCGGTACCCTAGAAATAAGAGGACAACCGTCTGCCTCAATCACTGCCCATCTTCTGCACTGAATGAGGAAGGGATCCTATAGAACGTATAGAATGTGATCATATCATGAAAGACTGCATCATAATGTGTGCACGGGGAGGGCAGAGTTAAGGTTGCCTGGGTAACCTTAATTCTGGTATTTACTTTTAATTAAATTTAATTTAAAAAACTTAATTACAGCAAGGTAACAAACAACTGAAAGAAGGGTTTTGCAATGAAAATGTGAGGCAACTTGAACTATAGATACCACTCCTCGCTCTGCCTGTTACAAACAAGAATAAAAAGGGAAACCTGTGTAACTAGAATCATTAGATAATTTAAATGACATTTAAATATCCACTACAGTTGCTTCCTAACTAGGAATGAACCCAAGCCTTAGTCCGTTCCCCTACTCCATATAGTTTTTATATTATGTTGTGCACTCCTGATTCAGTTGAATCGTTTTACAGTGGGCTCAGCTATACTAGCTAAGAAAAATTCTGAAATGTGTCAAATTCTACTTAGTTACACCATTGTAAATCCACGTAAGGAAATGGAGTTTCTAAATGAACAACAGTATAAACGAGACAAGAATTTGGTCTTTTTTTTTTATATATATATTTTTTTATATTTTATATTTATTTTATTTATTTTTATGATGATTTTAGTCTCATAAAATAGATCACCTTTTACTTTTGGAAGGCATTTTGCCACCCAGTGCAAGTGAATCCTTTCCAAATAATTTGTTTTTCACTTCCAACACTTGCAAAGTTGCTGCCATTGAATTATGCTATATTGGAAACATTTGCCACTAACTTTGCATACTCACCTGTGTAGTGAACTGAAGTGGTGTGAAAACACAAAAAATGGGGGGTTTAGTCTCACTAAAAGCTTTTTTTGTTACACTCTGTTTGGTCTTTTAGGACCTGATCCACTCCCATGAAGTCAATGAAAAACCTCTTATTAACTTCCAGAGGAATTGGACTGGATCCTTAGTTGACTGAGAAAGGCATATGCCACTTTCTCTGCTTTTATATTATACATGTTTTAAAATAGTGGACAAACTGCATTTTTATACATTTTTGAGGGAAAGAGTTGTACAAGAATACAGAATTTCACATATGGGAACAAAGGCTTTGAAATCAGGAACTTTCCAAACCATGTCAAGTGCATTTGCTATAAGTCACATATAGCTCATGGGAAATATAATTGTGAGAGTGTTATGATGATTCATGGTACAGAATACACCCACTTTCATTCCAAGGTAAACATGGAATTTGCATAGTCTCTGCCCACAGAATGTCTGAGCACTAACTACACCAACAAAACATGAAGACTGGTCCAGAGCCTGAACATGTTCAAGAAAACAAAAGCTCCTGATATGCACCCAGATTTTCTGTGTGCTGTACCAGAAAAGAGGATTAACTACTATATGAAAAGAAAAGATTTTGTATTGGTATGTGTAGCATTCTATGAGGTACTGTAGATATAGGGGTGAAATCCTGACCCCATTGAAGTTAATGTAAACTTTGCTCTTTACTGACCTGTTAATTACTCATGTGTGCTGGGATTTCTGTGTGAAAAAGAGTTTGGCCATCATTTGAGACATATGATTTTGATGCAGACACGTTTAAGTGTCTATATCAGAAAACCACCACCACAATTGGAATTCATGGGCACCCTGCTTGGCTGTCTCTGCTGGGAGGCCAAGGACTTCAAGGAGAGTGTGAGTGAAGCTAGCGCTGTTGCATATTGGAGAGTACCTGTGGATAAGCAGAGAACTTCATAGCTTCCATAACCATCAATGTAGCACCGCTCTATTATTTGGAAAGGCCAGAAATATGTAAGGAAAAAATTACACAATTCCTTTCATGTTTTTAACTTCTAGTCTTCTGCATAAGATTGCACCGTTTCCTCAGACTAGGTTTCTCTTAATAGACAGGACACTTTCATTTTTTTCCTGCATTTCATCATTTCATCCTCCATTATGTAGTCTATCTGCCTTCTTGTGGTCTTCTCTTTGATCTTTCCAGTTTTACTTTACATTTCTTGGAGACATCTTGACTATTTTATATTTCCTACTTTCAGAATGCTAGATGAGCTCATGGTTAAAGTGTCACCTTCCTACATAGTTTGCTAGCCTGAGTGATTCTACAGACCATTTTTACTATTAGATGAGACTAGGAATTACTTGCAGTAATGAAAAGACAGAGCTATTATAATATTCACTGAGGTGAACACTATGGCTAAATTTAAAAGGTGCTTCCATTTTAAATGAAACTCCTTTAGTTATAACTGTCTGAAAAAATTCCTTTAGGAATAAAATTTCACATTTCAAATTCCAGGATGATTGTGACAGGGCTTGGGGTGCAATCCAGATCAGTAAGGGGTTGTCACCACTTGCCCTGCAACCCTTGGCACCTCACAATGCTTTGCTGCTGTAGCTCCCAACCTGGAACTCTCACAACCAGCCTACCAGCGTGCAGGCCACATCTTAGAATCATAGAATCATAGAATATTAGAGTTGGAAAGGACCTCAGGAGGTCATCTAGTCCAACCCCCTGCTCAAAACAGGACTAACCTCAGCTACATCATCCCAGCCAGGGCTTTGTCAAGCCTCAGCTTAAAAACCTCTAAAGATGGAGATTCCACCACCTCTCTAGGTAACCCATTCCAGTGCTTCACCACCCTCCTAGTGAAAAATTTTCCTAATGTCCAACCTAGACCTCCCGCCCTGCAACTTGAGACCGTTGCTCCTTGTTCTGTCATCTGCCACTGCCGAGAACCGCCTAGCCTAGCCCCATCCTCCCTGGAACCCCCTTTCAGGTAGTTAAAGGCCACTATCAAATCCCCCCTCATTCTTCTCTTTTGCAGACTAAACAAGCCCAGTTCCCTCAGCCTCTCCTCATAAGTCCTGTGCTCCAGCCCCCTAATCATTTTTGTTGCCCTCCGCTGTACTCTCTCCAACTTGTCCACATCCTTTTTGTGGTGGGGGGCCCAAAACTGGACACAATATTCTAAATGCGGCCTCACCATGCCGAATAGAGGGAATAATCACGTCCCGTGACCTGCTGGCAATGCCCCTCCTAATGCAGCCCAATATGCTATTAGCCTTCTTGACAACCAGGGCACACTGCTGACTCATATCCAGTTTTTTATCACTGTTACCCCCAGGTCCTTTTCTGCAGAGTTGCTGCCCAGCTCGTCGGTCCCCAGTCTATAGCTGTGCATGGGATTCTTCCTTCCTAAGTGGAGGACTCTGCACTTTTCTTTGTTGAACCTCATTAGATTTCTTTTGGCCCAATCCTCCAGTTTGTTTAGGTCCCTCTGTATCCTATCCCTACTTTCCAGGGTATCTACAACTCCCCGCAGCTTAGTGTCGTCCGCAAACTTGCTGAGGGTGCAATCTACCCCATCCTCCAGATCATTAATAAAGATGTTGAACAAAACCGGCCCCAGGACCGACCCCTGGGTCACTCCACTTGTGACCGGCTGCCAGCTAGACATGGAGCCATTGATCACTACTCGTTGAGCTCTATGCTCTAGCCAGTTCTCTATCCATTTTATAGTCCATTCATCCAACCCATACTTCTTTAACTTGCTGATAAGAATACTGTGAGAGACAGTATCAAAAGCTTTGCTAAAGTCAAGGTATATCACATCCACCGCCTTCCCTACATCCACAGAGCCAGTCACCTCATCATAGAAAGCAATCAGGTTGGTCAGGCATGACTTTCTTGAGTGTCTGTGTGCTAGAAAGCCATGGTTCAGCAACTCTGACTCCAGCAGCCTGTTACAGCCCCACTCTGGCTTCCGCCAGCTTTGGTTACTACTTACAGGGTGTCCCCAGCACACTCCCAGTCCCAGACCACGTACTCTAATGTCTAATCCTTTCCTGGACAGTTCAGAGAAATAATGTTTGTCTGTTCCTCTAAAAACAAATAAGATGGTGGCTTTTGAACTTAACTGGGGTGAATACACCCTCCCCTTTAAAGATAGAACTGAGTTGGTTTATGTTAAAAATAAACAAATTTATTAACAAAATATACATAGGATTAAGTGAGTTCAGGTACAAGAAATGAAGATAGCGGTAAAAGTAAAAGAAAACAAAACACACTTCTAAGAGTCTAAAACTTAAATCTATTCTAGTATAGGTTTTGTTCAAGATATTTTTTTCTCACTTCAGAGGACTATAACCCTTTGCCCCCTTGGTTGAAGGATCCATCTTTTTCAGTTTGCAAGAGTTCTATTCCCTTGTGTCTGTCTAGTAATGGATGCCAAAGTAAGCTTTTCTCCTTCTCATATCTTCCAAAGTGCAATGACTTTGTTTCAAGAGAGTCACAGGGCTTGTACACCCTGCAGCTGGGTTTAAACTTCCCATCCTCAGTTTCAGGGCAGCCTGGCCTAGTAGCCTAAGTTAGTAGGATGACCCTGGTTTGCAGGGCAACGTGGCCTAGCTGCCAGAATCAATAAAGCAGCCCTTCCAGTCAAGGCAGCTCAGCCTAATGGCCAGAGTCAGCAGAGCAGCCCTTTTCGTCATGGCAGCATGGCCTACTGGTATGCTGGGGTAGTGGGGTGCCACCTAGGGGTGAGTGACACCCAGGGTAGGGGGGCTCGACTTTTACCGCTCCTCTGAGCCCCAGTCCAGGGCCCTGGTTGCGGTAGGGGTGCTCACTGCTGACTCAGCAGGGATCCCCCCAAAACACACTGACTGACTCCCCAGTTCATCCTCTGTGGCACAATTAAAATCCCCTGGGCTGCTTCCTACCCCTTTCCCTGGCGACAACATCTGTGGCTCTTGTGGGTCTCTGGGGTCATTGGCGGGAGCCACTCCCGGTGACTCTGCTCCCCCAGGACCCCCTTGAGGCAGCTGCCTGGGTTGCAACGATTCCAGCTTGTGCAATTTGGGTCTCTCTTGAGCAGGAGCCTGCAGAAAGCATCTTCCCTCCTCAGCAGTCCATCCCAACTGAGGTGGGCTGCTCCCTTTTGTACTGGGGCTGCAGATGGAGCCTATCCAATAGAGCTGAGGGGGGTGGCCTCCTCAGCCCAGAGAGTGGGATTAATCCTTGCCGGACCAGTGCGTGGCTTGTACTCCCCGTCACACACCCTCCCTCTCAGGATGGGATCTGGAGGTTTACTCCATCTCTTTCCTCTTCTCTCATTTGGGAGAAGAAGTCTGTATTTGCATGAGCCTTCCCTGGATGGTGTAGCACATCGAAGGCATATGGTTGGAGAGGTATCAACGCATGATTCGGGCATTGGTTTCTTTCATATTGTTAATCCACCAGAGGGGTGCGTGATCAGTTAGGCAACCCCTTTCACCTGGTAACTGACAATACCTCAGGGCATCAACTGCCCACTTGATGGTGAGGGCCTCCCATTCTATAGTGGAGTAACACATCTCCCAGATGAACAATTTGTGGCTAAGGTACAGAACTAGCTGTTCCTCCCCGTCTAATTCTTGCAACAACACTGCTCCCAACCCAACCTCAGACGTATCCATCTGGAAGACAAAGGGCTTTGTGAAATTGGGCTGGGACATGATCGGCTCCTGGGCCAGTCATTCTCGGAGGGCCTGGAAGGCTGCCTTGCTTTCTTCTGGCCATTTGACTTCCCATGGGTGAGTGTCTTTGTCAGATCTGTCAGTGGGGCAGCAAGCATCACAAAGTTAGGTATGAAGTGGCGATAGTAATCAGTCAGCCTCAGGAACTACCGTACCTGCCTCTTTGTCATGGGGGTTGAATATTTCCACAAGTCTTGCACCTTGTCCACTAAAGGGCTTAGCTTTCCCCTGCCTACGGTATAGCCCAGGCAGGTCACCTCTCGCTGGCCTAGGTGACACTTGTTTTGACACTGGGTTTGTCATGTCTCCCAGGGCTTGCAACACTTGCAAGCCATGTCTCCCAGGGCTTGCAACACTTTGAGATGCTGGAGGTGTTCCTCCCAGCTGGTACTATAAATGACGATATCAACAATGTATGTGGCAACATACTGGTTATGGGGGTGTAATATCCAGTTCATGAGCCTTTGGAAGGTGGGCATTCTGGGCCCACAGCAGGTTCTTGTGTGCCAAGGCACCCAGCACCTGGAGTTGGTCCCATAACCGCAGTATATACTGGATGGACCCTCATACACTAGACTCCTATTCCTTCCAGGTCTTCCTCAAGAGATCCAGGATGCCCTGGGGCTACCTCCAGTAGAGGAGTTCAAACAGGGAAAAACCCGTGGACACTTGTGGGACCTCTCACACTGCAAAGAGCAGGGCTGGCAGTAGCTTATCCCAGGGCGGGGAGTCATCCTCTACGAACTTCCTCATCATTCTTTTCAGCGTCCTACTAAACTGTTCCACCAACCCGTCCATCTGGGTTTGGTAGACAGAGATTCTGAGAGAACAGATATTTAGCAGGTGGCAAAGCTATGCCATTAGTTTAGATGTTACATTGGTCCCTTGGTTTGTCAATATTTTGTGAGGGAGTCCAACTCTGGCGAAAATCTGCAGGAGCTCATTGGCAATCGTGGGGGCTGTAGTTGTTTGCAGTGGGACAGCCTTAGGGTAGTGTGTCATGTAATCCACGATGAGTAGGATATATTTATGACCCAAACTGCTCTTTTCCAGGGGTCCCACAAGGTCTAGGCCGATGCATTCACTGGAAATTGCATAAGGGGGGCCTTTGGCACCCCTTTTTGGGCTGACCTTCTGGCACTTGGGGCAAGAAGCGCAGTAGGCTCGTACTTCTTGGTGTATGCTGGGCCAGAGAATCTCTGTGCCACTCGCTGTAATATTTTCTCCCTCCCCAGGTGTCCTGCCCAGGGCACTGAGTGGGCCAGGAGAAGCAGATCTTTCCAGAACCTCCCCCACAACTAACAGTTGGGACTAACAGTTGGTGCAGTTCCTCCTTTGTCTGCTGATTCTTGGACCAGCCTGTAGAGAAGGTCCTTGCGGACCTCGAAGCGGGGCCATGGGGCAAAAAGGGGTTCCGGAATTGGTCCTCCTCCTGAGGGTGGCTCAGCACTGCTCCAATGCCCGGCTGAGGGTCAGGTCCGTCTGTTGTTCCTCTAGGTAGGAAGTCTCCATCAATGTCCAACCCCCCAGGTCTTTCATTAACGGCACCTCGGCCTGGGGGGTAGCTCATAGCCAGCATGGTGGGGCTCCATGAGGGTCCTTCTTCAGAGGCACCAGGTGCAGAGAAGCCCAATAACCCCCTTCTTTTGGGGCATGGGCTCCTTCTTTTGGCCCTGTCAGGGCCTCGGTTGGGTGGCCAATCTTGGTCCTTCAGGCCCCCAGAATTACGAACTGACCACTCTAGTCCTTCAGCGGCCAAGTAATCCTCCCTCAAGGAAGCAGCCTCAGTGAGGGTCACTGGGCGGTGCCATTATACTCACTTTCTCCCATCAGTGGGCAGGATCTGAGTAAATTGTTTTAGTGCAACCACCTCTGCCATCTGTACTCCTGACTGTTGCTCCAGTTCCAACCATTTCCAACAGTAATCTCTGAGCTGGGCCCTGTCCCCGGTGGGTATTGTTAGCAGATAAGCCATTGGTGGTATGTCTCAGGCTCATGCCCATTTGATCAAGGATGGCTGCCTTGACCTTAGGGTACTCCAGCGCCTCATGAGGTTCGAAGTTGCGGTAGATGGTCTGTGCCAGGCCAGTTAAATATGGGGCTATGAAGGTGGCCCAATGTTCTGGTGGCCATCAGGCTGCACTGGCAACCTGCTCAAAAGTCACAAGGAATTCCTCGGGGTTGTCGCCACGTTCCATCTTTGTCAGGTACACTGGTATCCCTATCCCACTGCCACTCGCCTCTGGCCCTGCCAAGGTGGTGAGGGGGTGATCGCAGCAGCACCAGCATTTGTTGGGTCAGCCATTCCTGCTGTGCCTGCTGTTGAGTGGCCAGTTCCCACAGTAGCTGCTGTTGCTGCTTCTGCACCATCTGGAGTTGTTGTTGGGAGGCCAGCTGTTGGAGCAGCTGTGCCTGCTGTTGCTGCTCCTGTGTGAGCTGTTGCTGCTCGCTCTCCAATAGCCATTTCAAAAGCTTCTTGGTTTCTGTAGCTATCGTATATGTGTGCGTGTGTGTGGGGGTCTGCTGTCACCCATCCCACTTTCCACTTAAGAACCGTTTAGCCGGTCCCGATCACAGCCTGCATTCTCCAGTAGTTGTTGCGGGGCTTGTACACCCCGCAATTGGGTTTAACTTCCCACTCTGCATTTCAGGGCAGCCTGGCCTGATGGCCCTGATTCGCAAGGCAACACGGTCTAGCAGCCAGAATCGATAAAGCGGTCCTTTTTGTCAGGGCAGCGCGGTCTAATGGCTAGAGTCAATAAAGCGGTCCTTTTTGTCAGGGCAGCATGACCTAGTGGTACACTGGGGAGCAGGGCATCACTCAGGGGTGAGTGTCACATGGGGTAGGGGGCTCAGGCCACCCTGCTCCTTTGAGCCTCAGCCCAGGGCCCTGGCTGTGGTGGGGGTGCTCACTGCAGAGTCAGCGGGGATCGCCCCCAAAACATGCTGACTGGCTGCCCAGTTCACCCCGTGGCACAAAGTCCCCTGGGCTGCTTCCTATCCCTTCCCCTGGCAACGACATCTGTGGCTCTTGCAGGTCTCTGGGGTCATCAGCAGTAGCCACTCCCGGCAACTCTGCTCCCTCGGACTCCCTTCAGGTGGTGAGGTGGCTGCCTGGGTTGCGGTGCTTCTGGCCTGTGCTGTCTGGGTTTCTGGTGTCTCCCAAGCAGGAGCATGCAGAGTGCATCTTCCCTCCTCAGCAGTCTGCCCCAACTGAGCTGGGCTGCACCCTTTTGTACATGGGCTGCAGGTGGAGCCTGTCCAGTAAAACTGAGGGGGCGTGACCTGCTTGGCCCACAGAGTGGGATTAACCCCAGACAGAACAGTGTGGGGCTTGTACACTCCATCACAAAGAGGCTGGATGACCTTGTGCTGTTCTTCCCTTCCTGTGGGCTTCCCATCCCACTGTATGTAAATGGAGCTTCCATTGTTTTGATTCCACCATACTTAAATTACATAGGAGACTGGTATATTGCTGCTTTCTCTCCTGTCTGGGATGGAATCTGTTTCTCCCTGTTTGACCACAAATTTTAAAACATAATATCATATAGTGTTAATACATACAGGTCACAATGATATTTATCACCAGTATGTCATTAACTTTCAGAAAAGACCTCACTCTACACTTTTATAATACAGTAATATTGTATACAACAAGTTGCTTATCAATTGCTTAATCTCTTGAGGTTCAATCCTCTGTCTTTATAGACCACTAAACCTTTGAAATAGATTCTTCTGTTGGTTACCCCTCAAAGTAAAGTTTAATCAGGCTAAGAGAAAGAAAATATGGTGGTCAAGGAGGCTCCACGGTCTCTCTTCCCCTCCTTTTGTTTGATGAAATTCAAATTGTTCTGTTGCCTGCCATCTCCGCCCCCTACTGTCTTGATGGTCCTGTTAACTGCTTATGTAAATTGAGGTAAAAACACTTCTTTGTTTAGGATGGACCTGTTTAACAACTGCCCCAACATACCTGGTTCACATACACTTTAGTAATAATTCCAATTTATGTTCATAATTTAGTACACAGCACGTACATGCACCATGCAAAAATATTATTGATCAGGGAATTATTAGTTCTCAAATGATACCTCACTAGACTAGGCATATTTTGCACAAAGATTATTACAGTAGTGTGTAGGATGTGAATATAGAGTTGCTTAGAGTCACAATGATTAATTGTTATTTGTATTACTGTAGGGTCTAGGAACCCTATAGCAACATTCCACCAAAAGAGCCCCCTAGGTTGGAAATGGATGCTAGATGAATTCAGCAGTTGCAGATTACAGAAGAGCAGCAATGCAATTGGTGAAAGCTGCACATCCTACAGGGATTTATTGGAAACAGAGACATTGACCAGAGTCTGCCACCTTTATTCACATTGATTAGTACTTTAATCTCCTAATAATAGTCTCATTGATGTCGATGGGACTAAGGGCCAGATTCAAGCCTCATTCAAGCTGAGTACTATTTTAGGGTATATCTTCACTTATGGCAGCAAATTCGGCGCCGCTGGATCGATTCTCCGGGATTGATTAAGCAGAAGTGGAAATCCACTCAATCGATCTAGAAGTTGACTCAATAAATCCACCCCCGGAAAAAGAGCATTGCTGCATTGACGGGTGGGCACTTCCCATCGGCACAACATAATGGGGATGCCGCACTAAATTAGAATTTAGGAAGTTGACGGGAGATATGCAAGCTTCTCTACATAGCTTGCATATCTCCCGTCAACTGCTGCCAAATTTTGTGGTAAGTGTAGACCAGGCCTTACTCTCAAGTACTTCCATTCATTTCAATGATACTATCTGAGAAGGAAGGTGCTACTCAATGTGTAATAGTGTTACTATATGGCCCCAAGTACAGTGCTATCCATTAAGAGTAAGGTGTAAGGATGATCTGACTCCTAGTTTCTTATTTTGACCTTTTCAGAGATATATTTGAATGTTTAAAATATTTTTTAAGGTTGGGTTGGAGGTGTAAATTGTGTGAGGGGAGAATGAGTGATATGGGTGTTTGGAATTGACTGAATTCCTTAACAGTTAGTTTTCAAATATCGTAAACCCTGGGATTTTTGAAAGGTGTAGAATTTTTGTGAAGGGTTTTGGGGTGGGGGTTGGTATTAGCTGGATTCCTCTGAAATACACTTTGATCAATAATTTTTAAAAGAGTTAAAGTTCAGTTTCTCAATATATTTTCATGTGACCCACTTGTTAGCCCGTGACCCATTAAAGCACACATAATGACAGTTTTTCTCCTTCAATCTGGCTCCTTTGGCTCCTTCATAGAAGTAAAATGGCCAGATATTAGCTTTGCCTGGTTTGGTGAGAATTGCCGCAGTAGAGGAGAGTTCTCAGCTGGCAAAAAATCAGCATAGGTGCCACTGCTCCCCAGACACAATGTAAGGGACAGGATGAAGCAGGAGAATGTGAGGTTGGAACACTGCTATGCTCTGGCATTTCTCAGCTGGAGGACAGTCCTTGGAAACTGTATCACCTGTTACAGGTTGGGGTAGCCTTTGGGTTGTTTTAACTTTTGCTGGGGCTGTTGCTGCTCAGGCAAAGTTCAGGAAGTCATAACCAGCTCCCAGAAACCCTGCGCCCCTATTCTGATATTTGAAAACTATTAAGGAATTCAGTCAATTCCAAACATCCATGTCACTCATTCTCCCCTCACCCACTTTATACCAAATGGAGTTTGGAGCAAGAGAGAATTTGTCCCTTTCCAAAAGTGTTTGAGTCTGATTTGCTACTCTCCTACTCAGAATAAGATGTAAATTTCCACCATCACTTATTTTAATCACACATTCAAAACCATTTTTCTTCTCACAGTCTCCTGCTTAAAATATAATAGGGATATCAAAACAGGGATTTAAGCATGATTTCAGAGGGACATACTATGAACATTTGTATGTTGAATCACTACTTTGGTTTCCATTAAACATACCTCGAAAGGTGCAAATTATATCTTTTCTATGTATTAGAAAGCTACTTAATGTAAGATTTCTTATTTAACAAGCTATTCAATGTTGTGCCATGATTAACAGAAGAAATACTGAGGGAGAGGAAAATTGTATGGAACATTTGCATCATTTTTTTATTTGCATTTTCCACCTATCAACTTAGTATAATTCAAGGTGAAATTCCTTTCAATTCAACCCAAAACAAGTGTTCCCAAAGCTGATGCACTGCTTTCCAAAGGGCAGGCATGAGCACAAATAAACATAAGCCACCACACCTCAAATTTAGTTTAACTTTAGTAAATCATAGGTGGCTGCTATCTGTGATTGTTTATTGTTCAGTACAAGGGCTCTCATATTAAGATCCAGAAAAAGAGCACATAATTATTACTCTCCTCCTCCTTCCACAAAACAAAAATAAAATTATGCCATCAGAGAGAGCGACACCCTTCTATATGAAGCTGATCAGGCTTATACTGGAAAATGCAGCATTTTCCATGCAGACAGATACTAGAGCTGTGTAGGTGTAGGAAAAGAATCAGGAACCAGTAACCAAAAACAAAACAAAAGAAACCAAGTCCTCCCTTTTTCAGTTTTGTGAAAAAATGAATCTTTTTTTAGCTGTTTCATCTTCAAATTTTCATTATTCTCCACAAAAATTAGGCAAAGATTTATGGTGGGAGAATAGGGGTATAGAGAAAAAAATTAATTATGAAAATCTGTTTTCACAGCAAAAAGTGTGAAAGTGAGTAAAAATTTGCCTAAGGATGGAACTCCAGCTTTAAACTCCCCTTCCCGTCCCTTCGCCAAAAAAAAAAAAAACAACAACAACAAAAAAAAACACTTAAACCTTAATTGTTGAAATAGTGAAATTTTGTCCTTAACCAAAGTTGTGAAAACTGACAGAAATCTTAGCTTTCATATGCAAAAATTTGTGATACAAAGTTAGTTACACATAATAGTAACAATCAGTAATTGAAATGTAAGAAATCATAGGCTAAATTCTCTCATATAAACTGGCACAGCTATATTGACTTATGAGGAAATTAAACCACATTTGTACCTGACAAATCCATTCTTCTAAAATTTTTGTTCACTACAGTTTATGTAGCTTCCTTGGCTCCTATAAATTTAGCAATGATTTTTCTAAGCAAAAGTGAAATGTATTGCTGCTCAGTTTGTCCTTTGACAAGCCCTTGGTTAGATACCCAGTTTGTACACTATTTCAATCCAGTAACTAACAGGTTAGGTATCATAGACTACATATGGGTAATATAAAACTAAGTGCCTAGGAATAGACAGAATATGACACATTGTTGCAATATTGTTTTAGCTTGTGTCAATCTTCAGTCTGGAGACCTTTAAGGCTGTTTCTGAGTTTAAAGGCAGCTAAACTGATTGCACTATCAAATTTGTTCTCCAACCCTTTGCAATGTTTTTCTCTGTTTAAATAGGAGTTGCACATTTGTTAAGAAAATGCAAGTGGCTGCTCTGTGATCAATATATACCTCTGATTACTGAAGGTCATATTTATGCATGCCTGCCTCTATGGAAGCTGGCATAAACTGCTGATGTCATATACACTCTAATGATCATACTTCATTAATACACCAATGTCAATACTCAATATTGGGAATTTCAAAGGCCAATTAATAGGATAAAAACAGCAGATTACTTAAAAAAAGAAAGCTACATTCTGATCCACTTAATACTGGAAAACTTGCCCTCCAAATACATGAGCATCAAAGCAAGAAGTAGAGAAGATGTCCTGTATATGAAGTCAGACAAGATCAGTGTATGAGTAGTCCACCTGCACTTGGCAAAAAAAAAGTCTGTGACCATTCATTTGGCAGCAAAAGCATCAGGCAGAACGCTGTACAGTCAATGTTTCCATCCATGTCATCACATCTATCAACCTTCATGGAATAGGAGGAAAAGAGGCTCCTCAGAAGAGCAGCTAAAGTATCTTGTCCAGGTGAGAGTGGCAACACAAAACAATGAGAATAAAGCACATCAGTAAAGCAGTAGCTAAATTGGTTTACAGTATACTGGGCTAAGAATATTTATACAGGCAGATCATTTAGTCTTAAATTGGCACAGCTCTTGCAACTGCAACGGAATGTACAAACTATATCAGAGAATCTGGCCCTTAAACTTAAGTGGAATCAAAACTAAGTTAGAAGAATGTTCTTTAAAATAATTCTTATTGGAAACTGTACATGAAGCAAACTGTGAAAGTTTGTATTAGGAAGTAACCAACATCAATGCCCCTTTCCAGGTTAGTCTCATGTGTCAGCCAAATGGCAGGTGGAAAGCAAAGGAAATAGCAGATAACTAACTTGAAAAATTCTCAACTTCTGCCTATTGAGGTTCAAAATATCCAAGGAAAATGTTCAAGAGAAAGCTGAATTTTTTAAAATTGATGTTTTCTCTTTATGACGTTTTCATGTCAACATTCCAACAGAATAAAAAGCAGTTTAAGTTTAGTAGGTGAGAGAATCTGCATACCTAAAGTATCAATCCATTGATCTTTCCACTGCTGGCTTGAGTGCAGCCTCGACTGATAGTGGCCAAATATTGCTATATGATGGGCATTGTAAAAGAAATATATAATCTCTTTCCTTGTCCTCCAGAGAAGGTTTTGGGAAGGTTTCCAGTTCTTCCCACAAGCTTGCTTTCTCTTCCCATCAAAACTACACACCTAACAACACAAATACTCGATAGAATATGAAATTATTTGTATCTTTAAAATGTGCTACCTTCTTTTGGAATGTCCATTCAAGTGACCCCAGATCTACTATTGTATATTAGCAGTACATTTCTATCAGCATAATCAACACTTTCATAGTTAACTTTGGTATTTAAATTATCATTAGTTTCAATAGACCATTAATTCTGAAATGTAATGTGCATTTTATACTTCTGAGTCATTTTTAAATCTCTCTGTTTGAAGACCCAACAACTCTGTTGGTTCATATTTGGATGGTTATTTTCCCCAACTGGAAGGAATAGAAACTTAAATAAAAAAAATACACTGTCAGAATGAAAGGGGATTTCCACAGCTATACATTTAAATTTGTAGTAGTAGCAGTTTTCCCAGCAAGCACACTGGGTTTTGAGGTGGTTTGTATACAGAGGATTAACAAACTGGCAGCAGAGCTTCTTATGAGCATTTTCAGAAATGTGAGTATTGTAATCAAAACAGTCATTTAAAAATATTTCCCTCTATGAACTCCAAGAGAAAGATGTCAAATTGTTTATATTTAATTTTTAATACACGCAATGATTTATCTCCCTGAAACATTAAAAGGGCATGAAACCATGATGGGGTATGAAAGCATAAAATCACTAAACAAATACAAATAAACACAAATATTTGAAACTTAAGTATAGCAAAGAGCATTCATCTCATTAACTTCAACGTACACAAATGCCCACTCCACTTTAAAAAAAAAAAAAAAAGCCACCACAACAGCTGGCACCATGACAATTGCAGCAGCCAAGGACAGACTAGGCCTAGAGAATGAACTACCCTTTCATCTCAAAAGGAGGTCCCTCCTGGTTGGGCAGGGGCTGAAGTAAATTGAAAAGAAAGGAGAGCTTTCACCACATCACCCAGGGATGAGGGGGAGCTATGGAAAAACAGTGCCTACTCAAGCCAGGGAGTGGAGGGGGTATTCCCCTCTGCTTTAATCAGAAAAGGGAGAGCTGTGTTTCCCCTGCTCCCCTTTTTAACGCCTGAGGTCAAGAGAAAGCCTATTTGTAAGACAGTGAAAAGAAGCTTCTTGCACAACCATTGCCCATGCTCTCATTCTTTTGCGCACAAAGGTCTTCAGTCTCCAGAGCATCACTCCAACACTAGTTCCCACAGCCACTAAGTTTCCACAGAGAAATAACAAAGTTTGATTGTCTGTACAATGAATTGAACAAGTTTCCATCCTCTTGTGAAAACTGTTTCTGTACCATACACAAACACTGGTCACCATTACATATTGCACTTTTAAAATGACTATCAGTCCAGAGACTGCCAGTATCTGTGAATGGGAAAAGATGAGTTCAGGCTTCAGGGCTAGCTGCACCTTTATCTTCCCCACTGGTCATTCTGAATCCATCCCCTCATGCCTTTACCTCTTCTGGGGGTAGAATTACACAATTCTCCCACTCTTAGGCCTGGCCTTGAGTTACTGTACCCTGTGTATCCACTGTGCTTACCCAGGAGGTGGGACTGAGTTCAGCCACGTGCAGATCTTCCTTTCGGGAGACAGTGATCAGACAGCCTTCTTAAAGCCAAAGTATTGTTTAATCTTAACAATAGGAATAAAGCATACATAGGAGAAAAAAGGATTTTAACACAACAAACAGTCTATGTGCATGTCTAACCTACCTAAAGATTTGCCATCCCCCTGCTGGAAGACTATGAGACCTAACTTTCTCAGACACCGCAATGGGTGTCTGTGTGTGTCAATTTGTTTCTTCAAACAGCTTTCCAACAATTGTCTATTAAACTAAATCATCATATTCCAAGAAAGCCAATATTTAATCCAATATTTATCCCAAAATAGTCATGCAGTAAACAATAACCAGGTCTTATGCAGTATAAATTACAGAACGGCGCCTCTCTTCCGCTATAAGAAGAGTGGGTGGAATCCCAACCTTATCTATGATAATGTAGAAGCATACATTGGCCATAACTTTAAGAATTACATTCTGCTATGCCATTATTAAAAACAACAAAGCTAGTTAAATCCAAAAGATCAGTTTTAGACATTAAATGGGATTGCACATGTGTATATATATATATATATATATATATATATATGGATCTTGATTTAATACTGGTCATTCAAATGGGGGACAGTGAAAGTTGTGTACTATCTATCCACCAAGCCTTCTTTAACTTTAAATCACTGCCACTGCACATCACAGATATGCAAACACAGACGTTCCCAGCTGTTCTTTTGTTTCAACTGTACACATAAATGTTAGACTATAGGGGTGAGGGATCAGGGAGCTGAGATTCCAGGAGCAAGAAAGATTGTCGGCCACTTTTGGAAAACTAAAAAGAAAAGGAAATGAATACTAGAAAAAGCATTATTTTCAAGATATTTGTTCCCCTGCTCAAACTCAGACTGTAAGGCCAGAAGGGACCATCATGAGCATCTAGTCTGACCTCCTGAACATTGCAGACCACAGAACTTCACCCATCCATTCGTGTAATAGACCCATAACCTCTGGCTGAGTTACCATAGTCCTCAAATCATGATTTAAAAGACTTCAAGTTTCAAGGAATCCACCAATTACTCTAGTTTAAAACTTCAAGTGACCCATGCCCCATGCTTCAAAGGAAGGTGAAATACCCCCAGGGTTTCTGCCAATCTGACCCAGAGGAAAATTCATTCCTGACCCCAAATATGGTGGTCAGTTGGACTCTGATCATTTTAGCAAGACCAGCAGACACACCTGGGAAAAAATTCTCAGTAGTAACTCAAATCCCTCCCCATCTAGTGTCCCATCGCTGGTTGTTGGGCATATTTGCTGCTAGCAGTCACAGACTGTCCACATGCATTGTAGGCAGTCACATCATACTATTCCCTCCATAAACCTATCAAGCTCAGTCTGGAAGCCAGCTAAGTATTTTGTCCCTTCAGCTCCCCTTGGAAGGCTGTTCCAGAACTTCACTCCTCTGATGGTTAGAAATATCTCATTTCAAGCCTAAACTTGTTGATGGCCAGTTTATATCCATTTGTTCTTGTGTCAATATTGGTGCTTAACATAAATAACTCCTCTCTCTCCCTGGTATTTATCCCTCTGATTTATTTATGGAGAGCAATCATATCTCCCCTCAGCCTTTGTTTGGTTAGGCTAAACAAGCCAAGCTCTTTGAGTCTCCTCAAACTATAGTTGATTTATACCTATACATTTAAACTGTAACATTTCACTGTCACATGGACTTTTTAAGCAGCTGACAGCATGTTACTGCATGACTAGATTATCCAAACTGAATGGCAATGTGATCTAAGAATCTCTGCAGTATATTTGCTTTGTTACTGTTAATTAAATCACTTTTTCTAGAATTACATTGTTAGAATAAAACAGACATTCTGGTTGGTTATAATGACATGCACAATCAATACAGAGATCTTGTATCATATGAGTTTGCTACCACTCAGTGAATCAGATTGTGCAATATTCCCCAAGGATAATGGGTTTAAAACCCAAACATATAACTCTTCAGTGGCATGGTGGCTATTTGTCATCTTTCCAGTTGCTGGAATTAATTCAGCTTCCTTCCGTAAAGTCCATTCAGTGGTCTAGTCTTGAATATCAGATATAATAATTTTTAAATCTAAACCCACCACCTGAGCTTGTCTGAATCCAGCAGGGCCTGGATCACCCCACTTCCTTGCAGAAAAACCCACAGAAGTTAGTTCTGGGGTGCATAGAAAACCCTGTATGTGCAGAAAGGGTTTGCTTTCCTACAGAACTGATAGAGGTTATTGCTCCCAAATCTTGTGGTATATGGGGGAAGGAGAGATATAGGACTCCAGAGATCTCTGTACATAGACCCTGTGCCTCTATCTGGCTCCAGACCCCGGGCTGTCCTCCCTGATTACCAGACATGGTTCCTTGCAGCCAAGTTGTCTGGATTTCCACTTGCTGCCCCTGTCCCTGAGACTCACTTTCTCCAGTGTGGAAGGGATCAACATTAACTTTTTGCTGCTTCTTTTGAAGGACTTTTCCTCTAGCTTTGCTCTTAACTTTTCCCTGCCTGACCATGGCCTGACCTGATCTTATCCTACTCTTTCTGTAGCCTCATATTCCTGACCCTCTGTAGGAGATTCTGCAGGATCAGTGTTGGGTGTTAGAGGGAGGGCTTTGGAGGCAACTACCCCCTCTTTTTGTGCAAGAAGGGATATCAATAGGGAGGCAACACTGAGACTGATATTAAATCAATAGGGACCAGATCATCTGGTCAATGTCGGATTACAGCAAATGAGCTAACAAAAGAAAGTGTCTAGTTTTCCTAATGTAAGTGACTTCTTTGAAATTAGTAAATCTGAAGAACATATTCATTGATGTTAAAGAGCCACTAATATCTCCAAAAGTTGATCCTACTTATTATTGAACAATTTGATCTAGGAAGTATGACCTGAAAATTAGGATTGTTTCTTTTAAAAAGGATTATTTGAAATAAACCACTATAGCTTGTCAGAAAAAAAAACAAAAAACAAAAACAAAAACATGGGAAGGCTTAAAAAAATCATTTTAGTGCTTTCTCAAAATTTAATATTTTAAATCTTTTGACCAGCATTATAAAGTGTCATGCACACCTATGGCAGTAGGCGAATAAAAACCCGTGCCCCCTCCCCACTTCCCCCTCCCTCCAGTGTCACTCTTTAGAATTGTAATATTCCCCCTTCTCCGCTCCTTCCCCCCCCCCCTGCAAAAAAAAGAAGTCCAGTTACAATCGCATCTTCCTAGCTAATGCTCCAAAATACTGACTAGGGATAGTGACTCAGAGTATCCTGGTGGAATAGGCTAGAGCTAGGGTGGAAGATGTAACTAAATTGCTATGCTATAAATAGTGAAGGAAAATTATAGGTTTCCGTAAGACTCCTTGTGCAGGCTGGTTCAGCATGAGCTACCTTACAACAACATTTCAGACAATGCTCCGTTTCCTGTTTAGGTTCCAAGCCAAAAAAATCCTAAAAGTCTGAAGCACAACAAAAGTAGATTACCACTGGGTGGCACACTTGATAGTCTGCAGAGAAATGCCTTGGTTTACCATCACTTGAGAGAGAGAGTTTATAAGCAGACGTACTGTAACGGCTGCTGTTGCTTTCATTTTAGATAAAGTTTTGTTTATTGCTGTAGGAAACCTGCTACTGTAATTTTGGCAGGTATTTTCGGAGGGTGCGGATTAAGAAGTTTCTGGCAGTTTTCATTGTCTTTTTGAGGAAGCTTATTTTAGAAAGCAATCCTTTCATGAAGTGTGTAAATCATAAGTTGATGCTGAACCATTATGAACACAAGTGCTATAAATGAAATATTGATAGTAATAAGTGAAAACCTAATGGGTCTTCATTGTCCCTTCTTTCCCTTTCAAGGAACAGTGCCTCATAAATCCCCTGTCTCTGTTGCATAATTTAGGGAAGTGTTGCACCTGGAGCCTTGATGATGGGGCACTCAGAATTCTGGAACGCTTCAGTCTTGTGCTATATGTTAACTTAGATTCACTTCAAGTTTCTTTCTCTTACAAGTGTTGGGGGGATAATGGGGAAGAAGTACTAATTCTAAGGATAGACATCTGCTGGAAGACTGCCTCCTGTCACTGGTATGGTGCCCTCTCTGAACCCTTCCAACTATTGCAATAGGTACTAATGCCACAACCTGAATCTCACTGATGTAAAACTTGAATATTTATACCTGAAAAAAACCACAGGGTGGTCTTATTGTTAGGCAATGGATTGGGACTCAGGAGACTTGTGTTTGACACCTGGTTTTACTACAGACTTCCTGAGTGTGATCTTGGACAAGTCACTTAATCTTTCAGCACTGCAGTTCCCCCTCTATGATAGGGGAATGGAAATATTGTTATCCCCACAGCTTTTGTTTTATGTTTTCTATTTATATTATATCCTCTTTGGAGCAGGACCTATCCATTAATATGTGTCTGTACAGCACCGAGCAGAGTGGGGCCCTGATCTTGATTGTGTTCTCTAGGCATTACTGTAGTAATAAACCTATGGAACTGTTTGTTTGAGAACAAGTATACTGTTTTACACTTCACTTTCATTACACTGTGTGTGGCTTTCACAGGTATGTTTTATCATTGCTTTCAGATGGAAAAATATTGCTGGAATCCCCTCCTGCATTTAAGGGTACAAAACAGTGAAAAGGCCATCGAGAGTGAACTGTGCAGGACTTACCTGTGCTTTTCCACATACTACTTGTCTGCCATAGCCAGTCCTCCATTCTCCCTCTGCATAGAGCTAGAGGAAAGGGCATGGAAACACCACTGTAAAGCCAGGACAGAATATTGTTCTTTCCATAATTACTGCTGCAGGGAAAAATTAAAGTGTACATCTCCTTTGGTTGAACTGCCTGGCAACAGTGCTGGTCCTACCCCTGGCAATCAATAGTGCCTACTGGGCTCTGTTCCCCATCCTTCCTACTAACACAACCCTGGAAAATTTATTAGAAACTCTTGAATGATTATATCCATCTCTTGTTAGAAAGGAGTTGTACTACCATCTGGTACAGCGATTGTGTCTCAACAAAATCATGTACACTACAAGCCTTTTGTCAATTTGGTATCTATTTTGCTTTACCAAGTGCAACAAACTTCTCTCTGTAAAAGATATCTAAAAGCCCATACTGCAAAGCTCTGGTTGCAGATTTCTGAGTGTGGAAAGATGGTGTTAAGCTAGAGAGACAGAAGACTCAGAAGGTTAAAGGACTAAGAGGCTATGAGCAAAGAGAACATAAAGGGCATTGGACATGAATTGAGCACTAGCTTCCTATGTTGGGGTCCTTTATGGGGGCTTCTAAGACAGTGGGAAGAAAACTTCTCCTGTATAATTTTATAAAAGT
This sequence comes from Emydura macquarii macquarii, assembly GCF_026122565.2. Taxonomy (NCBI): domain Eukaryota; kingdom Metazoa; phylum Chordata; order Testudines; family Chelidae; genus Emydura; species Emydura macquarii. The sequence continues at coordinate 16,233,639 of NW_027132559.1, read as the reverse complement.
GTGTATGTGGTGGTGAGGAAGAGAAGTCTGGACAAACTCATTTCCTCAAAGCAACCCTGTTTCAGCCTGACAGTCCTCTTAGTTCTCCCGAAAACTCCACACATATCATTTGCCCCATCCTCCTTCAGTTCGCCATTCTCTGCTATAGAAAACTCACATTCTGTCCACCTTCTCCCTTACATATCTCCCTCCTCCCATGCACCCCTTCCTTCTCCACAAACTCCACATTCACCTCTCCTACAAAACTGTACTTTGTCTCCCCACTCCCTAAAGTCTCTACTTCTCTTCTCCACTCCCTGGAAGTTTCCACTTCTCTCTCCACCACAGTCATTTAAAAATCGTTGTTTAACCCTTTCTATTTGTTCTTCCAGCTCCCCCATATTTACCCCTAGCCTCTATCTCGGTCTTCCCCAAAAATCCCCACAAGTATCTGCCTCTGTCAAGGTCTCCCTGTACCTTTCTCCCTCAACCCCCACCCACACCCTGTACCAGTGCTCCACACTTCCCAGAGTAGTTTCCCTTCCTTCCCAACGTCCCCCATACCTCTCCTGTACCCCCTATTCCTTTCTCACCAAGGTGCCCTATCCCTATCCCCCAGCTCTCCCTTGTACCTTTCCACACGGTCCCCTCAGTTACCTGATGTCTATTTCCCCTCTGTCCAAAGTCTCCCCTCCCAGCGCAGCCCTCTTGTCCCTACTTCCCCTTACAAAGCCTCTCCTGAAGTACCCTGTATGTGCCCACTTCACTCCTTGTCCCTTTCCTCACCTTGCTAACATACCACCACATTTCCTCCCTTCCTGAGCTAACCCAGGCACTTGCCCCTAAAAGTTCTCTCCCCCCCACAAGTTCCTCTTATACCTCTCTCCAAAGAGAAGAAGCTGCTCTACCCAGAGGCTAGTGACTGGGATCCCTGCAGCTCACCCAGCTCTACCTTTTCCTACTCACAAGCACTAGGAAATGAAGAGGTTTTCAGGGCCTTATATACTCTCTGCCAAGTGGGTGGATACTCATTGTTTCAGCTTGTGGAAATTCACAGAAACAAGATGGAGTCCAGGGTCACATGAGCAAGTCACATGTCTTTGCATGCTTTGTTGAGTTATAGGAGTAGCCATTACTTATTAACTGGCTGAAATCTCCACAGGAAAGCTCACTCAATGGGGTCAAGCTCCTTTTATGGCCCATTGTGAAAGTTAAGTATCCTTTGATGGGCCATCAACTGGCATTGTTCATTCATAAAGTAAGTAGACTGGAAACAAACACGTGTTATTTCAGGAACAAACACATTTGAAATCCAGATGAAAAGTCATATTTCTAACTTCAGATACAAAGATGATACATGCATATTAACAGGATAATCATACGCAGAAAATTATAACTTTTCCATTGATACTTTACATGACATACTTTGTATAAGATTTTTTGCAATTATATAACAGTGGTAGCAACAATGATATGCATGGTCATATTTTAATCATATCATATATCACATTTTAATCATACAGCACCACAATAGTTGATTGTCTCTCTGCCCTCTGATCTTCTCCACTGTATGACAGAATAATGTACTTACTGCTCTTAATATTTAATAGTGAAGTGTAATAGATTTCAAAATAAGAGGTATTAATATATTTTCAGGAATGTTCACCATTTCAATTTTTTTTTTTTTTTGGTTTTGCAGCACTAAAAACTTGACATCAAACATTGCATTATGCAAGTCTAGAGTTAATATTTTGAAATGATGACTTTGAGCTAAATCTAGCAGTCCCTGCAAAGTCTTTAAATTAGTGAATTGCAAAATCTGTTTTTATACATGCAAGCAGAAACAATGTCTGAAGCCTCAAAGAGTTTTTTGTATTTCTGGAACATGCACTAGACCACTGAATCAAATGTCTTCAAGCGTGAGGAAATATTTTTTCCCAGGCTGAGAGAAAACATGTAGAAATGTTACCCAAAGGAGACAGTTTTATTCCAAAGGAGTTTTTATTCCAAAGAAACAGAAAATTGGGATTTATAAAAAAAAGTGCCATATCAGTCTTAAACACAGTGACTGCTATAATAATCAAAAGGGCCTTTAAACAATTTCGAAGAATGAAGTAAACTCTGGAATTTAGTCTTAGTAGATTTTAGTATAGGTAGTACAATATAAAGGATATCAGATCAGACACTCCATAACCTCAACAAAAAATCATTTGAATAAACCTAAGCAGATTTGCAAGAAAATTAAAAAATAAAAGAGAAAAAATGCTTTGCTATGCTATATAGAAGTACTATGATCTGTACAATACCACAGTGTATATATTGCAGTTGACCAACCAGTCTGGATGTATAGATCCAGAGTGGATGGTCAACTGCAATATATACACTGTGGTATTGTACAGATCATAGTACTTCTATATATGTATATATCCAGAGTAGCCAACTCCTACGCTTCCCTCCCCAGATAGTGATAGGGTGACCAGATAGTAAGTGTGAAAAATTGGGACAGGGGTGGGAGGTAATAGGCAGCTATATAAGAAAAAGCTCCGAATATTGGGACTGTCCTATAAAATTGGGACATCTAGTCACCCTATCCCCAGAACACATTGAGATAATAAAGAGTATGGCAGGAATATGCTGCTTCATGGCAATCACCAGCTGACATACTTTCTTTGCTCTAACATGTATCCAGGGCTAGGCACGGAATCCAAGAGTTGTAAATGGTGATCTGACAACTCCTGATGGACCAGGGTATTTTTAGAAATATTTAATTCCCTAGTGTTAGATAGTATTACTCTATGCTGTTAAACAGCCCCTATGTTTCATCCTAGAAGCACCTGCCATGGAGACACAGCTGAAGCATCAAGCTGTATTTTAGTTGAATAAACGGTATGAATACGATGATAGGGTTGCATAGTTATAACTGAAAAAGAGATAGCCTGAGGTGTAAAGTTTGGATACCAACAAATGACCTGAATCTGAAGTTCTCCAAAATTGAGGGTGGTCTGATCTGATGTTAGGTCCGATTCCATCTCTACTCAGGAGTCAAGAAATGCAGACATTACTGTTGAATATCCAACCTTAACTCTGCCCCATTGTGCATATGCTTTATTGTGCAGTCTAATTACATGGTTATATTGTTTCTCCCGTTATACAATACTAATTTTGCTTCATGTGAAACCAAGACATCATATTATTAAACTGTTTTACAATTCATATACATAAGAGGTTGCATGATCAACCTTTTGTATTTCCTGTACTTAACTGTGCAACCTTAATGTTGCATTAATGTGATTTTTTGCAATTAATTTGCTGTATTAAAAGTAAAATAGTAGGTTCCCACTTCTTTAACTAAGAGGCACCAGTCAGACAAAGGCTGACTGCCATCTGTTGGGAACCCAGGAGAAGTGTGCAGCTAAAACTTGCACACTGTACTTTCTGTTGCTTATTTAACATCTTCTGATTCCTTCCTACAGGGCCCAAGCATAATTTTTTCAGGCCCAGTACAAATTGTAACACGGGCCCCCTCCCACACACATACCACAAACCCTCATCCCATATATACATTCTCATGAGCCATGAAAAGAGTTTGAATTCTGAAATTACTGTTACATATTCTACATCTCTGAAAAATGCCTCCCTTTGCTATTTGGGTTTAACATAACACCCAGCCTGAGAGTCCTACACGTTTACTGACTATTTTATAACTTTTTGGTCATTATAAAGGTATTATATCCTGTCAATGTCTTGATTTTTTTTTTTTATTCTAATGGACCAATGTGACTGCAAACATTTTATAATTAGGCCAATTAACTTTAAAGCTTTATTTTTCTGGCCTTTTTCATTGCAAAATCATGAATTAGTTCCCCAGAGCTATAATCTCAAGAGTTCCAAGAAAGTTACCATTGTGAGGGTCACCTATCAGATTATTATCTCCTTGGAATGCTAAACCTTGTGATGCAAGAAATAAGGTAACATCCAATCTTTCCAATATTTCTTTCTAGCTTGTAGCTTCTGTTCATATCTGTTTTTTAATCTCACTGTCCACTCCATGTCCACCTGACAGCAACTGCTGTAATTGCTTCCATTGGCAGTAACAAGTTTTATGTTCTATGCTCTTTTCACGTTCAGGAACTTTAGTATATAGTTTACGTCATTGTTTCACAATTGGTGAATACTCTTCATTTTCTGCTAGCATACTGCGTTGTTTAAGCCTCCCTTCAGGAAACAGCCGACATGGAAAACAATACAGTGCTTGGTTGGTAGAACTCCAAACTAGTCAGTTTCTGGGTATCTTTTCTCTCTTGTTGGAAGTCTTACATTTGAGAAGATATTCAGGAAAATTATGCCCATCAACATCTTTTGGCATTGACTTTGCTTGCTTCCGTATTTCTTCAAAAGTCAGGACACCAGATAGAACAATTTTTGACGGATAGAATCTGTTATGTTTTCAGGCCATAAACCTCTATCTTTGAAAAGACAAGAATCAGATAGTGTAGCACTACTCTCTCTTGCTTCTTGTAAACCTTCTGAATGTGGTGGTGCTAATGGTGATACTATCTGACTATCTTCAAGCATTAGATTGGAGTCACGTGATGCATGTTCTAGCAGCTTTTCTTTGTCATCAATTGCCAGTGCCACAGACACAATCCCTATATTTAAATCATTTTCATCTTGATTTTGTTCATCTGCTTCCCTAGTTAGTATATTGCGTGACTGCAGAAAGGCCTTGTGTGATTTGAAAAACTGGAGGATAGATTGGTGTCCTTTAGCTTCTTTGAGTTCCCTTTCTTTTACTTCCTTACATTGCTGGCTGCCTGATTTGTATTTATAGCCACCACCAGACATGGCAGTAGGGAGGGGGGGAGGTGGGCGTGTGTGTGATTGTGAATGAATTAGACACTTACTCACATATATTTTTGGCCTGCAAATCCTACCAGAAGAAGCAGCAGCATTGGTTCCCACTGTCTTATGGTGCTTTGCTTTGCCCCTCCCACCAGCTGTCCCTCCCTCCTGCCTATGCACAAGGATTTCTGGGATTGGTAATTCTTTATCTTGATATGATAGACAATGTCACAGAGAGAAGCACAAATCTTTCTCTGTCTCAGTCTCAAACTACAAGTCCTAGGTTTAGCTGCACAAGCACACACTCTATTCTAGAGAAGGGCCTGGGCTGGGCCAGTAGGCCCAGCAACTCACTGTTCAGAATGTTGCTTGAGACTGCTCTAACACTGTTTCTGATTGGCTCCAGCAAATTTCACAAGATCTGGACAATAGATACATAGATACAGGGAAATAAGTTTCTATAAATATCTTCAGGCATGATCCACAATTTAGCCTCAGTTTTTCCTCATGGTAATGGGGGTTGCAGCCTGGGCCGGGCCTCCCAGGGCTCCAGGCCCCGGTAGAGTATACCCTTTTCCCCCCTATGTGGGGGCCCTGCCTTCCCACAAAGCTGATCTCATTGCAGTATTTACAAGGGACACAAGTGCCATGAAGGGTAGATACCACTTCTGTGCACATCTGTTCTATCTGTGTAGCTAACAAGCTCACCAACAAATATGATTAAATCTGTCACATTTCCTTTGCTCTGAAGCTAATAGGCCATGGAACATAGCTGATTACCTGCTTACACATTTGTACTACATCCATCTTTAAGTGCTAACAATTTAACTGAATTCGCTGTTGTGTCTGCTTGGGCCCACACTTTTAAATATTAAAAAGAAAATTACAACCATATATTTTCAAACTTATCAAAACATACACTTCTCATTAAGATCTGTTTCTTGGCCAAGTCTGTTTCAATTTTTTTTTTTTTTTGAATTATCCATATGGGTTTGGAAGGCCAAATGGTATTCACAATTGCTTTCTGGAATATTAAGGCTAAATTCACTGAAGTTAGTGAGTTAAAGCTACGATGAAGTAACACCAGGAATGGAATTGGCCCAGTGTTTATTCCTCCCCCCACAACCCCCTCCCCTTCCCACACACAAATGTTCTTAATTTCAAAATGTTAAATTTTCCAGAAAGCAAATGTATACATTTCTTTCTTTCTCATTGGAAGAAAGCTGCATAAATCATTTACAATGTTCATTTACACTGCTGAGAAGATTGTTGTAGAAAGGAGGCACACTCTCTTCTCTAGCCCCATTCAACAGTGGGCAGACTTTTCATATAAGAAAAATCACTAGTCGTGGGTCGGTTCACTTGTCTAAAATAGTCTCCAACTCTTGTTCTACAGTTGTGACAGTGCAGTTCAGGACAGGGAGAGGTGCAATCTGATATTAGGTGGACTGTGCCAATCTAAGCTCTCCATAATTAAGAGAATTTTGAAAGCTGCTTTACATTATGCCAGCTGCCAGTGGCCCTAATGGGCAATTTATAGCAGGTGGAGCTGGCTGGGAGGCAGGATTTAGGGAAGTTTCAGCCATACTTTTTTCTCAAACCACATCCTCTAGATTGGTGAGAGAGGGAGAAGGAGTGATGTTGAAGCAGCTCACCATGTTCTGAGGATCCTCTGAAACAGTATGGTACAAAACCCACTAACGCTGGTGAGAATCTGGGTCCATATTTATAATCTTAATTCATAATTCCAAGGTTAGTTAAGGGGCAAGTGCTCCAGTTTCCTAAAGGAAGAATTAAAGTATGTTAGGGTCTCTTTTCAAAACCTTATGCAGGGTTTCAGCCATGTGACTCATTAATATCAATAAAAACAACGAGAGTTCCATAGCACTTTAAAGACTAACAAATTTAATTTCAGCACGCATAAGCTTTCGTGGGCTGTAACCCACTTCGTCAGATGTAAGGAATAGAAATCAGATTGGGGGTATATGTATACATCTGAGATTAAGGAACAACAATGGGAAAATTAGGTATAAGCAAAGTCCATTCAGTTAGAGTAGTTGAGGCCTATTCACAACCATTGATTAGGAGGTAAGAATGTGTGAACCGTGACAATTACTTCTTGTAATGAGATAACCATTCCAAGTCCCTATTTAGATCCAGTTTGATTGTGTCAAGTTTGCAGATGGGTTCCAATTCTGCAGTTTCTCTTTGAAGTCTGTTTTTGATGTTTTTTTGTAGAAGTATAGCAACTTTCAAATCAGCTACAGAGCATCCTAGGAGGTTGAAGTGCTCTTCGACTGGTTTATGGATGTTACCATTTTTTATGTCTGATTTGTGTCCATTTATTCTTTTGCGTAGTGACAGTCCGGTTTAATATCAATGGGAATCATATTGTTAAAACACTGTAATGCCTTGAAAATGTATTCCTATATGTCAATTCTTCTTTGTAGGCAAAATTGTCAAAAACAGACCTTTTAGGCCACTTTTTTTTTTTAAATAAATACATAAATAAAACTACTTGTATATGGTAATAAATCAACTGTTTAGCAGGCTCTGCCTTCCTCCCCCACATCCCTTATATTCCATTTTAATTGACTTTGATTTGGTGCAGAACTATGGTAATGTACAGTTTCTGCAGACATAGCCTGCAGGGAGGCTGTTGGACTCTGAGAGACTGAATTGTGTAAAAAGGAAGAATTATTGTATAGAGGGCTAATGACGTTTTGTTCCACCATCTCATCTATGGAGTCAAACCCCTAAGGACAAATAATGCTTTAGAGTATAAATGATTAAGTACATTAAAAAACTATATCCAGTCCTGTTATTGGTAATTTTTCAATACCTTTATATTGAGACCAATGTCTTTGGTGTTTACATTTCATTTTACTAGGTAACTTGGGATATGCTGAGTAACAACAAAATGTTAGAAGATGTGAACATTCAATTATCAGAAAACAAAGCAATGTGACAGAGAGCTGAACTCTTATGAAGACTTATGCCTCCCTTGTCCTGTTGTGATAAGGACAAGTGTGCTTATTTTTTCAAGACTCTGTCCAAGTTACCAGTATTTGGAGAGCTGTTGTGAAAAATCAGTAAGTCTGACGCCAGCTCTGCTTGGCAGACCCCCTGAAATCTGTTCGTGGCCCCCCAGTTGAGAACTGCTGGCTCATATGATACTGTTATTTGGTAAAAGAGAATGCCATTTACAGGATAGGTGCCCTCGAGTAGAGGGCCTCCGAACTTAATTGGGAGTGTTGTAGTTGGGAAGTTTCTGAGTACTGATATCCAGCCTGGGAGATTATAACTTGAACTATGCCTTGGGGAATAGGGAGAGAATTCCACTTCCAGGGGGTACTGAGAGAGCATGTGGTAGGCCTGTAGGAAGGCGCTGGGGCCTCCTCCGGAGACAGGATCCGAGGAAGGGCCTCAGTGTCAGGGTTGAACAAGAGAGGACCCCGCAGAAGGCCAATCTACCCGGCAACCCAAGAGCCGGGCCATGATAGGGCTGCCAGAGCTGCCCAATCAGCCAAGGCGGAGCGGAGCCTCCCAAGCAGCCCACAGTATAAGAGACAGGCCCAGGAGCTCAGTCTGGAGCAGACAGCCGCTGGAGGCAGATGTGCTGCCCCTCCAGCTGAGGACTAGGCCGGAGCCGAGACTCCAGCCAACACCGGGCCAGGCTAGCCCTAGAGATTCGGTAGGTCCATCCCATAACTGGACCATACAACCCGGCCAGAGGGACTGGACCCCAGGACCTGAACCCCGGGACTGGACCGAGGCCCTGACACAACCCGGGTGGGTAACGCCCCCTGAGGCCGCATGGGATCTGGAGGAACTGCCGGCCGCTGAGACCACGGAGTCAGGACCAGACCTGGATGAGCTGCCGGAGACTGCACCCTTTCCGGAACCCTGCGACTTGGAGGAGCTGCCCCTCACCGAGGAGCTACCTGCCTTACCGCCTGTGGATGAGGAGGGACTGGTAGGCCTAACCCGGACGGAGTACCCGGCAACCACAGAGACTCAGGTACCTGGGGGTACAGGGAGGAAGTAGCCCAGGGACAACCATAGGCAGTGTTGGTGTGTTGCGGCAGGAGCCCCGCCGACCCCGTGCCTTTGCCACTACTAGGGCCCTGGGCTGGGATGATGTGGAGATGGGTGGGCCTGCGTTCCCCTCTCCCCTTCCCTAGCCCCTGGGAGAGCCTCACCCTCCACACCGCTCCCAAGAGTGAAACCACTGCTCGCCTGCCCTGCTGAGGGCCGGGCGATAGACTGTTGACTCGCTCATCCTGCCTAAGGGCCAGAGTGATAGACTTCTCACTTGCCCGCCCGCCCTGCTGAGGCCGGGGCATTAGACTGCTTGCTCGCCCGTCCTGCTGAGGCCAGGGCGAGAGACTGCTTGAGAGCGAACTATTCCCCTTTGTTTTACGGCGCTGTGGCCTCCTCCGGAGACAGGACCGAGGAAGGGCCGCAGCGACAGGGCCGATTTGGGGTGGCCCGCCAACAGGGCCCCATATTGGAGAGGAGCTGAGACTCTGGTCAGGGGAGCTGAGATTGCATTATGGAGTTCTGTTCAAACCAGGAGCTGCTGCTTGAGAATCAGAAGCTGCTGCTGATTGTCTGATGGGGTTTTGACCAAGCAAGGAGCCTTAGAGGCTGTTGGTGGGCTTCATTGCAGCCAGGACAGAGACAGTTGCTGTGTTCAGAACTGACTGAGGTGGACCTGCAACGATGGCTGTGTGAGTAACTACCACCTTTGTTTGGGAAAGTGCTTTCAAGGGAAGGGGGATAGCAAAAAGACTAAGGGGCAGCCTGAGTCCGAGAAGAAATTGAGCTGTCTTATCTAACCAGAATCCAGGCTTACTGACCTCTGGCTAAAACCACTCCATCTTCAGAGGGGTTGTGCAGCTTGGAATGATCCCAGGTTAGATTTGCTCTGTCCTTGGTGCCTGGGCTGGACTGTTTTATTGCACCAGCAGAGTGCTATCCCCAGCCTCAAGATCTTCAAGCACAGCCATGCAAACAAGCGTTTAGACCTTTGAATGTCAGAGGAGCACACATTCAGGGGTGGAGTAAATGGTGACAGTGTAAATGCAAGTTGGATAAGCTTCATTTACTGCTGCGAACTGTATTTATGAATTGATTTATTGAAGTGCCTCTTCTGATTTAAATTGGTATGCCATTTTAATTATTAGGCCTATTATATCCTGTTTTCTTAAGTTAAGTGTGTTAACTCTAATCTAAGAGAATATTGGGTGTGTGTGGTTTATAACTGGTACTTTTTGAGTTAGACCCATTACATAGATTATCTCAGGTTTATTCCTGGAGGCCCCCAAGGCATGCAAGTATGTACAGGTGGAAGCACCTACCAAGATTAATTTCCCTTACAAATAGGAGGACTGCTGCAGAGGGGTGGATAGAGGATTTCCACCTATCCAACATCATCACTGGGCTACTCAGGATCTCCTTTACTGTCATCAGATGCTCGGGCACACAGGTGAGTGTTGCTCGGTCCTGAGTAACCCAGGGAGGAATGGAGGATTACAACAGTAATTTCAGCATATCTGCAGTTAGTAAACATTTTATTTGGCATCAGTGGCAGTAGGGGGGGAGGAGAAAGTATAAGCAGAGAATTTTTGGCAATCATCCTATTTCATATCATTCTGCATGTACAAGTAATATAAGCCAATTAGTTTTGGAAAAGCTACCAAAGTTCTACCAAAAGCTTTGGTAGAAAAAGGAAACTGAATTATGGGGCTATAAGGCTGTTAAGGTGTAGTAGTCATCTCCTTGATTATGAGAATGAAACTGCATGTCATAATCCATTGGGCATGACAGAACTTCATAGGCCAATAATCATCATAGTTAGTGCCAACTGGAGGACTGCCTGGAGATTCAGGGTAAACATCACCTCGCAAGCCACAAAGCCAAGATAGTCAAGCTCAAAATCCTAACAAAACTGGAACTACAGGCCCCCCATTCCTTCCTCTCCTTCCCCCTCAGCAATGTTTCTTCTGCTACTGAGTGGATAACTTATATAAGACTTTACTCTGCACGTGAACTCTGACTCGGCTGTTCTGATGGTGACTGTAAAATGTTCATGGAGATTAGAGAGCCTACAACAATAGAAAACTCAATAATAATGGGAGATTTCAACTATGCCCCTATTGACTGGCTATGTGTCACATCAGGATAATATACAGAAATAAAGTTTATATATAACACAAATGATTGCTTCTTGGAGCAGCTAGTCCTGGAACCCACAAGGAGAGAGGCAATTCTTGATTTAGTCCTAAGTAGAACATAGGATCTGGTCCAAGAGGTGAATATAGCTGAACTGCTCAGTAATAGTGACCATAATATAACTACATTTCCCATCCTTGTGGATGGGGGGGAAATAGCAAAGAAGCCCACCACAGTAGCATTTAACTTCAGAAAAAGGGGAATTACACAAAAACTAGTAAGCTAGTTAAATAGAAATTAAAAGGTATAGTCACAAAAATGTAATGCCTGCAATTTGCATGGAATCTTTTAAAAAAACACCATAATGGAGGCTCAAATTAAACGTATACCCCAAATTAAAAAACAGAGGGCCAAAAAAGTGTCACTATGGCAAAACAACAAAATAAAAGAAGTGGTTAGAGGCAAAAAGGCATCCTTTAAAAAACTGAAGTTAAATCCTACTAAGGAAAATAGAAAGGAGCATAAACTCTGGCAAGTCAAGTGTAAAAGTATAATTAGGCAGGCCAAAAAAGAATTTGAATAGCAACTAGCCAAAGACTAAAATTAACAGCAAAATTTGTTTTTAAATACATCAGAATCAGGAAGTCTGCTAAACAATCAATGGGGCCACTGGATGATCGATGTGCTAAGGGGGCACTCGAGGAAGACAAGGCCATTGTAGAGTAGCTAAATGAATTCTTTGCATTGGTCTTCACTGCAGAGGATGTGAGGAAGATTCCCACACCTGAGCCCTTCTTTTTAGGGGACAAATGTGAGGAACTGTCCCAGATCAAAATGCCAGTAGATGAGGTTTTGGAACATTGGTAAATTAAACTGTAACCAGTTACCAGGACCAGATGGATTCACTCAAGAGTTCATTTAAATCAGCTTCTGTACCAGATGACTGGAGGATAGCTAATGTGACATCAATTTTTAAAAGAGGATCCAGAGGCAATCCCAACAATTACAGGTCAGTAAGTCTAACTTAAGTACTAGGCAAATTGGTTGAAACTATAGTAAAGAACAGAATTCTTAGATGAATGTGATTAATTGGGAAAGAGTCAACATGGCTTTTGTAAAGGGAAATCATGCCTCAATGTATTAGAATTCTTTAAAGGGGTCAATAAATATGTGGACAAAGGTGATCCAGTGGATATAGTGTACTTGGACTTTCAGAAAATCTTTGACAAGGTCCCTCATCAAACCTCTTAAGCCAAGTGTGCAGAGTGAGATAAGAGGGAAGGTCCTCTTATGGATCAATAACTGGTTGAAAGATAGAAACCCAACGGCAGAATAAGTGGTTAGTTTTCAGAATGGGAGAGTTAAATAGCAGTGTTCCCCAAGGATCTGTAGTGGGACCAGTGCTGTACAACATATTCATAAATGATCTGGGAAAAGGGGTAAACAGTGAGGTGGCAACATTTTCAGATGATATTAAATTACTCAAAATAAAGTTCAAAATAGATGGTTAAGAGTTACAAAGGGATATCACAAAACTGGGTGACTGGGAAACAAAATGGCAGATAAAATTCAAAGTAATGCATATTGGAAAACATCACCCCAACTATGCATACAAAATGATGGGGTGTGCATTCGCATCACTCAAGAAAAAGATCTTAGAGTCATTGTGGACAATTATGTGAAAACATCTGTTCAGTGTGCAGTCAAAAAGCTAACAGAATGTTGGGAACCATTAGGAAAGGGATAGATAATAAGACAGAAAATATAATGCCACTATATAAATCAATGGTATGTCCACACCTTGAATACTACATGCCGTTTTGGTCACCCCATCTCAAAAAAGATATACTGGAATTGGAAAACGTACAAAGAAGGACAACAAAAATGATTAAGGATGTGGAACAGCTTTCATGTGAGAAGAGATTAAAAAGACTGGGACTTTTCAGCTTGGAAAGGAGACGACTAAAGCAGGATATAATAGAGGTCACAAATGGTGTGGAGAAACTGAATGAGAAATTGTTGTTTACTCTTTCACATAACACAAGAACTAGGGGTCACCCAATGAAATTAATAGGCTGCAGGTTTAAAAATAAACAAAAGGAAGTACTTCTTCACACAACACACAGTCAACCTATGGAACTTATTGCCAGGAGATGTCGTGAAGGCCAAAACTATAACGGGGTTCAAAAAAGAATTAGATATGTTTATGGAGGATAGGTCCATCAATGGCTGTTAGCTAAGATGGTCAGAATGCTAGCCCGTGCTGTGGGTGCTCCTAGCTTCTGAGTACCAAAAGCTGAGAGTGGACAACAGGGGATGGATCACTCGATTGCCTGTTCTGCTCATTCCCTCTGAAGCACCTGCCATTGGCCACTGTCCGATTTTAAAATTTGTGTTTTTATATCGCACCTATCAGGGTTATAGGTGTACTATAAAAATTTTAGTGGGGAGGGAGAGAGAAAGGTAGGAGTTGGCAGGAAGTTGGTTCTCCAAAAATAGGATCCATTGAAAGGTCTTGGAGCAGATTTGTGGGTGAAGGGATGCAAAAATCACTTTTCTAGAGTATAGGTGAACTGTGGCTTTCACTAGTATTTACCCTTTGCCTAATTAAAAATACTGCAATATTTCCTACCCTGAATAAAGGGAGTTCTGTTATTATCATGGTAATGTTACTTACTTTCAATCATACACTTTTAATGGCAACCTGATGGAGAACTTCTAGAAATGACAAATCAGGTAGTGCTATATTTAGGTTTAAGATGATTATCTTGTTGCTATGTCATCATGGGTCACAGACCCCATTTCCCCCCAAAAAGGGAGGAACCAAAGGATTCCATGCTGGGCGAGGTAAAGGCATGAGGCCAGACACTTGGGAGGGTGTTCTCAGAAAGACCTGGAAGTGGACAGAATTATAGCTAGCCCTGCAACAGTGACAGTCTCCTCCCAGTTCTGTGTAACCATAGAGTGATTTATCTTAAGCCATTGTTTCCCATTTCTGCTTGTTTCTCTTAAATTCCTATTGACTTAACTCAATATAGTCATACAGTAAACATCCCAAGATTTAACCCAATATAGTCATAAAACAAACATCCCAATAACGAGGTCAACATACAGTGTCCATAAATTATTATAGAGCAGCTCCATGTCTGTCACATAGACTACTAACCTTTTGGTTGATCCAGTTATGACCTTGACCAAGTTGAAAATTCATCTTGGATCTGTACTGCAGAACTGCTAAGGATAGCACATATACAGCTAGAGATATCGTTTAACCATGAGAGCATTGAGATCTGTGAAACATGGGGGAAGATACCAGACTGACTTCTGGTATCAACCTAAAAAAAAAAAAGTCAAACACCCCTTCCCTCCAAAATAAAAATTTGAGGGTAACCATCACTTAGTCAAGGCAAAAGAACACTAGGTGCAGGTTAACTCCTTGCTGAAAGTAGCAGATCACAGCTATTAATTATTGTCATAAGAATGTTAGCTGTTTTGTTTTGCAAAAATTACATTAGAATTCAAGATAATACTGTAAATGGAAAGTTCTTTTACACATTGTTTTAGGAAATAAACATACTAGGGGAGGAAATTGGCATACAACTGGCATTCTCCAGCACATTCAACATTTGTTACATTTCTGACCCTTTTCCTGGCCCTTTATGAATAAGACAAACAAGTTTTTAACCTTGGCTTTCTACTATTGACTTTCTTGCTTCATACCTTTTTCTTTGTCTCTGTACATCTTTGTGTCTTTTTTCAGATTGTTTACTTCCTCCCTCCCAATTAATTTTATTTGGTTTTCTTAAAGTTCATTATGTATTCATTTTTCTTATTCATTTTCTCTCATTTCCTTTTATTTTTACTTTTGTGTTAGTTTTCTTTGCTTTTACACGTTTCCCCCTCCCTATAGTATTTTTTCTTGTCCTGTCTTAAACTGTTGCATAGAGGTTCTAAAGCATTGTTAAAAGGTTGCTATATTCTGCCCTAGAAGTGGATGGAAGTGATTATTGAAATTGCAAACTTTTTTGTAAAGCATACTTGAGAATGCTCTCAGCTGAAAAGCACAAAGGATGAATCTGACCATCTATGGAGGGTGAGCCTAAGGTCTAATCACCACTGAAGTCCAATATTTTTGCCCTTAAATAGGATTTATGAGTACATTTCATCCTACATGAACATAATATACTGTTTCTCTTTTTTGTGTCTTTTGCCTTTGTTGCTGTCTGTTTCTCCTCTTCTGACTTTATTCCATTTAATTGTTTTTGCTTTCTTCTCCTGATGTCTTCCTCCCACCCCTCACCCCCTTTTTCCCATTTACTTTCCCTGCTGGCCAGTGCTAGAGATAGAAGTCTATGTGATATTCCCCCTGAAATAAAGAGAAGCATTGGTTTTTACTACTGAACATCTAAATCTAGGTGGATTCTGATTCCCCTTACAGACCGTTTTACATCTCTAGCTGGGATGGAAAATAATAATGCTACTGGTATTTGAAATGAAGATTTCTGTCTGCTAGATTTTTGTTTGCTAGAGGGGACTGAGTTGGATAACTGAATTATTTTGTTTTTCATTTTCAGTGGGTTTTGTTGCCAGTCTGATTTGGTTTCAAGTATTTTTGAGCACTGTTTCCAGTAATAACCATTATTACATTTAACTTCTGTTCCCATATTTCAGAAACTGCTAACCAAAAGATCAAAAATAAAAAAGCTTTTCTGTACAACACAGATTGTTTAAATAACTGAAATGCTCCTTATGTGTCTGCATCTACTGTATATGTCTGTGAAGGACTAAGTTCCCACATTCAGGCACTTGCCATCTCATCCATTATTCAGAATTCATTTCTGAGAACAAGTCAGCTCTTCAGATGGCAACTTTCTATAACTGTATTCGATTTTGGGTATTGCCATTATTCAATATTTTCCCTCTTTCTGCTAAATTTTATTTCCAAATTTCACTTTTATTAGGGTTCTTTTTATACCATTTCCATTATTCATCCCAATGGAGAACCACAGCCAAGTAGTTTTGAAATAGTAACGAACAAACTACATTCATAGTTTACAGAGACTGGGATTTATATTCTCCTTCATGAATCAAAGAAATTCTTTGAGATCTGCTCCAAAGCGCATCAAAGTTGAATGGAAAAGACTTCTGTTGACTTCAGTGAGTTTTAGATCAGTTCCTTAAAACTTGTATCCATATTCTTTGTAATATCAGTCAAGTATTTATATGAGTACAAGTTCCATGTATTCTATCTCCAATAGTGGCCAGCACCAGATGCTTCAGAGGAAACCCCGGATCAGCAAGAGGTGGGCTAATCTACCCCGAGATTACATTAGATGCAGTCATGCTTTGTGACATGAGACAAATCAGTGTTTCCACCTCAGTCTATCTAGTGCCACATTCCTTGTTCCACTGTAGTCTGCTTTCATGACAGTGACATCTTTTTCAATGGTTTTCTTATGTCATCTGTTGTCCTCCGCCTTTTGGCCAGGTGGGATCCAGTTAAGGACTTGCCCAAGAATAAAGCTTTTTGACATCTGTATAACATGCCCAGATCACTTCAGCCTTCTTTGGGGATTCACTATCTACAGCAGTGGTTCCCAAATTTTTTGAGTGAAAGCCCCACTAGTTAGCACTAGGTAGAACATGTGCCCCCACCAGCCACAAACACATATCACCCCTATAAACACATATAATGATAACACTAAATAACATAATAAATTACTCTTCCCTGAATAAGAAGCTAAGCCTACCCTCTCGCAGCTGTCACCGCATGCCCCATAGGGCCCCGCCTCTTCCTATCCCTCATGGACTGACAGTAATGGAGGCGGGCTCTGGTGGGTTGGCAAGGGCTGCTCCAGGCCCCTACCAGTATAGGGCTGCTCCTCCCCGGCCAGGTGTCCAGCCAGTTTGGGGCTGAGGGCAGCTGCTTCTCTGTTCCAGCTGGAGCAGAGTTCAGAGCTGCTGCTCCACTTTGGCTGGCACAGAGCTTGAGACTGTTGCACTTGGCATGGAGCTCGAGGGGCTAAATGACCTCAATATTACAGAAGCTTCATGGACCCCCCTGTAATCTTTGGCACCCCCCCAAGGAGGTCGTGCTCCCCAGGCTGGGAACCATTGATCTACAGTCTGTTGGCCCATGCTTTGTAACACATCTGCATTAGTTACTTTATACCACCTGTGGATACCAAGTATTTTCTTCAAGCATCTCTGAAGAAATGCATAAAATTTCCTGTTGTGGGCTTCAGGTATTTGTGTAATCTTTTTGCCAGTCAAAAGCAGCAGCAACAAGGACCGGGTTCAATATCTAGGGGTTCCTTTCAACAATACAACACAAAACCAGCTTGAGCCCCCACCCAGTAACCTATGAGAACTATACATCACCCCTTGGGTGCCTCTCACAAGCACAGACACTTAGTGTAGAAAAGAGACTTTTAATAAAAGGGGAAAAGTAACCTGACATTCACTTGGGAAAATGCCACAAGCAGGATTCATATGCATAAAACCGTGAACAAAACACCTACCCCAGAGTACATTGGGCAGTTTTCTTTTGCCTCAGGTTCTTACATCTAGCAACAAGAAGTTCCTTTAATGTGCCCCTCCCTTCACAGCACCCTACTCATAGATGTTGTCCTTAATCAGGGCAGACCCAGAATCTAGAGGTGGCGCTGTGGAGTTCACGTCTCACCCTGGTTGTGGGGGGAAGAAGGCACCTTGCTCATGCTGCTCTTGGCTGCCTTGCTGGCTGCTCCATCAGCTGCCCTGCTGGCCACTCATTGGTCCGCAGGCCACTCCGCCAGTCATCCGCTAGCTGCCCTGCCAGCCGCTCTACTAGCCAATCTGCCAGCTGCTCTGTTGCACTCCATCACCTTCTGCTACCACCTGCTTCTCCACCATGACCTCTGTGCATCAGTCTCTTGAGATTCTACCCAGTTCTCTGATTCTCAGCTCTCAGTGATTGATTATGAGCTCTTAGAGCTCTCAGTGCTGAAGCCGGGCAGGAGCGCTGTCCCCCTGTAGATGAGCTCTGCTCTAGCGAGCACTTAACAAAACAAAAGACTCCTAATGGAATCTTAATTAGCTCGATCTTTGGACAGTGGAAGGGGGAGATTAAACCATGCCTGGGGCTCTTGGGCCTTGTCTACACTATAGAGATAAGTTGACCTATGTTAATTACTGCAGTGGCTCATGTCCTCACTACCCTCTAGGGTCGGTGATGTGTGTTCTCACTAGGAGCGTTTCTACTGACCTAAGAGCGGCAGTGTGGGGAGCTGAGATCCCAGTCTCTAAGCTCTGCTGGCAACTCCCTGGTGGAAGCCCAGCTGCCCCATAGGTTCCCGGTGAGCTGCCCTTCTCCCCACTTCCCTGTTTCCTGCTGGGAGCGGGGGAAGCCACCCACGGCTTCTCACCCCTGAGAAGAGGGGTCCAGCTGTCCCAACTTCTCCCCTGGCACCTGCTCCTTGTGGGAATGGCAGCCTTGTCAATTTCGGCTCAGCTGTGAAACTGACAAGGCTGCCCTGACTCCCAGAGGGCAGTGGGTGGCAAAGCAGCCCAGGCTTCTCCCCTCCCTGTTCCCTGCCAGGACCAGGGTCCAACCACCCATTCTTCTCTCCCCGCTCCCAGCCTGGAGAGAGGTCCAGTTGCTCAGCCCTCCACAGAAGCAGGGGGGCAGCTGGGCTCTAGTTGCCTGGCTCTCTTGTCAATTTCACAGCTCCAGTGGAACCATGAAATTGACAAGAATGACAACCAACAGCTTATGTCTTAGTGTCTACACTGACACTGTTGCTCTAACTACACAGAGCTCTGCGCTTCTCGTAGGTGAGGTGGTTTTATTATGGTGGCATAGCAGGAGAGTTGCATCAATTGGAGGAACATTTCAGTGTGCACACCTCCATTGTTTTGTTGACAAAAGCTGACTTTTGCAAACTCTTCCAGGCAGGAATACTTGTCCCCTCCTCCTATCCACCATCCTAGGGCTCTGGCATCCGAGCTCCTTGCTTAGCCAGTTCGGTTCAAATGATAGTGGCCCTTCAATCAAAACAGGCTAAGCACAGCTCTGCTGTCCTTGGTTCATACATTAAAGAGAACAACATTTCATTACCCCTGCATTACCTGCATTTAACACTAAAGTGATTTGACACCCAACACCAGCCAAAGGGATCATTTGGGCAACACTGTCCCATCACGCTGAGCACCTAAACAGGGTGGGTGTGCTAATGGAAATACAATCTGGCCCTGACTCTTGTTCCCCTCCTGCCCTCCCAGGCAGCTCTGCAGGACATTCAGGCCCTGCTTATGTCTGTCAAGTTTCAAAAGCATATAACAGTGTGGGTATCATGATGAAATTGTATAATTTTTATCTTGGTTCTTGTGTAAATCTCCTTATTTTTCCAAATATTTGTCAGTCTCAAAAAAAGCTCCAATTCTTGCTTCCCCGTCATGGAGTGGTCCATCAGCAATGAATGTGTTTCCAAGACATGCAAACTCGTTTACCATGGTGTATTCTTTACTATCAATCACATGTGCACTATCATTGCTGACTCCTCTTTCAATAATCATGAGTTTTGTTTTCTTTTGGCTGATTCTTAATCCTACTTTGGTGGCTTCATGTTTGATATTGATAGTGGGCTTTTTCATGGCATCATCATCATCTATGTCCAACAGAACAATATCATCTGCCAAGTCCGGATCTTGAAGTTTTCCTCTATTCCACGTAATTCCCGTATCTTCCTTCGATGTTGTTCTTCGCACCATATAATCTATCACTATGCAGAAAAGAAGGATGATAAGATGCAACCCAGATGCATTCCAGTGATGATATCAAAACAATCAGACTGTCTCCCTTTTCTGTCCTTTCACAGCAGTTTGAACCTTCATACAGCTTCTTGACCAGTGACACTATTTTTCAAGGAAGTTCATATTGTCACCAGATCTCCCGTAGTGACTCTATGAATGCAGTCAAAAGCTTTGGTGAAATCTATGAAGTTCAAGACTAAACTTCTCTGGTAGACTAACCCTTTCTCAATCAATTGTCTCAGGGTAAACATAATCTACACAGTTTGTTTGGTCTAATGTCTGCTTGCTCTCAGAGGAGTCTCTCCCTAACCGCTAATAGATTGGCTTAATCCCAGAAGCAAATTGTTTAAAATCTCTTCTAAAACTTTGTTTTAAGTAGGCTCAGCAGAATTTGAGGGTTTTTTTAAGCAATTGTGATGGATAATATCAGTTTATTTTAAAGCATTTTTAATATTTATATCAACTTAAATTTTCACAGTTGCAGGAAATTATGGGGTGGGTGGTCAGGCAATAATTTAATGACAGATGTTGAAATTCAAAAAGTTAAAGCTTTATACTGTTAAAATACAAATTGTCAGCATGGCATGTCAAAATATACAAAGAAATATCCTTAAATCAAATTCTAATAAATTCCCAAACAGCATTTTTCTTAGTTTTCTTATCTGTAATTTTCAATTCTTATAGATAGAAATTATTTTTGTTGGTATGTATGTATGGTGACATTGATGTTTACCAATAAAATATTAAACCCTTCCAAGCCTAGTTTTAAGCAATAACTTATCTCTCTGGATAGTCTTGTCATCCATATAAAGGTTCAATCCCTCTTTTGAATCTTGCTAAGTTTTTGGCTTCAGCGAATTCCACAGTCTAATTATGTGTTGTGTGAAAAAGTCAGCTATGACTGGAACCCAAGCTCTGGGACCCTCCTACATCACAGGGTCCTAGAGCCCTGGGCTCCAGCCCGAGCCTGAACATCTACATGGCAGTTAAACAGCCCCTTAGCCTGAGCCCCACAAGCCCAAGTCAGCTGGCACAGGCCAGCCTCAGGTATATAACTACAGTGTAGACATACCCATTGTGTCCTAGTTCCCCTCTAGGTGCAGTTTATGGCTAACTGGCCTCTCTTGCTTTTGTTAACCCTTCCAAGGCTAGCGTGGGATGAACACCCCATCACACACCTTAACATTTTGTTTTTTCACTGCAAATGGACATTGAGTGAAGGTCTTTATTCAGCTGTTCACAATGATGCCCAGGTCTCTTTCCTGAGATGATACAGTTAATTTAGAATCCAGTAAGGTCTATAAGTAGTTGTTTTGAAATCAGTATGCCATCTACAGATGAGGGTCTTCCAAGATTCCTTAATATGCTACCTTATATTCCTTCTCAAAGGTCCCATGTTAGCATGATGTGATTCCCACCAAAACCTGTCAATGTAAAAAGGATTTAGTCCACAGTGAGGCAAATGTTCTCTTTCCATTGTAAACTAATACAGGGCTATTTTAAGGGATGGTGCATTTTAAGGGGTGACTGCATTGAATTGGGCTCTACTTTAATAGTAAAATGAATCCTTCTGCTGTTAAAATAAAGCATCACACTAATTCTTTTTCATATGAAAATATTTAGTTTATTGCTCTGCTGTATATATTTTAAAATCAAATAGATTTTTGTTTATTTTAAAAGCTTGCTGAGAAAGGACATATAACCAAAGGAGAGAAGTTTGAACTATTTTTGTACATATATAATTCACATAAAGTATGGCAATCTTTTCCCCTCAAAATTAAGAGAAAAAAACTGTCGTTGGGTTGAGAATGAGGTTACTATGATTTAGCCTGGCAGGAATTCATATTCCAAAATTAAAAATTAGAAGCAGTGAACAAAGGTCCAAATCTGCTCTCCCATTGTGGGAATTTTGTCACTAACTTTATTTGGGAGCAAGATCAGGCTCTAAGTATGTCGTTTTCCTTTTGACACACGGGGTTTACTCAGGCAGCTCCAGGCGGCATTAATAGCACTTAATGGAGCATATCCTCAGTTAGTGTAAATAGTCATGGATGTCAATGGAGAAATGACAATTTATACTAGCTGAGGAATTGCACCTGTGCATTTATGTTTCCTGATATGATGAGAGTAAATCACACAACCTTAACAACAGTTTCAGACATGTGGTGGGACCATATTAAACTGATAAAAAATTGCACCCAGTTAGACTAGAGGCCACATTCTGATCTCAGTTACACCAATATACATTTGGAATAACTCCACTAAATTTAGGATAGTTACTTCAGATTTACCCTAATGTAATAAAGCAGATTTTGGCCCCAGGGCTGAGTTTGTCTTCTAGTGCTATAACATAATGAATTACTGAAACTATAAAGATAACAGATGCCTAAGCGCTTTTTAACAGATGAATTTTATGAAGCTGTTTTCTTTTAAGAACAGAATAATTTGAAACACCTTGGAAACTCATTCATCTTATCTGGCAAAAGCTAAACAGCAACATTTTAGCTCCACTCCGCTTGTAGTGACTGATGGGTCAGCTCCACATGAAGAGCAAGCATGTCAAGCCTCTTATAATTTGGCCATAGGTTTCAGAGGACATCTGCAAATCATTGTGTGAATCAGAAAAGTACAAATTCACAACAGTTATACTCTCTCAAGTTGTGTTTGATATTTCCTGTTTTTGAGGTTTCCTTGGTACCTAACACATAGGCTGCTAAACACCAGCTGCTCCAAATGGCTCAGATCTGCAGACCCTTTGAACAATTATCTAGTCATGATTAACCAATTCCTGTATAATCAGAGGGGGGGACAAATCTTTATTTTATTTTTTTTGTAAATATAAATATTCAGTAAGCACTTACTGCAGCTTTCCATGCACTATGAACTACAAGCTTGCTGCAATAAAACCTCTACTCTATTATTAATTTTCTATATCTAGGAATATTCTGCTTTAACAGCAAGGCCCCTTCCTCCCTATTATATTAAATCTTATTAAAGTGGCTTTTAGGATTGGATTATTCTGAGCTTTAAATATTGTCAGTGATAGATTGAAGCTTTGTAGCTAAAATGAAACTACTGTTGTGGGTCTCTTTTTGACTGGGGGTGGGGGAGGGATGGGGAGATTGTATTTATCTTTCTCTTGGATCACTTCATTTATATGTTGGGGCTCATTCTCCGGAAAGTAAATGGGGAAAAATAAAAATAAGACAATTATGCCACAATAATGTACTCTTGCTTCTGAGATAAACTATTCCACTTTTCATTAACTGATCTCTCTCTATAGAGAGAATTCTTAGGACAGGTAGATAATGTTTGCTGTGTATAGCTACAGTTAATTTGTTAATGATTTTTCCATATGCCTTGGTATTTTCTGAAAATTTAAGTGGTAACAAATTATTCAATATATACATGTGCCACAAGCCTGTAAATTTTCCTCCCTGAATAAATTTAATTAAATTTCACTGGATAAATCAGACGTGACTATACCATATTATGTAGGGAATTTAATGCTGTTTAGATAGACAGTGCATAGTACAGTAAAAATAGCAAACTTCCCCAGTGGTATTTTAAGTTCCTTAAATCAACCTAGTCTAATAAGCACTCAACTAATGATGCCTGTATATTTGGTGTGTCTACTGCCAGGTGCTCTTATAGCCTTAATGACTTTTTATTGTGAATATTCAATATGCAATTTTCCAATGGTCACAGCTATGATGAATTTAATGTTTTTTCAAATCAGGGAAGGCACTATTCCTCAATGAGGACTGTGCACATGTCAAATATCTAACCATAGCTGTGTCTAAATAAAGCGGTGGTACTGGTGGGGTTTTTTTTTTAATACAGGGGAAAAGGCATTTTTCACTTGGGTGACAAGACTTAGCTCGGATTTTAAAACACAAACAAACAGAAATACAAGAAATACAAGCTAGTACTACACAGAACAAGCATTAGCCCAAAATGTGAATGTTTCAGTGATGTAGGAAAACAGGGCATTATAATGGAAGCCATTTTACATCCCTATCTATATTACTGAACAACCAGTAAAATGCACACATGCCGTAGAGATGGACTTGAACTAGGGTGACCAGATGTCCCAATTTTAAAAGGACAGTCCCGATATTCGGAGCTTTTCTTATATAGGCACCTATTACCCCCACCCTCATCCTGATTTTTCACACTTGCTATCTGGTCACCCTAGCTTGAACTCCTATGTTTGAAATGAATCTTCACACTTTCAAAGCCTACAGGTATTCAAGTACAGAGTGTGAGTTTGACCCATATGATGGTTACACAGCAAGCTGCACTTTAGACCCCCTTTATTCCCTCTCAAGTGCACCCTTCCAGTGACAGGCTTGGCTTCCTTCACCTCTCTCAAGGTGGCCAACCACTCGTGCACTGGATCTTTGGGTGGCAGCCCCTGTATTTCCCAACATGTTAGCAACCACAGGCTAACTAGGTATGGCACCTGTAAGCTCTTTTTCCTCGGGGAGGGGGGAGCTGGGATTAGTGGATGATTTAAAGTGACTCAGAAACAGCTTCTTCTAAACCACATTTTATTCACCCGAAGATACACACACGGCAAGCAGAGAAAAGGCTCAAACAACAAATGTCTATACAGGTATTGCCTCTTATCTAATTTTAATCTTTCCTCACAAGCGTTGGTATGTTCTACTCCATCCAGTTACCGTTATCTTTTGCTAGGCGAGACAGACTGTCCCTGCAGCCTTGTCTTAATGTCTTTCTGAGTCTCTCCTCAAGCAGTTGCTGACAACCTACTCACCCCCCACTTCCACTCTTTGAATTGAGGCTTGGACCTGGAAACAATAGACCTTGCTACTCTGGCTGGAGCCAGGCATGGGTAACGTCCTAATAAATAGCTTCCCTCATTGTGCCCGTAGGGATCCTGGGTGTTCTCTCTGAAGGCACCTTATCATTTCCTATTTGTTTCCCCTAACAGTCTCCTTTTACTTAATGACATGCAGACAGTCAGGCAAATATCAAGAAGGTAAACTGAGGTACACAGAATATTCATAAAAATAATACAGCTATTCCTCATTATTAATTATTATTATTTGCATTCTTGACATCTTCTCCCCCCACCCGCTTAAAAAAGGAACTGAGTGGGGTTACACACTGGGTATCCTAGGGAAGTTCTGGCCCTTGCTTCCTGGATATAGTATGCCCTTTGACATGAATCACCTCCATATCATAATCCTGCAGTACTAAACTCAATCTTAACTTGGCATCGGATCCTCTCCTTTGATGTAACCAGGTGAGAGGTGGATGATCAGTGAACACAGTAAAATGTCACCCAAACGGATATGGCTGTCCCTTTTAAAGTGCCCTGTGACAAAGTCAGGTTGGACGGCTGCAAGAGAGAGGTCCTTCTGTGTTCTGGGAAGTAGGCAGGCGCAAGCTTGCCCACAGCTGAAGACCTATCCCCCAGCCTAAGGGGAGGCACTACCGAGCCTGGGACGCAACTAATTACAGGAAGCAACAAATGAAAAAAACAGGAAAAGTGTAGATTTCAAAGGGCCAAAAGTAGGGAGCCTGAAAGCGACACCAAGCAGAGAACCCTGGACAGTGCCCACTGCTCCTCAAAGGTATCTGAGCCACTGGACGCAGCCCAGAGGAACTCTGCCCGGATGCGTGAACAGAGAGAGGAACAGAAATAGGCCCCACAGTCACAGAGCACCCCTCAGCCAACATTCTCCCCCTGGTGTTATAGAGGGCCACTTTGGCCAATGCTAGGAGGAGGTTGACAAGGAAGTCTCATGTTCAGGAGGAGGTGCTGAGCTCACGCCTTCCGCTTACTGTGCTTCCTCTCAACAAGCACCCAGCCCTCCAAGATGGTTGGCCAGCAGGGGTGAGTCCAGGGGGCAAGGGCGATGACTTTGGGGGTTGAGGAGGCAAGGGTAGGGCAACAGAGGGATGGGAAACCTTCCCCTGGAGTGGGCTTTCTCCCAGGCCTGGGGCTGACCCAGCCGCCCTCTCCTCAATGGATCCCGCCCTACTATGTGTGGTGGCAGGAGGGCCTGCCTGCTCATTTGGGCATGATAGGGGTCACCCTGTGGCCCAGCTGGAACCGGAGGCTGGCAAACAAGGAGGAGGAGTGGCAATGGGGACCCAGCAGCCAGGGTCACCGGCATCCTCTGGGGCCTTGGGGTCCCAGATGCCCCTTTGTGCCAGGTCAGGGGGAAGTCCCTCCGGATGTGTCCCATTGCCGGGCAAAGGAAACACTGGGCCTCTCCAGAGGAATAATGGATCCTATACTGGGGCACCGGAAAGGACCCCTTAAGAGCCTCCTGGTCACGCGCTGCCTGTGGCAGCTGGAGTTGCACCTGCCAGCAGAACGAAAGGACATGACAGAGGGCAGGGTCTTACAGCCCAACAAGAGAGTGCTAATAACAGAGATAGGCTTCCCCAGGGTGGAGAGGAAGGGTAAAATGGCAGCGCTAGGGAGGATGGGCGGGACAGAGGTGAAGACCACTTGTAAGCCAAGGTCCTCCAGGGTCCTCAAGTGGTACATAAACACCTCCCAATGCAAGGCCCTTCTCCACCGCCTCCTGGGTGACGGCATCTGATGCCAGGAAGATGACCTTCCCATACATCTTGGAGGCTGCCACAATGGCCATTGGCCCCACCACCTGTGACAATGCCCATATATATGTCTCTATGTAGAGAGAGGCAGATACCAGGAGGCACTGAACACTGTGCTTCCTGATCCAGCCACTGGAGATGGAACTAAAAGAGGCGGCAGGGGCAGATGACAGGGCGGTGGGTGGAGAGCTTGTAACTATCTGGGTGTACACTCTGGGGGCCGAGGGACAGGTGCCCCCTAAGCTGCTGGAAGGAACAAAAGGAAAAGTGGGGGCTGCAGCCGATGGTGGGGCCATGGTATGGAGTGCAACCCCCACCCGGGGAGGTTTCGTCTTGCAGGTGGGTCTCTTGACCTTCTTCTTCCCCTGACCCTTTCTGCCAGTCGAGGGGGCAGCCCTGGAAATGGAGGAGACAGGAACCATGACAGTGAGGGAGTCCTCACCCATGCCTGCCACTGCCAGTGCCCCAATGGGGACAATAGACCTGGCAGTGGTGGTCGAAATGGTAACCTCAGCGGGTGGTAGATGGGGAACAAGCTGAGGGTGGGCAACTAGGTCGACCAGTGGGGCCCTTCCCACAATTTCCCCCACCATCCAGGAGAAGGGGCCAGAGCAGGCACCAGAAGGCAACAGAGCAGGAGGGGGAAGGGTGGGATGGCTAACCACTCTCCTGTGCTAGGCTGCAGGCAGGGGAGGAGGGTGCTAACAAGGAAGGGCCACATGGGCCTTATACAGGGTGGGGACACTAGATCCTCTGGATGCACTGGGTAAGGGGTGCCCATAATGATATCAGGGAGTGTAATGAGCTAGGGGAAACAACAAAAAAGGGAGTGGCGGAGGGTTCTCAAATGCTGAGGGGGCATTGGTTCACGGATCAGATGGGACGGGGCAAGCATCAAGGGGTAGAGAAGGAAAGGAGCTGGTTGAAAACAGGCCTGGGGTGGGGCAGGAAAAGACACACAGATTCCCAGTGGCTGGGGTGGGGCAGGGCAGGTGACCAAACAGACATGCAGGGGCTGGGGCGGGGCAGGCAAACTAACAAGCTTTCAAAGAAACCAGAGTGGGGCAAGGGGGACCAACAAAGTGGTTTTCAGTGGGTGGGGTGGGCAGCAAAGGGAAAGGGGGCAAACTGCTGCAGGAGGCTGGTGGGCAAAAGTAGGGGGGGGGCCTGCCAGCCAGATGCAACCAGGGGAGGGAGGAAGGAAGGGCACTTGCATCCATGTGAGCTTGCAAAACATGGTCACTGCCAGCTGCTGCAGATAAAGTCCCGGAGGGGTAAAGGTGAGCAGCTGGGCCCAGGAGCAAAAGCAGTCCCAGATGGTGAGTGGAGATGGTGGAGAGGGCAGTGGGGGTGGTGATGGTGGCAGGGGAGAGGAGGAACTAGGGGAAGTGCCCCATGCCACTCCCCCCTATAACCATAACAACAGTAACTGCCACCACCACAAGAGCAAGGATGAAAAAGTCACTCGGTCAGTGGTGTACCGGGGTCCAGGCCCCCGGGCAGCCTGCGTGGGGATGCCGGGCCGGCCCTTCATGATGCGCAGGAGGCAGGGGATGCAGGAGGCTCTGAGGGACGCCCCGCAGTGCCTCCCCCCTGCATGTCGTGAAGGGCCAGCCCGGTGCCTTCCCCCCTTCCCCCTCAGGCCAGGGGTGTGAGGCTGCCTCATCCAAGCCGGCGCCGGGCTGTGGGGCTGGAGCGGTGGGTAAGTGCGGAGGGGGGTGTGCCAGGCCGGCCCTTCACGACGGGTGAGGGGCGCCCCTTAGTACCCCCCCCCCACGTGTTGTGAAGGAGCCGGCCCTGCCCAGGCTGGGGTGGGGTGACCGCCCCGTCCGAGCCGCTGCCGGGCTGCAGCAGGAGAGGCGGGTGCAGCGCGGCAGACAAGCGCGAGGGGCGGAGCCAAGCCTGCATTTGTGCCCCCCCCCCCTCAAGTCTCACATCCTGCCCCGCAGGTACAGACCCCTCCCTCCCTGGGGCAGCTGAGGGGCGGCCTGGGACCCCTCCTATCCTGCACGGAGAGGCACGTGGGGCCTGGGGGGGGGGCGCCAATGAAGGCTTGGCCCCTGGGCACTGGAGACCCTCGGTACGCCGCTGCACTCAGGCCAGAAACGAACCCCCTCCACAGTGTCTTGCAGCAGTCTTGCGCGCTCCCTCGACAGTGGTCCACCTCTTCCTCCTCAAGGGCAGCAGCAGGCTCCTAGGCAGCAGCAGCCAGCCAGCTAGCCAGGAGAGACCCCACAGATGGTAACAGTGATGGTAGGGTCACTCACACCCCTTCAAGAGGCAGGTCAGCAGGGCCCCCCAAACAGCAGCAGCAGCATCCAGAGAGACTACCAGCCAGCAAGATAGCAAGGAGGGGTCTGGCCCAGGTGGAAGCTAGGCAAGCACTCTGGTCCCTGCAGCTCCACACCCAGGAGAGAGGGGTGGAGGGCAGGGATGTCAGTCCTAGATTGATAAAGGTCCTTTTTCCTATAAGCTGAGAAGCATGGGCAGCGGGTATAAGAGGCTAGGGGAGGCTAAACCTCCCCAAACAGAATGCAGAACACCTCCCCCGCAAAGGTGAGACAGAGGATGTGCCTTGCCATAGCCCACCCTACAGCAAGACGTTCCTTTTAGATAGTGCCATAGTTTTTTCTCCTAGGCCAACAATTTCTTGCTCAGATACACAATGGTATGTCTCTTTTCCTTGGCATCAGTCTGCATTCGTACAGTGTCTAACCCTGTGTCTGAGGCATCTGTGCATATAGTACAAGGTTTGTCAAAGTCTGGGTTTACCAGATCCATATCTCTGTTCAGGGCTTCCTTCAATTTACTTGGAGGCTTTTTCACACCATTCAGTCCTGTCCACCTTGTCTGTTTTACCCTTATACAATTCGGTGATGGGCACTGCCAAGAGCTACAATGTTGCACAAATCTCCTGTAATACCCGGCCATCCCCATAAAGGATTGCATCAGCTTTTTGGTTTTATGGATATGCCAGACCTTGATATTTTCAGCCTTTGCTAGTTCTGGCTTAATGTGGCTGCTTCGCACCCGATTGCCCAGATAAGCTACCTCTGCCATCCCCACTTTATACTTCTCCACATTTACCTTCTCCACTGTTTCCTACAATAGCAGGGGACTAGACTCCATGACTCAGGATGTCAATTCCAGTGCTATGCTTATAGTCAGTCCTGCATCCTGAATGCGTTTGAGCACTTTTCAACAAGAGTCATGTGCAATTCCTGGGAAAGGTTAGAAATACAAATATCATCAGTATATGCCAAGGCAAATTCCCCCATGCTTTTCAACAACTGGTCTACCTGATGCTGAAAGGTAAGTAGAGCCCCCTTGAGTCTGAAAGGTAAAACTAGGAACTCAAAAAGTCCTACAGGTGTGGTAAATGCCAATTTGGTCTCAGGGTCCAAAGGTACCTACCAATAGCTTTTTGTGAAGTAAATTATAGAAAGGTTTTGTGCACCATCCAACTTGTCTAGTATCTCATCTGCTCTAGGCATGTAGTATGGATGAGACTGTGATGACAAGGAGCTTTCTGTAATCCACACAGAATCTAGTTGTCCTAGCTTTCTTGGATACCTGCACCACAGGTATTCAACTCTCTTGGCTCAACATGCACTCTTGCCAAAATATCACCACTGTTGGTGTAAGGCCTTATCTGTAGTTCCTCTGCTCTGTTGCTAGCTCATCAACTTCCCATCTGATTTAAAATATCAGATGAATAACATCATTTCACCTTTGTCTATACTTCTTTCCTTTCCTGTTCCTGTAATGATTACATATTGTTTTACCCTATAGCTGTATCATTTAACTTTATTTAATGTTAAGAATGCTTTGGATAGAACTAGTATAGAAATTCTTTATAAAATTAAAGTTGCATATTATTTGCACCAAGTGGTTATTAAGGGAGAAAAATATAAATGAACATCTCTAAAACACACCAGGTAGTTTACAAAACAAAACTATTCCTTGTGACTAGAATTGCTTATTTTAAAGTGCATCACTTTAAGGATTATGCTTTTAATAAAAATTAAATAGCCATGATTTGGTTTGGTGACCTGCTAATAGTATATATGGAGATCATATGAATTATGCCAAAGATTGTCAGATAGTTGGAGATAGTGCCCAACACTGAAGCAGTTTCTGTTCAAGTTCTGAGAAAGGTCTCTTGTTCCATTGGCTAGCAAAATAGGAAAGTGGCTTAAAAGTTGATAATTTGACTCTGGGGGACAAAAGTAGAGGAGCCATAGTACAGTTTTGGTAATGTTGCCTAGCAGCATTGCTGGGTCTCTGATAGATCAGAATCCTGTCCTCTCAGCAAATGACTGATTGGATGGGGAATATGGAGGGGAAAAAAAGACAAACCCTTGAAAGAGGCCTGATAAGGTAGCTGATGTAAGAGAAAATGGAGTACGCAGGATGAATGGTTCAGCAAAAATCTTCCCCTAGGCATCAACCAATGTCTTGAATTACAACACAAGGTCATGTTTTCACCCATATAGGCATAGGGAATTAGAAGGAAGGGCCAGACTTGATCGTGCTTTATTATGTCTGAGGAAAATATTATTTCTGAGATTGTTTATTATGTCTGGAAACAATATTGCTCCTAACATATTTTCCCTTAAAACAATTTCTTTTAACAGAAAGGTATTTTAGGAAACTCAGGACTGAGGCATTTTAAACCTTCTTCCAATGGACATGGCACTTTTATTGGAATTCTACTTAAATGTGTACCTATAAACTATATTCCCCTTCAGATTTCTGAATGACTGCTTTTACATCTATACGATACCAAACCTTATTACCACAGATTGACTAAAAGTCTGTTGTAACCTGATGGGATAAAGCTAATCCAAATCAACTACCTGCCATGATTTTATGACACCCAGTTATTTCAAAAGCACAAAAATAATTAAAGTGGAAATATGAGTGGATGCGTTTTCTGAGCTGTGGGATTGTCATAGAGTCTAACACCCCCTATGGCTATTCAGAGTAGCAGGTCCGGTGCAATAACACATTTTATTTTAGTTTCTAAAGAAACTGTGGCTCAAGTAGTCCATCAATTAAATTCATTCTGAAAAAAAGTATGACAGCTGTGGCAGTTATAAAACAGAGGTGCCTTGTTTCACTGAGTGACACTAATTATAGATAAGAGCTTTATAAACACACCTCTCTGTTCTCTGGACGCTGAACAACATACACTGAAACTCTGGCATAACAAAAACAACATGTACGTATAAATAGAAATTAACTGTACGTATCTAATTGAACACAGATAAGAAAATAAATCAGGAACACTTAAGCTCATTTCTGATACAAAGTGTAATTTTCTACTCTTTTGGCAATGCTAAAAGTGGCCCATTGGAATTTTTCCATTTGTGGTATTCCAAGACCTGGTCTACACATAAACATTCACTGTTATAATTAGATTAACCTCCTAAAACTGATCTAGTTATTTTGATGCAAGTCTTTGTGTGGACACTCTTCTTTTAGAATAGAAGTGGTTAAAAACTTTAGCTACCTGTATTCTGAAATAAGCATCCACACACAGATTTGCACTCAAATAACTAAATCAGGCTTTAAAAAACTGATTTGGTTAGATCAGTGCAAGTATTATGTAGGATAGGCCTATGAAGAAAGCGTTCTACCTATGCTAAATGCTTGCTCTTGAAATGGAGAGAGATATTGCCATACAAATGCAATGTATGTTTACCATATAGTCAGAAATGTCTAAATGTGAACTCTGGAAGAAATCATTAGAAATATTTATACACATCTATGGGTTCAAAATTAACTGAAATTGCTAAACCATGGTGCCATAAGGCACAACACAATGAAAAAAGCTGTTCAATATGCACCAGTGGTCATAAAAGCAAACAGACAATGATTGACTGTATAATGACGGAAATAGAAAATAATACCAAATATATGTCATTATATATTAGTTATGTCTCATTGTGTTCTGTCCAGGGCACCATAATTGAAAAGTATATAGCAGAAATAGAAAAGATGAGTATGACTGATTCAATTTCTATTTTTCTTAAATGCATGAATTTGTGTTGGCTTACCCACCACGGCAGTGGCAGAAATGCTGATGCCAGACAAAGAAGACTAGGCCTTTCACACAGGCTTAAGTATATTGTAGAGTATGACAGATAACAGTATTGCTTGTCAGTACATTTGTGCTTAAATATATGATACTGAACTCTCAATTTATGAGATCATGACTTAATTTGATGACTTCATGAGTACAACATTTTTAAAAAAATGTACTGTGGTCCTCAATGCAGAAACATACAGCAGACTAAAATGAACAGATTTTCTGTTTGGGAAGGTAAGTATGATATACTTACTAGGGGAACCAAATCTGCCACTTCCATGTGAGGCTAAAGAGCGGGGCTGAACAGAAATAGCATGCGTCTCTTCCACCTTTACAGAGCAACTGAATCAGTGTCATCAAGGAACATCCCACCACCCTTAAATCCATCCTCTATTTCAATTTATGGTCTGGTGGGGCTATCACACACCTCCCTAATGGCAAATTTCACGCTAAGAAACTGTGGAAGTCAATATGCTATACAATGGCTGCAGATAAACAGCCATTGATTTCTTACAATCTAGTGTTTTAACTGAGATGATTTTTTGGTCCATTTATTCCAAAACACCTTCTACAAGTTAAATTGAACTTTCAAATTTGGAGTCCATATAGTTTTTGATTCTTTAGTTGCAAATGGTCTTAACTCCAATGCTCTGGAGATTTTCAATGGTCTTATTAATGAAGAGATGACTGATGCTACTGATACAATAGTTACTTCTGAAATTATGATGTGCAGGATGATGAATTCCTTTTTCCTCCAGTGTCTGTCTCTCTCTTCTCTTTCTGTATCAGATGTACTAAGTGGTTACTCATCTGTTTTGCACAAGAGCTGTAGCCTCCAAACAAGCAGAAGTAAATGCTTGATTTGGATGGTTATGCTGAAGTAGTCAGAGATAATCTGACAACTCTTTTCCCATCCTGTTGTGTGCAGTTTTCCCTGAAAATACATATATGCATATAGTATGACACAGAGCATCAGCCTCTAATGTGAACCCAATCAGCTGTGGGGGGTGCTTCCTGTAGGGGGAGCTCACTGATGAAGAATCCTCTGTATTAGAGGTCATCATAGGAAGAGAAGGAAAGGGAAGTGCCTAATATCAAATTTATTCTGAACAAGGCTTGCGGGACAAGTCGGGGGCAATTATTTTTGGAAACACAAGGCTCTGTCCTAGCTTCTGTGTTTCTTAACATGAGGAACTTAAAAGTTTTATTTCTTTAAAATTATAATCCTTTATTTGAAGAGGAGCGGTATTATTAAAACCAATATTCCCTAATTATTTCAAGATTTGTGATACTGATAATTATTTTGAATTACCTTTCAAACATTGATAATCTTAAATGTTCCATCAAGGCTTTCTCAAATCTCCATGGTACCATTTGTGTAGACATATTGATCATCAGATATGAGTTCTTATCTGAACAGATGAACCATGGTTAAGGTTAGCAATGAGACATGACAGGGCATGCATTGTTGTCCTACAATTGCATGTTTTGAGTGTGGCATGAGGTCAAAGGCCAAATGTCTTTAATTATCTGAGAAGTACAATTGCAGGACAACAATGCACACCCCAGAGTGCTTTACTGGGATCAGATAATGGGTTTGTGTTATTTTGGTGGGGGGAGGGAGGAGAAGATGATAAAGATACACAAATTATTTCAGAATCTGTATTCTGACAAGATTGTTGCACTTGTGCAATTGCTGTACCATAATCACACAGCTATAATAACCCACTATTAACCAATCAGGTTACCCAATTTCCAAATAACATTTTACAAAGTTTATTTTTTTCTCTAACTCCTG
This sequence comes from Emydura macquarii macquarii, assembly GCF_026122565.2. Classification (NCBI taxonomy): domain Eukaryota; kingdom Metazoa; phylum Chordata; order Testudines; family Chelidae; genus Emydura; species Emydura macquarii. Next base: position 16,199,356 of record NW_027132559.1, on the reverse strand, counting down.
CATACAGCACAATAATGGAATTTTAAATTAACTTCATTATAAGATTAGGTTAAAACAAGGCACTTAGCTTGACAAAGGCCTAAACAACGGAAACATTGGCAACCAGGCAGCTTGCAAAAAATTTCCTTCTTTGATTTTTGTTACACAGAAATAAACATGAAATTCTATGTGTCTTTTTTATAATATGAAGTTTATTTTAAACTCCAGTGTGCCCTTAAATACACTGTCATTTGGAAATGTGACTGTTTACTTTGAGTTATCCCTGTGAATTAAAACCACAAATAAAAACATCAAGGAAAATTTATTAGAATAGAATAAGCACACTATAACCCTCAAATGAAAAGGGCTAGGGTAAAAAAAATTGTGTGCTAAAGACTTTCTGACCTCATTCTATAGTTTTTTGATTAATCGTTTCTAAACAGTCATAACTCAGATGCACTAGATATTTTCAATTACTATTGTTAGACAGAAAAGAAACTACAGTTTCTTCAAACCCTATTTTATTGAACTTGTCTTTGAGACATTGGAAAGGTCATTCTATCATGTCTAGAAACAGTTTTTATTCAGAGCACGTCTGGAAAGAAAATAAACAACTATTAGTTCCTACTATAGTTCATCATTTCAAAACAGTTTAAACCAATTCAATTAGTTCTTGAATTTAAAAACATAAAAATGAAAAGATGTGGATTACAAGTATCAGTGACTAAGTGTTATTTGGCCTTAACTGCTTCTTCTATGCTTGTGCCATCTAATAAAAGATATGGGTTTCAAGTGACTAAATTCAGGAGCAAGCTTGTCAGATTGAAGAGTTTACCATTCAGTGCTTAATATCAAATTTTTAAATTAGTGCAACAATAGAACAAATTATTAAAGCACTATGTCAGTTGCAGTAAATAAATTTGGGAAGATCTGAGTGATTTACCCTAGATTTACACTTGTAGAAAGGGGACTGAGGCAGGGTTTTCTCCGTGGAGGACAGAGAGCTACAGAACTTGTTACCACTGGAGATTAAGCAGAGCCTGAGTCATGTTTAACATGTATACTGAGTTTGGCAAGATGCACCTATTCTAGAAGACATTTCCCAAATAGCTGGGGTGCTAAATCACCTTGACTGTGCAGCGTAAGCTGTGGAAGCCGAGGGGAACCCATCCGTTTAAAAGGACTCCAGTCTCTATTTTATGTTTGTGAGACACCAAGATACCAGTGTGATAGGGACACTACAAATGTGTCTAATTATAATTTATGAAAGAAAAAGTAAGCATTTTGCATTCTGAATTTTTTATCGATATTGTTCATCCTACATTACAATAATTTTGTCTTATTTAAAAGTTATTTAACAAAGAATATTTTGTGATTTAAAAATTAAGACGGGGGCCAGATCCTGATATAAATCATCTTGGGTCCATTTGTCAATAGAGCCACACTGACTGACACCAGCTCAGGGTCTAGTGCAAATATTATATCATTGAAATATAAGCTTTTAAAAATAGCTCAGGTAAACAATTTAACAAAATTCCTGTAAAAGAAATTCATGTTGTCAACGTGGTCCATGATGAAATGGGCAGTTAATCTCAGTATACCAGACAAAAAGGAGAAAAAAATCCATTTGCAACATTTTCTCTTCCATTTGCCAGGAAAATGCTAAATTGATATGGTTGTGGTGTCCATTCTGAAATGCAGAATTTTTGTATTATTGTTTGCCATCTTCATGGAAGTTATTCTAGGAAAGGTAAAGTAAAAGACAGGTCTTGTATTTAGCTCTGAAGGTGGAAAGAAATGTGGTCAAGGGCTTATGGACCACTGCCAAGTCTGATCCTGTGCACTGATATTGCATATCAGCATCCTAGGATAAAACACGCAGCTCCAGTATACAGTACCTGAAGATCGCAGCTGTTAAGGTAGACATGGTCACAGGTTGTTCCTAAGATAACTGATCAAGATCATGAATTAAATCCTGCCCCCACTGAAGTCAACAGACCTCAGGAGTTTAAATTGGTGCCTGCCAGAGAACCAAAGGTATACATGGAGCACTGGGGTTACGTTAGTTAGAAGACTGCCTGCCACATGTTGTACCATATGGAACTTTTCATGGGGTTTCCCTTTCAATTCCAGATACACATATTGAGTGAAATTTAGAAATTAATTAATATGTATCTGTAATGTCACAACCACTAAACAATAAAAATTAGAGAGGCAAGACACCTCCTGAAAGTGATCTCATTTGAATCTTTCAAAAAAAGAATTAACAAAGAATATAAAAATATATATATATTGAAAATACTGCCATTAGCTTAAGTAAAAAAGAAAACATAGGAAAGTTAGTTATCCAGCTGGACTTTTATAATGAACCTAATTCTAGGCAAGGTGAAGAAAGCTCTAAACAATAATAAAAAATCTCTTCTTGGGAAATGTAGTTATATTTTTATCTCTTGTCTAATGTTGGCCATGCATTTCTCTTAGTAAAATGTGGAACACAAAAGTTTTGTAGGTGTTGAATTTTACTGTAGAGGGTGCTATTGTTAATGACAACTATGAGAATGAAGTGTAACCTATAGAGAAAATTATACTGTATGGAAGAAGAAAAGAGGCAGAACTATTTATACATGCTCTTTTTCTTAATAAACATGGCTCAGCTGTTTTTTGTCTGATGAAGAGTGCTTATGATTTTTTCTAAATGAAGACTTTTTTTATGGTCTGTACTAATAGTTTGCTTTATGTCTTGGATTGACACTGTAGTTTATGTACTATCATAATATTTTGAAAGATTTGTTCATCATTGAAAGTCCAGTTACTCTGATTAATCTGAATTCTTATGACCAGGTAATTTACCCTCACTGGTTCATTGTTGTACAATATTTCACATCAAGTGGGGTTTTTTTAAAAAGAAGGTTTTTAAATTAAGACATAGCACAGCAGGTCTTCCCAGAATATTATATGGGAATGAGCAATTTATCTTAAGTATTTTTCTTTTTAATGTTTAACTTTTGTTTTTCACCCACTATCATTTGTAATATTGATGCAGAAACTTAATAATAGGTTTGTTTGTGTGTTTCCCTATTAGTTTTATCCTTTTGAGAAAGTACTATTTTTATCCGCTGTTTCTTATGGCAGCCAAGACAAAAAAGGCATACTTCATTACTTTATTTCCATATGAGCAATTATGTGAATATCTCTGAGAATAGGATTTATTTGTGAGATTGTGCTTTCCTATACTGGCTGCTTCTGAGGAAGCCTAGCATAAAATATTGCACTGTAGTTCTTATAAAGAGATACATTTATAAACAAAATCTCGGACAGGACAATAGATTGCTTGTTGGTTTGTTTTTAAACAAAATGTTGAGGACATTCCTCTCCGGTTTACAGTAGGTTTGTAATTTTGCTCTAAAATTGAACAGGCTCTCTCTAATTCTCAGTGTTTGGTTTTATTTCGCTCTTTATGTCTTAATACTTTTTAAATAACAAAATTTGACCTAGAGCTAATACAAATTGAAAAGATTCTCCTATAAAATGTGAAAAGTCATCTCAGACTTCTGCACTTTTCCAACATCAAATAAATACAATTAGGAACTGATCATTAACCATTCCAAAAGAGGAAGACTGCCATAAAGTCTAAAAAAGTACAGCAGTTTAATGTGAAGATCATAATAAAACAAAGTATATAGCAATATCCTTTATACATTCTTATTAGCTGTAGTATCATCTTCCTTGATCAATTAAAGATGTCTTTAGGTTCCTTATTCATTCCATCTCACAATTTGCCTAGATACCCTCATCTAAATTCAGGTTATCAATATCTAGAATAGCAGTCATTGTCAGCAAATTTGTTTTTAGAGAAGAGTTCTTCCCCTGTTGCGAAAGGAGTATGATTAAACTCCTTAAAAATGTACAGCTCCTTACTCCAAAATCATTATCTCCTACTGAGAAAGCCAGCCATTCAGGAACAGACAGATTCAGCACTTCCTCTCCCTCAATATCTTTCTAGACCAATGGCCCCTAAACTTTTTACCACTCCTCCCAAACTGGAGTTCTTGCACAATATTAGTCATACAAATTTTAAGTGTCTATATTGTATGTAGCTTTTCTGCAGAAAACGAACTCTAGAAGAAAACATAAAATCATCATTGATAAAGTCTGCACAGATGACACACAATTTGGGGAGTGATAAATAATGAAGAGGACAGGTCATTGCTACAGAGAGATCTAGATTGCTTGGTAAACTGGGTGGAAGCAAGCAATATGCATTTTCATATGGCTAAAGATAAATGTATACATCTGGGAACAGAGAATGTAGGCCATACTTACAGGATGGGGGACTCTACCCTGGGAAGCAGTGATTCTGAAAAAATGGTGGTGGTAGCAGATAATCAGCTGTATGGATAATGAGCTCCCTGTGTGACAATGTGGCCAAAAGAGTTAATGTAATCCTGGAATGCATAAACAGAAGAATCATGAGTAGAAGTAGAGAGGTTATTTTACCTCTGTACTTAGCACTGGTGCAATCACTTACCAGAGCACTCTGTCCAGTTCTGGTGCCCACAATTCAAGTAGGTTGATAAACTGGAGAGGGTTCAGAGAAGAGCCATGGGAATGATTAAAGGGTTAAAAACAAGCCTGATAGTGATAGATTCAAGGAGTTCAATCTACTTAGCTTAACAAAGAGAAGGTTAAGGGGCAACTTGACAATGTAAATATCTACATGGGAACAAATATTTAATAATGGGCTCTTCAGTCTAACAGAGAAAGGTAGAACACAATTCAATGGCTAGAAGTTGAAGCCAGACAAATTCAAATTGGAAATAAGGCATAACATTTTAACAGTGAAAGTAATTAACCACTGGAAAAATTTACCAAGGGTTATGGCGTATTCACTATCACTGACAATTTGAAAATCAAGATTGGATGTTTTTCTAAAAGATGTGCTCTAAGAAGTATTTTGAGGAAGTTTAATGGCCTGTATTACACAAGAGATCAGACTAGATGATCACAATGGTTGAGTCTGGCCTTAGAATCTATGAATCTAGCACTGTCTGACAATTCCTTTTCCATTCTTGCCCCGGTGGTCTTCACAGCCTTGCTTATTTCATATGCTGTTGTGTTGAGTGTTCCACTCAAATGAGCTCTTCTAGCATAATTACATCAGTCTTCCCCTTTATTGTCAGCCTTATTTATCTGAACTACTCAACAGAAATTAAACACAGTTTAATTATGAAACTTCACACAAAATAAGTTCTGTCTCTTTTTCCCCCACTGTGCTCCTGTGGTTCCTAGAACCTTTCAAGCCAGCCCTTGCTATAGTGTAATATAGCCTGATTTTCAGAGGCATTGTACAGTTGAGGCCCCCAAGCAATCAGACCAACAGAGTCCCAGCTTCCAGACAAAGCCCATCTTCCCTAGCTCTCCTCACTCTGATGATACCCAGTTCTCCGTTCTTGATTCTCTTTGAATCCTAATCTTTCTCTCAGAACTGAGTTAGAGACAGTAGTTTCATTGGGCCTGATCTTCACAATCATTCAAGCAAAACTCCCTTGAAATCATTGGGGAGTTTTTTATGAGATGGGGCTTCAAGACTGGCTTTTATAATGTTCTATTTGTGCTACTCATTAATATCTCCTACATACCCTCCTCTATTCATTGCAATGTAAATGGGTAACCTTGAGTAACTTTTATATGACATTATGTACTTGCCATTTACTTTAATTCTTGCTTAAGAGAAGTAAATGCATCACTTCCAAAAGGGAGATCACGGTTTACTATTTCATTCTGGTATGTGTTTGACCAGTGATCTTTAAATTTATTTCTCCATTTAATTTAAAATGCCACAGCACGTTACCATCTTCTCTTACTTTGCTAATGACCAAGGCTCAGTTATTTCTGGATAATAGTCTATCATTTGCAAGTTTGAGTAATACTTTGATATGTGCTGTTTTCACTTTAGTTCACTTATATGCCATATTTATTTAGATAATGGAATTTATAATCTCATTGAAATAGACTTTTTAGAGATCCCGGAGAACCTTTTCTATCTGCCCATCTTAAATTCTGCACTGCTAATGCACTATCTTTAGAACACGCAACATGTTGCTTGATATAGGGGTTGGAAAGAAAAAAATCAGAGAAAAAGGACATATCCTGTACCACTGAGCAGCTGTTTTAGTTCTCACTTTCTTGGCATTTTCATGTTTCGTCTTAATTGTCTTCTCCATACTACTGTAGTCATGTTGTCAGGCAAACTTTTTTTTGCAACTCAAGGTAGTTGCAACTCTGAGAAAAAGCAAAAACCTGGCATACTCTATTTACAAGTATTATCAACATGGGTTACCAAACCCCTACGTACATTACCTTGGATGATACTCAGAGACACCTAGATAGGCTAAATATTTCTCTGTGTCGACCAAGGAGCAAAATGTTATCAGGGTGACAATAATTTACAAAGATAAGAGTAAGGCTAGCTATTATAACATGAATCTTAAGAGATGTTTGTTCAATATCAACTATGAAAACAATATGATACAGTATGTTCTATAAAGAGTCAATTTTGTGCATAAACTAGGCATGTTTAATGTGTAGTTTTGAAAACGATCTACAAAATATAAATCTAAAATTCAACATGTACCATGCACATACAAGTATCAATTTTATTCAATATTATTCTAGGAGTAACCCCGAGTGATATTATTGCCAAAGTCTTAGTTCTCTAAAATGTTTGCAAATATCTCAGAGTATTTTGCTTTATTTTTTTCCTGTGCAGCCAATAGCTAAACAGAGTCACGTATTAATGATTGATTACAGATATGGGATGAAATCCTGGCCCCACTGAAGTCCATGGAAGTTTTCCTATAAACTTCTGTGGGGCCAGAATTTCATTCATGGATTTGTGGCAGTGAAACAAACATGATTCTATAATTTATTTTAATAAAAAAGCTTATAGGTGTATGATACTACTGTTTGGACAGCCTGTAAGTCTCTTGCTTTTCTTTAGCTGGCATTTTTGTACCAGTTGGAAAGATATGTAATAAAGACATAGTACAGTAGATGTTTTGCTATTTGGATCTATAATACATCTATAATATATACTACAGTAAATCATCCTAAATTAAAAACTGTAAATTAAACATTTTTTCCTAAACTAATAATATGATCTCTATGTCACAAATATGAAAGCAGCATGTAATTTATATAGTGATGATGTCAGTAGTATATTATTTAAGTTCTTAATGGAAGATGAGTCTTAACAATACAGGAACAGCTTAATATTAGCTCTATGCTTTGTTTTAAACTGAAAACAACTTTAAATGTTAGGTTGCCATTGTTTCTTTTTCATATTGTCAGGATTACTCTTTTAATTTGTTTTAAACAAAATAAAACAAAATAAACAAAACTGGCAAAACTCCCATTTCCTTCAATTTGGCCAGGACTTTGCACTTATACCTCTGATATATTGTCATTTCACATTGACTGTTGCAATTGCATGTTAACTCTTGAAGTTAACTCACAGAACTGACGTACCCTAAAGAATAACGGAGACATTCAACTCTCCCTGTACAAAGCCCAACACAAGAGACTAAGGAGAAAGGAGCAATACCCATGCACTGTGAGCCCTGGTCTACACTTACCTGGAGATTCGGCGGCAGTCGACGAAGTTACGCAAACTACACAGAGTGGCTTGCGTAACTCACGTTGATTGCTCTGATACACTGTGCTGTGCCGACAGGAACAGCGTTACGCTACTAGGGGGTGGTTTACCGGTGTCGACTCCCTGATCGATTGAGCGGGTCTACACTGACCACTCAATTGATCCAGAAAGATTGATCTGGCGGTGGCGAATTTGCCGCCGTCAGTATAGACATGGCCTGAGTTTGAGCCCAACCCTTTGGAAGCTTTCAGAGAAAGTGTGTTGTGTGTGTTTCTTGCTCTTTGCCTGCATTCTGCAAGGGCTTCTTTTGGAAGTTGTGCACTGAGACCAAAATTTCTGGTTTAAGAGCAATATTTTAAAGTGCTCTAAAATCCACATGTGGACTGATTTTACTTAAGAATAGAGGGAACGCTAGTAAGCATTTAGGGTAATGTAATCATGGCTCATACTCTACTCCTACCTGTATTAGTGTGATCGACACAAAGCAAGTTGTTGGGGCATTTGGTGAAGGGGTTTCTGATACATAATCTCCTAACATGAGCTGTTTGTGCAGTTTTGTTGTAGCTATGTTAGTCCCAGGATACCAGAGACACAAGGTAGTTGAGGTAATATATTTTCTCTTACCAGCAGAAGTTGGTCCAAAAAGAGGTATTACCTCACCCACCTTGTCTCTCTAATGAGCTGCTTATAACATTTTCTTATGCTTGTAACTTCTTTGGTGCAAAGCTAGGGAACATGGTGGGTCATAGTAGTGTGTGTTGGGGGGGGGGGGTGTTGGAGCAGTGCAAGGAATACGGGGGGTTTTGCAGGGCACAGAATAGGGTCTCTGCCTCTTGGACAATCTTTGCGACGTAAGACTGTGTGTGCTCTGACACAGATGCTAAGAGGCCTAGATGACGACTCTTTTTTATTAGAGTAAGGGATCATCCAAACCGTTTTTGAAAAACCAGTTGGATAACTACAATTTTGATAAAGTACTGGGTCTCCCCTTCCCCCCAAAAAAGTAATTTTTCTGTAAACTCTCAATGAGTAAGGGATCATTCTCAAAGGGACCTTTGATCTCTGGGAACTCGGAAGGCCTGGCAGAGAACCATAAAGGGGGAAAAGTTGGGCTCCTTCTCTAACACTGGGAAAAGGATGTAGAACCATCTGTGCCCTCCCCTTCCCTCTCCTCCAAATGCTTTCTGTCCCCTGTAATCCCTCCACAAGACTTCCTCACCAGGATAACAGAGGGGGTTCCAGTGTTCCCCTTATGTTCCACTGCTCCCTGATCATGGGAAGGAACTCAGAACTTTCCTTTTTTCTCATGCTGTCTCCAGCAGTGGGAAACAGAGCTCCAGGCTCACCTTTCCCCTAGTTCTTCATTTCCTGGTTTTCAGAGATTTGAGTGTGAAAGAGCATGAAGAACCAGCAGGCAACCTTAACTCTATGTTACTGAAGTTTGGGGGAATTTAATAGTATTTTATGTCCCAGCCTGTTCCCATTGAAAATACTGATGTCAATGGAATCAGGCTCTACATTCCTATTCTGAGTAGCAATTTTAATAGAACTATTATGTTATTTGTATTATAGTAGTGGCCCCAACTGTGATCAGAGCCCCATCACGTTAGGCATGATACATACACATAGTAAGACAGTCCTTTCATTGAAGAGCTTACAGTCTAAAGAGACAAGGTAATCAAAGTCCCCTCTTTTTACAGATGGGGACCTGGAATAGAGAGAGAAGTTAAGCGACTTGCCCAGTGTCACACTGCAAGCCACTGACAAAGCCAGGATTTAACTTAGACTAAATCCCAGTCCAGTGTGTTAACCATCACACCAACCTTCCTCTCTATACACAGATATCACTGAAAGTAGGTTTTTCGTCCAAGGGATTTTGTGGTACAGCAGAGAAATGGCAACTTCAACAAGAATGTCAGATGAGATGAAAGAAGTAAGCAAAAAGGGGTTTTATGTTGATTTCGCTCTAACTTTTGGTTCACTCCCTACCCCATTTCTGACCCTTGTCTCATATGGCAAAGATTACTACTGTGCTTCTTAGTGATATCCTGAGGTTACAAAAAGTAATTTCTTCCCTTTTCTGGTATACATGTTAATTGGTTAATTTGTTTATTAACATGATTGAAATTAAGTAGAAAGGGTAAGGGGATCTTTAAATGAAGATCTAATGTTTAGGGTGTGGTTGTGTGCTGTCTAGAGTTTGTTGCATAATAAGTGTGTTCATATTTGTACAGGAAATTGCTGGTTTTACTAATTACTAAATAGCATAATTTATATCTCCTTTTAAAACAAGTTTCATTGTGAAAATAGACTGACTTTTAAAAACTTGTGGCCTTTCATTTCTAAAGACCTACTTCTTTTTGTGACTAGCATGAATCTTTGATAAAATTTCACATGCCATAAATGTAACTGCAAAGGATCTGACAGATTTGAAATGTTTAGCAGTTTGTAAAGAGGAGAATGAATTACTGTTCGATTAGGTTAAAAGCTGCTGAGATTCTAGTGAAGTACTCGTCACAAGGTGATCGTAAATGCCAAAAATGATGAGAGCAACGCTCAGTGCTGGCACCACCTTACTTAACCACATGTTTAATGATGTTATGAGAAGAACAAGTATGTAAAATATGAAACTAAGTAAGACAGCACTAAATATTAATTATAGGTGACATCAATAATGTCTTAGTGAAAACGGATTTTCAACATACAAAACTTGTATAATTATTGTAATACCTTTACTTTATACTTAACATTGATTTTACTGGAATGAGTAAGATTTGGGGTGTTTGCTGAAACAGCACTCCTGTCCTTTACCTTTACACACAGAGAGCGTCATCCCAATTCATCTCAGTATACTGCAAAAATCTGACAAGTTTTCATTTTTATTAAGCTTCTCTTTATTCCTTCACTCCTTTCCCATTCTGAACTGTGGGTTTTTCACCTTTATCCTTTCCTTCTCCATTATTTGGTCCTTTAATACAAGTAATCATAACAACATTCACAAGAAAACACAATACAGATGTAAAAAATGCTTTTAAAAGTACTTTCACCCACAAAGACAAACAAAAAAATTAATTCCTACATAATCATTTCATAAAATATTATGAGAAAAAAAATTGGAAAGGTCACTGTGTTGCTTTATACCTGCTATTATTTATGAAATAGCAGCATAGTAGTATTGATTGAGTGAGTAGCACCTCCTTAGTTAAAGTTACTCAATAGCTCCCATTATAAGGCCCTATTTTCACTTTAACCATTTTGGCTGAAATTTTCTATGCTGGGTGACTGCTTCAGGCTGAATTTCTTTGGAAACTTTCACCTAAAATGGCTCAGCCATTTCCAAGAATGGCATTACCTAAATTGTTTTGCCCATTTTAAAAAGAACCCAACAAATTAATCCTACAACTGTTTAGCTGAGTAGGTTTAGCACCTCCATAGTTTGGAGCAGGGACTTGAAAGTTGACAAGATGGTCATCCTAATGTCAGGGGTCTACCTTTCGCCATCCCAAATTTGGCCACATTATTAGCCTCTGAAAATTGCAATTTGCACATGCTCAGTAGAGACCTGTTAGTTTGCCAGCTAAATTTGCTGAAGATTCCATCTGCACTGGGCATGCTCCTAGCTGGAACTACAGGGAATGAGTAGGACTTTCCCTGCAGATGTTTCTCCCTGCTGCAGCACCAGGCACAGGAGCTGAGATCATGGAAAATACAATTTCTTTTGTACTCCCCTGCTGGCACCCAGGCAGCATGGAGGGAGGAGGATAAAGCAGCAGAACTGAAATGCAGGTAGAAGCAAGGGTTGCAGGAGCTAGCGTGCCTAGAGAAGCTGGTGGTTGGAGGAATACAAAGAGGGATGGAAACAGGAGCTTATGGTGGTGAGTGGATAGGAGCAGAGTTTGGAGGAGAGAAGGACATATTGGCTCAAAGGAAGATGGGGTGAGGAGGCAGGAAAGACTGTAGATAAGAGAGAATGGGAACAGGCCAGGGGCTGGGGTGGATTGGGGTAGAACAAATAAGAGCATGGGAAAGAGGCTGGGGCCACTGAGGTAGAAAGGACTATAACAAGGGTGGCCAAACTATCTTGGGAACTGCAAGTGGCTCTTTTACAGTTCAAGTGTGGCTGGTGGAGCCCCCATGCCCCACCTACCAGACTGGGGTGGGGAGTTTTGGGCTTCTGTCCCTTGGGAGGCACCTGCCAGGGCTCAGGGCTTCTGCCCCATGGGGTGGGCCTGCTGGGGCTTCAGTCCTGCAGGGAGGGGAGGCTTGGGGTTTCTGCCCCGTGGAAGGTACTTGCTGGGTCTCAGGGCTTCAGCAGGTGCACCTCGTGGGGCAGAAGCCTTGAGCCCCTCTGTCACAGGGCTGAAGCCCAGAGGCCCAGCAGGTGCACCCCGGCTCTCGAACTTCTGAAGATTGTTGTATTGGAGGCTTAGTAACTTTTGCCACACCTGGCCTATAACTACAAGTATATATTCCTCTCCAGAACCCTGAAATTGAACCCAGGACTTCTGACTCTTTACATTTCTCTATCAGCAAAACCAGCTGAAATCCACCAGCAAAGTGTGTGTTTGATTTCCCCCTTCAGGTGGCTGGTCCACACAAGGATAACAGCCTGTTGCTGCTACCAGTTACTCTGTTAATTCAAGTGGTAGAGTTCTATGCTGTGGATCTAAAATCCAAATGCTGCTGATGACCCAGTGTAGGAATCAGTGTGGTTCCACATGATGGAATATCTATTTGTTCAGTTTGCTTTTTTTAAAAATGTAGGAAATTACACTAAAAAAGCCTTTATTAAAAGAATACTATGGGTACAAAGTCGAGCACTTAAAAGTTAAGAAATGCCAAAATATAAGTTGTCTGTGCATTCTTAATTTGGCTCCAATATGCATGTGTATTATAAAATAGTTTTTAATTGTGATCACTTACTGTTTTGACAGCCCCCATCTCATTCATCTTTAATTCTGACATTTCCTGGCTTGAACACTTGACTTTACAACCTTAACATTCTTCTATCATGGGGTTTGGGTTTTTTTAATGTCGTATACTAGTAGATTGAGTATATCAAAAAAGGTGTTGGTACTACATGAAATATATATAAAACCAATAATATGCTGTTGAAAAAGACATACAGTGTTTACATGGCAAATGATTATAGTGGTGTGACACAGGTAGTGGAAGATAACAGAAGATATTCTTCTGAGCCCCTTCTAAAACTCAGAGGCAAACTTCTTATTATGGTTACCTAGCATCCAATAAGGATCTGATCCTGTTTGTCACATCCTCAAAATTCCCCCTTGAATTTAAGAAGAAATTTGAGTGCATGGACATTCAGATAGTTTAGGAGGCTCACAATTCATTTTACAAATTTGAATCATTTAAAAAATATATGTATCATTGTTTTTTGAGTGGTGTGTTGAAGCTTGCAGCTATGGGTAATTGGGAAAAGGTTAGGCCTCGATTTAAATGATGTGGGTGATTTTTGGATTGATAAGCTTCATGTCTGGAGTCTGATCCAATTCCCAGTGCAGACAATGGAAGAATTTCTGTTGATTTTAGTGGGCACAGGATCTGAAGGGTAGAATAGCAATGCACTGAACCAAATTTGCATCAAATGTCTCCATCTTTAAGTCTCCTCTATTTCCATAACCAGCACCTATCTCACTGAATAGAAAAGAACCTATGAAATTCTTGATGCACAATGAATTTATGACTACAACATACCAGGTGCATGCAACTTAATGCCAAAGTAAGTTAAATAAGATGACCATATAAATTAAAAGCCTTTTTGTATGATACACAGGAGACAGCATGCAAAGCATTTTAAACAGTGTTAAAAAGAAAATGTCAGATAGTATAGACCCAAAATGGGATCCACTCTCTACTTGCTAAAATCTAGCAGCAAATCATCAGGGCTCTATAAATACAATTCTAAAAAACAAAACAAACAAAAACCCCCACCTTCAATTATAAAAATCAAAATAAATATTAAGCAAAATAAATTAGTCATAATTTTTTTTTTTGTCCCCCAAAATCCAACCAAAACCTTTCCCCTGGCTATCCACATTTCTGTTGCCATTACCGAAGATGATGTTGAACTGACTTCATTGGGAGACAGGAACCAAAGAGTGAGCTATTTCATTTTGGGCTCTTTGAGAAACTTGGAGAAAGAAGCTCTTACCCCACTACTCAACTGCCAATAAATTTGGCATCAGTCCAGTCCAGTTACAGTGGAAGGACACTTCCCAGAATTTCAGGATATCAATTGTGTGATGACACAGCATTCCCTGATTGACAAATGTAGCTTAATCCCTTCTCCCCCCAAATTGGTCCTGATATCATAGCCTTTATTATACAGCGTTCCTGTACACTGTTAAATAACTACCTTGTTTCATCCCAAAAATAGCTTCAATTGTGAGTGAAGTGATTCCTCTATTTATTGTTTTGTAATATGAATTTGGAACACTATAAAATATCTATAATTCTAAATCATAGGCTTATTTATCAATTTCCAAGAATAATACTTGACAAAATGAAAACAAATTACACTTGATTCAGTTCCTTGATCCCTCTCCTAAAAAGCTAAACTAACTCAAAGTCTATCATCAGGACCTCTGTTTCTTTCTATGTGCTTTAAACCCTATATAAGATACTGTTTAAAAGTTGAAGACAGTAATTATTAGCAGTTGTATAGAAATGCTGAGCATTTATCTTGCATCACCCTAGGCTCAGGTGCTAAAAACCTGCATCAAGATTGAGTAATTACTGCTGAATCATAAAGGTAGGTTCCTTGAATTAGCTCCAATCAGGATATACAGAAGGTGAGAGTGTCTGTTTGGGCTAGAACATAGGTTACTCTAGGAACACACAGGCTTAGGGAGCAAGTTTAGGGTGAGGTTTATATTTTATTGTTGAGTTACTGATAAACCAAACCCCAGGAAGGGAGAGGCGTAGGCACTTATTCTAAGGACTGTGTAAAATGGGGGTAGGATCTCAGCATGTTCAAAAGGCAACCATCAATCATCTCTGCAAATGACTACAGGGATACAATCTCAACTACTATGAATTATATACTGAGTAGCTGGGATCAATGAAGTGCAAAACTGCTGGAACTAGACGTAGTAAAAAAAGTGTTCTAGGAGAGATTCTCAAAGTGCAGTGCATTAGAGACCCTAATCTCATAATCTAAACGTGTATAACTTTAACCCCAGGAGTAGTCCAATTGGTTCCTTCAAATAAAAGTAACATGCTACTGTTTCCAGCATTGGGGCCAGGATTGTATTTTTTACATCTTGTATGGTGCTGATCACATTGGTGCTTAACAAATAACTAATACCTGCTGAATAGATAAGGTGTTATCCTTACAAACAACAGCTGAGGAAACTGAGTCCACAGAAAGGCTAATTGATTTGCCTAAGATAACACAGGATGTCTATAACAGAATCAGGAATAGACCAGATTTCCTGATTCCAATTCTTTTTTCTTCAGTCATTCTTCCATGTGTGCACCCTAAGGGCCTGATCCAAAGCCACTAGAGTCAGTGGTGGTTGTTTGTGTGGTAGCTCTAAGATACTTAAGGCAATACACCTTTTATTTTTTTGGTTTTTACCCCACCAGTGTCCTTTTAATGGTGCGTGTGCAAGACTAAAATCTCTTTTCTCCCTTGGTATAACTTCTGATCTCTCCAACTGTATCATTTTTAGGAAGAACTGTATGTTAATAAAAGTCCTATTGGAAAACACGTTTGTAGAAGTAGCTACATGCATCACTAAAATCTAGAGATGAATGAACTGGATGTGGAAACTAAAATCCCCCTAGTAACTCCCACACCCCCAAAAGTAGCGGGCTGTTCAAATTTTAAGGTTTTGGTTCAACCCCTTAGAAAGAGAGATCTTTGAAACACACGTGGTCTTAATTCCCAAAGGGGGTTCGGTGTTTGCATCGTTTGGGCCCAGCTGCTTATACCCAGTGTACTACCAGTGCCGGAGTTTATTCAATAGCCTGCAATGGTTCTTGTCCTGTGGCACACTTAGTTCAGTGCAAGACCAATCCACCCCAGTTTAGGAAACAATCCCTACCCAGTCCCGCAAATTAATACAGCCTAGGGAACCCGCCTCTTTGGACTCGTCCCTGCTTCCTCCCGAAATCCATAAAGCAGGAGATTTTTTCCAAGCTGACTCACACGCCTAATGTCAGTCCTGTCACATCCAGCTCTGCAAGCTGTTGCTTGAGCTGTTGCTGCTTTGCACTCAAGCCTCTTTCCCCCCTCATCCACCCACCCTTCTGTGGCTCGCTGGCTGGCTGGCGTGGGCGGAGTCTTGGGGGAACCCGCCCCTTGGACACGCCTACCGCTCCACTCCCCCACTGAACAGGGACCGCAATGATTTAGAAGTTCAGGAATCCCACGTGACGTCACCGAGGGTGATGTAATGCTTCTCTAAATAGAACGTATTGTAACCTTCTCTCAGTCCAACGTGGTTCCTTCACCCAGGCTGCTGGTCCTTTCCCTTCTACACTTGTTCGGTAAGTTCTTCTTAATACTGAGCTGCCTTTATGAAACTCACTTTTCACTGCAGTTAAACCCTCGTTTCCTGGACGCTTTAAAGTACTTGTTTGCATGGGACTGATCTTCTAGGGACGGGGAGTATGTGTGAATTAACTGGGGAGCACGGGGAGGGGGGGGGGGAGGCTCTAAAGTGAGGAGGAAGAAATCTCATTAATTGCAAAGGGGTTTGTTTTTTGTGTTGTTGGCTAATAAACAGTTGTTACTACTAAGCCCGGGACTGCTCCGGGGACTGTTATAAACTGCTCTTGGTTTGTTTTCAGTTTAACTGAGATATGATAGTAACCATTTGAGATTTCCCCCCTCCAGTTCCAGGAGGCGGTTTAGTGACTGCGATGTTTGATCGGTGAGATGCTTCAATGAAGATAGCTTTTTGTACGAGTGTGTGTGTATCGCTCCCTCTCGCCCCTCTAAGTAACTGGGGCGGGGGGGTTATAACAGCTAGGAATCAGGAGGGCTTTTTGGGGGGAGGAGAAAAGGGGGACTGGAAAAGTTGCTGAAGCTACGAGCGCAGTAAGCAGTTCGAGGGATCGGAAAGGGAGCGAGGGGAGCAACTATGAGATTCTTCAGTTTAACACACTAGCCAAAAAGTTGGAAAGTTTTGAAACTCTCTCTCTCTCTCTGTGTGTGCGTGTGTGTTGAAACAAGAGCTAGCAAAGTCATTAGTATGCTGCCGGGACCGTATGCGTGTGTATGCATGTGTGTCGAAGAACCGCTGACATGTAACCACTGCTGCCATCTCCGCTGTCTGCAGGGAGCGTGTAGTAGGTAAATATTGGTGCAAATAACTTGTACTCTTGGTTAAGCTCTTTCTGGAGAGGATTTTTTTTAACTAGACACACAAGTCTGGAAGACTGATTTCCCCCCTCCCCCCCGTTCCTCTCCTATCTTCCCCTTATTTCTTTCCGACATAACATCTTTTCTTGCTGCTGCTGCCGCCGCTGCTGAAATGACAGCTCTTTGGCTGCTGGAACTGCTCTCAAACTCTTCTTGAAGCTTTCGCTTTCTTCTTATCTGAACGTGATTTCAGTCGCTGCAACTTTAAGTTTTGGAAGAGGCTTCTTAGTCCAAAGTACCAGAGGCTCAGCTGCGTACAAGTTGCTGGTGCGAGTGTGTGTTGTTTTTTTAAATGGACTTTTTTGGTAACTGCACAACAAACTGATCTCACCCCCCGCCCCTTCCTCATCTCCAGTCCCCACATGATGCCTATTGTTAAGGCTCAGGACTAGAGCAGGCTGTGTGTATATTTCGTTGTTAGGTGTCTGCATCGCTATGTTTGGTTGTCTCTCCACCCCCACCCCCTTTCTGACATATCTCTGGGAATAAGACTGAATACTGGGCCATTACGTCATTCTGCAGACTAGTAAGTGTTTGATTAACAGCCTTAGATACTGTAGGGTTCAGGGGGTTAGAAATGCTGACAAAGCAACTCTCCCTTTTACAATCCCACTGGCTAAGCACATCTTTTTTACACCCTCCCCATCCCCTGGTTCAATGCATATCTCCTTTATCCCTCCTCTGGTTTAGATTTCTCTCTCCAGCTAAATTTTGTCCTTTCAGAATTATAAGAGCTTCTGGAGTATAAGGGGAATACCTGCTAAACTCTGTGTTTTCTGTTATTTATGTCCAGATATGATGAGTGAGCTGACCTCTCCAGGGTTTATTATAAATTTTACAGTCTGAAAGAAAGAAGTGGTTCAAAGGCATGGATAGTAATAAAATAAAATGAATGTCCATGTGTGTGTCTTTTAAAATTAAAATGCTTTAAAGAGCACTTATTCAAGCAGCATGACCAGAGGGTTTCTGTATTTTATCAGTAGGAAACAATATACAGAAAGATAAAACCAGAGGTTAAACCAAAGGACAATAGAGTTCTTGCGTTTTCCTTAAGAACGTACATTTCAAAGATAACTCTTGTCCTAGCCCATTGAATTGCACCAGTTTCCTTGCCTGGTCATTTGGACAAAATACAGTGTGTCAAATAATAGTGGAGGAAGAACTTTCTTCTAAGAAACTGTCGTGCAGAAATAATCCAGGAACCATACTGTAAATTTTTAAAAAAAAAAAAATTTTCTAGAGTTACAGGGTGAGAACAAAATGAAATAAAATCTATAATCTGACAGTTTGTGGGAATTTGTTCTGAAGTAGATACACTTGGGTAGAATTTTTTTTATTAGAAAAATGTATAAATTTGAATGCTCCCTTTGGCATGCATTTGGATGAATTCCGCATTAAGATGTAAAAATACTTTTAAAATGTTAAACTTCTTATTTGTTACTGCTTAGCCCTAAAGGGAGCAGTGCAGGTTGCAAAGCACTAGAGAAAAGTGTGGTTAATGATCAGTGATTAGTGATAAGTGATTAGTGGTTTTATTCAAACTGTTACCTCTGACCAGAAGCACACATCAGAGGATTAACAGGCTCTTTAGATAAATGCTCATTAGTGGAAGGAGAAAAGCGAAGATAATAGGCATGCACGCAGGGACAACTTTCGAGGAAAATCATTCCTGTCTCTGGAATAATAAGCTCTATTAGCAGAAAGCCTTTTTAATTTAAAAGTTGCTTTTATCTTGTAAATCAAAGTTAGATGTAGAAGGTCACACTGCTATTATAAGCTAAATTTTCCCATATCCACTGGATGTGGATTATCCCAGTAGTGATATTTATTTAAATAAACAATTGAATCTTTAAAGAAACTGAAAATTCACAAGTGCTAAAGCCCAGCATCTTAAGGTATCCACTTCTAATATAAAATGTGAAGCCTGCTGACAGCTAACTAGATGGCGTAGTACTGTTCTCTGTGAATATAAAGTTCTGGATTATAAACTGAGCAAGTAGCTACTTGCTAGATGGCCTTCAACACTTACAACAAAGTTGATTTTGTGCTGGGCTGGAGGCTAGACAGTTCTACAAGTTTTTAGTCACAATTTCCATGTCCGTTAATTTAGTGAGTTGAAGGCTAGTGGAAAAATTAGTCTCATTACAAAAAGAAACTGTTAGAGAAAGAGAGAGAGGCAAATAGTGCTACCTGGGGGGTTAGCTCTTGATTGGAGCAGTGATTGTAAAGTACGAGACCTGTCCTCTATTGGTTTAATAAAATAAGATGCTGGAGGTCATAAATACAAATATATAGAAATACACAGTGACACTTTTTCCCCGTCTGTCACTGGCAAACGGATATTTAAAAAAAAAAAAAAAAAAAAAAAGTCGCTAGGAGAGAGAAGTTGATTTAGTGACTGAACAGAACAACTCATTCCTGATTTTTGCTCTCCAGATAATGGTAAGAAGTCTCTTATTTTCCTGTAAATTGACTAAGTGATCTTTAACTACTGATAAGGATAATGTCTCAGCTTTATTCGTGTGTGGTTTGTAAAGAATGTGTTGAATTTGTAATGTTTCTACTGCCTTGACTACATAAATCTTATTTATATTTGTTTGTATATGTCTAGATCATCAAGCTTCCAAAACTTCAATGTTTTTATGTACACATTTACCATGGAATAGTAGACAGAAATACTAAAATTTTGAATTGAACAATCTGAAATGGCCTATTTATTGTAACTTTAATTAGACAGAGTTATGAGTAGTCAGATTACATTGTATGCGATGAAGAGATTTTCTAAAGACAAAGAAGTTTCTTGAAATTTTTGACATGAGGTTGGAAGTAACTTGGTCTACTTGGAAGGGACAGTAAGCTTTGCCTTGGACTAATGATATTGGAAGTCATTTATTCTAGAATTTATTCTACAAAAATCTACTTCTGTTCCCAAATCTTAACCTCTATTTAAAAAAAATTACAATCAGAGAATCTTATAAAGATAAATTGATAATATAGGCTGTTTTTACAGAAACCCTGCTCTCGGAACAAGGGAAGGTCTTATCTCTTTATTTAGCCTATGGGAAAAAGAGAGAGTAAAAACAAGTATTAAAAGCGAAGATAAAACAGGAAGAGGTTGTGTCCATAATCCTGCCCACTTTACCGTGCATTGGGGCTACTTGCATGAATAAGAGGAGGAAGATTTGGCCCTGTGTTTTAAAATTTGGTGTTAATTTGCTCAGTGTCATTTAGAAGAGTCTCTGAAATACCCTGAAATTTCCTAAGATTGTTTTATGCCCTTCAGAGGAGTGTTTCATATGATACCGCATCTGTTAGAGCAAGAATTCATTCCAATAACGATGGAAGCGAGGTAACTTTACATTGCCTTGAGATACCTCTTAGAGCTCAATCCTTTTGTCTTCAGTCAGGCAAATCCTTATTGGATATCAATGAGAATTTTGCATAATGATTTGGCCCCTAACTATTAACAGAGCTAATTTTAAGACACTTTTTGCTTCCTTCTGGGACCCCAGTCAAGATTTGTGTATCTCCAAGGATGCAGGAAGGTATCGTTACCCAGCTTTAAAATACACTCTTCTTTACTCAAAGATCTTTTCCCTAGAAATCTGTCACTTTTTGTATCTCTCTTTCTAGTTAGCAACCTGCTGGATTTACTGCAGACCTGTTGCTTTGATTTATTAATAAATCTTCTGCTTATGGATTGGCCACCCTAAACTAAATTAAGCTTTATTTTATTTTAGCCCAAATTTAGCACTCTTTTTGTATAACCCTCTATATTCATCAAATTAATTTTGCTTTCTTTTTTGCAATAACCTAATAAAATAGCTGCCTATTTAAAGTAGTGTTCAGTTGGTAAAGTCTATACCATGTGGTCTTTACTTGAACAAAATAGGAATTTTTCTCAAGTAAAGATTATAGAATTTAGCTGTAACCATTTATTACATATGTACCTCTGAATAGACAGAGATATGGTCCCATTAACGACAGAAAGCAACAGGTCTTTCAGTTATGCATATAGCTCTGTTTCTTTGTTGAATAAATGAACTTGTATTTAGCTGATTTGAATTTTGTTCCGGTCAACTTTTCACACAAACTTTTATCACAATAAGCTGGTAACTTCTTTTAGCTGAAACATTGAAAACATTTTTGAGATTCACACGCTTGCTGACTCAGTCATAAGTGATATTGTCACAGCTGATCAATCAGCTAGTTATCTAGGTGACCATTCTATGGTATCCCAACACACAATTTCTGTAGCTTGGTTGTGTGGGGTTTTTTGTTTTTGGACAATGTGCTATGTGTCAGGTAACCTGTGCTACTTGTCTCTGAAAAAGTGAATGCAAAGTAAAACATAGTAAATTCTGTAAGTAGTTCTTTGTTACATACACACTCGAAGAGTTCTTTGTTTTAGGGAACTATGGATTTTTCTGCTTTTTAAAAACATTATTATAAAGACAGTCACAATTAATGCAACTTTAGCTTTTAGTAATTTTTAGCCTTAAACTTCAGCACACCTTTCCCTCTTACTACAAATTGCATTGTTACATCAATTTAAAATCTTTAAAAGATTGTTCTTTAATGTAGACAAAACAATTATCTCAATTTCTTTTCTTCTCTAATATGAATATTAGCCATGTTACAGGAATAAGATCAGTGTTTTTACAGATTTGTGATACATTTTACATCGCTATGTATAATATGAATGTGAATGTCTGAAAAAGTTACATTGCTGTAAAAAAAAAATGTAGGTGTACTCTCTCAGATATAAATGTAAAAGTAATAATTGTTGCTGTAAAAATGCTTGCTGGAGCAAAAATATTGTGGTGTGTTGTTTGAGCCAAGTAATTATTTTATTTGTACACTGATCATTTACCTATACAGTGATACTGGTTGAAGTGGTAACTCTGGCACTTTATGAAAACACTAGATATGCTATTATTTTTAAACTTATTTTACTGTATAATTAAAAATATTGGCATTCAACACTTTTATTACCCATCAAGCTTCATTAATGGGTGCTGCAGCTGTAAATCTGGATTTAGAGATTTTAGAAAGGGAGATGGCTGTATTGGTTTTGTAGGTTTCAAGATGGTGATACTACATACTATTTTATAAACAAGAAGAGATTGACTAAGGATTTTACTGAGGGCTGTAGGATTTTCAAAGTAAAACATTCAGAGCTTAATACAATTTCCTTAGCTTACTAGATGTTATGCTTTGGTTTTCGTTTGTCTTCTTTTTTGAGAATCCACTCAAGAAGTCAATCCCCACACACTTCAGAATAAATGTTTCAGAAAGTTACACTTACTAGTGTTTGTTTAATTTTTGTGTTTAGAATCTCATGTTTTGAATTAATTAGGACTTGCTATCGTGTCAGCATTCTGCTCATGGTGATTTTAGGATGTGGCAATATAGTCCATCACAGCAAGGGGACTCCAGTGGACTGATTTAAAAATTACTATAATGCATTGGGGGAGGGGCTGAGGAGAAAGCATATTCTTTGGCCATATTAGCTTAACAGAATTCCCTTGCACACCCAAAACTCCCATTGAAATCTATGGGAGTTCTGAGTACCCAAGGAATTCAGCCATTTGATGCTTTATGCTTGCTTTGTCCATTTGATGATCACCCCTTAAGATATATTCAATTTCCTGCATCTGGATACACTTTAAATAATAATTCTTTCTATTTCTACTTCTTTGCCTTCTTCTGCAAGTGATTTTTTTCTAATACTACCACCCTCATTTGCCCTCCATTTCAATTCCTTACCTTCCCCAGGACTTTGCATCTCTGGTGCACTCCATTCCAGTGGCATGATCTGGACAATCCCAGTGATTACCTAGGTTTGAAGTTTCCCAACTAGCAGTCCATGGTACTGAGGCCTATTCTGGTTGGCTCAGTGACATATTTTTTGTGTGTTTTATTGGGTAGGAAACAGAGGGCTTCAGATAAATTATTTAATTAAAGTTGAAAAATCTTTTTCCTTCAGTTTGACAGTAGGAGCCTTTTTACCTGTTACAATGTAAGCCCATGGACTCCGCTGCTCTACATTGTGTGTGATGGGGCATCATTTATAGCCTCCTCCTTTGTAGCTGTTCACAATTACTTAGAAGTTCATTTAACTAATGTGGGAAATAAACAGGGGCCAGCAGTTCCCAGATTTTTGTTCTTCAGTACCTGACTGGCGTCACTTGAGTAATGGTAGTTAATATAAAACATTCCACACAGGGGGGTCTGTGGCACAATAAATTGAATTTAAGATTAGGCTGAGGATATGTTGTATGAGGTGGCTACAAGAGGATGAGCTAAATTGAGGCGTTACCTTGAGCACACAAGTAAACTGCTAACTAGTCTATATGTTGTTTGTCCATATTGCACTTGCTACTTTTTCCCCCTTTAAGATTGAAAGGTGATCTAAAATGCTCACTTTAAAATATTTTGAGTACAGAGTTCCTAATGTGTTGTGTTTGGACACTTACATATCCATAGAACAGTATTTTACCTAATTAAGCAGCAAGACACTCCAAGGTGTGAATTATTGTAATAATTGACACTGTGTTGGACATTGCCATTAGTTCAATGAGGTGTGAATTAGCACACTATTATTCACACTTGAGTGTTTCCTGCAACTGTATAATTATATTTTAAATAATATTTATATTTAAGTGATGAAGCTTGTAAATTGTGAGTATCAAATCATGTTGTATTTATAGTCACCACTCAGAATTATTTTTAGTCAATCAGATCACTCCCTGATGTCAATGAGTGTAATTGTCACTAAACTTAAAGGGAGAAGGTGCAGACCCTTAAGGTTGACCTGCACAAGAGGATATGGGGGGGTGGGTGGGTGGGTGGGTGTGTGTGTGAAGCCTGGAAGGGTTTTGTATGTTAAAAATTCAGATCTTACCTACTTTGGAACAATCTGTGGTGACTGAAGAAATAGCAAAATTAAGATATATCAAGGAAGTGAAAATTGAGAGGGAAGGGATTTTTAGTCCTATTGTTTAGAAGTCTTTTTTGTTGCTGTTAACCACTAACCAATTAACTTCCATACTTAATGAATGTTTGAGGGAAAATAAAGCTTTGTTTAAAGATTCAACATTCCCACAATTCCATTCTCAACATTGACCTCTCCAGAGACTTTCCTTGCTACCAGGTAATCTTCCAACAAGACTAGGGAGGATTAATTTTTATATTTTTATGCTTTTTAAAAAAAGAAGTGGTGGTCTATCGTCCCCATCACTAGGTCTCCAAAGACACACACACTGTTTTCTAAGTGACATGTGAAACCAGAAAGGATCAAATGAAGATCTATAGAAGTGTAAAGATACATGTTATGGTAGAAACAAAAAATATTAATCATAATAGGGCCTAGTTGTTATCTCACACTGATATAAATCAGGACCAACTTTGCTGAAATCAGAGAGTTACAGTGGAATTTCTCTTTTGAGAGGAGAATCAGGTTTGTGGAATTTATTCTGAATGTAGTGTGTCAGTTGTGTATTTGTGCAATCTTCTTACTAAAGCAGAAACCTGACTCATCAAGTTGAGGATGTCTGTTTCTTCTAGATGAACATGTTTATATAGCTGTCCTTCTATTGTGGCTACTCTTACTGTGTGTGGGAAGAGGGAAATATTAAGAAAACTTACTTTGTGCTCAGTTCATATTCCTTCCACTCTCTTCCTCTCACAAGCTGTATGTGTAGAAGTTCCGTCTACTTATACTGGATCTCTCCAGCAGTCACCCTCTGGCCTTAGGCTTGTATAACATATACCAAAATCCCACTAAGTTTTTTTTTCAATTACAGATAGGTGATTAATTTGACTTCTAACACTGATGCAGATTTTGCTCTTAATTACACCATTGTGAATTGCAGGTAACTCCATTGATGTCAATAAAATTATATTTGTGTGAAAACAGGTTAAGCAAGACGAGGATAGGGCCTAATATTTTTTTTTCTAATTCTAAATGTCTAATTTCTGATTCACTTTCCTGTAGCCCCATGGAGTTGGCAAATTATAATATTTTGATTGATGGCAAGGTTTTTCACACTTCTGAAGGAATGCTTTTGCCCTGTTGTATGTTGGCATGGTTATGGCTCAGGACATTTACAAATAAGACACTCACTACATGTTAGTTTCAATTTAGAGAAAAATTAAACAAATATATTTACACAGCAGACTTCTGTGTGTGCTGAAGAAACTGATCTGATGCTCTGATATACAGAGTCAAGATGAGAAATGTTAACGTATGTGGACAGATATTCACTGTTGTAAATCCTGTGTAGCCCCATTGGCTTAAAGGAAATTGCACCAGCTGAGGATCTGGTCCATAGTGTTCACAAAACTGCACACAGTAGGTAACTTTTGCATATTCTGTTTTGTAAGAGGATACTGTGAAGAGTTTTAGATCTCACAACTGAAACTGATAGGGAAACGTCCTCCAGTTTTAAACAATCTAGAGGCTATAATAATAATAAACCTTATTATTTCTTGCCAAAACATTTTTAAAAGCACTATTTAAGCACACATTGTTTTGTGTTCCCTCTGCTGGCTCTGCAATTGACTAAACCATTATTCTCAGAGCAATGCTGTGCTGAGATCATCAGTGATGATGGTGTGAAACAAACAAGTTTTAGCACGAGAAGTCACTCTATAATTTGACAGAGATGTTGTCTGCTCCAAAACATCCCCATTAATTTCAGCTTCAATGTAAGTAAAGAAGAAAACAGATTGACTCTTAACAAAACATATTCTACTCTCTGCTGTGCTGGTGTAAATCTAAGGTAACTCCATTTGAAAGAAGTTTGTTTAGGTTTACACTGGTATAGTTGAGAACAGAATTTGGACTTTTATCTGAAAAATAAAGGCCTGAATTCTGCTCCCACGCATGTAGATATAAATCAGGAGTAACCCTACTGACTAGAATAGCTTCTATTACACTCCATGAAATTGAGAGCATAAGTCCTTCCCCCACGTGATTTTTAAGGGTAGCTTCTCCAAAAGAAAATTAAGATAGTGTTAATCTGAGTCAACTGCACTACACGTCTGAGTTATAACTTTGAAAACTAATTATGACAATTTAATGTTTTGCTCAGAACATTTCTGCAGAAATTTTCACAAGTGTTCTTATTTGTTGTGGCGAGCATTGAGGGTGCGATGAGCTGGATGGTTCTTGTAAAAAAATTAGTAGGATGAGAAACGTGGAGATCAAGACCCTTTATTCCTCAATTTCAAGTCACTTCCCTCTCTCTAAGGGCAAACTTGGAAAGAAGAGCTACATCTCCCTGATGCCACCAGCTGAAACTGAACATCTGTGCAAAACTCCCAAATGTATCTTTTGTGGATGACAAAAGCCCCAGCTGCCTCCTGCTTAGCTACCAAGCTCTCCAGTTTGTATCTGACAACTTCCATTATGCATTGTCCATACAAAATCTTACAGTATATTGAAAAGTTAGGGGTAGCATGCCGAAAAATTTTATTTCCAAAATTTAAGATTAATACTGAAGTTAAATTCAAAATACTTAGCACAAGGCATATTATAGTGACCTTATCATTGAATTAAACATGAAAATATGTATCTGTTTGAATTCTCTGTGACCACTTCAGGCAATTTTCTGTGTGCTGCAGAATACAACAGCTGATGTTCCACAGATGCTAGGATACCTTGCAGTGAAATTTAGGACCAGTCTGCTGCAGAGAAATATGGTCACTGCTAGTGCGCTCTCTGTTAAGAGGAACATCCTTTCTATGTTGCTGGTATATTTTCTTCCCACAACACTGCAGGCCTTGATGTAAATTTCGTATTTGTATCCACCACTCTTACACAAAGATGGGCAGTTTCCAAATCTTAAATGTGGGCTGTATGTTATAAAATATTGATTCTTTATAACATCTGGTTACTGAGTGGCAAAGCTAAGCCTGTAACTTTGGAAACTGTTTTGCAGGGGTAGACCCCTGCACTTGTAGGGAATAATTCTCAGGATCAGGGCCTAAGTTATTCAGTTTACTACAGGAACAATAGCTAGTCCTAAATTCTTTTTTTTTTTTTTTTAAGATCTATCTATATATATATATATATATATATATATATAAACACCAAAGTATGTATATTGGGAAAAGGCTACTCATATATATATATATATATATATATATATATATATAAATAAAAAAGACATGCCTCGTAGCACATTTATTTAACCATTTTAAAAATAATCAGTATAAACATTCCAGCACCCTATGAACAACCCTATGATAACTTACAGTCCTGGAGTCAAATCCTGCTTGTTACACCCAGCATTCGTGATTGAGGTGAGCATGATATGAACTCTAAATGTAAAAGTTTTCACAACATCTCTCCTCTCTTGCCCATCCACATTACTATCACAAACAGGATCTCCTACCTCTAACACTATTTAGCACTATTCATTCCTGAGCTGAATCTCACAGCCAGTGCTTGATAGGGTTAATGATCTGTGATTGCAGAAGGCGATAGAGCTGTGAGCTTGAGGGGGAAGACCAGGGGTAGGCCTCACCAAGCTACACAAATAATCTGTCTGAGGGCAGGTCTACACTACTGCTTAAATCGATCTAATTTATTTCGCTCAGGGGTGTGAAAAAGCCATCCCTCTGAGCGACGTAAGTTACAGTCACCGAAGCGCTGTCCACCCCCGGCGCTATGTGGATGGGAGATGCTCTCTCACGGACATAGCTTCCTCCTCTCGCAGCAGTGGAGTAATTATGCCAATGGGAGAGCACTCTCCCATTGACATACAGTGTCTTCACCAGATGTGTCGCAGCTGTAAAGCTGAAGCACTTCCAGTGTAAATCTGCCCCTTCCTCATAGCCCCATGGGAGTGAGTGTGTATAGTGGTGGGGAGTGTAAGACTGGGGAAAGCATCACTGAAATCATGCTGATAGTAAGGTGAAGAGAGCGGAGGTGAGTCCTCTGTTGGTGTGGCGGTTATGTGTCTCCAGGAGATCCCACAGGATTTTCTCTGATCCCATGGGGTTGTTAATCACAGGAATAAGTTTCCAAGGGAGGTTGTGGAATCCCTGTCCTGGGAGGTTTTTAAAAACAGGTTAGACAAACACCTGTCAGGGATGGTCTCAGTGTATATGGTCCTGCTTCAACGTCATGGGCTGGAGTAGATGGCCTCTCAAGATCCCTTCCAGGCCTACATTTCTATGATTCTATGGAAAGGGTGAGATACCATGTCCCATGGATGGAATGTGAGGGGAGGAGATGGTCTGGACTTAAATGTCCAGGTGATAAAGGGCCAAATCCTGCTCACATTATTCATATAAATAGTCATAGTAACTTTACTAGGAGTGAAGTTAGCAGGGTTTGTCCCATAACAAACAGAATAAGTTTGCGGACGACACTAAGCTGGGGGGAGTGGTAGATACCCTGCAAGGTAGGGATAGGATACAGAGTGACCTAAACAAACTGGAGGATTGGGCCAAAAGAAATCTAATGAGGTTCAACAAAGAAAAGTGCAGAGTCCTCCACTTAGGAAGGAAGAATCCCATGCACAGCTATAGACTGGGGATCAACGAACTGGGCAGCAGCTCTGCAGAAAGGGATCTGGGGGTAATGGTGGATAAAAAGCTGGATATGAATCAGCAGTGTGCCCTGGTTGTCAAGAAGGCTAATGGCATATTGGGCTGCATTAGGAGGGGCATTGCCAGCAGGTCACGGGAAGTGATTATTCCCCTCTATTCGGCATTGGTGAGGCCGCATTTAAAGTATTGTGTCCAGTTTTGGGCCCCCCACTACAAAAAGGATGTGGACAAGCTGGAGAGAGTGCAGCGGAGGGCAACAAAAATGATTAGGGGGCTGGAGCACAGGACTTATGAGGAGAGGCTGAGGGAACTGGGCTTGTTTAGTCTGCAAAAGAGAAGAGTGAGGGGGGATTTGATAGCGGCCTTTAACTACCTGAAAGGGGGTTCCAGGGAGGATGGGGCTAGGCTGTTCCTTGTTCTGTCATCTGCCACCACCAAGAGCAATGGTCTCAAGTTGCAGGGCGGGAGGTCTAGGTTGGACATTAGGAAAATGTTTTTTACTAGGAGGGTGGTGAAGCACTGGAATAGGTTACCTAGGGAGGTGGTGGAATCTCCATCCTTAGAGGTTTTTAAGCTGAGGCTTGACAAAGCCCTGGTTGGGATGATATAGCTGAGGTTAGTCCTGCTTTGAGCAGGGGGTTGGACTAGATGACCTCCTGAGGTCCCTTCCAACTCTAATATTCTATGATTCTATGAAATATATTTATATATTTTAAAAGATCAATATGAAGTAATTGGCAATATAATAAATATTCAACTTCATTATTGATTAGAGAATTTTTTTAAAAGCTTTTGGTTTAGAATAAATCCATGTTTCCCAAATAAACTATTGTAAATTGTGAGCTGGTATGAAGATTTGGATAAAAAGGTATTTTTTAAATAAAGAATAAAAAGCAAGTTATAAGGAATTTTCTCCTAGCATTTTATAGGGGAAAAATTCTTAATTTGCTCTGACAACTTTAGTTCTTCAATTGTTGTTATAGTTGTGATACAAGACATGATGATCTTGGGGGATGGGGAGCATGTTGTGTACTGTTACTATATTTTAATAACATTTGTTGCAGTTCACATTACAAAATTGGTAAAGTATTTAATATCCCCATGTTCATTTTTAATTTAATATAAATGTTTTGAGTCATTTGTACATAGAATATTTTTTCCATACTTCAACATTTCTAATAAAACACTGAATACGTTTCAAACTTTCTTATTCACACTTCCTAATCATAATCCTCTCAGTTTCCTTGTCAGCACCTTTTTTGGTCTTTCTCTGGACACCTTTATCTAATATCTCTGGAGGTTAACCTTTGACATGCTCTATTACTTGCTTCTTGCTGCTTTTAATAAGGTGAAAAGAGGTCAATTTCAATAAAGGGGCAGGCATTATTAAGAGACTTCTGCAGAAGCTCTTGGTGACTTGTCCATCTTGGGCAACACTGGGTGCAATATATTTCAGAAACGCCTATAGTTCAAAAAAGGAAATTCCCATTCAGATGAAAGATTTTCTCTTTCCTTGGAAAAGTGTTCACTACTTTCACTAGAGAGCTTCAGGACACTGTTTCTCTTTAGGAGGCATAGACCATTCCTGCTCCCACTGGACACTATGGGAGTTTTGTCATTGACTGACTTCAATAGGAGCAGGATTGGGCCTGTTATTTCTTAATTGTTACAATTAAATGGATCATACAACATGTACTTCATAATCAGTGTTGGCTTTTGTTGCTGTGGCTTCCTTTCCTCAGCTATATGAATTTAAAAAAAAACAAAAAAACTTCGAAATATGCTGAATTCTTCTAGATGTTTCAAAAATGAAAAACATAAATGGACTGGAAATATTCATGTAATTTTTTTTTCACTTGATTAATGATGCTTAATTTTTCTTGGTCTGTGATCCTGAAGTACAAAGATTATGAAATCACACACCATGTCAAATAAGTAACTATTCTACTGTATAAGGAAAATATTTGATCTTGTTGGCATGGATAATGTTTGAAATTTAAAAGGAGGGGGTATATGTTTCTCTCAAAACCAAAATATTTAATAAAAGGGAAGGAACTGTCCCAGGAGGCTTAGCGGAACACACAGAGATCTCTAAATTGATATTTTAAAAACTGCCTACAGGATTTAGCCGCACACCTTCCATTAAAAATTAATGAAACGTCCCATATTGCTTTGAAAGATCTTAACCCTGGATTTTATTAGAGGAGACTGTTGATTTGCATACTCCTATCAGTTATTTATTGTATCTTGTGCCTGACTTTTTAATATTTGTACACTTAGAGTCTGTAAAATGCAGATATTTGAAAGGCACACCTGCATAAAAAACGTCAACAGCCCAGCAACAGAGATACAAAATGACTGACTGAAACTTAATTACAATTTGTAAAAAATTTCCCCATTATCCCTAGAAAACAAAGTTGGATTGAAGATGTTGAAACAACTTCCATTTCCTTCCCATATTCTTCAGCCAATGATTGATCTCATGCAGCCAACTACTATTGTACTCCTTTCTTAGAAGGAAACATAAGTCAGTGTTACCTGACAGAGGCTTAAGCACCACATCAGTTCTACACAAACTAGTGCATGAAGCTAGTTTAAATCTTTTTGTAGCATTAGATACTAGTAATCTTAAGAGTAGAAGGAGAAAGTGGTACTCTGTTAGAAAAGTTCATGTTTGGAGTAAAAACAAAATGGAGTGGTAAATAATTAAGAGGACAGGTAATTGATACAGAACAATCTGGATTGCTTGGAAAATGGGGCACAAGTAAACAATATGCATTTTAATATAGTAAATGTATACATCTGGGAACAAAGAGAAGAGCCATGAGAATGATTAAAGGGTTAGAAGGCATGCCTGGTAGGCTGAAGAGCCCATTATCACTATCAGAGAAAGGTATAACACAATACAATGGCTGGAAGTTGAGGCAAGACAAATTCAGACTGGAAATCAGGCATACATTTTTTACAGTGAGGGTTATTAACCACTGGGACAGTTTACCAAGGGTCGTAGTGGATTCTCCATCACTAACAATTTTAAGATCAAGACTGGATGTTTTTCTAAGAGAGATGACCTACGAATTATTTTGGGGAAGTTCGATGGCCTATGCTAGACAGGAAGTCAGACTAGATGATCACAATGGTTCCTTCTGGTCTTGGAGTCTATGGAAATCAAGAAATAAATGAATAAACAGGAACAACTATTCAATATTTTAACACAGAAATAAAAAATGGTTTGTTTATGACAAATGTAAAATATATAGAGATGGAACCACAATTTCCCCAGTATGTCATAAAGCTGCTGTATGTTGTGTTTCTTTCTCATGTCAGCAACTTTCCGAATGAGTAAGAACGAACATGTAGGTTTATCTTGGCATATTCCTTTTTTGCCCAGTTTATTATTCACTTTTTCAGGTGGGCAGGCAAGTATATTTTTGTTGCATCATTCAGTTCTGTTCAACCATTTCGTAGCTGGGTTTTCAATAGCTCTGTTAATAACTTACCAAGGAGACATGTCTGCAGCTTTCATTTTTAATTTCTTAGTCTGCCCTGCGATTTAATTTTTAGAAAACAGTTCTTACTTGGGTTGCAGGATTGGTCTCTAAAGCAGAATCCTTGGGGTCTAGGCCCAGCAGGTCCAAAGGGCCCAGAATGTAGCTGTGAAACAAAAGTGTAGATCAACCCTCGCTGGCATCTTGGGGGTGAGGAAGAGGAGGATTTAAAAAAATAGGGGCCAGTTTGTCCATGCCGTTCAAGTTTTGACTAACACTTTCGGTGAGGAATCAAGGAATCTATCTGGTTTAGCGGGGGAGTATTGGGGTGGGCTGGAGAAAGATTAGAGAGTCCAAGGATTTAGTGGGGAGCAAGGCTGAATGTTTGAAAAGGAATAGGGGAAGATTAGTCTCTTTGTAGATGTGGGGCTAAATTGAGTGGAAGAATCTGTCCAGAAGCCTAAAGACTTTTATTAGTGGATTGGTGGGGCTACGAAGCTATGGTGGATCCAGACCCTGTTTAAATTTAATCTACCCCTGCTAAAACCAGTGACCTTAAAGAACCCTAAATTAGTCGAATGACCTTGATATTAGGATTTGTGCATGTTAAATGGTCAAACTCTGACCTTAAATAAGGTGCTACCAAAATATATAAGGGGTAATTTCCTCCCTTAACACAACAAATAAATGTAACTCCTTTTAATAGAGAGGTAGTGGAGAGTATTTGACTTACAATATTTCAAAAAAACTTTAGGAAACCTTTTTTTCTTTTTTCCCCCTAAGCAAAACATCAACAGCTTCTGGTACCATTCCATGTAGTAACTCCCATTTATGTACAGGGGAATTCCATGTACTGAACAATTGCAGGAAAGGCTCGTAAAGCCAATAGTTCAGGAATGACCTGCACCTAGGAAAAATCACTCTCTTCCCCCACTTCTGCTTTCTTGTTGGGTCTTATTTTAGAAGATCAAATATGAGCAGTGCTCATCTTTGTTAGTTGTAGTAGGGAATTATTATATTCATGCCATGAAGAGAGTTTGCACACATTTCATAATTTGCAGCAGACTAGACCGAAACTCTGGCACTGTGGGCAAACTATGGTTTAAAAACAAACGCCTACTTATATTACTTCTCTCAGCCAAGTTCTAGGGTGGCACCCAGCCTTGCATCAAACCCAAAATCTGTAGTCTGAAAAGAATTTAATGTGAACAACTAAACCTTTTATTAACACTGGAAGATTGTGAAGCTATAAATACAGAGAAAGTGAGAACTTGGGCCACTATTTAAAGGCCAGAGAATTTTAGGAGAGTTTCAAAAATAGCATGGGTAAAGCCACTTTGGAGTTGGGGTTGGGAAGAAAGATGAATTTCCTGGGTTGTTAATTTTTGTGTCCTCTTGTTCAGTGGAATGCAGTTTTTGAAAATATATATGTATGCTTTAAGGTGCTTATGTGAAATGCAAATGTAGGTGGGGGGAAAAAATCTACAAGCCTGGAGCAGCCACACTTTCACTTGTGTTGTTCACATCCTTTTTAGCAATCTGTGCTAGAAACAAGGTGTTTCAAAAGCAGTTACAGAGCTCCAAGTTCCATCATATTGCATTTAGTAGAAACAAAGCACTGTAAATTGACTGCAAACTGGAAAATGGCAAACTAGTTTTGCCTAGCTTTGAACTCACGCAAACACTGAGGGGTCAAACTTTAGAAATGCACATTGAACCTGTGCTCTGTTTACAGTGAGCAGAACATAGTTTTGAGGGCAACAGCCTTGTGCCAGGAAAGCTTGCAGTCCCTAGCTCTCTCTACCATTCCACTGCTCCTGACTAAGAAGGGTGAAGGCTAGAGAAGAGTAAGTGCATCCCTCCCTCCCCATTTCCCTGTGGGAGAGGAAGAAGAGCCAGCACTCACACCCTCCTCTTCATAAAGCATCCCTCTAAGAGGCCTTGAGGTTACCTCTCTCATCTTTTGTTTTCTGGACCGCTTGGTGGCCAAACCCTACATCTCTGTTACTTTGTTCTATTTTAACCCTTGGTTACCAGGAAAAGCTGTTGTCTCTTCAATCAAAACAGAATATCCTCTGGATTGGTGGCCTTCCTCTACTTTCACATTAGCAGTAAGAGCTGGAAACCACTGTGTCTTGCTGCAACTCTCTGAGGCGAGATGTGCCTGGAGCACTGAGAAAAGGGTAACTGTGCCCTGGTTTACACTGTCCTGGTGATTTGGTGGCAGTTGACAGGAGTTATGCAAGCTATGCAGAGTAGTTTGCATAACTCCCGTTGACTGTTGTGCTTCCCTTCTGTGTCTTCACTGCACTGCGCCAACGGGAACCGGGTTTCCGTCAGCACAGAGCTACACCACTTGAGGGGGGTGGTTTACCAGTGTCGACTTCTGGATCAATTGAGCGGGTTTTCACTGACCACTCAATCGATCCAGATAGGTTGATCTGACAGCGGCGACTTTGCCTGTGTCCAGGAACTTCCCAGAGGCTAGCCTAAGCAGTGCTTCCTCTAAGCTAGTAGTCCCCAAACTTTTGGGGTCACCCCCTACTTCCTCCCAGGAGCCACAGTTGGGAGCCAGGGCTGGGAGTGGAGCCAAAGCCATGGTCGGGGGCTGGGAGCCGATGCCCAAGCTGCATCTGGGACTGAAGCTACAGCTGCTGAGCATGGGGCCACTAATGGAGCTGGGGCCAGGAATGGGGCTGCAAACGGGGCCGTGGCTGGGAGCAGGGTCCGGGACCCAGACTGTGGCTGGGAGCCGAGGCTGGGGCAGCAGCTGGGGGGGTGGGGGCTGGAGCATAGATGGTGGCAGAGCAGGGCTGGGTGGTGCTTCCTCCCTGCCCCTGGGGGGGCTGGTCCACGCCCCGCCTTGCCTCCCTGATGATTCCTCCTGTGCCCACCTAGGTGAGCTTGTCCCACAGTTTGGGGACCTCTGCTCTAAGCACAGTGTACTATGAAATGTTTCTGTCCTAGAGAGCAGAAAGAGCCAGGTAAGTGAGAGGTAGAGTATTTGTAGGTTTCTCAGTAATGGAGGGGTGGATAGGTGATGGGGAAGGAGTATGTGTGCAGATGCCTGCTCCTAAGGGACTTATTCCTGGATTAAAGGTGGGAAGTGGGCTTTATCTCCCTCTTTCAGGTGGGGCCTGCCAGGAAGGGAGTTTGTGCCATTCGATGATAATGGAGGCATGGAGTTGCTCCATTAGCCACCTTCCCCTCCACCCCTCAGGAGACCACTGACAAAAGTATCAGGGGAAGTATTGGGGATGAGGGAGAGGGTAGGAGATGTTTCAGGAACAACAACATCGTCAGCTCCTCCCAACTCATTAGGATGAAGTTCGGCCATCCATGTTAATATTCCTTGCACTTCCTCCATGGTGAGCACTGAAACAATTTGAGTCTTTCATTCCAAAGTGCAAGTGTCATGTTGGTTAAAGTGAACCTCTACTCCAGTGAAGCAGTTCTGTGTTCAAAAAAACCCTCTCATTTATTCACTGGAAAGAGTAAACAACAGTTTACATAATAAGATTTAATTGTGCATACTAATAAAAAAAAATCTATTTTTAAAAAATGTTGTTGTTTATCTGGTTTCCTAGTGGGTTTTTCTTTATGGGGGATGGGTGTCATGGGTTAGGTAATTCTCTTTCTTGTGCTAGATGAATTAAAAATCATGTAGTAAATTGATTTGGTATTAAACCAGATCGGTGCCAGCACAATTGTAGAAACTGCAGCAATCACTAAGATATTTTTAATTTCTGCATTTCCAAAGCCTTGGAAAAAATACTCGTGCGAAAACCAAATCGGGGTGGGTAA
Organism: Emydura macquarii macquarii; assembly: GCF_026122565.2. Classification (NCBI taxonomy): domain Eukaryota; kingdom Metazoa; phylum Chordata; order Testudines; family Chelidae; genus Emydura; species Emydura macquarii. The sequence continues at coordinate 16,163,472 of NW_027132559.1, read as the reverse complement.
TGAAGGTTAAAATTATTTATACAAATCACATGAGTCGGAAAAATTATCTTTATTCAGCAGCAACTTTCTGCCCATCAAATTAAAGCAACAATGAACACATTGGTGTTGGAATGTGAAATCAGTAACTTTCTAGTAAGTATTCTACCTTACATTTATTTGATATCAGTTTGCTTCAGTCCAGTAATTTTCTTCCCCACTCATGTTCTGGCTTAAAATAAAATAAATGTGCATGTTCTTGTAATCTGATATGTTATATCCAGCAAAAATCAATATTTGTTGTCCAGGCTTCTTAAGACTGATTGCAATCTCTATGTGTGTGTCCTTGCTTCAGTTCTGTTTCCTGGTATCTCTTAAACGTACTCATGATCCCTGCCTCACCTACACACAAATTGCATTTTCATTCAGCCACTTTTACAGGTTAGTTTAGAAAGCACTGGAAGCCTGGTGGAATTTGCCCTCAAAGGGGCCTGTTTATCACCCCAGTCTTCTCATAGGCTACTCGCTTTGGGGGTTTGAAAAATTGTAGCACTTTCATGCAAACTATTATTTTTCGTGGCTAATGCAAGCATAAAACTGGCAGTACTTCACAGCAAGCTGGTTTATTTCTTTCAGTTATTTCTTAGTGAACATAAAGGCCCTGCCTATGTAGTACAAAGTCATTCACTTAAATTTAATCTATTAAGTGGATTGTAAATGATGACAATAAAGCAGGTTATTTTTTTTCATGTTATCCAGATGTGACACATTTTGCGCACACATTCACCAGCAGAGGCTGCTGCCACCATATGCTTCACTAAATAAGTGGGCGTTCATGGCAGTGAAATTCATATACAGGAAGAAGCTGGAGGTGGGAACGAACCAGGGTCTCTAGTTTACCGGGCAAGAGCTTAGCTAGATAAGCTAAAGCAACAGCTTTTTAGCATCCTGTGACAAAGAACTTTTTAAATCTGGACAATGCCTGACTGAGACTAAAATAAACATAACTTCAACTACAGTCTTTTTGTATCAGAGATTAATTTTATCAGTTTCATTTTTCTACACAAATAACTTTTCTAAAAATCAACCAATAAAATATAACTTCCAGTTCAATTTAGGAAACTCTAGGCATTTCCTCCCACATAAAATTTAGTTACAATTCATGATTAGTCTGTAAACTTTTGCTGTAGAATTTAGTTCAAAGAAAGATTAAAGTATCCGTTTCTTGCCTGCATACATTATGGCTGTGATCCTGCAAAAGCTACTCACAGTGCATAAAGTCTGAGTTATGTCTCAAGTGTGTATGTCTCTTCAAAGCCAATGGGGCTACTCATATTGAGTAAAGTTAAGCACACAGAACCATAGAAATATAGATGTGGAAGGAACCTCAGGAGGTCATCTAGTCCAGGCCCCTGAACTGAGGAAGGACCAAGTAAATCTATACCATCCTGACAGGTGTTTGTCTAACCTGTTCTTAAATCTCCCTGACCGGGATTCCACAAACTCCCTTGGAAGCCTTCGCCAGTGCTGTACTGTCCTTTATAGATAAAAGTTTTTCCTAATATCTAACCTAAATCTCCTTTGCTACAGATTAAGCCATTTCCTTCTAGTCCTGCCTTCAGTGGACATGGAGAACAATTGATCACTATCCTCTTTACAACAGCCCTTAACGTATTTGAAGACTGACATCTGGTTGTCTCCTGCCCCCCGCCCCCCCTGCTTTCAGTCTTCTTTTAAGACTACACATGCCCAGTTTTTTTAAAAAAAACCTTTTCTCATAGGTCAGGTTTTCTAAACCTTTTATCATTTTTATTGCTCTCTTCTGAACTCTCTTCAGTTTGTCCACAACTTTTTTAAAGTGTGGTGCCCAAACTGGACAGAATACTTCAGCTGAGGTCTCATCAGTGCTACATAGAGGGGGCCAGTTAGCTCCTGTGTCTTAAATACGCCGCTCCTGTTAATACACCCTGGAATGATATTAGCCCTTTTTGCAATTACATCACTTTGTTGACTCCTTTTCTATTTGTGATCCAATATAACCCTCAGATCCTTTTCAACTGAACTTCTGCTTAGCCAGTTATTCCCCATTTTGTAGTTGCACATTTGCTTTTTTTTTTTTTTTTTCCTTTCCTAAGTGCAGTACTTGGCATGTGTCTTTAGTGAATTTTATCTTGTTGATTTCAGACCAATTCTCCAACTTGTCAAGGTCATTTTGAATTCCACTCTTGTCTTTCAGATTGCTTGCAACCCCGCACAGCTTGGTGTCATCTGCAGTTATATAAGCATGCTCTCCACTCCACTACCCACATCATTAATAAAAATATAAAATAATACTAGACCCAGGACAGACCCCTGTGGGTTCCCACTAAATATGTCCCCCCTAGTTTGACAGCAAATCATTGATAACCATTCTCAAAGAGTAGTCTTTCATCCAAGTTGTGCACCCACCTTCTAGCAACTTCGTGTAGACAAAATTTCCCTAGTTTTGTTTGATAATGTCATTTGGGATTGAGTTAAATACTTACTAAAATCAAGATAGATCATGTCTATAGTTTGCCTCTCTTCACTACACCAGTATCCCTATCAAAAAAGGAAATTAGGTTGGTCTGCCATGTGCTTTTGATAAATCCATGCTGACTATTCCTTATAACCTTATTATGCTTACGAGTGCTTACAAACTGATAGTTTAATAATTTGCTCCAGTGTCTTTCCAGGTATCAAAGTTAGGCTGACTGGTTTATAATTCTCTGATTCCTCTTTGTTTCCCTTTCTAAAGATAGAAAGGACACTTCTCCAGTCCTACCGTAACCTCATCCATCCTCCTTAGATCATCCATCCATCCATCCTCCTTAGATCATTGCTAACCATTTTGAGATTGCTTCAGCTATTCCTTAAGTACCTTAGGGTGAATTTCATCAAGCCCTGCCAACTTGAATATGTTTAACTGATCTAAATATTCTTTAACCTGTTATTTTCCTATTTAAGCTTGCATTCCTTCCCTCTTGTTGTTAGTATTGTGTTGAGTATCTGGTAATGATTTACCTTTTTAATGAAGACTAAAGCAAAATAGGCATTAAACACCGCAGCCTTCTCAATGTCATCCATTATTAGCTCTCCTTCCCTGCTAAATAGAGGACCTATGCTGTCATTTGTCTTTTTTCTTGTTCCTAATGTATTTATAGAACCTAATTTTCTTATTGCCTTTTATGTCCTTTGCTAGATGCAACTCATTTTGTTCTTTGCCTTTCTGATTTTGTCCGTACATGCCCATGCTATTCTTTTGCACTCCTTCTTAGCAATTCATCCATATTTTCACTTCTTGTAGAGTTCCTTTTTGATTTTTCATTTAAAGAACTCCAGATGGAGCAATATGGACCTCTTACTATTCTTCCTATCTTTCCTTCACCTTGGGATAGTTTGCTGTCACTCCTTTAATTGTCTCTCTGAGAAACTTCCAGCTCTCCTGAACTCCTTTTTTCCCCTTAGACTTTCTTCCAGTAGGCCCTTACCTATCAGTTGTCTGAGTTTTTGCTAAGGTCTGCTTCTATTTAAGTCCATTGTCCTTATTCTGCTCCTCTCACTCCTTTTTTACCTTGGAATCATGAAATCTGTCATTTCCTGATCACTTTCACCCAAATTGTCTTCCACCTTCAGATTTGCAACCAACTGCTTCCTGTTAGTCAGAATCAAGTCTAAAATGGCTGTCTTCCCTAGGTACGTCTTTCACTTTCTAAAACAAAAAGTTGTCCCAATACATTCCAAGAACTTATTGTACATTATGTGTTTTGCCATATTACTTTTCCAAAAGATGTCTGGGTAGTTAATGTCTCTCATTACTATCACGTTTGCTTTTGGATATTTCTGTTGTTTGTTCTAGAAATACCTCATCCACCATCTCCTTCTGATTTGGTCGTCTGTAATAGACTCCCATCCTGACACCCTGGTTTGTTCTACTTTTATCTTTGCCCTTTCAACTCACCTCCTTCTGGACCTCAGAACAAGTGCATATATAAAGCAACACCTCTTCCCTTTTTTTTCCACTGCCTGTCTTTATTGACCCAGCTATACCTCTCTATACTAATATTCCGATCATGAGATTTCCCACCAAGTCTCTGTGATGCCAATTAAATAATAATTTAGCATTGGAACAAACACTTCAAGTTCTTCCTGTTTATTTCCTATATTTCTTGCATTTGTATATAGGCATCTAAGATAGACCACAGTAGGAGACTGTTCAATATCTTGTTTTTTCCTGTGACCTATTATAATTTTCCATGGCCCCAACATTTAGACCTTTTTAAGGTCACCTACTTGTGTAAGTCTTTGCAGGATCAAGGTTTTAGACTATTAAATTATTTTGTTCTATGTGTTCATCCTAGACGCACACAAATCAACAAACACTGAATTCCCTGAAATGTTTTATAACTAAAATATTAGCAGATATTTTTCCCTTTAAGGAACAGTGTGTGGTAGATGGCAGTGACTGTTCTCCAGGATAAGAATGTGTGAGCTCTAGTCTTCCCAGGAGTACATAGAGTTTAATCAGTTAGACTTAGATCTTGGGCTTGTTCTCTCAGCAAGACAGTAAATCACGTTAAGAAGATGCGCCACAAATTCCGCTGACTATCAATGCAAAGCTTTAAGTGTAACAGCATTGATTTATTTAAGTGTGTTTTTTGTGCCCTCTGAGAGCTTACCATCTGCTTAAGTTGTTTACTGTATGTAAAAAGTCAGCATTTTACTGATGAATTATCGAAAAACGATAGATTTACTTATTCTTTGTGACACCTGTTTAGGAATAATTTGTTAATTACTACTTGGGGGTTGATTCTTGTTTCCTTTCAATTTAATGGATTTAGTTAATATCATTTAGTGAATAGTTACTGTAATGCAACAGTAATATCTCTTGATTACCTGTTACAGTTGCTCCAGTCCTGCTTGTGGTATTCAGCTCTTGTGGGGGGGAGGCCACATCCTTAACTGGTATAAATTAGCATTGGTCCATTTAAATCAATGGTGCTACAATGATTTACACCAGTTGAGGATCTGGCTCAAAGATTATATAGCATGAGATTTGGTAGCATAATGGCCCAATCCTGCAAGCACTCATGTGGAACTCACACAGAGTACAAAGCTTGCTTTGTATAAGGAACACTTGCAGTGATCGGCTCATGCGTTCAGTATTAGCAATTGGCATAGCATATCAGCCTAAATCCTGAAACTTGGACCCATGTACACTTGTTTTGTCTAGCTGCTAGAGTGTTAACAGCTGAGCTAAATAGATATTGATGTAACAAATTTTCAGTGTGCTAATTAGTCTAATATTTTTAAGTCCTACAACCCCCCATTTTATTACTGTACATTTGATGCACAGCAAAAGAGTTCGAACTGTTTGAGAATACACTAAAATAATGAGCATGTGTGTTTTATTACTGTTTAGTAGTATTCGCATGTGTTGCGATGGTGGATGTAAAGAACTAAGGACCCAATAATCTTTACTCTTGTGGGTAGTCCGTATTCATGTGACTAGTCTCAAGAAGACATTGAGTCTTCTAGTTCAGTGGTATTACACATGCACAACTTTCACTGAATTCAACTGGAGTCGAATGCTCAGCAGCTCTGAAAATCAAACCTAATGAAGATCACATGCAGGACGAGGCCCAAATACTGCAGTAACCAAAACTCTCTACTTAAAGTAGAATTACATGAAATTGTAAATACTATAGAGCAGTTTTATTACAATATATTTAATTATCGTAGTTATTTTTCTTTACACAGGTTGTCTGAATGAAAGCAGACACTTTCTACTTTTTTGTATAGCAACAAAACAGACATATTCCATAGCAATACCTCCTAATGCATGGTGGGGCCTTTTAGCGCAATGCATTTGAGAGAATATGTATTCAAATAATGTATAACAAAAGATAGATTTGTCTTTGGTAGTTAATTATTCCACAGTCATAAGTATAAATAGAAAGTAATCGTGTTGTGGTGGGTGGGGAAAGTAACAACAACATGCATCTGCTTAGCTTCCTAGTGATTGGGAAATTTTTGTGAAGGGAGCATGCGTGGTTCCTGAGATGGCACAGAAAAGAACACCTCGTGTTACTCAAGCTTGCACCATTAGACAAGGAGTAGCACTGGGAAGCTCAAGAATAATTCCTCTTCAGTTCTATTATGGAAGGGGAAGTGGCCACAACAGAGGACCATGAGGGTGTGGATGTGTTTGGATTTAAAGTGTTTTTGATGGGAGACGGGGAGTGAGGGTGGGTAGAGACTGTTAATGTCGAGGGGCCCAGTTCATCATTGCTTTGCATCTTGTCAATCACTTATGCCAGTGCAAAATGGGAGTTAAGTCAGCTTCTGTACTGATGTGAGGCCCCAACTCAGCAAGCACTTCATTTGGACTACTCACATGCTTACAGTTAGGCAAGTAATTAATGTCAATAATGTCAATGGAACTACTTGTGTACTTAAACTTAGGCATGTGACTAAATGCTTACTGAATCGGGGCACTAATGACCACACCAGGACAAGGCAATAGTGAATGGGGACCAGGATCCATGGAGCTCCAATAAGGTTATGGAGAAACCAAATCAGACAGCTAACCATACAACAGAATTACAATAGCAATGGTACTTAAAGTAGAGCCGGTTAAGGGCCTGGTCCTGCAAACCCTTACGCATATGTTAGTACTTGGAAGGCCAGTCACATTAGTAGGGCCCAATCTTGCAATCCCATAACTCTTCAAAATCTTTTTGATTATGTGGTGTAAACAGAGGACTTTGTGGCTCACAAATTTTTGTTCTAATCTGTTCTGATACTGATGCCATATGTAGCTTTAAGCAAATCGCTTATTCTCGTGTGATCCATCTGTTAAATGGGGACAATATCTGCATACTTTCTGGCGGCGATTTGAGTGTTAATATATCTGAAGTGCTTTGGCATAAGTAATAATGTGGCAATAATAATAATTATTAGGCCTTATTTCATCTTCAGATCCCTGAAAATCTGGTAACTTTCCAAATTTGCATTTCTCCTACATTTGGAAAATATGCTGGAGAAATGTGCAAAACACCCACTGCAGAATCGTAGCCAACATTATCACAGTTAGTCAGATTTTGCTAGCCAGGAGAATTTCTTCCATGTTGAACTGGGTTCTGCAATGGCATTCAACATTTGGAGCTCCTTGGTCCCTTTTTTGAACTTCATTTAATATAACTGCCTTGCCATAGAAGAGAAAGCGATTGGCTGAAAACAAATAATAATTTCACTTTTTTTTTTTAAAGTTGTGATGTTAATATTCTTTTTAAGAGACTATCTTATTCCTATTTTCTTAATTTTAAATCCATTTAAATAAATAAAGACCTGCAATACAAAAGCCTTCTGTGCTATTGCCAGGGCTTTTACGGCACTGATCGCATTGATTTCAAAGGCCATTTGTTTTAAATAAATTTTATTTTTAATGAAGGCTGTGGTTGTCCATTTTGTACACAGAGGGTTTAAAATCACATTGTTTATATACCTTAAAGATGAATGTCAATTGCATCAAGAAAATGCAAATATTCCCCTGTGCTGGAGGGGTATATTTCCGAGAGAAACCAGGCCAGGAGTGCTTTCAAAATTCTAAATCTGTTTTATGTGGTGCACAAGATACTGCCGTCATCACTCAGATGCAGGAAAAGCCAATGCTGGGCTTAAGGGGGACAAATTAGACTTGACAATGGATGAAAAGACAAATAAACAATGAAATAACCATTTTTATTTGAGATTTCTCTTTAACATTCACCTTCATTTATCAGAGTTCTGCAAAACATCTGCATCAAACCTCAAACTCCGTTTAAGGTTCAAGGTTCAAATCCATGCAAGCTCCAATTCTATGCAACCTTCTCTCCTTGTCCCAAAGCTGGTCTCTTTCTTGCCTCAATAAGTCCCAGGACAACTTTCCCTATATTTTTATCTTCAATCTCTTCAGTGGGCTCGTAGGGTGTTAAGTGAGGGTAGAGAGGGTATATTGCCTTTGGCAGATGAAGTTTGGGCTCACACTCCAAGATAGTCTGCCTGAGTGGATTCTCCTCTCACCCCTGACAATTGGACTAAACAGTTCAGTTTGCAAACTCCTCTTACAAAACAAACCTTGCAGCATTTGCGCAGCTCTAAAATTTCTGTTGCCCATCCCCATTTGTAAAATCCGTAAGGACAAACATCTAAACAACTTTGAATGAGCCTCATGCTAAGCAATCTGTTCTTGTCCTTCCTTTCTTCTTAATACCACCCAATGTTTAATTTTAAGCTGCCTTGCAACTAGTCACATACTTACGGTATTTGGGATGGATTTGCCAGGGTCTTGTGGCAGCTAAAGGATCCTGGTTATTGAAGCTTTGGAATCACAGACTGAGTGTTAGAAACTAGTTGCCAGCTCCCCAACACAGTTCATGATTGTAGTTTTATCATTAAATCCTATAAAGTAACTTTTTTTTTTCTTAAACAAATAATCAGTGGGAAACAAAGGGATATAAATACTGTTGGACTCATAGGCAAGGAGGACTTGACGTTTGGGAAGGAAGGAAGAATAGATTTTTTCCTTGTTTTGTGGGGATTTTTTTTTTTTTTTTTTTTTTTGGTCTGCCTTCACACCCGTGAGCATGTCTGTCTCCTTTGCATCATCCTACTCCACGCAAGGCCCTGCAATATAGCCGCCATCCACTTGAGTGAGATTTGCACATACTGCCCTTCAAAGCCCTTTCTTACGTGGCCAAACAGGTCAACTGTGAGAGCATTCAGGGCACTCCTTTCTCCTCAGGCTGTACGGAATGTCTCTTCCTACTAATGCTATCCAGTGCTGGAGGTGAGATGCTCCCAAATGCATGGAAGTGTGGAGATTATTGGTACTAGGCAGTATGCTGTCCCCAAAATGTGATCTAGTCAAAATAAAATACAACTTACTTCGGAGAGGCTATCAAAATGTCAATGAAGCTTTTAATCCCTCCTTTTTTATTAACAACAATACCGCTTTGCATTTTTTTAGCACTTTTCATTTGTAGATCTAAAAGCCTTTTGCAAACTGGGGGGTCATTATTATCCCTGTTGTGAAGTTGGGAGAACTGAAGCGCTGAGAGTTTAAACTATAGGAAAAAATGAGAAAGCCAGGAGTAGAACATGGGTCTCATGACATTGGTTATGCCCTACCACCTTCACGAAATCATGATGGATTCCGAGGCTTTCCTTAGAATCTCTGATTAAAGAATGTGCTACGTTGTCTTTAATAATAGCTCTCCTGGTCCAGTGAAGCACTTACATTTGTGCAGAACTTGAAGCACACATAAAGTTCTATTGCACGTGCACATCCTTAAGTTTCTTGCTGGATTGGGTTCATAGGATCAAGATGGTGCCAGAGGTCAGCATATCTCTTACAATGAAGAGGATAGAAAGAGGTAGACTAATGGCTCTTTGTTTCCCATTCCTCCTCTTCTTCCCCCCCACCAAAAACACCCCCCACCCCCATACACAAACAAAAACCCACTCACTTCATGTTGGCAGATGATAAAGGCCCTTCCATCTCTATGCTCCCAGTGATCACTTGTTTTTATTTCCTATAAGGCAGGTCTTGTTTATCCAATGCACTTCAGGGAAATAGGATTCTAAGATTTATCCATCAGCTTCCATTGTTGCCTTGAAGGTAAATAAACTTTTATAACAACCAGAATTTATAGAAGAAGGGCTCAAGAAGCTGTGAGAAACCTGCCAGTCTGTAATGTAGTTGTTTCTGTGGTTTCATTTCTGTTGCTTTCAAATGTTCTCACATGAGCTCAATTTAGAATTACATATTTCAAAGTTTGCTTAGCCCATGTTCCTTTAAGGCTGCCTACAGGGCCCTCTTCCCTTTTTGCTTTTTCTCTTTTGTTTTCGAAACGCTCTTTATTATTTGGAAAATGTCAAAGGGATTTGCACGCACCAAAATGAATAGCCTAGCAATATACAAGTCATGCTGCAGAAAGAATTGTCATTAAATGGTCCATAGTGTGTGCAAGTCTTCAGACCTGTGCATCTCAGGAAGTGTTTGTAGCTGACCTTGCAGTAACTTACCAATCAGCAGTGGTAACTGAACAATGGACCTTCACTTCTGAAAGCATGAACATTTACTGCTTGAGCTGCAGGGCTACATCCTCTAGTTGGTAGCTCTAGCAGATTTATTCCTGTAACCCTACCAGTTCTCCTAAAGTGTGAGTTATATGTGCCCTGAGCGTAAACAGTAGGTCTGGTTGAAATATTTCACATGAAAACCTAGTCCATGTCAGCCCCAGTGCATGTAGTCCTTAAAAACCCTGCTCTTCCCGATGAGAGCCATCTCCCTCCCCCAAGCCTTTCTGTTCAGAGAGCATCATCACCAGACCTGTGTCTTCTGCCACACCTAAGCTCCTTGTTGGTTCTCTTCCATTCCTCTGCTGGGACAGCCACCCCAGTCCTTCCAACTGAAGTGCAAATTCCCAGCAGGAATCCCCCAGTCTCTCTGTGGGGAGATCATTCTCACAAGCGGAGCATCCCTCACTCCCCTGGTCCCTCTCACTGTTCTCCCTAGGTCCTTCTATCTGGAGTGGAGATGTCAGAAGGTAAGTCCCTCTGCTGTTCCCCAGCCTTCAACTCTCTCAGGCCCTGGGCTTTGGCTTTGAGCCAGCAGGAACTTTCCTCTGCTGCTCTTCTGCCTCCTCTGGCCCTGGCTCAGGGACGACTACGGGCTGCTCTCCTTGCCTTCAGCCTTCTCCCAGGAAATACTTTCTGGCTCTGGCAGCACTGAAAGTCCTGCTAGTCTCTTTCTCTCAGGTAACCCTGACTCACCAAGTTTCTCTTCCCTTTAGGGCTCAGGTACCTCCTTTTAAGCCCAGTTGGAGTGCACTGATGAGATACAAGTGCACTGGGCCTGTGCCCTCTTAAAGGAGGAAATAGGATGGAGGAGAAGAAAGAAAAACCAGAAAATAAAAAACTTGAAAACGTTTTCAAGAAAAACTTTTTCTTGAAAAATCAAATGAAAATTAATTTATTTTCAAAACTTGAAAGATTAAAATGATTTCAAAATTTTTCCTTTAAATTTTTTTGACCAATTCTAATAGCCCAGCCCCTGGGTCTCCCACAAGATCAAGCTCTTAATACAGTACATGACCTATTGTGCCATATTTAAAAAGTGTGGCCTCAAATATTAGCTCTTTTCCTCCTTAGTCTGTCTTTATAAAGAAAAGCAGCCTTTAACTAAAAAATGTTGATAGAGACTCATGGATTCACCATATTTAGTTTTTATTTAAATATTTTAAGAGACTATAATAAGTTTAGGCCTTAAACATATTTGTATTAAATTCATTTTAAACAAATAAAGTTTTTATTTTTAAAAAGAAACTATAATAAAATAAAAAAGCCAATTTAAATACAAAAATTTTTTGACTGTAATAACTTCTGCAGGTGCAAAGGGAATATTTTCTTCATTTAAGTTTATTCAACTAGTGCTGTTCAATAACTAGTTTATTCAAAGTTGAGAAACTGATCAGGAGTTGGAAAAGCTGGAGACCTTGTTTTCCTCTTCCAATTCCTGAATAAAAACGTGTGAAAGGATGAGTTTTACTAGTTCTAAAATCCTGAAGAACATTGTTTCTGGTCACCATCAGTTCAATTCTCTAACTGCAGGTAATACTTCCTTTGTTCAGTAAATACATTTTAAATGTAAAACATGTTTTGATAAACGTTTCTTGTATATCCAGTACACTTAAGATAGTTTGATTTAACTAATTTTAAAAAATGTTTTACGCATTTTAATTGAATTCCAATTTTCATTCAAATAGAGCTTGACTCAAATCACAAATAAAATTAATCATCCAGTAAATAAGAAACGCATCATTCACCATTTTCCAACATAATACAAATTATTAATCTGAATAAATGTATGTTAAAATATATAATTGCTGAAATAAATGTGTATAGATAGTGTATCCTCCTGGTTAGCAGAAAGAAGTACCAAATTTGGTACTTCCAAGTCTATATTTAGTTGCAAATCAACATGTTTTAATGGTAAGCAAGGAGAATTAACTTTTCAGTTATTTGCCTAGAGAAAAGTACAACTGCAAAACAAGATCTAAAATGATTATTTCAATGAAGATTTCCTGCTTGGTGATTTAAATCATGATTAAAATTGGTGATTTAAATCACCTTGATCTAAACCAATCCATCCTGTTATATTCGCCTGTGGAATAGCATGTGTCATGGATCACAGCAGAGAGAGCTGTGCCTGCAAGCTGTTGTTCTAAAATCCTCTTGCCTTTTTGGCAGGTTTTCTATGGAATAGTATGTTACCTTTAACTTTAGAGAATGCCATGCATCACATTTTCTAACCTTTCTACAAGGAAAGGGAAATATCCTTTTGTGTGGTCCTCATCAGTGCCTAATGTGACAACTAAGCTTCACTTCCTCAAAAACAAGCAACCAACCAACTCCCCCTCCCCCCAAATCCCCAACAAAAAAGGTGTGGAAGATGCAAATATTTATGGCACAATATTCAGAGGAGCCATGTGTCTAAAAGCTTCCTGTTATTAGACTGTCAAAGATGTTTGCCTTTGACATCACTGTTTATCAACTGAGTGAAAGCATGTTCAGATAGTGTAAAATTATCTTTTGATTTCTAATGAAAAAAAAGCATATATCCATGGCTCTATGCCCTCTGACAGCAACTGAGATTATACACATTTAAAAAAAAATACAGAAAGCTTGTCCAATCCAGGCAGCCCAATCCTACCAGGATGGTTTTACAGCTAGACATTGAATTAGGCTCAGGAGATACAGGTTCAATTCCTGGTTTTGCCACTGACTTCTTGTATGACCTTAAGATGAAATTCTCAAAGGAACCTAATGAATTGATGTACCCAAATCTCACTGAAGTGTAATGTAATTTGTGGCACCTAACTGCCTTAATTTCTTTGTGCTTCAGATCCCTGCCTTTAAAATGGGGACAGTAACACAACCTGACTTTCTAGGGGGCTGTAGAGAAGGAGGGAGATATGTGCAGAATTATGTATGGAATATTATATATTCCTCATTTTAACTCTGTGATATTTATTCTGGATGACTGAATTAAACCAAAGGAGGCTGTTGAGGGGGAGCAAGCAGAAAACAAACCTTATCTCTGTCATTGTCTTCTCTAGTAAGAATACCAAGGGCCTTCAAGAGAACGGTTGGTGAGCAAGTCTTTGGGAAATATCTACCTACAGGTGTCATCGTCGTGTGTTGTCTCGTCGTTCCCCCCCCAAAAGCCAGAGCCTAAAATCAAAAGAACACAGCTGTTAAAAACCCCTGCCCAGAGAGCAAAAGTGTGTATGGAAGCTGAGTGGGCAACAACTGCTTGGTGAGAGGCACTGGAGGGTAAGAGGTGAGAGAGAATAAGAAATTGCACGAGGACAGTATGTTTCTCCCTGCCCAGAGATGGAGGTAGCTGGGCTATGGAATGAAGAGAAGTGTGAGTCTCTGGGGTACCTAAACTTGCCTGTGCTTTTAGGGAAATGATCAGTTTCAGGCAAGACCCAGGTGTGCAGACCTTTGTGGCTTTAGCCCTTTTCTCTGTTTGCTGTGTATCTTTGGGTGAATGGATAATACGTCTGTCTGGAACAAGCTGTTTTGAGTCAGTTTAATCCGCCACTGGTCACAGGCTCCCAGAGAGAAGTTTCTTGCAGATACCAATTACAGTTAGGCCTGTTGTCGTGTGAACATGGTTGGAAATGGGGGGCTGCAACTGCAGGGTCTAAATTCAGAGTGATAGAGCCGGGAGGTTCCATCTAAGGAGAGGTGAAGGCAGCAAAACTTATCACCTGATGGGTTCACTGTTCAGGGAATACAAGGGGCTACAAGGCATTGCTTGCCCTGTAACCATGACAGGATGGTGGGAAACATGGGGTGTCTGTAGCATGGTGATGCAGTCTACAGAGAGGTGCACGGTGGAGTTCCACTCTGACATAAGTGCAGGTGAAGGCTTTTCACCGAGAGAGAGTGCCCACACAGACTGGGGAGACATCACGTGTGCAGCTCTCCCCTGTGCTATCACAGAAGTGTTCTGAAAATCAATCGATCAATGTTTGTGAGGCACTCAGACACTGTGGTGATGGGAGGCATATAATTAGGTAGAGAGAATCAAGCCAACCATACAGACAAGTCCCCTCATTATTCCTCAGAGATTCTTATTCCCCTCCCTCAACCTCTGCACGCTCCTACATGGCATGGAGTGTTTAACAAATGTCACCTGAGAAACATAGCTCGTATTTATGTCATACTGGTACTTTCTTTGTTTCCAGTTAATAAGCTTCAAATGATGTCTACTAAGGACCTGATTCAAGAATCATAAAGACAGACCCTTAATTTTCTATTGCAACACAATTTCAGGTTCATAAGCCTTTGAGAAAAGCCTCTACCATTTTTCCTCTCAATGCCTCCTTTGTGTTTCAGAAAAACTCAGGTAGGCATTTTGACTGAGTAGAATAATAAATTAATAAATAACATGGGTTTTTCTTCAATGGTCTTGTCTTTCTTCTTTCCTAGTAGACATAGGGCCCAGTCCAGCAAGGTGTTGAGGATTCTAAAATCTCTGACTTTTCTCAGAGTTTGGGGTGCTCATTAACCCTTAGGAGACACTCAGTGCCTAAAATGATCAAGCTTTTTTCTCCATGTAACAGAAGCCTCTGCTGCACATGTACTAAAGGAGAGGTTAACTAAGCTTGATAGAAACTGCTACAGATGCAAAATGTTTTTGCATTATAAACCCCGGTTATAGATATCATGACTTCAGGAAACATTCAACTTCATCTCTTCTTGGTCTCTGACTCAAGATGAAGTAAAGACTCTGTAAAGAGGTCTGATCTGTTTGGAGTGAGGTGGTCAATACTTTCTGAAAATGAGGTCCCTTTTTAATGTATTTCAGTTTGGGCTCTTAAAAAGTGAAGCACTCAAAATCACTAGTCACTCTTCATAATCTTGGCCAAGAATTTTTTCTGAAAGGATTGCAGTTCTAATGGCTGATGTTTGAAAGCGATGTGTTTACATCAGTATAAGTTACAAATCTGGTTTTTTGGAAAGGTTTGAAATTTCACCGCTTTACGCTTGCAGCATGTAAAAGTTAGTTTTTTGCAGATTGTGAATGTGCAGTCTACGGAGGATTTCCACCAATTTGTTTTGTTTCATTGTGATGAACTGCTTTCTTAATGGAGGCAATATTCTTTTAGCCACAATGGCTGCTGTTAAAAATCCATTTGATAGTGTAGCAGTCTTTTCTGAAAGTGATTTTTTTTTTAATGTGTTGCTTTTGTTACTCTCATAGTAATGGCTTGATCATTGCCAGAAATTTGTGGCTACTCACTAGCTGGGAAGTTGTTTCATTGTGATGAACTGCTTTCTTAATGGGTGGGGAGAAGCAATCTGCTTATTCATTTTCTGCAGCCACAATGGCTGCTGTTAAAAATCCATTTGATAGTGTAGCAGTCTTTTCTGAGAAGGAATTCTCTGTATTTTCAGGTTGTTACATAGTTCAAACAGATCCTTTCCCACCCTACTTGATCCTCTTTTAGAGTCTAGTCCTGGCCCTCTGTACTCAATGATTTACAACTGATTTTCATTGGAAGCAGTTTACATTAGTTATGTAGGAGGCTGTTAGGATGATTTTAAAACTAATGCTTTATTTGAATGGGAACAGTTGGAATGGATAATTACTCTGCTCTGCATTTCTATACATGCGTGCATGAACCTAAAAGTGAATGACGCTCACTTGACAGAGGCTGCTAAGCTGTTGTTAGTAATGTTAAATGTAATGTGCATCAATGACTTCCATTAGTTTTATATGTCTAGTACATCTATATGAAAAGGCTAGATCTGCCCTTGATTACCAGGGTTGGAGTGAGAATTTTTAGTTTTTAATCTAATGCTTTGTGGTGCTGAGTATAGCCTGATGGATTGTCCGTGCTCTCAGAAGACATTCAGCACCTCAAGGAATTGGACCCTGTGCCAATCTCATTAAACTTACACATTAGCGTTGCCCACCCTTCCCATTGGAAAATCGTGCGTCAGACCCCCAAAAATCATGAGATTGGCTTAAAAATGATGAGGATTTTTTTTTAAATAGAATGTGGGTTCTCTTTATTTCCCTCCGGTTTCTGAGCCTTTAAGGTGCTCTCAGGTGACACATCTGGCTGACAGCGGGAACCCCAGCACCTGGGGCTGGCTGACAGCAGGAGCCCTAGCCGCCAGGGCTAACAGTGATTTCTAAGTAAAATTATTAAACCTGACTGATGATCTTGGGATAGAACTCTCAAATGTCAAATCCTTTGAGAGTTCTATCGCAAGATCCTGAGTCAGGCTTAATTTTATTTAGAATTGAATCTCTCTCTCAATTAATTCGTGAGAGCTGGCATGTCTGGTATGTCTTACCACAATTAGACACCTGCGGCTGGCCTGTGCCAGTTGACTCAGGTTCATGGGCTCTGGCTTAAGGGGTTGTTTAATTGTGGTGTGGAGCCTGGGCTCTGGGACCCTGAAAGGTGAGAGGGTCCTAGAGCTTGGCCTGCAGCCTGAGCTGGCACATCTCCACCGCAATTAAACAGCCCCTTAGCCCAAGTCAGCTGGCACAAGCCAGCTGCGGGTGTCTAACTGCAGTGTCGATATACCTTAAGAGTCTGATTCAAAGCTTATTGAAGTTAATGGGAACCTTGCAGTTGCCTTTAGTGGGCTTTAGATCAGGCCTTGTTATATCTTTGTTCCTTTTAAATGGTGTGGGTTTCTCTAAGTTCTTCAAAAAATTATAAAACTATGTTCCTTTTGGCCCACTTAAATGAATGATTAAAGGCTGGTGGGTAGATTAGTATGGCCCCCTTTTCCTACACAAAAAAAGCATTCATTTGCCTCTTAAGTTTTCAGTTATAAAGGAAAAAATGGTATAGGTTGATCTGTGTTTGACGATGTTGAGGTATATTACATTCACAATGCTGTATGTCACTGTCTCATTGCAGAATTTTAATTTAGGACTCTTTCATAATAAACCAGAAGGAGAATTTTGGCTGGCAAAGTTTTCAAAGTTCACATTAAAGCCCTTAAACTGCTGCTGGCATGAAAGTCAGCTAAACAGTCTTGTGTTGTTGTTTCCCCCAGGATGTCTTTCATGCTTTTTTCTCTTCCCGTTGGAAATGCAAGTATTTATTTGCGTGCAAGGTAGGTGAATTCTTTTATCCATTTGAGTATCATAAACCAAACAATTAGTATACTGCAATCTCAGTACACTTTTAAAAAAAACAACGCTTCCAAAGTCTTTAGTCAATATTATTATTGGAGGGAAAACTCTTAAGTAACTGTATGCAAACAACAACAATAGGCAAAGTTGTTTGGTGTTTAGTAATAAAGGTTGTTCTGGAAAACAAAAAAAGTGACTTGTAGCACAGAGTGCCACATGCAGCGAACTCAAGGATAGAAA
The DNA here is from genome assembly GCF_026122565.2 of Emydura macquarii macquarii. Classification (NCBI taxonomy): domain Eukaryota; kingdom Metazoa; phylum Chordata; order Testudines; family Chelidae; genus Emydura; species Emydura macquarii. Next base: position 16,146,017 of record NW_027132559.1, on the reverse strand, counting down.
TATGAGATCAGTCTTTAAAGGGATGGATAACACACTATCTGCCAACACTGGAAAATCCCAAAAGATTAGTCTATTTGCCAGATGTTATTGGGAGTTCATCATTGACACCCTCTGCTTCATAGTCTTCATCTCTCCCCGCAGTTGTCTTTCCTGCCCTTTGCAAATTTTCTGTCTTCAGTGTGCAACACTTAAGTTCCTCCTTGAAGTTGATTTTTTTTTTGGCTTCATAGTAATAGGCAAGTTGTCCCCTTGACTTATGAAGATGATCTGAAGCCTTTCTTGTTTTTCTTTAATACACCCACTGTAACTCTCTTGGCATTAGCATATCTATGAAAAAGCCACTACTGTGAAGTATAGCAGCTTCTTCAGTTCTGGAAGTCTTGCTGTAGTTGTGAAAGGGCTTGTGGGAGATATGGGACCAAACTTCACACAACCCCATTAACTTCAGTGAGGTTTGGTGCTCAAGGTATAAACTGGGATGGATTTGTCCCATAGGGTATAAATCTGCTGGGTCTTTTTATGAATAATCTCAGAACCTAAAACCCCTTTTTTCAGCAATCTATTTTTGTGCTGCCATTAGGTGCAATCATCTTGATAGTACCTCAAGCATTGCTCCTTAGTGGGTGATATTGTGCTGAATTAATCAAAGCAATATTGAGTACAGGGAAGTCTCAGATAAATGACAACAGACCAAAAAAAATAATTGAACAGATAGAATGATTTCAACTAATAGAATTTTTAACTTTGTTGTGTGTGGGCTTGTGCCTCAAGTAATTATGTCCCAAACACAGCAAGGTTAAGGCTTGCTCAGAGAAAAGAAAAAATGTTTAATTTTGTTCTTAAGATGCTTGGTTGTATAGTATAAATTTTTAAAATATGTAGAACAATGTGAGAGTCAGAGGATGGCTGGCTGACTGCATACTGATGAGTTGAGTATGAGATTCTGACTTTGTCTCACTACCCACAGAGATTCAAAAAACCACTCTGCCTTGGGGGGGAGGGGTGTGTGTGTGTGTGTGTGTGTGTGTGTGTGTGTGTGTGTGTGTGTGTGTGTGTGTGTGTGTGTGTGTGTGTGTGAAATGATTACAGAAGTATTGCTTCCAGAATCAGAGCAATATCTCTCTCCTTATAAAGATTCAGTTTGAGTTTTAGAACACTTTTGTGCTGAGGCAACTATCATGAACAGTTTATCAGTGCTCCTACTACTCCTTCCTTACCCTTTAACCTCTAATTTTTCTATGTCCTTTGTGGACTATTTTAGTTAATAACTCAATGGTTATTTCTATATAATAATATATCCTTCTGTATATATCTAAAATAACAGGTTACTGCTTATTGTGTGTCCTTGCTTGAAATTCATATTGGTGGTTGGACAATTAAAATACCCATGCTTCTTATAGGCCCTGAGCTCCCGTATCTGGTTTACATAGATGCCATGTTTCATCATGGTTCTAAAATATCCAGAAACTCTGTGAGCAAAAGCACGTAGTGGTAGGAGAAATCAAAAGTCTAGATAAATATCCTGAACTTATGTTTAAAGCTAGACATTTTAAAATCAGAAGGTCCAGATAACTTGCATTCAAGAGTTTTAAAAGAGCTGGATGGGGAGCTCATTTGGACCATTAATGTTGATTTTCAATAGGTCTCGAAGGACCGAGAAAGCTCCAGAAGACTGGAAGAAAGCTAATGTTGTGCCAATTTTTAAAACGGGTAAATGGGATGACGCAGGTAATTATAGGGTTGTCAACCTGACATCAGTTCCAGGCAAGATAATGGAATGGCTGATATGGTACTCAATTAATAAAGGAAAAAAGGAGGGTCATGTAGTTAATGAAAATCAATATAGATTTATGGAAAATAGATTCTGTCAAACTAACTTAATATCTCTCTTTGAGGAAATTACAAATTTGCTTGATAAAGTTGAAGTAATTGAGGTAGTTCTCTGTAAGGTGGCTGACTGGTTACCACACGACATTTTGATTAAAAAACAAAAACAAAAAACTAGAATGAAATAAGATTCACATAGAACATATTAAATGGATTAAAAACTGGCTAACTGATAGGTCTCAAAATGTAACTGTAAATGGGAAATTGTCATTAAGTGGGTCTATTTCCAGTGGTGTCCTACAGGGATTGGTGCTTGGCACTACATTATTTAACATCTTTATCAATGACCTGGAAGAAATAATAAAATCATCACTAATAATGTTTACAGGTATCACAAAAATTGGGGGAGTGGTAATTAATGAAGAGGACAGGTCACTGATTCAGAGCAATCTAGATTGCTTAGTAAACTGGATGCAAGCAAACAATATACATGTTTTAGTCAATTTTAATTGACTAAATGTAAATGTATACATCTGGAAACAAATAATGTGGGCCATTCTTACAGAATGAGGGACTCTATTCTGGGAAGCAGTCACACCAAAAAGGATTTGGAGGTATTGGTGGATAATCAGCTGAACATGAGCTCCCATGATGCTGTACCAAAAGAACGAGTGTGATCCTGGGATGCATACAAGGGGGAATCTTGAAGAGGAGTAGTGAGGTTATTTTACCTCTGTATTTGGCACTGATGTGACTGCTGCTGGAATGCTGTGTCCAGTTCTGGTGCCCGCAATTCAAGAAGGATGTTGATAAATGGGAGAGGATTTAGAAAAGAGCCACAAGAGTGATTAAAGGTTTAGAAAACATGCCTGATAGTGATAGGCTCAAGGAGCTCAATCATATAGCTTAATAAAGAGAAGGTTAAGGGGTGACGTGATCGGTCTATAAGTATCTACATGGGGAACAAATATTTAATAATGGGCTCTTCAGTCTAGCAGAGAAAGGTGTAACACAACCCAATGGCTGAAAATTGAGGCTAGATAAATTTAACCTGGAGATAAGATGTAAATTTTTAACAGTGTGAGTAGTAAACCATGAGAATAGTTTACCAAGGGTCATGGTGGATTCACCGTCACTGACAATTTTAAAATCAAGATCGGATGCTTTTCTAAAAGGAATGCTCTAGGAATTATTTTGGGGAAGGTCTATGGCCTGTGCTACCCAGGAGGTCAGATGAGATGATCACAATGGTTGCTTATGGCCTTAGAATCTTAGGATCTATGAATTTGTGAAGATTCCCACCAGGCCCTGAGACCCTCCCATACTCAGTCACTGCTCACCTAATTATGGCCTTATTTTCCCCCTGCCTAATATTATATTTTGCTCCACCCAGGAAGATAGTGGCATGCTATCTCTGCTTGCTGTGCCTGGAGGCAGCCAGTAGATCTACTGCTTCCTATACATGTTTGTAAGGCAAATGCCCCTTGCCCATTTGTCTCCCCCTATAGCCACATCCACTCCTTCTGTCACTTTTGGTGCCTCCCCCTAAATTCCTTCTTGGTATTTCACTCTCCTTTCTCCCTTCCTCTTTTTTTTGGAGGGTTTCCAATCTTCCTCCTCACTCCCCTTTAGAGTTCTCTGCCTTTGTGCCCTTCTCTGTTTGAGTTTCTTCAGTTCTCTTCTTCATCCTCTTCATCCAAAGCCACAGCATGGAGTAAGATTTGAAGAAAAGCTAGAAAGAGTGAGCCAACTTCTGGCTTTTTCATGAATAGCAAGAACAGTAGCCAAAAGCAAAGACAGCAACAAAAATTCTGTTTCTCTTCTATCCCAGTTGACATGAGACAGACAGGTGGACCTGGAACAGATAGCAAAAATTCAGGACTGCTGTAAAGTGCTATATTCCCTGCATTACATTTTGTCCAGGCCAGCGGTAAATGAACTAAGTGACTGCATTAAATCTGAGGCACTTAAAAGCCTTTTGTAGTCACAGAAATTGGAATCCTTGTGTACTTCATTTGGAATTCACACTGAAGTATGCAACTGGCCAAACAGTTCACAGGTAGCAATGGCTGAGTGCCATTGACACACCTTTCCTGCCACACACAAGATGCATTCTACTGGAGTGGAAGTGTTTTTTTGTTTTTTTTCCATATACAAATGCCATAAAACTATAATCACAAAAAAGCCCCTAAAATACTACTGTGGATTTCAGCCCTTGCAATCTATCACATTAAGGCCTACCTGGGGACTCTGGAAAGTAATCTCTCTCTAGCATCCAGAAACATTTAGGAATGCTTTAATCCTGAAAATAGGGGGTTTCTATTGGAAATGCTGACAGACCATTCACTGTAGCAGCCCGAGCGGCCAGTACTATAATAATAAGTTGTGCATGTGGAAAGCATGATGCTAGTGTTAGAAAACAAACACTTCAGCTGAACAGTCCGTGAGAAGGAAAAGCACCATACTCCATTTCATTGCAGTGATCCTGAAAATTGGCAGTAGGGTTTATTCAGGCAGGGAGAAACTGGTAACAAAGTTGGTCATTAACCCTGTGTGAACTATATCTTCAAAAATAACAATTTGTAATAGCACTACCTGAATTGGTCACTAATATTACCAGCGGGGACTATTCTGTACACTTTAAAATTCTACATTGTCTGGAGATTGCCTTTTTGTACTGGTGGGTATTTTTTTTTTCAATGTTTAATCTAATTTCATATTGCAAAACCCCAGGCTCCTTTAATGCTGTTTAAATTGTGCTCATGGCACTGTGATCAATTAGTACCAAATAGTAGTGGTATAGTAGTACTTATTACCTTGAGTGCTGCCACAAATGTCAATAGGATCCTTGTGCTGTTATTTTGAAGTCCCAGTGTCATCAGTCTATTACAGTAGTAAGCACTACACTTATAAATACTTTCAGGATTGGGTCCTATGCTGGGAACAGTATCCACCCTACCTTCTTTCAACTGCACCAGTATAAGGGGCCCTGACCTGCAAATACTTACGTAGGTGAGTTACTTAAGTTAATGGGGTAAGTATACCCTTTCTGTGAATATAATTATTCACCTGAGTATGTGTCTGCAGAATTTGGGCCCTGACCTATCCTCAGCGTGGCACACAATCTATCCTTTTTAACTGTTAATCACCGGGTTGAAAACTTTGCAGTGTTCAGTAGGTTTGCCGCTGAAGGCTGAAAAGTCACTTTTTTTAAATGGTTAAAAAGGTCGCACAGCTGCAAATAATAATAGCCCAATGAAAATCAGATTCTGACTGCAGCCCACTTCAAGAATAACATTGAAACAGGAAACAAGCCTGCTTGATGTTTTTAGCAGTTAAAGCAATAAGAATACGGCTGGCTCTTATTTATTAATTTATTTAATTTTTCGAGAGAAAAACTTCAAAAAATTTAGAGAAAGGAGAGCAGACTTTCTGGGTATAAGTGTAGTAGTGATGATACAGCTCTGTGCAGCCTTGTCGAGAAGACTTAATGAAACGTCCAACTTAGAAGAGGATGCAGTTTTACTTTATTTTGAGAGTGGGTCTTTTCCTTTTGCTTGCTCTATGTGTTTCAGTTTATTAATTATTCTAAAACATGTTTGCAAGTGCATAATGCAAACACTGAAAAAACAAACAAACCCTTTTTTGACACACAACTTCATTTCTCCTATATGTAGCATTGGCTGAAAAAGCCCTGGCATACTTTTGTCCTTTAATCTTTTAATTTGACTACCTCAGCTTCTCCTAGGCAGAATGATGTTTCCGGGGAATGGCAGGCTACAACAACGTAGCAGATTTCCTCACATATGTATCCTGCCAACAAGACTCTTCACCTAGTCGCAATAGGGCAATAAATGCTGACAGATGTTAACATCACTATTAAAATTCAACTCCCTTTTCAGATACATAATGTATTCAAACCCATGTTAATAATATCAGAACTGATGCTGACATGTCAGTATCATTTTAAGTGTTCACTTATATTCATGATTCCTGTTTGCAGCTTCAAAGCTGCTATGTATTGAGGAATTGATCACAGAAGCCAAGAATTCAGACTTTAGTTTTTAACCAATCATTCTGGATTGATTTGATGTTCATATGTGAATTAATTGGATGGTGTTGTGAATATCACATGTAATTCTATGGAAAATCCATTGTAAAAGTAATTTGAGTTTTAAAAGCATTAAAGGTTAATTTAGATAGAGGTGTTAATATGATTTTTATTAGATGCAGCAGGCCTTGGTGGGTTATTTTCTCATGCATGCTGTTGTACGTACATACTTTCGTAAAACAGTTGAATTGCATGTGCATCTCAACAGAACCTATGAACTGTGTGCTATAGGGCATATGCAACCATCACTATTCTGAACTGGGGGATGTGAGACACCCACATCATGACAAGAACTCCAAATTTCTCCAAAGCACAACTGGAAAAAACCCTGCTCTTGAGAGGTAGCCGTGTTCTTCAATTTTAATGAGATCACACATGCAGATAACTACTCTGCATAGTGTAATTTGACTCTAGAGGTTTGTGGTACTTGATAGCACATTTTATAGGGGCAAAGTATGTTGGACAATATTCTACAGAGACAAGGTGGGTGAGGTAATATTTTTTTATTGGACTTGTCTCTCACCAACAGAAGTTGGTTCAATAAAAGGTATTACCTCACCCACGTTGTCTCTCTAATATCTTAAGACCAACATGGCTATAACTAAACTGCATAAAACAGGGCATGTATTTTTTTCCATACTGAATTATGGATAATTGTAAAAAATATGTTTGCGACTGATTAATGAACATTGTACTTTATAATTTTATTTATCTTTTAGTTTAGCTTGTCTTAACATTTTCAGGGAAGTGTGATAGGAGACTTGCAATTATTTATACATTCATAATAAATGATTAGACACAGAATCTGACATTTTTGAGGGGTGTGGAGAATAAAGACAAAGACCAAATTTTCATATGGAATTCCTGTCTATATTTAGTGTATATTTAGGTGCCAATATCCATATTTAGGCATCTAAATAATATTAACAATTGTTTAATAATTATCTAACTGATTAATTATGGATTTAGGTATTTAACTTTTGGTATCCAGGTTTGAAAAAAATTGGCCTTATTTCTTCATTTATAAAAACAACTTTCAATTAGAGAAGAAAATGCAATAAGAATGTCTGGTAGCATTTTTAAACTCACTTGTACACTTGGGATCAAAATTATTTAGCTCTGTTTCCTTTTCACTAAGCGTCCTCCATTCTTCTCCCATTGAAAGTGCAGTTGTCTGCCTCCCCTGAGGATGAGGGAAAGGAGTAGCTCGAGTGTTTGGCATTGCTTCAGTTGCAGGAGTAATTGAGATATCAGATAAAGTCTTTCATTATCCACACATAGTTTTTCCTGTGAAAAAGTCTTTCTAGAGTTCTATTTAAAAGCACTTTGGCAAAAGGCAACATTCCAGGGTCAAATAAAGGTGGGATTTTAAATTGAATTTACCAGAGCTATTTTAGGTCAGTCAGTTTTCTCTATTGCTTCCTTGCTTTAAGTCAAGACAAGACAGTACAAAAATCATTTGAATCCTTCCATCTCTAGGTTATTGGGTCAAATCTAAAGGGTCTATCTACACACAAAACTAAAATTGGTTGCAATTTACATCTTGCACCTTCAGTTAGGTCAGATAAATCTGTATATGGACACTATTTCTTCTTTCAAATTGAGTGCCCTATTTCAATTTAATTTAAAATTGACTTAAGTGAAATCAAAATAGGACATTCAAAATCTGAAATAAGTTTCCATACACAGATTTATACCAAAATAACTAAGGGTGTTAATTGCAAGGCAGTTTAGTTATTTCATTTCCAGTTTGTGTTTAGACATGCCCTATCTCTTGTCTAAAATTTATTAACTTCTGCTGGCTGTTCAGAGAAATAATTTGCTAGTCTCAGCCCAGATTTAGTGTACAGTTGTCCACATTAGAAAAAGCAGTTGGCACTAAGTCTCATCTTTATTGGCAGTCTTGGCAGAGAGGTTAAGGGCTTAATGGAAATGGCAACTGACTCCTTGCTCATAGAAATTGTCTGTCTGGGTCAGGATTAAAGTATAGAGGCAGGATATCATGGGGAAGCTCGTGCTGCTGTTGGGTATGTGGTACCTTACCTGGTAAACAGGAAGTATAAGTCTCCCTGGCAGTTAAACCAGTACCTTTCAGTAGCACAAAATTCATTTTAAAAAAGAAAAAAGGAAATGTTTGAAATCAATCATCTGGAATTTTCACTGCTGTAGTAAATAAGATAATGGGGAATAAGTGCTTATAGGTACAGGTCTGGACTGATGGTCACGGTAAGAATGCAAAATGTGTACAGGATATTTACAATTTGCAGGATACTCTCAGAACTTCTAAGTAAATAATACTGCTTTGAAAATTAGCATAAACAGGAATCTATAATAATGCAACAGAATTGTACGGATGCTATCATAATGATAAAGGGACATAATCAACTTGACATTTACTGTTTTTTCCCCTTAAAAATGGGTTCAAGTAATTTCTGGTTCAACACCTGCCCAGGAGGCCCTCAGCCAATTTTGGGAGCTTTATAACCAAATTTTTCTACTTATTTAAATGTCTTTCTCTCCTCTTTTATTGGGTGAAAGAGTCACACAAACAGAGAAAATAACTGGCTAAGCAGGAACAGAGTGACATTGAATACACCCGAAATGTTGTCCAGTGCAAGCAAGCTGAAAAATGTGTGTTTTGTTCTCTATCTAATTAATTTATTATAATCCTAGATATTACTTGTAAAAATAGGTTCAAAATAGTGTGGTGATTGTCCATTTAAAAAAATCCTTTATAAAATAATTTTGTCCAAATCAGTCAGAAGCACTGCTCGAATACTGATGCAAATTCAGTTGTAAGAGTGCACTCTGAGATTTATGTATTATATGGAGAGGCAAATGTTTATTCTCTCCCACCCTCCCCCCGCCCCTTTTTAATTGTTTGTTGTTTTGTTTTGTTTTTTCATTCTATAACCCATCAGCTCTCTCCCAAGGGGTGGTCCACAATTAAAATACTGGACTGCCATGGCCTGTGAGGACATTACAGTTCTGCTCTCTGCTAGATTTCAAGTCTTATGATCCTTAGGATCTAGCAAGACTGCATATATAATACAATATATGCTAAAAGTGTTACTCAAAACAAATTCACTACTCAAAATGCAGGCTCTTTTGTTAGAAAAATTCCAGTTAGTCTGATTTAAATGTTGTTCAGCTGGAACTGAAGAAGGAAAAGTAAAAACCCTAAATTCAGGATCTTTCTGAGCAGACATGGTCTTATCTAATAACAACACTGAATATGCTTTTTTTCCTCCTAGGCAGGTTTTCTGTTGTAACAGCCTAATGGCTTTTTTCTTCCTTCAGAATAAATATATACTCAGGAAAGAGCAGTAAGAACTTAGACTGTAGGGAGCCTGATGAATATTAGTAAGTTAGGATCCTGAAATGATTTTTTTCTTGTCAATTTTGGGAGTTTTGGAATTAATATTTTTAACTTTAAAAAATGCTTCTATTTTGCATGTTTCCTGAAGTTTAGGGTGCATATAATTATGGGTTCCATTTTTTCCCCCCACCTTTTAACATGTAGATTTATGAGGAATCAAAGATGAACTTGGAGCAGGAGAGGCCTTTTGTCTGCAGTGCCCCAGGCTGCTCACAGGTGAGTGGAGTCAGCGGCAATATTAACTGAGCCCTCAGCGTTAGCTCTGGCTTGTATAATGCCTCCTGATACATTAACACATGCCTAACAATAATATTTTCCAAAACCCTCTATTTTTCTACAAAGATACTATTGCAGAATAATTAAACCAAATATACAGCTATTCATGTATGCATCACTAAATGTTTTTTCAAGCCTTTCTCACTCCCAAACCCAAACTAAATATTTCAAGCAACACTGCGCACTCCTTTAATTATTCAAGTGGTAGACAGCACAGGAGGGGAACATGCTGGCTTAGTAGGGTACAACTCTTCTAATATTTGTCCTTGGTTTTCACACCCTTGTACAAACCAGTAAGTTTTGTGTGTGTGCGCCTGTGTGTGCATGTGTGTATTTATTGCCATTTCAATGGCTAATGGTTGTATCTTATAGGACATTTTCATAATAAATATGCTTCATTTAAAATATATTTTATAACCAAATTCTGGCCCCTGATGTACGCATGGGATTCCAGTTGACTTGAATGGCAGCCCCACATGTGCATTTGAGGACATAATCTGGACCATAACATTACATGTTTGAATTTTTCCTCCTTATAAGTGAATTGACAGGCATTTTACCCACTAAGAACTGCATTTAGAATTCAGTGTTTCTTCGACACAATTGGTAATTGATAACATCATTAATCCCTAAAGCAATGTATGAACTTTCATCCCTTTCATTCTGCATGCTAGTCTAGTAACTAGAATACTTAAATATGGAGTAATTACATATGGGCTTCCTTTAAGGTGTTATCATATAGACCTGCTGTGTGAACTTGTATAAATAATTTATCTTCCTTAGCCTCAGTTTTCCCTATCTGTAAATGAGGATAATACTTCCCTATTTCGCTGGGGCATCATCTTCAGTCCTTAATGTTTGTAAAACCCTTTATGCTTTTCTGATGTGAGCTATAGGGGTGCAAAGTATATTATTGTTAGAATTTTACATGTTGGTAATTTCATCCACAGTTGGAGTAGAAATGTGAAAATCTTGAATTCAGTGGTTGGCATGTAACTGACATGCTCCACCATTTAAGTTAATCGGAGTCTTACAATTGACTTCTGTGGATTTTAGATCAGTCCATAAATGAGGAATGTGTGCATTTGTAGTTTTAAGTCTCTGTGTACACAGCTGAAGCTTCACTAGAGGCCCTGCCTCCAAGAGTTCAGTTTTTAAAATATCTCCAAGCTCTTCAGCAAATTTTTTATCTAATCTTTTTAAGAGTCTGGGCCAAGTTCGCAAGAAGCATCAACTGATTGACCTTCATCGAAATCAATGGAATTGAGCACACTTAAGCCAGTGGTGAATTTGGCTTCCACCTCTACTGGACAGTTAAAGAAGAGGGACATCAAATAGTCTATTTATTTGTTTGTTTAATTAAAAAAAAATTTAAATTCACCTTTAAATTATAGCGCATCTTCTCTTTACTATAAAAACATCAGTGTATACTGTAATATTGCAAATTACTTAAGAGGTTTAGGGCCTTCCTTCTGCATCAACCAGTTCATATATTCGAAGAATTAGTTAGTCGGCCTTGTGCACCATAAACAAAGTGTGATTACAGAAAAGACACAAGTCTGGATTAGAGAAATTACTTCTTCCCCCGACCCCACCAGGCCTTCTTTAGGCCCTGTTGATTTTCACTCTGAAGATGGAAGCACAGCATTCCATGGAGGAAAATTCATTTCAACAGTGTGTTTCTTCTCACAACATCAGCATGGAGAGTCTTTCCCACATTCCGTTTGTTCTCAATGTAAATTTTTAGTGCTTTTATTTCTTCCAGATGAGTAAACACCAAACCAGGATTTCACAGTGAGGAAAAGGACTCCCCACCCCCCTTTCTTGGAACTTTATATTTTTTGACCTCTCATCCACATTATGTACTCTCTGTGAATACCTGTATGCACATAGATGCTGCAGAGTGTAACGTACCATAGTTGTTTATAACATACCATAGTTACCAGCAGAGGTACTTAGTCTGGGTTGTGCCAGTTTAAAAGTACCAAATCATATCCATTTTGCAACTACCAGTTTCTGTCTGTCTTCTAGAGACCTGCTGCTTTAAAATGCCACTCTTTACAAAGCTATCCAGACACATCTTAGCTTTCTTTGCTACTCCTTGACTACCCGTTGAAGCAAAAAATATTACAATAACTAATAGCAAAAATATTACATTTGTCCAATATGTACAAAAATGTTTTTTCCAGATTCTTTCACTTACATGTTGACCTCAGATTATTTAATCTACAGGCTACCTCCATTTTCTGCTCTGTGCCTAGTAAAGTTGTGTCCACCTGCTCTTTCGCTGTAGGAAGTTTTTTTTTTTTACAGGCACTATTTAGAACACAATGTGCCTAGATGATTTTTTTTATAATTATTAAATATTCACTCCAAGTTTTTGTTCTTATTATTTAAAGAAACAGTTACAATTTATAATTCTGTTATCAGGATTATAAATATAATTACACCCATTAGTATATTGTGTAAGGTTTCCTATCAAACATAGCCCTTCCCTCTTGTCCTTTGGGCAAAGGAAAGGAAATTAGTTTAATATATATTCCTGGTTGTAAATACCATTAGAAATCAAGTACCATTTGTATAGTGGCTGGACTAAATCAGATCTGATTAGAACCAAGTTGATCTGTTGCAGGCATGAATCATATGGAAACAAAAACACATGATACCTGGGCATCTTTGGGTAAGGAAAGGCTGACTGTTTTGATTTTTTTTTTCTTAAATTGTTATTAAACAAGGATATGTTGGCGGTGTGGAAAACCAATCTAAATTTTGCTACTGGTGTGTATTTTGGGTATATGACTAGATAGGCCATCTGCATTTTAACCCTTTTACTTGGGTGTTGTCCAAGACATCGCTGCAGCAAATTAGTTCTCACAAACAGAGTATAAAGATAGTTCTTACTTATGCTTACTTGCATTTTAGAATTGTTTTTGGCTGTTCCTGCGTCATTTGGATGGCTGGATGCATTTTTTTTTAAAAAAAATCTTGTCCATTGCCAAAAATGTATTAGAGAACTAAATACTTCTTTCTTCCTCTCTCTCTGTTTGTCTGACAGCGTTTTCCAACAGAGGATCATCTGATGATTCACAGGCACAAACACGAAATGACTTTAAAGTTTCCTTCAATAAAAACAGATAATATGTTATCAGGTAAGAAGACATGAATGCAAGAGTCAAGTGAGATACCTATTTTGATGTTGATGTTATGACTCCTGCTGGAAGGCTATTGCCAAAATACCTCCAAGAGGTTGATTTCAAAAGTATTCCAATAAAATAACAAGTAGAGATGGAACAAATTATCTGGCATACCTCTGGACAAGGTGGTAGCTGCTATTTGTTTGTCTTTTCTGAGGATTGGTATGAGAGAGGGTGAGATTTTTTAACCTTAGCCATGATGGTTTTGCCTTTATACCAGATATATGGGGTAAAAAGCTGCTCCAATGCTGCCTCCATTTACCAGCATTCCAGTGAAATATACGCACGAGTGGCACTACAGAAATCAGTGGTGAAAGGGTTACTGAAGTACATTTGTGCAGTTCCTACAGGTGTCATGATTTTAACTTATGACAAGCTCACCTCAGCGCCTATTTTATGCCACTTATAACATTCACCTTTTTAAGATACTGACCCACTTTGGTAGGTAGAAATCAGCAAGTTGAAAAAAGCCAAAATGGTGAAAATAGCTAAAGTGCCCCTTGGGATAAAAATATTACTAGGTGCAAAATTATCGTCACATTCCCTTAGTCTTGAGCTAGTTTTGAAGTTTTCTCACACAAGTGTGTGTGTCCATGCCCATACACACATTGGTGGCTTGCTAACATTGCGTGGTGATCGTAATTTCTGCTTCTTTCCCTTTTGCTTGCCCTTCTCATTTTCATAGCGTATATTTATAAGACATTAAGAATATTCTTAAGATTATATCCATAGAATTTTTAGAAACTTTGTTTTTTTTACTGTTTTAGAACTACAAAACATAAATGTAAAAATAAAATGTGCTAAATTATGATGTCCAGTTAGGGTTTATACACTTTATTTGACATATTAACTCTTCATGGAGACAAATTTTCTAAAGAGGGCTCCTTCTGAGTAGGTTGTACCTGCTGAAAACATTTAGTACATCCTTTGCATGCATAAATTCCATCAAAGTATGTTCATTTTAGGTGCATCAGTGCAATAATTTAATGGATATGCAACGGATTCAGGCTTTTTTTTTGTGTGTGGATAAAATTCAGGATTCCCCATTTTAAACCGCAATTCTGAGTTGTGTGCATTTAGCTAAAACACAAACAAACAAACAAAAAACCCCAAAACCCGAGTAGTAGTAGCGGAAGAGGACTTTGGAAACAATGGTGGTGCAAGTATCCAAAGAGTTCTTCACATATTCTCCTTACATATTTTCTGTAGTATAAATTATTTATCTGCTAGTCTACTCCACTGGATTTTTCACAGTGAATCTATAAAAAAAAATTATTTCGGAGAGGTTCTTCTATAATCATGCTGCGCTGAGGAATAACAGCCTCCACAGGCTCTTAGACGCTCCTTTTCACTGCTGTGATGAAATGGTGTGGAGCTTGTCCATTGGACTGTATTAGGAAAGACATGGCACAGATGGGTCAAGACTTGCTATATGTTTTTCCTTACAATTGTGCCTGTTTTAGTCAATAGTCAGGTTTCTTTGGTTTTGCACTTACAGGAAGATACATATTTTAAAAGGAGGGGACAAACAATTTTCAGAGATTAGCTTTAAGCCAGCCAAATCATATCGCTCGTCACTTTTAGGGAATCACTTCCTCATTCTCGCTGGGTGAACTAAATGCTGGCACCATATGAATGGGTGAAAATGTATTTGTAAGAGGTAGAATGACAATGCATTTATCCCAAGGTGCTCCTGTGCATCTATTATATGCAGCATTTACTGAGTTACTAATATTCAAGATATTTAACCAAATTAAGACTATTAAAAAAAAGGAAACATTAACCTGGGCCTATGAGCATGCGATAGATGGTGGGCACTCAGCTACAATGTTAATAGGTTCAGTATAAGAATTTAGGTAGATGGCGATTACACATATATTCCACATATACATTGTGGGACATACATAAATATCTCGGATCTTTGTCAAAGGTAATTAAGATATTTGTTTTCTCTTTCATACCACTCACCTTATATATTTCAATACATCTCCATCTCTATTAGAAATGCTTACAAACATTTCATCTGGGTAATGTGAGTTTGTTTTGGTTCTTTTTGGTTTTTTTTAAATCATGTCTTTGGTATTTAACAGTTCAAGGATGACAGACGCCAGATTGAATGTTCTCTCTCCCACCCCTTGAAAATGACATTTAGAGTCAAAGTTTCAAGTCAGGCAGGCAAAACTGCACAACATACTGAAAAGCAGGATGCACACAAATGCATATCTGCTTGCTGTGCCCGTAGAATTAGAGCAGTGGTTCCCAACCTTTTTGACTTGAGGGCCACAGATATAATTTTTAAAACCCTGAAGGGCCACCCAGTCTCCTCCAGTAGCCCCCCCACCCCTCCACTGCAGCCAGACGGAAGGACTTCAGCGCGGAGGATGCCTCCCTCCTTGCTGATCTCCCGTCCCCTTGGCTGCAGCAAAGGCCTGCACCGGTCTTTTAGCCTCATAGCAATGCACTCCAGCTGGGTCCTTGGGCAGTGGCTCCCTATGCAGTTCGTGGGAGAGGAGCGGTGGGCCACTCTGAAAGCCCCCATGGGCCGCAGGTTTGGAACCACTGCAGTAGAGCATAAAAAGTTTTTGAGATTTCAAAACCCTTTCCTGTCCTAACGGGTGAGGAAAAGTTGAAACCTTGACAAATTTTTGTGAACCAAAATTCTGGAAAAATTTCAGTGCAGGTAAATTGAAACAGTGTGTGTTGATAATTTCAAAATGTTTTGTTTAGGTTTTGACTATTTTTTTTTTTTTTAACTCAGATTAGCTTAAATTTCTCAGCAAAAAGTCATTGCAAACTGGAAAATTGAAATTTTTCATTGACAATTTCATGGGTTTTTTTTTTTTTTTTTTTTCAAAATATTTTGAGTTGAGAAATTTATCAAAAGTGACCCTTTCTTATGAAAAGTTTGTTTAAACAAATTTGCATTTTCTGACAAAAAGAGTTCAAAAAAATCCTGTCTTTGCAGTTGGTGGTGTAGAAATGCTTCAAGGCGCGCGCGCGCAGAGTTCAGCTTTTTGAGAGCTGCTTGTATGACAACATGCAAAGCATGTTTGGGAAAGGCAGGGGTGAGAGGACGGGCTAGAGGAACTTTCAGTGTGAACATTCCCTGGTCTTTTTCTCTTTTCTTTTTCCAGCCACCTTAGATTATGTCTGTACTACAGCTTATATCAGCATAATTTATATCACTCAAGGGTGTGAATAAACCACCCCTCTGAGCAACATAAGCGCCAGTATGGACAGAGCTATGTCGGCAGGAGAGTTTCTCCTGCTTGCGGAGGTGTTTTTATAAGTGCAGCTGCACCGCTGCAGTGCTGTATGTGTCAACATACCCTTCGAAGCTACACCTTGAGTCCGTAGACTCTGCTCCAACCATTGGGAGTAGCCTGAGTGGAGTGGCTCTATTACTACTCAGCAGCCTTTGGGGTATGAGTCCTCCACTCGTTTCCTTGGGTTGATCTCTGAGGAAGATACTTGGCTGACTGCTCGGGATGAGATTTGCACCCAGACCAGTAACTGTGTGCACAAGGCACATGGTTACCCAGCTTACATTCAGAAGTACAGAACTTTATAAGCACAATGGACATGTGGTCATGTTTGAGGGACTCGCTCTTGAGTTTCTAAAAATGCCCTGATGTTGGTGAAAAAGGGAGGGTGTAGAGATGGGCACACACAGAGAGAGCAATGCACATACCTGTGTGTTATCCCAACCACGAGAGCATCTGTATATTTTTGCGGACAAGTCACCCAGCCTGTAAGTTATGAGGTTTTTTGCAATTTTCATTTCAGAAGGACTGATAGTTTTCCCAGTCTGTAGGAGACACTGAGAAGCAGTCGTTTCATCACCCAGAAAAACCCTGGGGAAATTTAAATTCCTTAAAGTAAAAAATGTTTTATTCTTGGATTTCATAAAGAAAAAATGAAATGATATATGAGAGGAGGAGACAAGCTTTCCCTTTAGACATTTGTCTTCTTGTCTTCCCTTTTTTTGGCAAAGTTGTTCCTGTCATCAATATCCTTCAAAGAATTGTGGCTGCAATGCCCTATAGCAAAGCCAGGTGTGATATTTTCAATGCTAGCCAGAAGTTAGACCTTTCCACTGTTTCCCGATATGACATGTACAAAATTCTTACAAAAGAACACTCTCTTAATATCGTGTCTTGTATTTATATATTAGCTCCTTCCAATATTCCAAAAAAGACGGTGAAAATGAGGTGGTCAGGAATTTTTCAACAAAACACTTTGTCATAGGAAAATGCCTATTCAATTTTGAATACATTTTCTTAGGTCTAGGATGATTTTTAGCCTGTGTGATGGGCAGCCCTTCAAGTTTCAGCGCTAGACCTATTACACTGACTTTGTTATCATTGTATGAAAGTAAAACATGGGTAAATACATAACTTCAGTGCTGCTTCACAGCTGAACAAGCCAAATTCCTGTTATTAATGCACAGCAGACTAAACAGTTTTTTAGAAAGATGAAGCATCAAGTTACAGCCTTTGGCTCTGTGCTGTCCAATATCTACGTTATGGATGAATAACATTTGCAATGGTTTAGTGGTCAATATAAACTTTAAAAAGCTGGAGTTCTATAAAATATAATGTTTGGGTTATTTTATGGCCATCACTTGGTTTTGAAGGGGTTTTTTTTCCCAACCAGCACCAGGCTGTAATATTTCCATTTATGTCTTGATAGATGAAATTCTAGGAGTCAGTTCTGGTGTTGCAAAACACATTCTAGTAGACAATTCAAATAAACTTTCAGGATAACATGCTAACAATGCATTTCCTCCTAGCACTGTGCTTACTGGGGCTGCTGTTTCAAAGGCAGTCCATTCAGATTGGTCCTCCTTTTTTGGGGCATAACTTTGACATATTCAAAAAAATCAGTTTAATGTGAAACGCAGTGAATATATAATAGATTTTTTTTTTTACTTTGGTTAAGACTTCAGATCTTCTATTCCTTCACACTGTGTATTTTAAATGAGAATCCAAGGGTCAAATTTTCAAGTGCTAAATGCACATAGTTTGGCAAAATTATCAAAAAGAATTCAGCTCCCATTTATGCAATCAAATAAGGGCCAGATTTTCAAAAGTGGTCACCAAAATGCACTCCATGTACTGAATTCTACATAATTAAAAAAAAAAAATCTGGCCACTTATTTTGGTGCTGGAATGGGAGCTGAGTTCTTGGAAATCTGCTTTGGAAAGTGGGTACTGAGCTCTCTTGAAAATCTATCCACTAGTGTACAATCAGTTGACTCATAATCTGTGCTCAATTAGACAGATGGACCTTGCTTTCGGTTGTATTACTCTCAAATTTGATGTTTATGTTTTACTTAAAATTGATGTCACTCTTAGCCTTTCTGGCAATAACAGTGTGACTTTTGAACACTAAGTAAGTATTCTTATCATTCTCTCTCTAAATTTGATCACCCTGAAGTCCAACAGCTAGCTAATGGACATTTACCAAAGCAGTTGTGAAGTCAGTGGGACTACATATGTGAGTAACTGCTTGTCAGTGTAAGTGGTTCACAGCCTAGTTCTTAGCTGTTAACCCCTTCTCCCCACACAATTTCTGTGGACCTCTGCACTTGCTGATTTCTGCTGGTTACAGAAGTACCACAGGGTTGTGGGGAAGTCTGTTCTTGAGGTATGTCTGTCTTAGCTGACAGCCAGAAGGACTGCAAACCTTTATGAGAAATCTTGATCTCATGAGGTTGCCAGCCTGATT